>NC_135885.1:90456446-91056446 GCF_964194155.1 Cetorhinus maximus
TTGGGTTCCCCATTTTAAATGGGCAGTTGATAATTGGTTTCCTCCTGCACGCCATTTTTGTCTGGTGGTGCAGGGATTTGGAAACTCATTAAAAGAAGACAAGGTTCAAGAGTTTGTAAGGAAAATGGAAAGCCTGCTGAGGAATCAGAAATATTCTGAAAGGAGAACGTAAAATGTTTTGACACCTACAACTATTAGGTGCAATATTGTAACGTAGATGTGTTTTTAATGCAGTGATTCACCATAAGGATCTGTCCTGAAAAAGTAAATTGACCTTTATATTGACCAAAATTGTTTAACTGTTCACATGCATTACAGTACTTTTCAAATGGAGGAGGTGTCATAATGTAATAAAAAAATGTAAAAATACATGCCCTCTGCTATCATGTCTTTGTAGTCTGATTTAATTGGACTTGCAGATCTGGCTGTTTTTAAATAAAACCCGGCTTCTAAAGGTTGAATAAAAGGTCTTCCCCCTGGTACTACGCACTGCACCCCCCACCGGCCCCATTGATTGACAGGCACTCTGCTTTGAAATTGAAGTGGATATCTGTTCTGCCAGTGGAGCTGGAAGCTTTTGTTATGACAGCTGTCCCATTATGAGTGCTTGCCTGGGTTTCAAGAGATTCAGCTTATCAGGTTATCTTACTGATCCAAGAACCATTTGAAACTTTCTCAAGCCTATAATAACAGGTTATATATTTGATGTGGTTTCTAGTTTGCTTACCAACCTAATAAGCATGTAAAGGATTACAACTTTTTTATCCCTTGCGTTTTTAGCTTAAGTATCAATGATAGTAAGTTTGAATTCAGGGTTTGCTGAGATTGTTAGAGGTAATTGGTTTTCTAATAATATTAAAATAGCTTCCATTGTTATTGCATGGCTCCTAAGAATTGTACATAGTGCATATTGGGTGAGTGGCTATGGAGGATACAGGGAAGACATAGATATGGCATGGGATGGCATGGGGAAAGTGAGATAGCATGGGAGCATAGAGGTGGCACGGGAGAGTTGGAGGGAAGAGCTTTAGGATGCCTTTAAACAATGTTGGGAGCTGGACTGCTCTGTTGGAGAACCTTGGCCTCCTAATTGGCCCACATCCACACCCACGCTCTTCACACACAATCGTGCTCGCAAAATGCATTGTGAGCCCAACCCATGTGAAAAGTTGAAAATTCCTCAAAGTCACAAATGGGTCAGGTGTGCATTTTGCAATCCACAAAAGTGCGCAGGTCAGGATTTCCCGAGCTCAGGTGAAAATTCAGCCATGATGGGGAAAGAAAATCAGATGGCCTTAGGTACTTTTTTTTATATGTGCATGGGTATCAGCGAACAGCCCTGGTAGTAGGATAACACTATCTTACTAAGGTTTCTGCTTCTTTATGTGTTGAATAAAAAGGCAAATTGCTGGAACAAGGAAGACATTCAGATAACTGAATGTCCAAAAATTCCAGTAATAAGACATTCTACTTTATTTTTGATTTTGTTCTTAAAAAGGAGGGCTGGCAGGATGAAGAATATGACATTTGACGAACATTTCCACAATTGGCGACACATATTCAAGTACAGTGCTCTCCAATACCATGCTCAGTACAAAGCAACTGTTTGACCTTCGACCATTCTTTTTCCTAAAAAATTTAAAAGAAAAACAGATTTTGCATTTATGTCTTCAGACAATAACATATTAGTCCAAAGTTTTTCTTTATGCCTTGCAGATATGTTATTTCATTTAATGTAACCAATTCATGGATTACTGCCTTTGCTGGAAGAGCAGGCTGATGAACTTTAGACAAATTCATTACATTAAAGAATCACGTAGGTCAGATGGGGGCCTTTCAGCCCACTGTACCTGTGCCTACAATTTGAAAGGAATATCAAATTAATATCACTGCCCTGCACTCTCCCCTTGGCTACACATTTTTTTCTTTTCAAGTATTTATCCAATTCCCTTTTGAAAGTTACTTTTGACTCTATTTTGACTACGCTTTCAGGCATTGAATTCTGGATCACAACAACTCGCTGTGTAAAAAGCTCATTGCCCCTCTAGTTAATTTGCCAATTATTTTGCATTTGTGCCTCCAGTTACCAACACTCTTGCCAATGGAAACAGTTTCGCCTTATTTCCTCCATCAAATTTTCCAGAATTTTGAAAAAAATCAATGAGGAGCAATGCCAGCTTCTCCAGTCTCTCTACATAACTGAGGCCCCTCATTTCTAGTACCATTCTGTTAAATCTCTGAATCCTCTTAAAGACCTTTACATCCTTTCTGAAATGTAGTGTTCAGGATTGAACACAATACTCTAGCTAGGGCCTATTTTACTATGTAGTATATGAACTTATTTAAACACACATCTTGTCTCTCTACATTCTATGTCAAAGCTGAGTGTCTAACCTATAATCTAACACATGCAGATTTTTGTTTTATAGTTGCATTTGATTGTTGAAATCACATATTTACTAAACTAGACAAGGAAGCTAGACAAACATGTGAGGGAGAAGGGATTAGATAGTTACAATGATAGATTTAGATGAGTAAAGATGGGAGTAGCATAAACATCAGCATGGACAGGTTGGGCTCAATGGTCTGTTTCTATGCCATACATCCTATGTAATCCTACATAACCTGTGATTTGTAAAGGTTTAGCAAACTTCCTTACTTTTGTACTCTATACCTCTACTTATAAAGCCCAGGTAAGTTTGCCAAATCTAGTTGGAGACATTCCTGGAGGATTGATCCTGTGACTTCCATAAATACTATATAACAGCTGGGTACAATGCAGTTGAGTATTTTGGCTTGTGGTTTCACATCAGTTGTTGCTGACAAGTTCCAAGAATCAGGAGACCACCAGGTGAAAGAGAGTAAACCAAGGGCAGGGAGGAGGGGTAACCAAAAAGGAAGGAGCAATTTTCAGTGCAGAAACCAGAGGTGGGAGAACTTTAACAACATTAGTAACCACATAACTTGCTGAAATTGCACTCACAACTAACAGTGTAGCATCACTCAGATTCTCTTCATAATTAGCATTAATACAATAACTCACTGGTAGTTATAGATGTAATGCCCCCAGCAACTTGCATTTACATAACTTTCTGTTGTAAAATATCCCAAGGCACTTCATAGTAAAACCGGACACCAAGTCTGATAAGGAGATACGAGCTCCACTTACTTATAAAACGAATTTCCTTTTTTCCATCATATTGCAATCAAAAAATCTAAAAGTACCCAACAACTGATATGATTCACACAGAGACATATAAAATTCTTTGACATCAAATATTCTTTGACATCAGTCACGAGGGGACATAAGTTCAAGGTAAGGGGCAGGAGGTTTAGGGGTAATGTGAGGAAAAACTTTTTTACGCAGAGGGTGGTGACAGTCTGGAATGCGTCGCCTGGGAGGGTGGTGGAGGCGGGTTGCCTCACATCCTTTAAAAAGTACCTGGATGAGCACTTGGCACATCATAACATTCAAGGTTATGGGCCAAGTGCTGGTAAATGGGATTAGGTAGGTAGGTCAGGTGTTTCTCACGTGTCGGTGCAGACTCGAGAGGCCGAAGGGCCTCTTCTGCACTGTATAATTCTGTAAAATATTACCTTCACCAATGCCCCAGTCAAAATTTTCCATTTTTGCTTTTCTACGGCTGGTAAGGGAAGCAAGGGAAGAAATAGCAGCGGTTCTGGCCATCTTTTTCAAATCCTCTCTAGCTACAGGAGTGTTGCTGGAGGACTGCTAATGCTGTACTGCTGTTTAAAAAGGGAGACAGGGATAGTACAAATAATTACAGAACAGTCAGTCTAACCCCGATGGTGGGAAATTGAAAAAATTCCAAGAGACTATATAAATTGTCATTTAGAGGCACATATTAACCAAGGCAGCCAGCTTGGATTTGTTAAGGGAAGGTCATTTCTGATGAACATGATTCAATTTTTTGAGGAAGTAACAAGGAGGGTCAATGAGGTAGAGTGATGTAGTCTACGTGGATTTTAGCAAGGCTTTTGACAAGGTATGACATGGCAGATTAATCAGTAAATTAAAAGCTCAAGGGATCCAAGGGCAAGTGGCAAGGTGGATCCAAAGTTGGTTCAATAGCAGAAAGCAAAGGGTTTTGGTTGATGTGTATTTTTGTGATTGCAAGGTTTTCCTGTAAAGTTCCACAGCACATAGCTGTAGACTGTAGATGTCAATAGACTGGTCAGATGGACAGAAAATAGGAAAATGGAATTCAATCCAACAAGTCTGAGGAGAACATAAACAAGGCAAGGGATTACACAATAAATAGCAGGATTATGAAAAGTGAAGAGGAATAAGGGAACCTCGGAGTGCAAGTCCAAAGTTCCCTGAAGGTAACAGGGCAGTAGATAAGGTGGTTAAGAAGGCATACAGGATACTTTCCTTTATTGGTTGAGGCCTAGAGTATAAAAACAGGGAAGTTATAGTAGAATCATTTAAAATTAGTTAGACCACAGTGAGAGCCTGGCACAGTTCTGGTCACCACATTAAAAGAAGGATGTGATAACATTAGAAAGATACAGAAGAGATTTACTAGGATGTTGCCAGGGATGGAAATTTTTAGCTATGAGGAAAGGCTAGTTAGGCTAGAGTTGTTTTCTTTGGAAAAGTGGGGGCTAAGGGGAGATTTAATTGAGATGTACAAAAGTATGAGGGGCCTAGGTGGAGTGGATAGGAAGGACCTATTTCTGTTAGCAGAGAGGTCAATAACCAGTGGGCATAGATGGACAGAAGGATTAGAGGGAGCTGAGGTGTAAGTTTTCCAACTAGAACGTGATGGGGTTCTGGAACTTACCGTCTGAAAGCGTGGTAAAGGCAGAAACCAACATTGCATTTAAAAAAAACACCTGGATTTACACTTGAAGAATCTTAGGTGGATCTTAGGCTCTAGACCAAGAGCTGGAAGGTGAGATTGGACTGGATGACACCTTTCCAATTGACACAGATACAATGGCCAAACGGGCTCCTTCTGTGTCATAAATTTTTCTACATTTCTAAATAGTTTTCACAGCCATTATGTCCAGTGTCAGTTACATGAAAATAGCTTGAATGATCAATCATAATTGAGTATCAGGCATCATTTCCAGTTTAATAAGTGCAAAACATTAAAAAATAGATTTTGGCCATCTAATTTAATAACAATTCAAAATGTGTTTACATAGGTGAAATGAACAGGTCATAGATGCATGTCAAATATCTATAATGACCTCAACTAAGCCTCACTTTAATAACTTACTAATCTTATTTTAGAAAACGTAATCAACTTTTCACCTTTGTATGTGTAATACACAGCTAGGTTCCTAATTAGCACCACATTTAAAAGGTATCCCTAACTTATAGACAGCTGTCACTTTCCCCTTAATTTTCTAACTTGTCAAGAGGCAGGGAAGTTTTTTTTGGGGTGGATGGCATAATGTTCTGTGGACCGTGAAAAAAATACTTCAGCTATCTTGTGTCATGTTGCAAAGTACATGGTCTGTCTATTCCAAATTATTTAAATGTATTATAATGGAGCAATTACAAACAAAACACAATTAAAAATAAATCATTTACACAATCTTTAAAAACTGCCAAAGTGTTACTTTGATACCTTGCTAAAAAAATAAAAGGGTGACAGAAAAAAAGTATTTATATCGCAGAATTAAGCTGTAGATCAACGCCTGTACATTGGCAACGCATTGTCAGTCCGGAGAAAAGCCAGGACGCCTATAGTTTGCGGACTTTCAGTGGAAATTGATTACAAGTAAAACCGTTACTTGTAGGATACAAATTATAATACACATTCCTTCCCTGGGTGCTAATTATTACTGGAGTTGGTCAAAGGCATATATCTCAACAACCTTCTTTTAGTCATGAGAACTTAAATTGTTCATGGTACGGAGGAAATGGGACTCCTATTAAGAAATGAACCCAATATCCAAGGTCCAATTAGTTATCCTCTGCTATACTAATTAAATGGGAATAATCTCAAAATGAGTGAGTAATTGTGCACGAATTAATAAATCAGTGCTGAGAGCAAAGTGTTAAATTAGTAAATTTAAAAGAAGCCAGTTCAGTCTTGATCGTCACTTATTCTACCCACCCAATAATTTATAATCAAGTTCAGATTGTAATCATATACTATCTTAAAATATATTAAATGTAGTGTAAGATAACAAGCTCTTCCTTACTAAATGAATAATGACCAATCGATAGATTTTATGCTGCACTAAGTCTACGTGACTGTTTGGCTGTGCTGAGTACGAGAGGCCGAGGCTTCACAAGGCCTACACTGCAATCGCCTTGTCCTTACCTGGAGTCCTTGTGCTCCCGGGTCCACTCCTGTATCTAAGACGGCGATGAGAACCCCCCGGCCGTCATACTCCGGATACCTGGAAAGAAAAGACGCAGCGCCCGTCTCCTTCTTCGGCAAGAGACCCTGATAGGGGAAGGAGTCGTCCAGATGAAGAGCCATTACCCGCCTCAGCCCAATGTGCAGTTGGATCTCCGATTCGCCTCCTCTTGCTGTGCCGCCCAGCGAACAGCAATCGCCAGGGGTCACACACCAAGAGGGAGTGAAGCAGAAAACTGTCTTCTGACAAGGTCAAGAAATTAGAAGACGTACAGGAGTTGCACTGTACTCCGTGAGACCCGCTTAAGGTTCAAATTTCCTTGAAGACGGAGCTATTTTAAAATAATGGAAACTTCAAAACATGTTATTGCAGCAGCCCATTTATGACATGCAGAGCCAAACATCAATGGAAATATACTTTTAACCTATTTGCTTCACAATTTCTGAAACATATACAGAAACAGGAGAGAGATGTTTTGGTATGCATTATCTAGGAGTGGTGGCATAGAAAAATTGTTCATTCCCTATCTGGAAATTCCGAGAATCTATGCAGTTCTCAATGAGATTTTTTGATACAGACGTGAGTTTCAACGGATCAGTTCACAGTCATGCCAACTCTGCTCTTATATTATTCCAAAATGATTTAGGAACTATATTGTCACGTATATCCAGAACGCCACATTACTCACTACTGCACTCCAGTCTATGCAGCAAAGCAACAATATATTGATTCGCAACAGAGCGTGAGAGAAACACATTGGATGACAGCTATTTGTGTAAAATAGCCTGATTATTTCAGACTTCTGGGAACCACAGACATAACACTCATCATTTCAAATCGAGAGAAAGTCTTAAAAATCCAACCAATTAGTTATAAAAATCATAAGTTGCCATTTTCTCCAAACCAACATTGATTTATAAACCTGATTACTGGTTATTTAATTTCCAATAGGTCAGTACCCATTACAAAATATGGGTGAAATTTAGTGGCAGCAACATGGGTCCTGCCCAACAGAGAACCAGTGGGGATTCCCTTTCCACAGGAGGCTATTCCAAGGTAAGCAGGTGTCCGGGCTCCCACTGAATTAAGGTCCCAGAAGGGCAGAAATCCCATCCCTGAGGGCTGCAACTCTGTAGTACTTGCAGTGCCACCAGGCATTGTGGCCACTGCCGGTATTGCATTGGGGCCTACCCAGAGGATCAGCAATGGATCCTCTGGAGTCAGATAAGTGGGGCAGGATATGGTCCCCAGGAAGAGGGATGTTGGCCAGTGAGGTGGGAGCGTCACCAGCAAGGGCAGAGGAGATGGTTTCCTGCGGGCTGGGCCCCGCCTTCCTGATGCCAAGTCCCTCAATCGGGTAGAGTGCCTTTGAAAGAGGGACACCTTCCCGCCTCCCAGAAAGCCACAAGTAAACCCAACAAGATTTGGAGTGACTCCTCATCACCCCCAGATGGCAAGAGACCCCACCTGCCACTGGTTGAATATCAGCAGTGATGGGATGAAACCCTTAAATGGGCCTAATTGGCTTGTTAAGGGCTTCAGTGGGCCTTTGGTTGGGAAGGCAGTCTACAAGCATTCCAGCCCCAGGCTTAATTGGAGGAAGGCAGGAAGAAGGTGGTATCTCCACCATGCACATTACCGCCCGGTCACATACACGCACCCAGCCCCTTGCCTCTGAACTCACATCTAGGGGACATTAAATTCAGACTTATATTAGTGCATCAGAAAATGCTTTTAAAAATCCTACCTGTTAATTCTGTACATGTTAAAGAAGGATCTGCCCTCTCACCACAGTAGAACAACGTGCACAGGAAGCTGCCATTCAGCCCATTGTGCCAATTAGTGGTACTCACTTGTGCTTTCCCCAGTGCCTTGTAATTTTATTTTCCTTCAAGTATTTATCCAATTCCCTTTTTTCTTACTCCTTCCAATTTTATATATTTTTTGAGGTAATTGTTTATGTAGCCCTTCAGACAGCTATTCAATCAGCAATGACATCAGAAATGATCACAATCTTAAGTGGGAAGAGTGGGTCTAAGACTAGCATTTTAAACTTCAATCAGGGCAATTATGTAGGCATGAAAGCTGAGCTAGCTGAAGTTAACTGGGATACTAGGCTAGGGGATAGATCAATAGAGAAGCAGTGGCAGACATTTATGGGGATATTTCAGAATAAGTATATTCTGACTCTAAAGAAAAATTCTAAAGGGAGGACCCACCATCCATAATTAACTAAAGAAGTTAGGGAAAACATCAAACTTAAGGAAAAAGCATATAACTGTGCAAAGGTGAGTGGCAGTTCAGGTGATTGGTCAGAATATAAAGAATGGCAGAGAATGACTAAAAGGTTATCAGGAGAAAGAAATTAGTGTATGAGCAGATGCTAGCTAGAGATGTGAAAATGAATAGCAAGAGTTTCTACAGGTATTTAAACAGGAAAAGAGTAGGTAAAGTGAGTGTTGGTCCTCTAGAGAGTGAGAAGGGGGAGTTAAAAGTAGATAATAAGAAAATGGCGGTTGAAATGAACAGATATTTTCACTAGAACTCACTATAGAGGATACAAAAAAACAGTCCAGTAATAACTATAAATCAGAAATTGGAGAAGAGAGAGGAACTTGGTGAAACTACAATCAATAGGGAAGCAGCACTGAGCAAACTGATGGAGCTGTGGGCTGATGATAGATTTCATCCGAGGGTCTTAAAAGAGGTTGCTAATGAGGTAGTAGATGCGTTGGTGTTAATTTTCCAAAATTAGCTAGATTCTGGAAAGGTTCCATCAGCCTGGAAAGTAGCAAATATAACCCCCTGTTCAAAGGAGGGAGGCAGAAAACAGGAAACTATAGGCTAGTTAGCTTGATGTCTGTCATGGGGAAGGTGTTAGAGTTGGGCACTTAGAAAAACTCAAGGCAATCGGGAAGAGTCAGCATGGTTTTGTGAAAGGGAAATCATGTTTAACCAATTTATTAGAGTTCTTTGAAGGAATAACATGTGCTGTGGATAAACAGGAACCTGTAGACATACTATACTTGGATTTCGAAAAGGAATTTGATAAAGTGCCACATCAAAAGATATTGCAGAAAATAAAAACTTATGGTGTGAGGGTAACATATTAGCCTGGATAGAAGATTGGCTGGCTGGCAGAAAACAGAGACAATGCATAAATCGGTCTTTGTCTGACCGGCAGGATATGACGTGGGGCCCCGCAGGGGTCTGTGCTGAGGCCTCA
The DNA here is from genome assembly GCF_964194155.1 of Cetorhinus maximus. NCBI lineage: Eukaryota > Metazoa > Chordata > Chondrichthyes > Lamniformes > Cetorhinidae > Cetorhinus > Cetorhinus maximus. Next base: position 90,466,018 of record NC_135885.1, read on the forward strand.
ACCTTTTACAATTTACAGCAATGAATTAGATGAGGGGGGCGAAGACATTATCACTAAATTTGCAGACGATGCAAAGATAGGTAGGAAAGTATGTTGTGAAAAAGATATAAGGAGTTTGCAGACGGATATAGATGGGTTAAGTGAGTGGGCAAAAATCTAGCAGATGAAGTATAATGTGTGGATGTGTTCACTTTGGCAGGAAGAATTAAAAAAAGCAGAGTATTATTTAAATGGAGCACGAATGCAGAATTCTGAGGTACAGAGGGATCTAGGTTCTTGTGCATGAGTCACAAAAAGTTAATATGCAAGTACAGCATGTAATCAAGGAGGCTAATGGAATGCTATTCTTTATTACGAGAGGAATTGAACATAAAAATAAGGGTATTATGCTTCAGTTATACAGGACATTGGCAAGGCTGCATCTTGAATACTATGTACAGTTTAGGTCTCCTTATTTAAGGAAGGATGTAAATGCATTGGAGGCAGTTCAGAGGAGGTTCACTAGATTGATACCTGGAATGAGCGGGCTGTCTTATGAGGATAGGGTGAACAGGCTGGGCTTGTTTCCACTGGAGTTTGGAGAGTGATGGGTGGTGACTTGATTGAAGTATATAAGATCCTGAATGGTCTTGACAAGGTGGACATGGAAAGGATGGTTGGTCCCTCTTATGGGTGAGTCCAGGACTAGGGGGCACTGTTTTAAAATTAGGGATCACCCTTTAAGGACAGAGATGAAAATAATTATTTTCTCTCTGAGGGTTGTACAACTTTGGAACTCGCTGCCTCAGAAGGCAGTGGAAGCCGGGTCGCTAAATATTTTTAAGGCAGAGGTAGATAGATTTTTGTTCGGCAAGGGAATCAAAGGTTATCAGGGGTAGATGGGAATGTAGAACTCGAAACACAAACTGATCAGCCATGATCTTATTGAATGCAGGAGCAGGCTCAAGGGGCAGAATGGCTTACTTATGCTCCTATTTTGTATGTTTGTATGTTCACTCAATACCCACACACAAATCTATACTTGTATCCACTTCCCAGTAGAGATAATTTGACAGAAATTCAGGAGCAGAAATTATGGCCAGAATTTTCACTCCTGGGTGAGGAATTCAGAGTAGGGACACTCCCCAGCTTCACAAACCTGATCTGGAAGCATGCTTTTGTTCTGTGGGTTGAGGGGCTTGTGGGGGTGGGGGCGGATGGTGGGTGGCTGGTGATAAGGTGCTGGTGTTTCTGGGAGTCATGGCAGGCGACCCTGGAAACAGTGCAGAGGCCGCTGGGTATGGAGATGGACTGGGCAGATGGCCTGCCTCGGTGCTCTGACACTGTGTTGAAATTTTGAATGAAAACAATAAAACATAAAACAGCTCTCGAATCCTCACACTACCCATGCCACCTCATGCCCTGTACCCATCCACATGGGTCTTTATAGCCTCTAAGGCAAACTATGCCTCTCTACCCCCACCCCCATGGCCCTTTATAGTCCCTATGGCAACCTATTCCCCACACCCACTCCCATGGTCCTTTACAGCCCCTGTACCAAATTGGTACTAATCCATGTCCCACCCACCAATATTTGTCTTTATACCATGCCAACTCACCCTGTATCCACCATGAAAAGACCTGAGGACCCATGCTGAGATGAGATAAAATAAAGTTCTTATGTATCTATTGAATAATACACTATTTAAAAAATCAATCTGATTAAAAAATCACTACATTTAACTTCCTTTAATTGCTTATAAAAACAAGCAGTGCAATTCATAGTTCCACATCAAGGAGTTTATAATGACCTGGGACTGACAATAAAACTGAAATGGCCAACACCCCACTGTGCTAATGGATGGCTATGAAATCAATCATGCAGCACTAATCCAGTAATGATCGCCCTCAGGCTTATGTCGATGGACAGAGTGAAATAGCAAGCAATGATTATTTAACACTCCAGTTTTTTCAAATATTTAAGGGGTAGGAGTTTTAAATGCCTTGACAACTTCTTTTGACTGTTAGTTTTCACAGTCCCAATGAGCTTGATAGTTCCAATGAGTTTATGTACCTTTTACATACATGTCTAATTTTAACCCCAAAGGGCAGCTTACCTCTCCCAAAGGGCACCTGACCTCCGCCAAAGATGTCCCAAGACCATTCCAACAGGATACTCTAGCTATGCAACCAAACTGACAAAGATTAGACTTGCTCTTACCAGATCTAATCTGCATATATGTTTCCCACTCCTGGCTAAAGAAAATCAGACATGACTGTAGGCAGCTGCTGTTTTATATGGGCAGCCACCTCCATGAACCATGGATGTGCAATTTGGAACCCACCCCCATTGACCCCCCTGCAAAAATGGTAGGTGCCTTGTTTGGGTTTAGGACTTCAGATTTTGGCCTCTGGAGCCATTGCAAAATTCAATTCTACATTTAACCTTTCCTTTCCATTGTTCATTGACAAATGAGGCAATTGTGGTCCCCTACACTGCCCAACTAAACCCAGTAAACTCAGCACAGTCATGAAAACAAAGTCCAGCCCTTGTCTGGGCAGTTGAATGATGCATTAACAATTTGCCATTTCAGGCCAAAATATGGAGGATTGCCACCCAACCCAGCCCCAGCTCACTCCAACTTCAAGAGCTTCCACCACTGCCAAGATCTCTCACAATGCTGGCAGTGACCATTAAACTGTGCTCTCTTCTCCAGTTCTCTATTTTACTCACAGTTTCAGGGTCTTGTACATGACCACCACAAACTTCCTGTCTTAGACACCAGCCTCACTGCTGAATTTTCAGTAATGCCACATAGTAAAATCCCAAGACGTCTTGTGAGATCGTGAGATAGGCATAATTTTACTGAGTAACTGTGTCCCTCACAATCAATTTGCAAGAGTCGGCATGTCTGAACTTATCGATGAGTTTCAAACGATTAAAGCTTTATCTTTTGTTCTAGCAGGGACTTTCCATAAGATTAACCAGCAGAAGCATATTGGGGCATATTATTCTGTTAAAGGTGCTACATAAATGCAAATTGTCATTGAGGTCCTTACATGTTGGGTGTTCCATCTGGTCCAACAAGATTCCTCTGCTGCTAAATCATTCACTTGGTGTAATAGGAGAAACAGCTTCACTCAGCTTTCATTGCATTACATAAGTTCCACACACAATAAAAAATTTAATTTTGGGCAATTCTGTGGTGTAAACCACCGCACATCCCAAACCAAGTTCAGATTATCCAAACTCATTAAAGGCAGCAACTCCACAGCTGGCAGAAGATTTTTAATCCCAATATTTTTGTTGCATTCAATGGCTAAAAAAGAAACAAACAACCATGGTGACCTTGTGCAGCTTATCTCAGGACTTCTGTCTCATTCAGTTATTTTAATATGACTTAAAATATAATGTGCTGCAAACATTGTGACAAAAATAAAGCATTTAATAATTGGAAATTGTTATGGGCCACTCATACAATAAGAAAAATGTTTTAAGGAATTATGTGAATAATTTTAAACATGAGAACAACAATAGGCTATTCAGCTCCTCGAACCTGCTCACCATTCAAGTAGATCATGGTTCTTCTGTACCTTCATTCCATTTTCTCACCTTAGTTTTATAACTCTTATAACCTTACCTAACAGAGATCTATCAATCTCAGTTTCAGAATTTTCCATTGACCTAGCCTCAACAGCTTTTTGGGAATAGAATTGCAGCTTTCTAACACCATCTCTGAATGAATGATCTAGCTCTGATTTTAAGGCTATGCTGCATTGTTCTGGACTTCCCCACTGGAGGAAATACCTACCTATCAATTATTTGATCATCTTAAACTTCTACAGTCAAGGGAATACAACCATAACCGTTGCAATCTATTTTCGTATTTAACAATTTTAGACCCATGTCAGGATGATATAATAATTGTTATAATGTTATTGGAATTTATTGTTAAGTAGAGTAATAGTGGGCTCTGTCTATGTCTGTGTGTGTGATTTAATTGAATCAAAGGCAACTGGTTTGAAGGCTTTGATGTATTAGAAAATAAGCTAGGTTTGAGATGTTAAGTAGGTAAACATAGGGGTAGAGGGAACATATACATTTTTAAATAAACCAGACTAGATTGTTTTCAAAGGAGGTGTGAAATGTGTCACCTAGCCAGGAGAAGCAAAAAACTGTGTTGATTTTTCCTAAAGATTACTGGTAAAATTAGTACTATGAGAGATTTTTGGTATCAGAGAGGTAAAGTCCAAAGACAAAGTGAAACAATGGGAATTTACATTCAATGGGGAAAATATGTATAAAGGAGTGAAGGCTGTAAGTAAGGGGAGGCATTTTAAGATCTAACAAGTGTGAAACACCTCCAGCATCTAAGCCTCAAGCTGCTGTCTACAAAGAACTGAAGTTAAGGAAACTCACTTTGAATTGGATTGTTCAGGATATCATGTTTCTTTGCCTGGGTCTTTTAAAATCTATGTGTCTTACTGTTGCCTTAACAAAAGTGTAACTGGAAGTTAGATTAATAAGGGGATTTAGAAGTTATTATAGTAGTAAGTTGTAGATCTATGTATGTATTTAAAACCATTTCTTCTATTAATAAAGGTTTAATTTAGTTTTGTAAGAAACCTATAAGACTTTTTATAGGTCTTTTTACTACAGAATTCAAGGCATGTGTCTCAAAATTTATACAAATTGCAAAATAAGTTGTGGCGGTTATTTCAAGTTTCCCTCTGGAATTTGAGCAACTCAGCATTTACCATCGGCTGTGCCATAACAATCCAGTATAATTTTGGTGGATCTGCACTACACTCTATCCAAGGCCAACATTTCCTTCCTGAAGTGCAGTGCCCAGGTGTGAAAGTAGTACACCAAATTGGGTCTAACCAGAGTTCTATACAGCTGTAACATAACTTTCACCACTTTGTATTGCAGCCCACTTGAGATTATGGCCAACTTTTCATTAGACTTTTCAATTTTTTTGTACCTGTCCGTCAGCTATTTTTTTTGTTGTTTCTTAACTTTCTGTTCAACCACAGTTCCTAGTTTCTTACCCTTTAGAAAATACACTGATCTTTCTTAAGTCCAAAGTGGATGTACTGTCAATGTCATCTGCCACAATTTTTTTTTTCACTAACTAAATGTTCAATGTCCTTTTGCAATTTTCTGCTCCCATCTCCATGATCTATTGTTCCACCTAATTAGGTGTTGGCAGCAAATTTGCATATCCAGCTCTCAATTCCTTCATCTAAGTCATTGATAAATATCGTAAAAACTGAGGCCCCAGTAGAAATCCTTGAGGTACACCATGGGCTGAATTTTTCAGGCCTAAGGCTGTCACTTTCGGCCCTGAAAAGTGCCTACTCTACCTCAGATTAGCCTGGAAGTGCAAGGTATCTCAAAAATTTGAGCAACAGGTGAAGCTAGCTGTTTCAAGTTGCTACTATGCAGTAGCAACATGAGTGATATTCACCACTAACATGGTGCTGCTGTCAAGCCAAAAAGACATTCTGCCTATCACACAATGAGTAATGTGGTATATGAATTTCAGTGCCAGTGTGATGCTAAATATGTAGGCCATACATCCCAAGGACTGCCGGATCCTATCAAACAGCATGTACCTCAGGGATTTGTACTGGGGCCTCAGTTTTTCACGGTATTTATCAATGACTTAGATGAAGGAATTGAGAGCTGGATATGCAAATTTGATGCCAACACCTAATTAGGTGGAACAGTAGATCATGTAGATGGGAGCAGAAAATTGCAAAAAGACATTGAACATATAGTTAGTGAAACAAATTTGTGGGAGATGGCATTGACTGTACATCTACTTTGGACCTAAGGAAGATCAATGTATTTTCTGAACAGACCAGGTACAGATTGTACCCAACTAGCCTGTGCTTGCAATACACAAAACACAGTGTCCAACATTAGGTGTGATTCCGCGATTGGACAATAATCCTCAGTGTGCTAAGAATTACGTTGACAACCAATCTAAGATTGTCAGTCGGGCTCACAGTGTGGCACATTTGCGTGTCCTGGAAGCTACATATATTAAAAACAGGGGCCTGTTATTTGCAGACAGAAAGAATATGTACACACATTGCGCCTGTTTCAGCTAAACAAAATAACAGACAGCCATTCACTGACTCATTCCTCAGGGCAATGCCTTGACCAATCAGGGTCAAGCTGCTTGGTTTAAATTTCAAACAATGCTTGGCAGTTAACTCTCAGTCACTATCACTGGTGCATTCTCCATGGCAACGCCTTCACCAATCAGAGTCTATTTGCCAATCAATCAGCACTCTCTTTACATAGAGTACAAATTGTTGTTTTCCCCTTATATTGCTAATCTTGCAGTGTCCTGATGAGTGCAAGATGGAAAACTTTGACATGTCTCTTTTTTCAGCAATCTCAAATTCTGTACTACCAAATAACCCTCAATTTGTTAATTTGATACTAAAAGAGCACATAAAAGAAATAGACTAAAACTGTAGTTCTTGTATGAGGAGGTGCATGTTTGTAATATATATCTCTATAAATAAACGCTTATAAAAGATTGGCTCCAGTTCTAACCTTCACCAGGCTTTCTGGATTATAACAACTTGTTCTATAGGTCAATGAGTGGGAAATATACCTCTTGACACCTGAACTATTTCTTACTTACATAAATTATGTTTATGTAATTTGGTCCTCCAAAATCTATCAAACTCAAATTGCCTTGTCCATAAGGACCAAGACTAATCATTTCATTATTTTGAAGATCTTAATCAAATCTCCTCATAGATCATGCTTTTTAGAGTAAACAAAACACCTGACCTTATTCTGGCAAGGAAGGCCCTTTAAACTATATATAAGTCTCTCTATATCTTTTCTAAGGTTATTACCAACTATGTGAAGACATGAATTACTGTTCCTTCATCATGGGATCAAAATCCTGGAAATTCCTACTTAATAGTATTGTGGGAATCCTTTTATTACAAGGACTGCAGTAGTTCAAGAAGAAAGCCCATCACCACCTCTCAGGACAACTAGAGATGGGCAGTAAATGTCAGCCTTGCTACTGGTCTTGCCACGTCATAAGGTTGAGCCAAATAGCCCATTTCTGTATTGTAATTTATATGTGATTACAATAAGAATTGTTCGTGATGATGTGGTAATATGATTACCAAAAATTAGAATTAAAAGTTATCTTCCAATGGTCGATCTATAAGAGTTAATTCAAGACTGCTTAATTTAGCATGCTATGTCTTCCTTACTTTGTTTCAGGAAAAATCACATGATACAGCAGTACATGCATTTGGTTAAAGCTTTTCATCTACTGTGACTACTAAAAATTCTAATGCATAAAAAATAATTTTTGAACAATGTGTTTGCCTTAAGAAGAATCAGAAGATAATTGTAAGTGTTTATCAGGCTTGTGCTTTGGTATTAAAAAGCAATGTTAACAGTAACATAGAAATATTACATAGAAATTCACTCTTAAAAGTACACATTTCTAGCCAAGCGCAAAAGCAGAACTCTACAACTTTTTCTACAACATGTTTTTCTGGAAACGTACTGATGAAATGAGAAATTAAATTCAAGCATAAAATACTAAAATTTTCATGCCTTCAATTTACAAGTGGATGTGATTTTATACAGATGTATACGGCTGTAATTCCTTTCAAGCCAAATCCATTGAGAGCAATATATTCATTGAAAGAACATTTGTTTTTTAATGTGCGTCAGACTCTCCTTCATATTATGGGAGATACTTACAACTGCTGCTCCTTTCTCCCCTGATGCAATTTTTAAGCTTCCCAATATATGGGCAAACAGCATGTCCAACCATTTCAGGTAGAAGTCTGTTCAGATATACAAATAGAGATGCTGTGCCACTGCAAGACTCTGGTTGCAATTTTGAAGTTAACTTGGGTGGAGCATGCTCAGTGCATGTTTTACCTATGTGCATCATGCAGTAATAAGACTAACCAAAAATCTGCTGGTAATACCTCCACAAAAGGGACCAAATGTTATTTTTCTTTTGCTACTGTGGAGCCAAGAACAACAGGACCTGACCTGAAACTAATGACCCTCTCCAAGAACTGGCATGGGTACGATGGACCAAATGGCCTCTTTCTGTGTTGTATAGTTTTGCGTTGAGTAGTAGAGTTGCCTGGTATATTTAGGTTCAACAACTTGTTTGGTAATTGTTTTGAGTATAGAGTAACTCACCGATAGTGGAAAAAGTATATCTAAGAGTATATTATTGACATCACTTGACTAGTCATTTGGGTGAATTCTAAAGTACTGTAACATTGATAAGTATGTTATTTTCAAAGAAAATCTTCTTCTCAACACCATCACTAATCAATTTCTTTCACTTCTGCTCTCCTGCAATACCTGTGATTCACAAAGGGCGTGGTAACTGAATTGTGTCACATACTGCAAAATTACCTGCAGCCGAACATGCCTGTATTATGAGGATCACAAAAATATTAACTTCTATGTGTTCAGATCATGGCAAAGTATCAGCAGAAACATAATCCACATGATTCAGTCTGCAGTGCATAGATGTATAAGTGAGTGGTAGCTTTTGTTTGTTTAAGCAATCAATTTTATCACCTTCCCATGGACATGCTGGCAGAGTGAATGGGTTGTGCAATTTATTTTAGAATCTTAAATTGGAGCCATGTGGCATTACATACTTTACTGCATAATACCAGTACTGACACGAATTGGAAAAGATCTCTGAATGTTCAGCTCATCTGCAACTACCAACATTTGATTATGCAAGTCAGTAATTGCTTCCTTGGCAGCTGCCACAATGCCTTCATTTTATTCTACAGTACCACCAGTATTTGATCCACAAGATATACCTCAGAATGGTTCCTGGGCAAACCTGATATTGATTGTGGGGACTGTTTCTACTGGAGGGATCACGGTTACCTCCTAGGTGGTTGGCTGCTCTGACCATTGACTTTTTTCCAGGACATGTAAAGAGAATGGACAAACCTGCTCCGCAAAGAGAGAAGACAGTTTAGTGCTGAAGTCCCAGTCAGGAGACTCTTTTTTTTGTTTGAATACTCGGGAACATGCAGTTCTGTTTGGTTAATGACAGTGGTTGTCTTGATATCACCTGCCATTTTGAGGCGATCCAAGGCTACACGGGCATCCCTGCTCAGGAGAGAGAAAGGCTGATTATGGATGATGTAGATCAGCTTGAAGAATGTTTGCTGTCATATCTCAGTGGTTCCAGGATGTTACCCATGACTGGAAGTCGGATTCCTCCGGGCCCGTAAAGTGGTGCGTCCATTGTTCGAAGCCAGAGGTCTTTCAGGCATGGTTCTTTGTCTGATAGGATTGTTATGCTGACTCCTGAATCTAATTTAAAATTTGTTAGATGGCTATTGACAGAAATGTCTGCATTCCAAAATGAGAAGCCAAGATCTTTGACCTCACCCAGGAAGTATGGCTGTGTGTCTTCTGGGTCTGCAGTTTCAACCTTGTGGATCATCTTTAGGCCTTCTGTGCATTTCAGTTCTTGCCTTGCACAGTTTGCTATCATATCCAATCCTGTTGTATTGAAAGCACGGGCTGAATTTGCAGGGCACTGATCTCACTTGTCGGAGTGCTTTGCTCCACAGCGCTGGCATTGTCACTCTGCTGGCCTGTTTGGGAATTGCTTTCCCTGACTTAAAGAGCGTCTCTGATGCTTTGTGGCTTAACAAACTGGATTGATGGTTGGCCTCTGTACCATGTTTTATTCTTTCCCCTTAAGATTGTCCTGCGCTGCTCACGGAGTTCTGACTAACTATCAGGATTGCCTTTTCCAAGATTACATCTTCCTTTGCTTGCAGGAGGTAAGAGAGCGCATCATCTATTACTCCCACCACTACTCTGCCTCTGATGAGTTCAAACTTAAAATCTCCGTCTTCACAACCTTCTGCCACCCTGTGCAGATCATTGATGAATGAATCGACTGGTTCCCCTGGCAGTTGAACTCTCTTATTGAATTTATCTCTTTCAAGTATTTTATGGTTTCTTAGATTAAAATAAATGTCAAATGATTTTGGAATGTCTTTGAATTTTGCAGATGATTCATTAATTCCCTGGGGCAGGATTTTGTGTTGAGCGGGAGGGTGTGCGCCCAACTTGTTCAGGCGTAAAATATCATGCAATGATGTCGGGCGAGTGTCCTGACATCATCAAGCACTTGCACAATATTTCGGTCGGCGGGCGTGTGCGGGAGTCAGCAGCATGCCCGCCAAGTAACAGGCCTATTAAAGCCATTAAAGTAATCGTTAAATGCACTTATTCGCTGCCCGTCCAACCTTACGGTTGGCAGGCAGGTGAATCGGCCAGGCGGCCTTCAGATTTTTTATGAAACCTCATCCACGGGCGGTATGAGGTTTTCAATAGGAATTAAAAATAAAATGAAGATGTTTGAATCTCATTTATAATATGTCCCTGACAGATTCACATGAGAGAACATGTTTTTAACGTTTTTCAATTCTTTATTTATATTTTTAAAAACCTTCAGCTCCCTGAGGGAGCCTTCAGTGTGCGCGCTCGTGTGCCTGACCAAACTTCCATGCTCACCCTCCTCCCTCTCCCACCCCCACCCCGAATTGCTCAGCATTGTAGCACGTGATTCTCGCTGGCTGGCTGTTAATTGGCCAGCCAGCGTTAAATCGCGGTTGGGGCCCGATCGCGGGCGGCGGTTGGTTTCGAGACTGCTCCCGGGCCTACCCGCCACGCCTGCCCGATGAGGTAAAAATCCTGTTCCCTGTCTTACAATGATGTCGTCTGCAATCAGGCCTATCGAGTAAAGCAGTGTCTTCACCTGCTCTTCTTCTAACTTTATATTTAAACCTGAAGCAAAGCTGTATCTTCAGAATCTTTTCCTACAAAGTCCCCAGTTTTGTGATTAGTCTGGACCTTGGATCAGTCCGAATTGACCTGGAAGTGTGGAATTGTGATCCATGTTAAAAAATTTCTAAATTGTATGTTCAGCTTGAAGAGCATTCTGAACTTTAAGATGGTGTCTCCATTCACTCCGAGGCAAAGGGATTTCCTGCGCTTGGAGTTTTGGTGGGGTCCGCACAATGGCGATGGCACTCTCCTTAAATTAATAATGGCTGCCTGCAGACTTGTTCAGAATTTTACTTTTTAGACTCACAAGTCCATCAAATTGGAGTTTCTGCTTGCTTTTACTGAGCTGGGCAGTCGCGACATTCACAAAATATTTAATTAATTATTATTTTTTGGTCAGGCTCTGACTTGGGGATTGGGTTTTAGTGACAGGTTTCTTTCAAACTGCACTTCTGATGCTGAATTACTTTAAAGATACCTCAGGACTTGTTGCAGCCTGGAATTTAAAAGGTTTAGGTCATCCTTGCAGGTTCTGTCGATTCTGCACTCTGAAGCTGCACTTCTAGATGAGATTCAATGGAGTTTTCTGCTGCAGTAAGGAATTTTTAATCCCTACCTTCAGCTTCTTAGCTTTTTCTGGCAATATTTCCTCTGCGCCTCTGCTTCTTTAGGAGCTTCTTTTCAGGTCATAATGCTTTGGTAAATTTTTCTCGGTCTTCCAGCATTTCAGTTTGTCTCTGCATTTAGCAAGGTTCCCATTGTTGCCAATAACTGTAAGTCTTTATTAACTATTAGAACTATTTACACATGTACAGAAAAAGGGAACAAGCTAGGAGCTGTCTCCATGCATAGGTCTACACACATCTCTGTGCAATACCACACTGATCGCTGGGCCTGGGTCATGTGCCTTCTTACATCACTGTGTGGGAGGTACTGTACTCAGTCCCACATTAACCCTATATCTGCCAGACCCTTATACTACAAATGGCACTCACTGCATAAAAAATTCTTCCTCACATCCCCATTGCATTTCTTGTCTAAATCCTGAGGGGGGCTTTTGTCAACAGCCTGCCGTTCCTGACGGCGGAACCGGAAGTGTGCACCATTTCTACTCTTGCTTTTTGCCATTTCCCATGTGATTACAATTCAAATTTAAAGTGCTGGCAGCATGTATGGGAAACACGAGCAATCTATGGCATGGGATGCTTCTTTCACTGGTGGAAACCGGTGTCTGCTGACAATACTGTAACTACTGGTGAACTATAAAAGAGCCTTCCTGTTTTGCCAGATCGATCCATTGGTGCAGAGTCTGAGTTTCTTCAGAAGTCCATTGGAAGAATGAATCAGAACCCTCAGCTCCTCCTCAGACTTCTTCCCCCATCATTCCTCCCTTACTACTAGTTCCACAAAATCAAACATACAGCCGTGTCAATCTGCGATGTCCAAGCGATGCCTCTATAAAAGTCATCCTCCAGACCATCAGGGAAAGGCAGGAGCTGCTCTTTCCGGAAGATGGTATCAGAAGGCCCTCCTGCCTGACCAAGGCAGTCTGGACGGAGGTGTCAGAGGAGGTGAGTAACCGTGGGGTCCATGCAAGAGCCTGGTTCCAGTGTAGGAAATGGGTCAACAACCTTCTCCAATGCACCAGGGTAAATGCCCATGTCGCATGTTCAACAGGAGTCTCTCATGGGGTCATCAATAATATATATGTGCAAATGGGCAGCTGTGCCAGAAGACTGAATGCATCATCAGCCTTAGTGCTACATGGCAATTGGGACCAAAGTATGTGGAAGTTTGGCTTGGATGTAATGTGGGACTGACAGGTCAGTATGTGTAATGGGGATGCATCCAGACAAGCAGGTTAGGTGTCACTTGACATGTTACTATCTCTGCACTTTGTCATGCAGGACAATCAGACCCACAATGCCAGGGAGAGGAAATGACAGGAGGAGGGGTTCCTGACATTGGGTTCCGAACAACCATCCTAGAAATGGGATGGAGATCGCTGGTGAGGAGGCAGCATGATCCACCGCAGAGGGCAAGGCTGAACTGGTCAGGCATAAGGAGGAAGATGCAAACATCTTGCTGGTGGCAAATGGGTGTTGAGGATGGACATGATGAAATATGAAGCACGTAAATTCTCATGAATCTTAATGTGATTCTGTTGGTCCTCCGTTACACGTTATCTCCATACAAGGACCAGGCCTTAGCCAAGGGAGAAGCCTGAAAACGCCGCCTCTGGGAATAAAGTTCCCACTGTCCTACAGGATGCACCATCACCCTCCTTATCATCAACCTCCGACAGCGCAATCACACCCATACCATCTGAGGGTTTGCGGTTAGATTTAGGTGCACAATCTGGTTAGCACAACACAGGCGCATTCTAGCAGTTCATCATGTGACAGCCTGGACCCCAAACAATCGGAGGACTTCTGGGGATCAGGCCCTTGCTGAGCCCCACGCTGATGATGGGCTTCTGATCGCAGCTACAAGAAGACTGCTGGGCATGGGGTTAGGGGAAAATACGGTGGAAATGCTGGGAACTATGCGCAGCTTTGCATGTGGTATGGAGAAGTCCATGCATGCAATGGATTCTGCCATGTCTCAGACATTTGAGCGCACAGCTTCATCCATGGAGAAGATGGCGACCACCATGGAGAACCAGGATGAGCATTCTTCCCCTACGTTCTCGGACCTGTAGTTCGACACTCTAACCATGGGCTCAGTGCAGCAGTGACTAGGTGTGGGGGGAAGGGGGCGGGGAGCGCGCAAGGCCCCTGACCTCTCTCTAGGAACCCCTTTCCCTCAGGGAGACAGGAAGGTGCTTTCATGCACCGGGATGGAGGAGGAGCATGTGCCAGCTGCCCCAGGGCCTTCTGCTCAGAACAACCGAAGGGTTAGCGGTGTCTCCTCATCCCCTCCTGCATTGACCCCAATAGCTCCAGCAGGCAAGGCTGAGAAGGATTTCCCTGTACCAGTACAGGAGACGCCCAGTAGGCTGGAACTTGCAATGCCCCACACCTCCAAAGGACGTCTGCCATGATTATCCAAGGCAATGGGGCATCACACTGAACAGACTGCCTCCACATCAGCTGCTGATGTCAGGGTTGCACCTAGATGTAGTGGCAGGAAAATAAAAGTTAAAACAGCATGAACACAAAAGTGGCATGGATGATTTATCCATCTGTTTTTCACTTGTAAATCTACGCATAATATAATCATTTATATAATAAAACGTAGGTACTAAGTAGTATCAGATGTAACAATCATGGCATGCTCCATGTTTGTCACAATTTGATGGTTACAGAGGAGATAGGGACATACGCCGAGATTTTATGCTCCCGTTCGCGGCAGGCACAAGAGCTAAATCTCACGAGAAGGCCCAAAACCAGTTTTACGACAATGTAAAATGAGGAAGTGATTGTGTGCTGCAGCAGTCAATGGCGGGCCACCGAACGTCGTGAATGTCATTAGCATAAATTAGTATCTCATTATGACGCCTGCTCACTGGAATCATCCCTCCGTGCTGGATTAAGAGCCCACGTCGGCGTGCAATTAGAATGATGTGTTTCACACCAGGAGTTAAATAATGTGCAGCTGGCGACCTGCACTTTATTCGAGACTTCAAGGTTAGTTTGCATACCTTGCATCGCGCAGTGCCCACAGGGGTTAGCGCCAGGCTTCACAGGTTGCACCGCACAGGTTTCAGGGGTGTCTCACAGGCAAGTCTCTACAGGTACCACACCAGAGTTGAGGCAGGTGGCTTTTACTGTGCTGCAGGGCAATAGCTCCATTGGAGAAGGGGCCAGACAGGACTGAGGGAAGGGAAGGGAAGGGAAGGGAAGGGACTGCAGGGCAATAGCTCCATCGGGGAAGGGGCCAGACATGGCTGAGGGAAGGGAATGGACTGCGGGGCAAGGGCTCCACTGGGGGCAACAAGTGGGGAAGGTCGCATTGACTGGGTGAGTGGGGGCACTAAAGCGCCATACAACTGAAATGATAGTTCCAAAATGAGGACAGAGGCACAGCTGAGGCAGGTTAAGAGCTGTTCAATTGTCATGCAGGAAGTCAGGAAAGTGAAGCAATAAGGCCCATTCATATAACACTGATCCCTCAAAGTGACAGTGATTGCTCCCCTAGTTCTAACCCGTTGTTTGCAACCTTCAAATTAATCAGAGTATTATGGAACTTCAGAACTATTGGGTGCCTGGACAAGCTTGAGAACTCCTTGGAAATGTGGCCATTCACCACTCGCAGAGGAGAAACCTCTGGATATCCTAAATTAAGCTCATGTAGTCGCTGAACATTCACCCTCGTGTTTAGTCCAAAAATGCACTCTTGGAATGTAGGTAATGATGAACCCAGTGCTTGGGTTGACAGCAGAACATCTAGTCGTCTGGCTACAGATGTCGGCAGTCATGTGGGCTAGTTGTAGTGAACATTCATGTGCACTCTGAGCTGGGGGCATCATTTCAGGGGCCAGTACTCACCGGCATGCATACTAAGGCCTTGACAGAAAGTGGATGTTTGGAAACATGCTGACCCTTGCATGTTTCTCATTGATACTACAGTGAGCAGGCCACCAGGAAAATGGAGCCTGGTATTATCACTGCCTGCATTATTGCTTATAGGCAGGAGAGAAGAATGCGATGGAGGCAGCTGGCTCACCAAAAGGAGGGGCAGAACCCTCAAGACCAAGGGCAGCAGGTCCTCCTGTGAATGCAAAGGATGATTCTCAAACAGCCATCATTCATAGGCATTTCACTAGGCCAAGGGTGTATAGACATCGCATGTGTTATCTGTAGATGATTGAGAACCAGTGTTCCAGATGCCTCTGCATGTCCAGGGATCTAGTGACTCACATTTGCCACATTCTGTAGATTTGACGCCACAGGTATGTGGAGTGCATCCATTGCCAGTGGCTGTGAAAGTAACTGCTGCACTCAACTTCTATGCCAGTGACTCCTTCCAGGGTTCCACTGGGGACCTCTGCGAGATCTCCCATGCGTCCACCCACAAATGCAACCAGGAGGTCACAGATGCCATTTTTGCAAAGGCCCACAATTTTGTCAACGGTGAGAGAGCAAGCAGGCTAGGATACAAGAACACTGAGCTTTGCTGAGATTTCCGGTCTCCCACATATACGGGGTGCTAGCGACTGCATTCATGTGGCTATAAAAGCTCCCTGGTAATAGGCAGTCCAGTGAGTCAACCGGAAAGGCTACCACTCGCTCAATATGCAGCTGGTGTGCAACCAGTAAGGGCGCACAGTCAGTGAGGGAGACTTCGCCTGAGTGAGACAGAGACTGAGTGAGTATAATTGGGAATTTGGTTCAATGTGGGAATTTGGTGCATAGGGGTAAAGAGGTGCTATAGATAAGATTTACTGCAAGAAGTAAAGTGTGCTGAATGGAGAGTTTGGTGAAGGATGGGAGGGGGTGCTTGTTTCTTCTACTCTTTTTCACCCTCCAGTATTTGATTTCCACTTCGGTACAGCAGAAGGAGCAGGTAAATCAGTAACTGGTATTATTAGAAATTGTAAGTTTTATCAGCATTGTAAGTACTATATTGTCTTTTAAATGTTGTAAAGTTTACTGGCAGTGCCAAAACCTATCGGGAGGTGTAGGCTTTATTAATTATAAATTAATTAGCAATTATTAATTAATTAACACATATTGGGGATAGCAGGACAGGTGATGTGCTGCGATTGCAGGATGTGGGAGCTTCTGGACCAGCGTGATCGAGGGCAAACACATCTGCAGTAAATGTTTATGGCTACAGGAATTTCGGCTCAGAGTTATTAAGTTGGAGGCTGAACTGCAGACACAGTGGCACATCAGGGAGGGGGAAAGTTACCTGGACACTTTATTCCAGGAGGCGGTCACACCCCTTAGAATAAGGTCTTCTGATTTGGTCAGTGGTCAGGGACAGGAGGGTGTGACTGCAAGTGAGGCAGGTAAGGGGACCAGAGGGCAGGAGCCTTGGCTTTTGCAATCGTTCATGAGGTTTGAGGTTTTTTCAGCTTATTTGGATGAAAGTGGGGGCTGCAGGGTGGATGAGCTAACTGGCCATGGCACTGTGGTACAGGAAGCCATTCATGCTGAGGAAGTAACAAGGAATGTAGTGGTAATATGGAACAGTATAGTCAGAGGGATTGACACCGTTCTCTGCAGCAAAGAGCACGATCCAGACAGCTATGTTGCCTGCCCGGTGCAGGGTTTGGGACCTCTGCTCAGGGCTGGAGAGGAACTTGCAGTTGGAGGGGGAGGACCCAGTCGTTGTGGTCCATGTAGGTACCAGCGACATAGGCGGGACAAAGAAGGAGGTTCTGCATAGTCAGTATGAGGAGTTTGGCACCAAATTAAGAAGCAGAACCTCAAAGGTCATAATCTCTGGATTACTACCTGAGCCACGTGCAAATTGGCATAGGACAAATCAGATTAGTAAAATGAAAGCATGGCTCAAAGACTGGTGTGGGAGAAGTGGGTTCTGGTTCTGGCACAAGTACTGGAGAAAGTGGGATCTATACCATTGGGATGATCTACACTTGAACCGTGCTGGGACCGGTGTTCTTGTGAGCCACATAACTAGGGAAGTAGAGAGGGTTTTAAACTAAGTAGTGGTGGAAAGGGTTCAAATTTGGGAAAATGTGGTAAATCAAAGCATAGGGACAGAAAGGTATTATGATGGGAAATGAAAAAGAGATTGTGACAGTACGGGATAGAGGCCAAAATTTTCCGTTTGACGGGTGGGCGCAGGCCTGATTGCCACCCGTGATTGGGGCCACGCTGCCATTTTGCACGAGCGGGCCAATTAAGGCTCGCCCAGCGCATTTCCGACTCGCGTGGAGAGCGGGAGTGTGAAGTTTGCGGCAGGCATGTACAGACCACCAGGTCCAATGGCAACCCGGCAGTCTGTTTAAAAGAAGGCCTGGCAGCCTCCTGTCGGCTGTTCGCTATGGCCAGCTGTAGATCCAACCGTAGGGGGTCTACTAAGCAGGTCAATGTGGAGGGAAGGGCAGAGGAGCAGGGCAGACTGCAGGGTCTGCCCCAGGAGCAGGGCAGGCTGCAGGGTAGGCCAGCGGGGAGCCAATGTGCCCCTCGCTTTTCTGATGATTGCCTTGCTGCCCTTCTTGAGGAGGTGGTAGCGTGGCGGGAATTGCTGGTTCCCCAGGATAGGAGGAGGAGGCCCCCCCACATGACGAAGCATGCCTGGGAGGAGGTGGTGAGCTCTCGCGACGTGGTGCAGTGCACCTGGATCCAGTGCCATAAGTGCTTCAACGATTTGTTGCACTCTGGAAGGGTGAGTACCATGTTGGTGTTGGGCATTTAACCCAGCAGGTAGCCTTAGCCTTTGAGGGTCCCCCCTGACCAAGTCTTACTGTCGTGCCTGCATTGAATCATGCTGGGCATTTCTCGTATGCTGGGTGGGCAAGCAGATAGCGACCATGCTTATATCAGCCACAGTCATTCATGAGGAGGTGGGTTGTCCCCTGCACCATGTGTTGCTCTTAGGTGCACATGACTCGTCTGGGGGCAACCTGCAAGAGATGCAGCTAGGTGCATACTCAGAACTCCAACACATGTCCTATTCACGGTGATGGGATTGTGGAAGGGCAGCCTCAAGGTCTCGTGGCCAAGAGCCATCTGCTGCCCTCGGCGCCGCACCTAGTTGCGCCTCCTTGCCATGGGAGCTAAGACCATGTGTTTCTTAAAGTGATGGACGCAGAATGTGTCCAAGGTGGCTGTTGGGGGGTGGTGTGGGGAGTTGGTCGTACTATATTTTTGTGACTGATCAGCAGTAGCGTTGAGAGGAGGCACTGGAGGCCTGAGATGGGCCACTGCGGTTGGGGTGCGGCGTGCGCATGCAGAGGACATGTATGATCAGCCACAATGAATGGTCTTCTCTGTTTTTCAGGAGAAAAATGCTCACAATGCCTCTGAGCATTTGTGGACTGGAGGCAGCCAGGCCCAGTTGCTGATTTTGAGCCATTTCGAGCAGGAGGCTGGAGCTTGAAAGGCGCCATGCCATGCGCCGAGGTCCACAGGTGTCGGTGAGGCTGGGGTGCAGCGGCCAGGTATTTGAGGTCCACAGTGACATCCGCTCTGTCTTCCCACCATCCAAAGCACTGATGACTGTTGGAATCGTTATTGTAGCAACATTGCTCATTCACAGACTGATAGAGTCAGACGTGTGGGTCATAGACAAAGGTCCCTCGGCCCTTTGAAGTTGCGCATGTCAAGCACCTTCCGAAGTCGCCTTATCCCGTTTCTGACCACTATCCACATGGCCTTGTGTGCCGTGGCATCGCAACTGCACATCCAAATACTTATTACATCTTAGGAGTGTTTCTACATCCACCACCCTTTCAGCCAGTGCGTCCCACTTTACTGTGTGCAAAAGTTGCTCATCACCTCACCTGTCAACCTCATGCCCCTTAACTTAAATAAATGCCACCAGGTTACTCATCCCTCCGCCAAGGGGAAAAGTTGCTTTCTGTCCACCCTATCTATGCCCCTCATAATGTTATAAAGCTCAATAATGTCACCCCTCAATCTCCTGTGCTCCACGGCAAATATCCACCGTTTATGCTATGTGTCCTCATAACTCCAAATCTCCGGCCCAGCATGCATCCTGGTCAGCAACCTCTGCACTCTCTCCACTCCAATCACATCCCTCCCGTGAAGCGCAGATCACAATTGCAGGCAGAACTATAGCTGTGGCCTCGGCAGCATTTTCTGCACTTGCAACATGACCTCCCTGTTCCTACATTCTATTCCTCAGCTAATAAAGGCAAGTTTGGCATTTACCTTCTTAGCCACCTTATGTACCCGTCCTGCTACCTGAACGGGCCTGTCGACATGCCCAGCAAGGTCCCTCTGATCCTCTTTACTTTTCACGGTCCTACCATTCCTCGTGTATTCCCGTATCTTGATTGTCCTGCCCAAGTGCATCATCTCACACTTATCAACATAACATTCCATTTGGCATTCCTTAGGCCATCTGACCAGCCCGTCTGTATCCGCCTGTAATGTTTGGGCCTCCTCCTGGCTATTTGCCACCCCACCAATATTCATCTCCTTAGGTCTGGAAGGTTGAGCGCTTAACGAGCCTGGGGGGAAAGGGATGAAGTGTGTCACTGTGTGTACGCTAACTGATCCACTGTCTTTGTTGTTATTTTCAGCATCATCAAAGGCTGGCGACCAGGGTCAATTGCAGATGCCCCCTCTCACACCTGAGGGCCCTGAACTGTCACTTGCGTCACACCATTTCTGCGAGGCAGGCACTAGCGCAGATGCTAGCACATCGGTGGGAATTGCAACATTGGCTAGTGTCCCGGGGCACAGTGGAAAGGGCACTTCACAATCACTGGAGGAGATGGCAGAGACAGGGAGTGCCAATGGCGCCAGCAGCCGGAGGACTGCAGGGGACCAGGCACATGCTGAGTCGGGGTGTGATGATGTGCCTCTGGAGTCGTCCGTGACACAGCAGTTGCAGGAAATGCGGCCAGGTGTGCGGGAGCATCTGGGAGTGTTGCATGAGACTATGCCATGCTTGGTGTCCGTGGTGGAGGAGTCCACACGGAGCATGAGTGATGCCATGAGCCTCATATCAGAGTGTCATGCTTCCTCCATGGCGAGAGTGGCGACTCTCATGGAGAGGGGCTTCCAGGAGAACAAGCAGCTTCTCCTGGGGATACGCTTGGACCTGCAAAGCCCTCACAGCACCAGGGGCCACAGCTGGTCATTGCCAATGTGGGAGATGGTGTGGGCTTCAAGCTTCCCAGCTCATTGCCCATCCATTGACGGTGAGCAGGGAGGTCCAGGACAACCTCACGTCGGCAGAGCAGCTGCCTGTCATATCTGTGGGCTCCTCTCACGGCGCTCCGGATGAGGGCAACAGTTGCTCCGCCCCTCTCCCAGTGACCACTTCATCCGCTGAGGCTGCGACGACTGGGGAAATGCCAGCTGTGGACCTGGCAGATCCCTCCCAGGCGGGGCCAGCACATACTCCATGGGTCAGAGGACAGCCGCCAAGGTCATTGAGGCCAACAGGACAGCAGAATCAGCAGGCTGTCTCAGAAGCCACTCCGAGCGATGGGGCGGCACCAAGACGTAGCACCCGTAAACGTAAGCATAAGGCACCTTAGGCACACCATGGGTTTCTCACTGGTGCTTTTGTGTTAGCCCTAGATTAGGGAATTATTATTTCTTGCTGTTGTAAAAACATTTTGCTTTCATTTTGTTGGACCATATGATGGATAAAATTAAATCCAGATGTGTTACCATGGCTGAGGGTGGCTCCTTTGTGTTGCATTTGTATGTTTTACATACATGTCATGAGTGTTTGAGTGGACATTGAGGTTTATGTCCAAAGCCCTTAGTTGCAGCTGATGAAGCGGCAGATGTAGCACTTAAGTGCCGAGTATGGAAGCGCCAGGCAAGGTTGGTCCTCCTGATCCATTTGTGTGGAGCTGGTTAAAGGTTCGTTGGATTAAAGTCTCCCAGGTGTCCCTGCCTCCTTCGTGTAGTGCCGGGTCAGCGTTCAACCTCTCATCGTTCCCCAGTGCTTCCTCATTCTCCAAATCAGTGCTGGACTCATCGTGTGCAGCCACATCCATTGCGTCAACATCTTCATTGTCCACTGCATCCCCCCTTTCCAGCGCAAGATTGTGCAGAGCGCAGCATGCTACCACTATCATCGAGACATGATCTGGGGGTACTGGAGTGCGCCCCCTGAGCAGTCCAGGCATCGGAAGCGCATCTTGAGAAGACCGATGGCTCTCTCCACCACAGCCCTTGTGGAGGCGTGGCTCCTATTGTACCGCTGCTCAGCTTCTGTTCTTGGATGACGGAGAGGCAACATGAGCCACCTTCTGAGGGGATAGCCCTTGTCACCCAACAGCCATCCATCAAGCTGAGCTGGAGCACTGAAGAGCCCTGGCACCTGGGGAGTGTCTGAGGATGTAGGCGTTGTGGAAGCTGCCTGGGTACCTTGCACAGACTTGTAGAATCAGTATCCTGTGATCACACACTATCTGCACGTTCATGGAGTGGAAGCTCTTCCTGTTGACGAAGGCACCGGACTCACCTGCTGGCGCCTTGATGGCCACATGTGTACAGTCTATTGCACCCTGGACGCGGGGGAAGCCAGCAATGGCCGCGAAGCCCCTGGCTCACTGTGCCTGACTTGCCTGGTCCCAGCGGAAGTGGATGAAGGTCAATGCACGCCTGAACACAGCGCCTCTGACCTGCTTGACACAAGTGTGGACAGCTGATTGGGAGACACCACAAAGATCACTAACCGCACCCTGGAAGGAGCCAGAGGCTTAGAAGTTGAGGGCAACTGTGACCTTCAGAGCCACTGGCATGGGGTGTCTGCCCACACAGTTAGGAGAGATCTCAGGGCCAATCATCTGACAGATGTAGTTGACTGTCTCCCTTGACAGTCGGAGCCTCCTTCGGCACTGCACCTCTGTCATATTAAGGTAGCTGCTTCTCCACCTGTATACCCTGGCAGCTACGGCCCCTTACACCTTGGACTACCTCTTGGCCCAGCACCCCATGTGCCTGCGCCTGTACTCCCAAAGGTGGCTCTCCTGGAGGCTGATTTGGACAATCAGCTGGACATCCGAGCCTCTTCCTTATTCTAGCCCTCCTTTCCTCCTCAGAGGAGCTGCCTCCAGTGGATAGGGTGGAGCTTAAGAAAGCAATTAGGAGAGCAAAGAGGGGCTATGAGAAAACTCTGGCTGGTAACAGTTGGGAAAACCCCAAGATATTCTATAAGTATATCAAGGCGAAGAGGATAACCAGGGAATGAGTAGGGCCCATTAGGGACCAAGGGGCCAATCTATGGGTGGAGCCAGAGGACATCGCTAGAGTGTTGAATGAATACTTCTCATCCGCCTTTACCCAAGAGAATGAGGATGAATGTATCGAACTCGGGAAGAGAGACTGCGAGGTTCTTGAGCAAATTAAAAAAGGAGTGACAAGGTAATGGAGGTGTTGGCAGGCTTAAAAGTGGACAAATCTCCAGGTCTGGATGATTTGTGTCCCACGCTGCTGAGGGAGGCAAGGGATGAGATCGCAGGGGATCTGACCCAAATTTTTAATTCCTCTCTGGCCACGGGGGAGGTGCCAGAGGACTGGAGAACTGCTAATGTGGTTCCGCTATTTAAGAAGGGTTGTAGAGATGAGCCAGGGAACTACAGACCAGTGAGTCTCACGTCAGTGGTAGGGAAACTATTGGAGAAAATTCTGAAGGAAAGAATCTATCTCCACTTGGAGAGGCAAGGTTTGATCAGGGATAGTCAGCATGGCTTTGTCAGAGGGAGGTCATGCCTAACAAATTTGATAGAAATTTTTGAGGAGGTGGCCAGGTGTGTAGATGAGGGTAGTGTAGTTGATGTAGTTTATATGGATTTCAGCAAAGCCTTTGACAAGGTCCCACACGGGAGACTTATAAAGAAGGCAAATGCACATGGGATACTGGGTAATTTGATCAGGTGGATTCAAAATTGGCTTAGTTGTAGGAGGCAGAGGGTGATGACAGAAGGATGCTTTAGTGACTGGAAGTCAGTGTCCAGTGGCGTACCACAGGGATCTGTGCTGGGTCCCCTATTATTTGTCATTTATATAAACGACATAGATGACTATGTGGGGGGTAGGGTTAGTAAGTTTGCAGATGACACAAAGATTGGCCGGGTGGTTAACAGTGAGGTTGAGTGTCTTGGGCTACAGGAAGATATAGACAGGATGGTCAAATGGGCAGATGGAATTTAACCCTGAAAAGTGTGAGGCGATACACTTTGGAAGGAGTAATTTGACAAGGAAGTATTCAATGAACGGCATGACACTAGGAAGTTCTGAGGAACAAAGGGACCTTGGCGTGTGTGTCCATAGATCTCTGAAGGCGGAGAGGCATGTTAGTGGGGTGGTGAAAAGGCATATGGGACACTTGCCTTTATCAATTGGGGCATACATTACAAAAGTAGGGAGGTCATGTTGGAGTTATATAGAACCTTGGCGAGGTCACAGCTGGAGTACTGTGTGCAGCTCTGGTCGCCACATTATAGGAAGGATGTGATTGCACTGGAGGGGGTGCAGAGGAGATTCACCAAGATGTTGCCTGGGATGAAACATTTAAGTTATGAATAGAGGTTGGATAGACTTGAGTTGTTTTCATTGGAGCAGTGAAGACTGAGGGGTGACCTGATCAAAGTGTGCAAGATTATGAGGGGCATGGACAGGGTGGAAAGGGAGCAGCTATTCCCCTTAGTTGAAGGGTCAGTCACGAGGGGACATAAGTTCAAGGTGAGAGGCAGGAGGTTTGGGGGGATGTGAGGAAAAACTTTTTTATGCAGAGGGTGGTGACGGTCTGGAATGCGCTGCCTGGGAGGGTGGTGGAGGTGGGTTGCCTCACATCCTTTAAAAAGTACCTGGGTGAGCACTTGGCACGTCATAACATTCAAGGCTATGGGCCAAGTGCTGGTAAATGGGATTAGGTAGGTAGGTCAGGTGTTTCTCACGTGTCGGAGCAAACTCGATGGGCCGAAGGGCCTCTTCTGCACTGTGTGATTCTGTGACATGTCAGAATCCATACCCAGGCTAAAGGGAGGCCTCCGGAAAGCTGCAGGCCCGATAAAGATTCCTTACTGAAGAGTGCTGAGCTGAAGGTTCAAAGTACAGAGAAAGCTGCTGGAATTCGTTCTGAACTGCTACAGATCACACAGGCAAGTTTAACAAACTTTCTGCAATAAATACTCACAGACCAGATTGACAACCCCACTGAGCCCTCTTATCCCGTCCGTGGATGAATTTTATTAAAAAGTCGCTTATCCGCCTGCCCGTAGTGCCCATGCACCGAGCCGAAGATCACACGGGCGCCTGAAAATCGGCATCGATTGCTGATTTAAGGGTCTTAACTAGCCTGTTAATTAATGGCGGGCACGCGTCGCACTTCATCGCGTGCCCACCCAACGTAATATCGCGATGGCGCGCAGTGACGTCGGGACGCTTGCCCGACGTCACCACGCGTCATTTTATGTGCTGACGTGCGAGGCCTGCCCCTCGCACGTCACCCAGAAAATTCTGCCCATAGAGTACAAATCTAACAGTAAATTAACAGATGAGACGCGAGGTTAAACAAGGAATAAAGGATAAAACTAAAGGCGCTGTTTCTGAATGCACAAAGCATTCGAAACAAAACAGATGAACTGAGAGTGCACATTGAAATAAATCAGTATGATTTGGTAGCCATTGCAGAGACATGGCTGCAGGAGGACATCGATTAGGACGTGAATATTGAAGGGTACAGGACATTTATGGAGAACAGAAAGTGAGGAAAAGGTGGAGGGGTGGTTCTGTTAGTTAATGATGGTATTAGCATAATAGAGAGGGATGACCTAAGTACAGGAAACCAGGATGTGGAAACAGTTTGGGTCGAGATGAGAAATGGTAAAGGCAAGAAGTCATTTGAAGGAGTCATGTACAGGCCCCCTAATAGTAACCGCATGGTAGGGTGGAGCATAAAGAAAGAAATAATGGGAGCTTGTCAAAAAGGCATGGCAATAATCATGGGAAATTTTAATTTGCATATAGACTGGAAAAGTCAGATGGGCAAAGGTTGCCTAGATGAGGAGTTCATAGAATGTTTGTGGGATAATTTTAGAACAGCATATTCTGGAGCCAACCAGAGAACATGCTATGCTAGACCTGGTGTTGTGCAAGGAGGTGGGATTAATTAATGATCTCATAGTGAATACGCCCCTAGGTAGCAGCGACCATTATATGATTGAATTTTACACTCAGTTTGAGGGAGCGAGGAGTGGGTCTGAGACCATGTTTTTAAACTTAAATAGGGGCAGGTATGAGGGCATGGAAGCAGAGCTGACTAAAGTGAATTGGCAAATCAGGTTAAAGGATAGGTCAATAGAGATGCAGCGGCAAACATTTGAGGGCGCAGAGTGGGAGAGACTTCAGTTTAAAAAGGAGACAGGGAGCGGCGAGGACAATTTGAGGCAATATTTCATGATACACAGAATAGATACATTCCAACGAGTAAGAAAAAGTCCAAGAGTTAGACACACCATCTGTGGTTAACTAGAAAGGTTAAGGATAGCATCAAACTTTTAAAAAAACATATAATTATGCAAAGACAGGTGGAAGGTCAGAAGACTAGGCAGGATATAAGGAACAGCAAAGGATGACTAAAAGATTAATAAAGAGGGAAAAATTAGAGTACGAGAGAAAGCTAGCCAGAAAGATAAAAACAGATACTAACAGTTTCTATAAATATTTAAAAAAGAAACAAGTTAACAAAGTGAGTGTTGGTCCTATAGAAAGTGAGTTTGAAGAATTGATAATGATAAACAAGCAAATGAATAGGTAGATAAATTGAACAGGTATTTTGTATCAGTCTTCATTGTAGAAGATGCGAGTAACATCCCTAAAGCAGATATAAATCAGGAAATGGAAGGAAGGGAGGAACTTAGAAAAATTACAATCACCGACAAGTAGCACTGAGTAAATTGTTGGAGCTGCAGGCTGACAAGTGCCCGGGTCTTTTTTTTCATATTCATTCATGGGATATAGGCGTCATTGGCTAGGCCAGCATTTATTGCCCATCCCTAATTACCCTTGTTCAGAGGGCATTTAAGAGTAAACCACATTGCTGTGGGTCTGTGAGTCACATATAGTCCAGACCAGGTAAGGACAACAAATTTCCTTCCCTACAGGTCATTACTGAACCAGATGGGTTTTTACAACAATCGACAATGGTTTCATGGTCATCATTAGACTTTTAATTCCAGATTTTTATTGAATTTAAATTCCACCACCTGCCATGGCAGGATTCAAACCCAGGTTCCCAGAGCATTATCCTGGGTCTCTGGATTACTAGTCCAGCGACAATACCACTATGCCATCATCTACCCGTAAGTCCTAATGGACTTCATCCCAGGGTCTTAAAAGAAGTGGCTAGTGAGACAGCTGATGCATTGATTTCAATTTTCCAAAACTCTCTAGATTCAAGGAAGGTCCCATTAGATTGGAAGATAGCAAATGTAACTCCATTTTTCAAAAAGGGAAGGAGACGGAAAGTAGAGAACTACAGGCCAGTTAGCTTAACATCTGTCATAGTGAAAGCGTTAGAAGCTATTATTAAAGGAGTTATAGCAGGGCATTTGGATAAGTTGAACGGAATCAGGCAGAGTTAACATGCTTTTGTGAAAGGGAAATCATGTTTAACCAAGTTATTGCAGTTCTTTGAGGAAGTTACATGTGCTATCAATAAAGGATGTACTGTAGATTTACAGAAGGCATCTGATAAAGTGCCACATCAGAGGTTATTGCAGAAAATAAAAGCTCATGGTATAGGGAGTAACATATTAGCATGGAAGAAGATTGGCTAGCTGGCAGAAAAGAGAGTATGCATAATTGGTTCTTTTTCTGTTTGGCAGGATATGATGAGTGGTGTGTGTTATGATATGGCAGGTGGAATTTGCCAGGCTGACCAAATCCCAAAGGGACACTTGGCTACGCTATCACAACAATTTTGCAAATTTGTATTTATTACGAGAAGGTTTGTGCACTGAAGTCAGAAGTAATGAGTCCACCACCACCTTTAGAGATTTTAAAGATTAAAAACATTTATTAACAGAAGAAAATTTATACACACAAGGCTACAGTTACATAGTTACATTTCGATTTATAACTGTTCTCACAGGATTTCTACTTGACCAGACTTCCAACTACATACCCCTTTCAGGCAACAGTCCAAATAGATTTTTAATCTAGAAAACATCCAACAGTATTACCACAAGCACCCACTGTTGCTATAAGGCAGGTATTTCACAGCTTCTCTCTCAACCTCACTCAATAACAGAACTCCAAAGGCTTTAACACAACCTTGGTCACTGGAACAGCAAACTTCTCCAGAGTGGCTAAAGGCTTTTCTTACAAGTCTGTTTCACATGGTGCACTTTTCAGATCTCACACAGCCACTCCTCATACAGCTTATGAGCTTTGTTTCAATACATTTCCTCCATTTTGATCTGCAAATCCCATTGCTTCAACCTTTCTTTGGAAGTTACTTTTCCCAGAATATAAAAAACTTTCATGTTATCATTATAGTCAGCACTTTCGGGGAAAAATAAACTTAATAACTATGCCTTATTTATTGTGCCAGTTGTAAACATCTTATCATGTCCCTCTGGAAATTAAACAACCTCTCAACTTATCTAAAATTGCAAATTCCATTTACACTGTATCAGCTGAGACTTCATCCTAGCTTACCCATCTCCATTTCAAATGCCTGTTTTATACCTAGCCCCTTTTGATTATTCAAACATTGCAGTCTGACTATCTGTAGTTCAATTAAACTAGACACACACAAAAATACATACACACAGTCCTTATAAGCCTGCTTCAGTATCCCACAGTAATGTTAGGAAAAAAATATTTCCTTTAAACCTCCATCCTTATGGAAAAATGAACTGTCATAATTCTAAAAGACGGTTTCATTTTCTCAACCCATTTTGCATTACTTACTATACTTGTCTATACACACAAAACTATTACACTACCTAGTACATGCATTAACATGACAAAGCCTCCGTATCAAAAGAGGTCATTTCAGTCCATTGTCCATGTTTTAAATGACCAAATTCTTTTGAACTATAAACTCTTGACAATGCATCTGCAATTAAATTTTCTTGTCTAGTCACATGTATAATCTGTAAATTAAACAGTTGCAGTAATAAACTCCTTCTGAGCAGTACTGCATTCCGATCTCGAAATTTGTCCAGAAATTTTAAAGAATTGTGGTCTGTACAAACAACTGTTTCTGAAGAAATGCTTGCAACATAAACCTTGAAATGCTGCAATGCTAATACCAGACCTAGAGTCTCTTTTTCAATGGTTGAGTATCTTTTCTGATGTACATTCAGCTTCCATGAAAAAATTCCTACTGGCTTTTCAATTCCGGTTTCATCTTCTTGTAACAACACAGCATCAATGCCCAAATCACTTGCATCAACTGCCAACTGAAAGTGCTTGGCATAATTAGGTGCTGCCAAAACTGGCGTCGTCATCAACACAATTTTTAAACTGTCAAATGCATTCTGACACTCCTGTGTCCAATGCAATTTCCATTTTTAGTGGTTCAGTCACTGCTAAAATTTGGTACAAACTTCCAATAAAATCCACTCACTCTCAGAAATCTCAAAACTTACACTCATAGAGATTTACAGCACAGAAGGAGGCCCTTCGGCCCATCGTGCCTAAGCCGGTCAACGAAGATCTGACTACATTAATCCCATTTTCCAGCGCTTGGCCCATTGCCCTGGAGGTTGTGGCAATGCAAATCTGTATCTAAATATTTCTTAAATGTTGAGTGTTTCTGACTCAACCACCCTTTCAGGCAGTGAGTTCCAGACTCCCACCATCCTCTGGGTGAAAAACTTTCTCCTCAACTCCCCTCTAGCCTTCTACCTCTTACCTTAAATCTATGGCCTTTGGTTATTGACCCCTCTTCTAATGGAAAAAGTGCCTTCCTATCGACACTATTTTTTCCCCTTATAATCTTATACACCTTTATCAGGTCCCCTTGCAACCTTCGCTGCTCCAAGGAGAACAACCCCAGCCTATCCAATCGTTCCTCATAGCTCAGACCCTCCAGCCCAGGCAGCATCCTGGTAAATCTCCTTTGCACACTCTCCAGTGCCATCACATCCTTCCTATAATGTGGTGACCAGAACTGCACGCAGTACACCAGTTGTGGCCTAACCAGCGTTTTATACAGTTCCAGCATAACCTCCCTGCTCTTGTATTCTATGCCTTGGCTAATAGAGACAAGTATCCAATATGCCTTCTTAACCACCTTATCTATCTGCCATGCTAACTTCAGGGATCTTATATACACACACACCAAGGTCCCTCCGATGTTCAGTACTTTCCAGGGTCCTACCGTTCATAGTGTAATTCCTTGCCTTGTTAACCCTCCCCAAGTGCATTACCTCACACTTTTCCGGGTTGAATTCCATTTACCACTGCTCCACCCACCTGACCAGTCCACTGATTTCCTCCTGCAGTTTAAGGCTATTCTCCTATTTACCACCCTACCAATTATCATGTCATACGCAAACTTCTTGATTATACCCCCTACATTTAAGTTTAAATCATTTATGTACACCACAAACAGCAAGGGCCCCAGCACAGAACCCTGTGGTACCCCACTGGAAACAGACCTCCAGTCACAGAAAACATACCTCTACCATCACCCTCTGCTTCCTGCCTCTCAACCAATTTTGGACCCAATGTGCCAATTTGCCTTGAATCCCATAAGCTCTTACTTTCTTCACCAGTCTGCCATGAGGGTCCTTATCAAAAGCCTTGCTAAAGCCCATGTAGACCACATCAAATGTATTACCCTCAACAACATTCCTGGTTACCTCCTCAAAAAATTCGATCAAATTTGTCAAACACGACCTTCCCTTAACAAATACATGCTAGCTATCCCTGATTAATTCATGTCTCTCCAAGTGTAGATATATTCTGTCCCTCAGGATTCTTTCCAGTAACTTCCCCACCACCAAGGGTAGACTGGTTGGCCTGTAACTTCCTGGTCTATCCCTTCCTTTTTTAACAATGGGAGAATGTTAGCAGTCCTCCAGTCCTCTGGCACCTCATCTGTAGCCAGAGAGGATTTGAAAATTACTGCCAGGGTCCCTGATATCTCATCCCTTGTCTCCCTCAACAGCCTGGGATACATGTCATCATGGCCTGCGGTTTTATCCACTTTCAAGGCCGCTAAACCCGCTAGTCCGCCTCACCATGTTAATTTCCTCTACTATTTCACAGTCCTCCATCCTGATGTCTATAACTGCGTTGTCCTTTTCCATTGTGAAGAACGACCCATAGTATTCACTGAGGACTGCACCCACGTCTTCCGGGCCCATGCACAGATTACCTCTATGGTCCCTAATTGGCCCTACTCTTTCCCTAGTTATTCTCTCACTCTTTATATATTTAAAAAACCCCATTGGATTTTCCTTTATTCTACCCACCAATGCTTTCTCATACACTCTCTTAGCTTTCCTAATTTCCTTTTTAAGTTCCCCCTGCACTTTTTATAGTCCCCTAGGGACTCTGCCGTACTGAGCACTTGGTATCTGC
This sequence comes from Cetorhinus maximus, assembly GCF_964194155.1. NCBI lineage: Eukaryota > Metazoa > Chordata > Chondrichthyes > Lamniformes > Cetorhinidae > Cetorhinus > Cetorhinus maximus. Next base: position 90,497,026 of record NC_135885.1, read on the forward strand.
CATAAGTTTCTCTTTTTTTCCTAATCCTAACCTTTATGTCTCTTGACATCAAGGGTTCTCCAGACTTGGTCCCCCACTTTGTCTTTACGGGAATATATTTGCCCTGAACTCACGCTACTTCCTCCTTGAATGCCTCCCACTGCTCTGACAGTTTTATCTGCAGTTAGCTGCTCCCAGTCCACGGGCGGGCAGCCAATTGCCACCGCCAAAATGGGCCCCGCCGCCATTTTAAGTGGGCGGGCCAACTAAGGCCCGCTCAGGCCGCCCTACGGGAAGTGCTATGCACTTCCTCTGCGGGCAGGGGTGGGGGGGGGGGAATCCCCAAATGCGAAAGAGCGCACATCTTCCTGAGACTACGTGCTGCCTCAGGGAGAGCGCTGAAAGTTTTTGAAAGTGTAAAAATAGAATTAAAAAATTATTAACATGTTCCCCTCATGTGACAATGTCACATGAGATGGGACATTTTAATAAATATCACAGAAACTTTATTAAAGATTTTTAAAACCGACATGAAATCTCATCCTGCCAGTGGATGAGGTTTCATGGTTTTTCAGAAGCCCGCTGGGGCTCCTGGCCTGCCCGACAACCTTAAGGTTGGACGGGCAGGGCCTTTAATTGATTTTACTACCCTGTCAATGGCCTCATTTGGCCATTGTCAGGTCGGCAGGCAGATAGCTGATTGCGCTGTCCCCCTGCCTTCATAAATATTTAAATGGGGCGGGATGACATCGGGGGTTCGTCCTGACGTCATCCCGTGTCATTTTCGCGTCAGCGAGCAGGTCCCGCTCCCAGCTCATCGATGGAAAAATTCTGCCCAATGTCTTTTACTTTCACATCTTTCAGCACCACTTTACTATGTCCAACGGCGTGGCCTAGATATATAACTTGCTCTTTTGCAAATTCACTCTTAGCCAAGTTCACCACCAAATTAGCTTCTTGCAGTTGATAAAACAGTTCTTTCAGATGTTGTAAATGCTCCTCCCACATTTGATTGAAAACTACCAAGTCGTTAATATAAACAGCACAATTGTTCAGTCCTGCAATTACTTTGTTTGTCAGTCTTTGAAATGTTGTTGGTGCATTCTTCATACCAAATGGCATAACTTTAAACTGATATAGTCCACGTGGCTTCACAAAAGCCGATATCTCCTTTGCTCTCTCTGATAAAGGTACTTGCCAATATCCTCGCAGCAAGTCAATCTTTGTGATAAAATCTGATTGTCCCACTTTCTCAATTTTCCAACCATGGAATAGGATACGAATCTGCTTTTGTCATTGCGTTTACTTTTTGATAATCTACACACAGTCTTTGTGTTCCATCTGGTCTGGGAACCATCACAATAGGTGAACTCCAATTACTGCAACTAGACTCTATGATGTCATTTTGAAGCTTGAATTCGATTTCTTTTTGCACTTGAGCTAATTTTACTGGATTTAATCTATAAGGATATTGCCCTATTGAAATTGAATCTCCCACATCTACATCATGCATAGCTAAATTTGTTTTCCCCCAGCTTATTCCCACAAATAGTTTTGTGTGACTGCAATAGATTTTCCAAATCACTTTGACACTTATCTGGAAGGTAACTCAACATTACATTTAAATTTTTAAGTGCCCCTTCATTGTCCAATTTAATTAGAGGAAAGTCAATTTCAGAATCCTTCATTTCTACCTCTTCCTTATCTACCACTAATACCTCCTTCTGGTTATCTTCCCTATCAAAGTACTTTTTAAGCATGTTTACATAACACACCCTCTGCTTTTTTCTTCTATCTGGAGTGTTTATTAAAGAATTTACTTCACTCAGTCTCTTTTCAATCCTGTAAGGCCTACTAAATCTTGCCTTTAATGGGTTTGCCTGGCACTAGCAACAAAATGCTTCTCTACAGCAAAACTATGAGTTTCTGACCTCTTATCTGCGATTAACTTCACCACCTGCTATGATATCTTTAAAAGTTCCTTAGGTAAATCACATGTTCCATTCAATCTCTCTCTGAATTGTCACATAATCCACGAGAGTAGTTTCTGAATTTTGACCCACTAGTTTCTCCTGAATCAACCTAAGTGGTCCCCTTACATCATGATCATAGACTAATTCAAAAGGACTAAACCCCATCAATTCATTAGTGGCATCCCTAATAGCAAATAGCATGAATGCAATCCCTCACTCCCAGTCCTGAGGGTAGTCTTAACTATATTCTCTCATCATAGTTTTCAAAGTTTGATGCCATCTCTCTAAAGCACCTTGTGAATCAGGGTGTTAAGCTGATGACTTAAACTGCTTTATTCCCAGGCCGTTCATTACTTCCTTAAACAGCTGTGACATGAAATTCGAACCCTGATCTGACTGTATTTCTTTTGGTAACCAATATCTTGTAATGAATTTGGTCAACTCATCTTTGCTATAATATTTCGTAACGTTATTGCTTCCAGAAATCTTGTAGACACATCCATGATTGTCAGCAAGTACTGATTTCCAGGGCCCTACACAATCAATCAGAACTCTGGTAAAAAGTTCCTCAAATGCTGAAATCGGAATTCAAGGTGCAGGTTTAATCATTGTTTGAGGTTTCCCTGTCACCTGACATGTGTGACATTTTCTACAGAATTGGACCACATCTTTATGCAGTCCAGGCCAATAGAAATGTTTCTGTATTTTATCCTGAGTTTTCCTATTTCCTAAATTCCAGCTATTGGAATTTCATGAGCCACTTTCAATATTTCATTTCTGTATCCAGATGGTATAATTAATTTGAGGTATTGCCACCCACTTCTCATCTGCTGGAATATGAGATGGTCTCCATTTCCTCATGAACATGTTACCTTTAAACTAATAACATTCTGGAATACATTCTGCCTCTGCTTCCGAATAAGCTGTCTGATATAACTGCTTTATTCATGGATCTTTCTGTTGTAACTCTGTCAGCTTCAGAGCTAAACGCTTCAGCTTCACCATTTTCAACCTTCTCTTCCTGAACAATCTTTTCAAAAACAGATCCAGCTAATTGGATGTCAGCATCCTTCCGGTCTTTTAGATTCCTCTTCTTCCTGTTGCAACCCGAGTTTGTGATCTTGTTAGTACACAATCTGGAAACAATCCAGGATGCTCTTTCTGCAATATCTCTGTTGAATGTATCGCCACAGGCTACTCGACTACAGTAGGCATCACCAACATCTCTGATCTAGCTATATCATTATCTAGGATAAATTGAACCCTTGCAATGGGCAATTTTTCCACTGCCTCAACAATCACCTCTCCAGTTTTCAATTTACTTATTCAATTTACTTTCCACAATGGAATAGGTTTAGCAGCTCCACTTATTACCACTCTTTCCTGCATTGCTAACTTCTCCAGTTCGAATTCCCTTTCCTGTTTTCTTTCTCTCTCCTTCCTTTCCACTTGCTCCCTTTGAAATGCTCATTCTTTCTCTTTTGCCTCTAACTCAAGTTTTTTTCAATTCCATTGCTTGTTCAAGTTCAAGCTTCCTCATTTGGAACTGAAGTCTCAATACCTCCAGCTGTGACTCACTGGTTTCAGGTATTCCTTCCAATTTCAAATGCTGCGTTATTACTTCAATTATGTCTGCTTTCTTTGCCCCTGGAATTAATCCTAACTCTAATTTATCTGCCAATTATGTTATCTGAGCCTTAGTTACTTATGTAAACCATTAAGTACTACATTTTCCACTCCCAAAAAAGTCTTAGCAATTGTTAAAGCCATACTTGCTGTCTAACCACTTCAAAATCCCTAAACATCAGCTACTGGATTCAATGTTCTTCTTGTACTCGTAGCCTTAAGATTCACCAACTCCAAGCCAATCCAGGAATTTTAAAAATCTTGGACTAGCCCCCAATTTTGTGATGATATGGCAGGTGGTATTTGCCAGGTTGACCAAATCCCAAAGGGAAATTTAGCCCTGCTATCACAACAATTTTACAATTTGTATTTATTGTGAGAAGGTTTGTGCACTGAAGTCAGAAGTAATGAGTCTACCACCACCTTTAGAGATCTTAAAGATTAAATTAACACATTTATAAACAAACTAAAAGAAAACTTAAACACACAAAACTACAGTTACACAGTTATATTTCGTTTTATAACAGTTCTCGCAAGATTCCTACTTAACTAGACTCCCAACTACATACCCCTTTCAGGCAAGAGTCCAAATAGATTTTTAAACTATAAAACATCCAGCAATATTACTACAAACACCCACTGTTACAGTAAGGGAGGTATTTCACAGCTTCTCTCTCCCTCTCACTCAACAATGGGACTCCAAAGGCTTTTAACACAATTTGGTTACTGGAACAGCAAATCTCTCCAGGGAGGCAAGAGGCTTTTCCCAGACATCTGTTTCACACAGCGCACCTTTCAAGATCTCACATGGCCACTCCTCATACAGCTTTCCATCTTTCTTTAAATACATTTCCTCCATTTTGATTTGTAAATCCCATTGCTTCAACCATTCTTTGGAAGTTACTTCTCCCAGAATATAAAAATCTTTCATGTTGTCATTATGGTCAGCACTTTCAGGAAAAATAAACTCAATAACTTTGCCTTATTTATCTTGTCAGTTGTAAACACCTTATCATGTCCCCTTGAAAATCAAACAACCTCTCAACTTATCAAAAAATACAAATTCTATTCACACTGTATCTGCCGAAAATTCATCCTAGCTTACCAATCTCCATTTCAAATGCCTGTTTTACATCTAACCCCTTTTGATGATTCAAACCTTGCAATATGACTGTATGCAGTTTAATTAAACAAAACACACACACAAACGTACATACACACAGTCTCCATAAGCCAGCTTCAATATCCCACAGTAATATTAGGAAAAAAAAAAGATATTTCCTTTACATGTGCCTCAAGGATCAGTGCGTGGGACCTTAACTGTTTACAATTTATATGAATGACTTGGATGAAGGGATAGATGGGATGGTTGCCAAATGTGCTGCTCACACAAAGATAGGTAGGAAAGTAAGCTGTGAAGAGGACATAATGAGGCTACAAAAAGATGTAGATAGGTTGAGTGAGTGGGCAAAGACCTGCCAAATGGAGTATAATGTAGGAAAATGTGAAATTGTCCATTTTGGCAGGAAGAATAAAAGGAAAGCATATTATCTAAATGGTGAGAGATTGCAGAGCTCTGAGATGCAGAGGGATCTGGGTGTCATAGTGCATGAATCACAAAAGGTTATGCAGGTACAGCAAGTAATTAGGAAAGCTAATAGAACGTTATCATTTAATGTGAGGGGAATTGAATACAAAAGTAGGGAGGCTATGCTTCAGTTATACAGAGCACTAGTGAAACCACATCTGGAGTACTGTGTACAGTACTGGTCACCTTATTTAAGGAAGGATGTAAATGCGTTGGAAGCAGTTCAGAAAAGGTTTACCAGACTAATACCTGGAATGGGCGGATTGTCTTATGAGAAAAGGTTGGACATGCTAGGCTTGTATCCGCTGGAGTTTAGAAGAGTAAGAGGCGACTTGATTGAAACATATAAGATCCTGAGGGGTCTTGACAGGTTGGATGTGGAGAGGATGTTTCCACTTGTGGGAGAATCTAGGACTAGGGATCACTGTTTAAAAATAAGGGGTCGGCCATTTAAAATGGAAATGAGGTGAAATTCTTTCCCTCAGAGGGTTGTAAGCCTTTGGAACTCTCTTCCTAAAAAGGCGGTGGAAGCAAAATCTTTGAATATTTTTAAGGCAGAGGTGTATTGATTCTTGGTAAGCAAAGGGCTGATAGGTTAGTGGGGGTAGGTGGGATGCAGATTTGGGGTTACTATCTGCCATCTTATTGTATGGCGGAGCAGCCTCGAGGGGCCGAAGGGCTTACTCCTGCTCCTTGTTTATATGACCATAACAAACTTATCATACAGGTTTGCGCCAGATACCCAGGAAATGTCCATGACTTGTACATCCTGAGTAGGTCTCAGGTTCCTGACATCTGCGAGGGGACCACACAGGATTCAGGGTTGGCTCCTCAGGGCCAAGGACCTGCAAAGCATGTGCATGATGTTGCACCCCTCAGACTCCTGCTGAGAGAGGGTGTAACGAAGCTCATGACACAACCTGGACATTGGTGGAACACACCATTGTTACGATCATGGCAGATGTTATTGCTGAGCAAGCCAGACCCCAGAGTGAAGTTAGTCTCACTGATCATAAACCTTTCTTTTTATTATGAAAACGAGGAGGAAAAGCTACTGACTTCAAAAATACAAAACTCCAGTAACACCTTTAGAATTTTAAAAATTTAAAGATTTATTAAAAAGAAAAAAAATCTTAAGTACCTAATATTAAAGTTACGCAGATAAGACCGTCTTACAGAACAACCCCAAAAACACCTGCTATGTCAAAAGTACACAATCAAACTACCCTCTTGGCAACAGCCTCCTTACAGATTTTTCACCATAAAAATCCAGTAATATTACCCAAATCAAAGTCAAGTCAATCACACCTTCTTAAATACTTCATGCTGATGTGGAATTCCAAAAAGGTTCAGTAACAAAGTATTTCCTAAAGCACAGACTTTCCTGGCTTAACATTGGGTGGCTGCATCCAATTCAAAACTTTCACAGCTTCTCAGCATCCCATACAAAGCAGCTGGTCTTCTGGGCTTTCCCCCACAGCCTCCACACTCCACAGCTAAACATCCCATTCCTTAAATATCTTCTTCCCCTTTCATCTCAGATTCCATTGTCCTCAAACTTCCTTGAAACTGCAATTCTCCAAATATAAAAATCTTTCATGTTTTCTATTTTGTCTCTACTTACGGGTCAATAAAATTTCATATACCTCCCCCTGTTTACTCATGAAGCCTTTGTAAAATTCAAATGTTGCTTTTTACCTCTGAAACCCTTTTGAAATTCAACTGCTGATAAACCAAGTTTCCCACTTATGTCACAATGCAAATTTTAGATCCACCCTATTTACTTTTCACTCAACATTAAAATGCATCAACCAAACACCTTTAACCTTGCATGTCTTAACCCTCACAGGCAACCTGTCGGTAGTAACATCCCTGCCGTGTTTAATTAACCCTGGACACACACACACACACACGTTTCTTTGTCTATATAGAATACCAACATAATCCCAAAAATAAATTTAATATATCTCTCATCACACCATAGGGATCCTGAAAATGCAATTCCAATGCCTGGACAGATCTGGCGGAGCACTCCACTACACTCCCTAGAGGGTCTCATGCATTATCTTGGCTTGCTGTGTGCTACACAACCTGGTGCTGCAAAAGGGGGAGGTCTTGGCAGATGATGAGATGGCGGAGCTGCACGTCTCCTCCGATAAGGAGAACCTTGAAGGGGATGATGGTGATGAGGTCATGGAAGCCGAGGATGCAGGCAACGAGGCCATTGCATGGACCATATGAGGCAGGTGTGCTTGTGAGGCCCTCATTGCCAGCAAATTTCAGGGGGAGGATGACAAGATGCACTGAGGATCCTCTGGAAAATTCTCCTCCATCATGGGCCAACATGACCACCAGCATAGCTACTCCTCTCATTTCACACATGAACTTCCAGACGACAGTGTATCATTGCACAGCGTGCTCACATTGCCCTAATGCTTTGAAGGATGAGTAAGCCTCAATGGCACGTGTCCGTGCTGAGATAAGGTGCTTCCTGCAGGAGGGTGTCCTACCATCAGACATCAGAAAGTGCTGTCCCTTCACACGTAGTGTGCACTGGGATGCTGGATGGACAAGACACAGGGCACTTACACGTTCCTCAGCGGGCTAGTGGCTGAATGCCTTCAATCTGGCAAGGTTCCTCAAGGAAATTCACCAGAACCAACACAGCCACTCATGAAGAGTTACATCGATGATGAAACAGAAACATAACACTTGGGACAAGGCAGTCAATGAAATACCGCTGCTGAAGCTGCACTTAGAGATGACTCAGTCAGCTGTGGTACGCTCCCTGAAATGACACTGACATCCAGCAGTTTAAGTTAGGGATCCTGAGCTGCATTTATCCTAATATGGAGGTGGAGCGCCTGAGCATGACGAGGTCAGCTACTTGGTTGCCTGATTTTGAGATGCCTCCACTTACATACAACCAGTGTGCCCTCACGGCCAGCCCTGGCCTTGCAAAGTCCAAGATGATCAGAAAACATGAAGCCCTCAAGGGCACATGTCATTGCTAATGAGGAGCACTGTTCTGCTTCATCACATACTTGCTCCTATCCCATTGCTCCCCTCCACATTTTCTGAAGCAAGGATGTGCAATTTCATAGCATGCTTAAGGTAATTTTGGCCTCCAGAAATCGCCATTTGGAAATAGCAATAGTAACCTCTTGGAGTGTCAAGATGATGGGGCGCACACCGGTGTCTACCAGCTTTGTGAAGAGACCCTTTTCCCTGCAATAGTCACAACTACAGGGTGCGAGACACTTAGGGTTGGACTTCTCAGCACCTGCACACAAATGTGCCAGAGCTTCATCATCTTGAGGTGATCTTGAGGTATTCCCACTTTTTGCTGAGCTCAGCATATTGACACTGGGAATGTCGGAAACCTATTTGGCTGAGGAAAGCGCTCATAAGCTCTGAGTATGGGCCCATATCATTATAACCTTGCCGAGACAGAGGGCAGATAGAGTTGGACGGTACATGAGCCTCCTCCATGCGAGAGCACATCTCTCCTTAAACACCACTTCTGCAGCTTTCAAGAATGCAGACGAGGTAGGGGCACACCTCAGCCTCAATCATACAGAGCCAAGAATGCACATGACGGGACCCTTTGAGGCATGGGAATGAGGTTTGTTCCACAAGCACACTTAACATGAAGGTGCAGGCATTACTGATTTGGAGAATTATGGTGAATCTGCTCAACAGATCGTGATCTCGAGGCTACTCTAAAGCTAGGTCCCACCAAGGTGTATGTCTCTGCGTTGGTGGAGGGTGTAAGTAAGCGCTGTGACGGGTCTTCAGTGAAGGTGCCTTCAGATTCCTCTTGAGGTTTTTTTGGGGCTTGAATGAAGGCCCTGGGGCGTGGACTCCGCGGCTGTCTCCCAGATGTGCCTTCAAAAGCAAAGAGAGATAGCTAGTGCATGGCAGGGGGCTGCAGAATAGGGGAAGTGACGCACAACATGGTTGTCTGATGGATGCTGCACTACTGGATCCTCACTTGGTAGAGCACCACTGACCTCACCGTCAACTCAGGAACGGTTCAGATCTTCGCTGGCCAGCTGGATGGCTCTGTTTTCAAAGTCCGTGAGGACCTTGATTTCAGGCATTCATCCACCAGTCTGCGACCTCTCCCTCTTGTTGTGTGCCAGCTTGTCCTGCATGAATACAGGTGGAGAGGGTGTATGTGGGACAGCCGCCAGGCCAGATGATAAGTATGCCTGGCATGTGCGGGTAGTGAGTGGTCCCATGGATGGGATGAGGACAATGAAGGTGTGTGTGAGACAGTGAATGGTGATGTCCCTTGAACTGGCAGTGATTGAGGTCCCTGTGGATGTGTAGTGGGTTTGTGATTGTGTGAGTTGGAAGTGGTGAGATGACTTACTCTGGCGGAACGGAGGATATCATTCATCCTCCTGCGGCACTGGTTGGCTCTGCTCTTTTGCAGGACATTGACACTGGCCACCGCTGCCACCACCTCCCAAGCCAGATTGGTGATGTTGCTCACCCTCCTGCGGCCAGAGTGGGTAGAGCACATCACGGCGGGCCTCCACGACGTCCAAAAGATGCTCGAGGAATGGGTCACTAAACTGTGGGGACTGCAGTCTTCTTGCCTTTCAGGGCCATGTCTTCTTTGCAGCACTCCTGGGCTGGAAGCACTGAGAGGTGTGCACGTGGCTGCACCAAACGTGGCATCCGGTGTGATGAAGCGGTGAAGTGGGCGAATCGGAGCCCACCTGCCATCGAAACGGTGTTTCCTGGGAATGCATGATTAATGAAGCAGGATTGGGACGATACAGCGTGAAAAGCTGCCATTGTGGCTGGTAGGAAAAACATTCTTTTTGCGATCCGCTAATGCACTTAGTACAAATCTAGGATGATTCCACGCATAGTGCATTGCAATCTGAGGAGTGCAGCTGACATCCCTCCCTGATATTCCCATGCTTATCTTTGCAGCTCCAGCAACTGATTTAGAGTTGAGTCTGGAGACTGGTCATTGGACTCGGATTCAGCAGAATTGTGGCTCCCAGCAAATCCTTCAAGTGCTGCCAATCTCTGATGTTCCTGCATCCACCTGCTACGGACCAGGTTGCACACTGTACTCACCAGATTGTGACCCCGAGGCTAATCTAGAACTAGGTGTATGTCTCTGCACTGGTGGAGTTTGTGGGTAAGCTCTGTAACAAATGTTCAAAGGTGCTGTCCTCAGGTTCCTCATTCAAGGTGTCGGTGGGGCTGCAGCAGAGGCCACGGATCGTGGATACCCTCCACAGCTTCGCAGAGGTGCCTACAAAAGAAAGGAGAGACAATTAGTGCATGGCAAGTGACTCTGAAACAGGAGAAATCACTCACAGTATGGTTGTCTGATAGATGTTGCAGTGCAGGATCCACACTTGGGTGTGCGCCGCTGAGCTCACTGTCAGCACAGACACAGTCCACATCCTCTCTGGCCAGCTCTATGGCTCTGCTCTTGAAGTCCATGACAAACTTGATCTTGGGAGCTCCGCTCCCGGTCTGGACCTCTCCTTTTTGTGAGCCAGCTTGTCCTGCATAAAGACAGATGGAGAGAGTGTGAGCAAGCCGCATGTGAGGGCAGATGATTAGGATACCTGACATGTGTGGGTGATGAGTGGAACCCTGGACAGTATTAGGATGCAAAATCCAGAGGAGATGAGACCAGATGGAGATGTAAGGGTTTGTGAGAGTGAGTGGTGATGTCCCTTGAGATGGCAGCGAGTGAGATTCTTGTGAATCTGTGATAGACTTGTGAGTTGAGAGAGATGAGATGGTTGACTTACCCTAGCAGAACAGAGGAGATTGTTCATCCTCTCCTGCACTGGGTGATTGACCTCTTACGCAGGTTGTTTACACTGACCACTGCTGCAACCACCTCCCAAGTCAGATTAGTTACCTTTGTGGAACTCTTATGGCCAGAGCATAGGTAGAGAACATCGCGGCAGGCTTTGACTGCATCCAACAGGTGCACAAGTGAGGGGTCACTGAATCGTGGCGCAGCATGCTTTCTGCCTTTGGAAGTTATGTCTTCACTGGAGGTGTCCAAGGCTGCAGAGCGTGGGAACGCTGTGCAGGGGTGCCATTTAAATATGGCGCCCAGAATTAGGGACCACTGAGGTCATGGCAGGTCGGGCGAATCAGATGCCACCCACCAGTGAAATGGCTTGTTCAATGTGGGTGAATAATTAATGCAGTCTGAAGCGCATGATACGGCGCGAAAACCTGCTATTGGAGCCAGTGGGTGGAATGCCAATTTTATGCCCGCTAATACACAGCGCGCTTCACGGAAAAATCTGGCCCTAAACATTATTCCTGAATGAGGTGTGTTGTGTTTTTGTGCATTCTTTATTGAATGTTCATGTGAATTGTTACTTCCGTGATAATCATTCTGTGGAACAGGACTTAAAATGCAGGTACAACTGACCTCCCTTCTATGCGCTCTAGAGGATATTGGCCCACATTACTCTCAGCAGGTATAAATGAGACAGGTATAGTTGCGATCAATGCACTTTAAAGATGGTGCTGGATCAGAATAATTGGACAAGGCAGGCTGTTATCTATATGTCCATGTGCCCCAAGATGTCCTTGGTACCAGCACTCATTAATGAGTGTGTGTGAGAAAGCTTCGCTCTCCATTCTATTTTGAGTGGTAGAGAACAGAGGTTTATAGTTAACTCTGCAGGGAGTACAGGAACATGTCTGTTTAATTCTATGAGATTTACTGTTGCCTGAACGGGGGTGTAACTGAGAGTCAGATTGATTAGTGGATTTTTGTAGTTATTATAGTAGTAATTTTGTAGTCATATGTATGAGTTTACAATATTTCTTGTATTAATAAATGTTTAATTTAGTTTTATAAAACCTCTTGATACTCGGTGGTCTTATTACTACTGAATTCAAAGCCTGCATCTCAAAACGTACAAACTGCAAAAAACAAGTTATGATAGTTGTTTCAAGTTTCCTTCTGGGATTTGAATAACTCAGCCTTTACCATCGGCTGTGTCATAATAGGGTCAAATTAAAAAGGACATTAGAAATATAGAAACACAGAAAATAGGAGGAGTAGGTAATTCGGCCCTTTGAGGCTGCTCCACCATTCACTATGATCATGGCTGATCCTCCATCTCAACGCCGTACCCCCGCTCTCTCCCCATACCCCTTGAAGCCTTTAGAGTTCAGAAATCTATCCATTTCCTTCTTAAATATATTCAGTGACTTGGCCTCCACAGCCTTCTGAGGTAAAGAATTCCACAGGTTCACCACCCTCTGAGTGAACAAGTTTTTCCTCACCTTAGTCCAAAATGGCCTATCCTGTATCCTGAGACTGTGACTCCTTGTTGTAGTCTCCCCAGCCAGAGGAAATATCATCCCTGTATCCAGTCTGTCCATCCCTGTCAGAATTTTATACATTTCAAAAAGATCTCCTCTTATTCTTCTAAACTCCAGTGAATAGGGAGGCAAAGAGGCGGCATGAAAAATATTGGTAAACAAAATCAAGGAAAATACAAAGATATTTGATAAATACATAAGGAGCAAGAGGATAACTAAGGAAAGAGTAGGGGTGCTTGGAGGTCCAAAAGATAATTTATACGTGGAGGCAGAAGACGTAGGCATGGCTTTTAATAAATGCATTGCACCTGTCTTCACAAAAAGGACAGCAATGCAGACATTATAGTTGAGCAGGAAGGGTGTGAAATATTGGATGACATAAACATAATGAGAGGAGATATTAAGGAGTTCAGCATTTTTGAAAGTAGTCAGATTCCCAGGCCTGAATGAAATGTATCCCAGGAAGCTAAGAGAAACAAGGGAGGAAATGACAGAGCCTCTGACCATCATTTTCCAATCCTCACTGAATAAATGCATGGTGCCCGAGGACTGGATGACTAACATTGTAGCGTTGCTTAAAAATGGAGATAGGATAGACCAACTAATTACAGATCAGTCTAATCACTTGGCACAATCAACCATAGAGCCATAGAAAAGTTACAGCACAAGAAGCCATTCGACCCATCTTGTCCATGCCAGCCCGAGGACACCCTTTCTAATATGCCTTTTCTAATCCCACCTTCCTGCACCCGGCCCATAGCCCTGCAGCTTACAGCATTTAAGGTGCAGATCCAGGTACTTTTTAAAAGAGTTTAGAGTTTCTGCCTCTACCACCAACTTGGGCAGCGAATTCCAGACACCTACTACCCTCTGTGTAAAAAAGTTCTTCCTCATGTCCGTCCTACACATTCTGCCATTTATCTTGAATCTATGTCCACTGGTTCTAGAATTCTCCACCAAGGGAAACAATTTTATCCTGTCCACTCTATCTATTCCCCTCGTAATTTTGTACACCTCAAACAAGTCACCTCTCAGCTTTCTTTGTTATAAGGAAAATAACCCCAACCTATCCAATCTCTCCTCGTAGCTACACTTTTCTAACCCTGGCAACATTCTTGTAAACCTCCTTTGCACTCTCTCCAGAGCTAATATGTCCTTCCTGTAATGTGGTGACCAGAACTGCACACAATACTCCAGTTGTGGCCTCACCAGTGTTTTATACAATTCCAACATTGTATCCTTACTTTTATATTCTATACCTCTGCCAATGAAGGACAGCATTCCATATGCCTTCTTTACAACCTTGTCTACTTGAACTGCTGCCTTCAGGGACCTGTGTACTTGTATGTCAAGATCTCTCACTTAATCTACCCCTCTTAGTATATTCCAATTTATTGTGTAATCCCTGTAACTGTTTCACCTCCCCAAATGTATGACTTCACACTTCTCTATGTTAAAATCCATCTGCCACTTTACCTCCCACTCCACCAACCCATCTATATCGTTTTGGAGATTATAGCTATCCTCTACACTATCCACTACTCGGCCAATCTTTGTGTCATCTGCAAATTTCCCAATCGTGCGCCCCACGTTCACGTCCAAATCGTTAATATATAACACAAACAGCAAGGGTCCCAACACCGAGCCCTGTGGAACACCACTTGAGACAACTTTCCATTCGCAGGGGCATCTATCGACCATTACCCTTTGTTTCCTGTTACAAAGCCAACCTTTTATCCAGTTTGCCACATTACCATGAATCCCATGGGCTTTTACTTTCCTGACCAGTCTGCCATGTGGGACCTTGTCAAATGCCTTGCTAAAATCCATGTAAACAACATGCACTGCACTACCTTCATCAACCCTTCTTGTCACTTCCTCAAAGAATTCAATCAAATTTGTGAGGCAAGACCTTCCTTTAACAAATCCATGCTGACCATCCCTGACTAGTCCATGCTTTTCCACATGACAGTTAATCCTATCTCTCAGGATTGATTCTACTAATTTGCTCACCACCGATGTAAGACTAACTGGCCTATAATTGTTTGGCATTTCCTTTGATCCCTTTTTAAACAATGGATCTATGTTTGCATTTCTCCAGTCCTCCGGTACTTCCCTGGTATCTAGTGAAGATTGGAAAATCATCCTCCGAGCATCTGCTCTCTCCTCCCTGACTTCCTTCAGCAGCCTCAGAAACAATCCATCTGGCCCTTGTGACTTATCAACTTTCAAGGATTTCAACCCTTCGAGTACTTCCTCTCTCTTTATGACTATCTCATCCAATATCTCGCATTGTTCCTCCTGGACTACTATATCTACATCCTCCCTTTCCTTTGTAAACACAGAGACAAAATATTCATTCAAAACCCTTCCCACAGCCTTTGCATCTACACACAAGTTTCCATCTTCATCTCTGATAGATCCCACTTTTTCCTTAACTAACCTTTTAGCATTGATGTATTGGTAAAACATCTTTGGGTTATCTTTAACTTTACTTGCTAATCTTTTTTCATGCCCTCTCTTTGATTTCCTTTTTTACTTCGTCCCTGCACTACCTATATTCGTCTAGGCTATCTGCAGTGCTTAGTTCTTGGTGCCTATCGTACGCTTTCTTTTTCTGTTTGATCTTCCCCTGTATTCCTCTAGACAACCAGGAGGGTCTAGGTTTGGCAGTACCACTCTTATTTTTGTAGGGGACATGTCTACTTTGTACAATTAGGATCTCGCTTTTTAGTGCTTCCCACTGGTTTTCCACTGTTTTATCCTCCAGCAGTGCTGTCCAATCCACCTCAGTCCTTCTCATATCTGCAAAATTTGCCTTCCTCTGGTTCAAGACTTTTACTCCTGCCTTATCTCTGCCCTCTTCCATGGTAATGCTAAATCTAACTGAACTGTGATCACTGTCCCCGATATGGTCGCCAACTGTCACTTCACCCACTTGCCCTTCTTCATTCCCCAAGGCTAGGTCTAGAATTGCATCTCCCCTCGTTGGGTTTGTCACTAATTGGTTGAAAAAATTTTCCTGGACACACTGCATGAATTTGTCTCCCTCAGTGCCCCTTATATTGTTTGAATCCCTGTTAATATTAGGATAGTTGAAGTCTCCTACTATTATTGCCCTCTTATTCTTACTAGCAGAAATTTACCTACATATTTGTTCCTCTATCTCCCTTTCACTATTTGGGGGCTCTGTAGTATACTCCCAGTAATGTGACTGCCCCTTTTTTATTTCTAAGCTCAATCCATAAAGCCTCGTTTGTTGACCCATTTAGTATATTATCCCTTCTCGCAACTGAAATTGTTTTTTTAACCAATAGTGCTACCCACCCCACCCCTCCTTTTTTATCTCCGACTCTATCGTGTCTGAAGACTCTATAACCAGGGATATTAAGCTGCCAGTTTTGTCCCTCCTTTAGCCAGGTCTCCGTTATAGCAATGACACCCTGCTGCCATGTGTCTACCTGTGCCCTTAATTCATCTACCTTGTTTGTAATACTCCTTGCATCGAAGTATAAACAGTTTAACCCCATCAATTTCCCTTGCTGGACACTTTTTAAACTTTGCTTCTCCTGTAACTCCATGTCTATCACAACGTCCCTAGCTAATGTTCTACCTCCATTTTTCTGATCTGAATCTGACCTATCTGATCCTACTCCT
Source organism: Cetorhinus maximus (assembly GCF_964194155.1). NCBI lineage: Eukaryota > Metazoa > Chordata > Chondrichthyes > Lamniformes > Cetorhinidae > Cetorhinus > Cetorhinus maximus. The sequence goes on from NC_135885.1 coordinate 90,513,187, forward strand.
GGGATCCCATCCCCCTGCCACACTAGTTTAAATACTCCCCAACAGAACTAGCAAAAGCCCCTGCAAGGACACTGGTCCCAGCTCTGCCTGGGTGCAGCCCGTCCGGTTTGTACAGTTCCCACCTTCCCCAGAACTGGTCCCAGTGCCTCAAGAATCTTAATTCCTCCTGGCTACACCATCTCTCCAGCCACGTGTTCATTTGGTCTATGCTCTTATTCCTGCTCTCGCTAGCACATGGAACTGGGAGTAATCCTGAGATTATAACATATGAGGTCCTGCATTTTAATTTATCTCCTAACTTCCTGTACTGAGCTTGCAGGTCCTCAACCCTTAGTTTACCTATGTCGTTGGTACCAATGTGTACCATGACCACTGGCTGTTTACCTTCCCTCCCCAGAAGGTCCTGCAGCCGCTCCGTGACATCCTGGACCCTGGCACCAGGGAGGAAACAAACCATCCTTGATTCACGTTTGCGGCCACAGAAGCGTCTGTCTGTGCCCCTAACTATTGAATCCCCTATCACTATAGCCCTGCCACTTGTTTTCCTCCTGCCCCTCTGAGCAGCAGAGCCACCCACGGTGCTGTGAACTTGGCTGTTGCTGCTTTCCCCTGAGAGGCCATCCCCCCCAACAGTATCCAAAGCGGTATATCTGTTAGAGAGGGGGATGATCACAGGGGACTCCTGCACTACCTTCCTGAGTCTTTTACTATTCCTGATGGTCACCCGTTCCCTTTCTGCTTGTGCATTCTTCACCTGCGGTGTGACCACCTCACTAAACGTGCTATCCACGACTTGCTCAGCATCGCGGATGCTACACAATGAGTCCACCTGCAGCTCCAGCTCCGAAATCTAGTTAGCTAGAAGCTGCATTTGGAGACACCTTCCGTACACATGGACGCTGGAAGCGTCCCTCATTTCCCACATCCTGCAGAAGGAGCATATCACGGGTCTGAGTTCTCCTGCCATGACGTCCCTCTCGATTAAGCTAGTTACTCCCTTAAAAAAAAGCTAGCTCGGGGCCTTATTTATGTTAGCTAAGATCATTGTTTCCTGACTAATTATACTTACACGGTACTACTCTATGCTCATTTTTAGCTCCTACCTCAGTATTAAGCAATGAATTACTTTAACAGATTGAGAAAAAAAACTCACTAGGATTTGCTCACCAATTAGCTGCTTTTTTTAAAAATCCACTTTCAGAAGAGTGTCCCTCACAGGTCTGGTGCACTACTGAAGGTACTACCTCTCCCCCTCTCTCTTTTTTTTTTGGTTTGAGGAGGAGGGAGGGATGGAAACACTACAGCAATGTAATGTTTGGGGCTATTCCGTTCTTTGACAGTGGATCCTCCTTGATCCCCTTCTGAGTTGTGGTGACTGCGCTGACTACTCCCAGAATGCTTCTCAGTCACTTCTCACTACCGCCCTCTGCTGGATGCTCTTCCTCCTGTTGAGTGCAAGCATCCTTCTCCTTGATCCCCTTCTGAGTTGCAGTGACTGCGCTGACTTCTCCCAGAATGCATCTCAGTTACTTCTCACTACCGCCCTCTGCTGGATGCTCTTCCTCCTGTTGAGTGCAAGCGTCTTTCTCCTCGATCCCCTTCTGGGTTGTGGCGACTGCGCTGACTTCTCCCAGAATGCTTCTTAGTTATTTCTCACTACTGCCCTCTGTTGGATGCTCTTCCTCCTGTTGAGTGCAAGCATCCTTCTCCTTGATCCCCTTCTGAGTTGCAGTGACTGCGCTGACTTCTCCCAGAATGCATCTCAGTTACTTCTCACTACCGCCCTCTGCTGGATGCTCTTCCTCCTGTTGAGTGCAAGCGTCTTTCTCCTCGATCCCCTTCTGGGTTGTGGCGACTGCGCTGACTTCTCCCAGAATGCTTCTTAGTTATTTCTCACTACTGCCCTCTGTTGGATGCTCTTCCTCCTGTTGAGTGTAAGCGTACTTCTCCTCAATCCCCTTCTGAGTTGCAGTGACTGCGCTGACTTCTCCCAGAATACTTCTCAGTCACTTCTCAGTACCGCCCTCTGTTGAACCCTGCCAAGATGGTTTAACAGTAGCCGCTGCATGCATGCTACTGATTATAGAAGCTGCAGCAAGCATGCTAAGTGCCTTGGCATTGTGTTTGCTGCAGTCCGGCCACTGACACTGCTCTCACGCACCTCCACAGGAGAAGATGATGCAGAATACAAAGGAGAGGCACAGACTGGTAGCATCACACCCTCATTGTGACAATGTCCCTGATTGAGGAGGAGGAGGTGCTAGCACTGGCTGCATAACAGGGTGGCTGCTCTACCATGGATTGTGTGAGTCACCCTGGAACTGGGGAAGTATGAGGCAAGCATGGGGGGTGATCATGCTTTCCAAGTAGCAGGGGTTTTTAAGTTGCAGCTGATTCTGTAGGTTCCTGTCTGGAGGGTTGCGAGGGTTTGGTTTTTTTTCCCCACGCAGGTCAATTGCAGGGCCAGTCAACTGGCATCTCAAGTGAACATTTTTTAAGGAGAGGAGCTCAGAGGTGCAGCATCACATCCTTATCCCGCACCATTCACAAGCATAGATACTGTTATTCCAGTGGGTATGCGTGGAGTAATAAATCTAGGGTCACAACTTAGGTCAAGCACTACACTAGAACCGGACTAGCTGTGACAGCCACGGCCACTGAAACTTGGAGAATTGCAGCAGGCCAGGTACATGCTGAATCCCAGGCTAATGACGAGCCTTTGGAGTCATCTATGAGGCAGCAGATGTTGAATGTTCAGCATGAGGTACATGAAGATCTGGCAGAGATTCCAGAGGTACCCTGACTTAGACAGTGGAGGAGTCCATTCAGGCCATGAATGCTGCAATCTCCCTCTTATCCACATGTCTGGCCTCCTCTGTTGAGAGATTGGTGGGTCTCAGGAAGAGTCAGGTCCAGCAGACCAGTTGGCAGATGCACGCAGACCTGCATGCCACCATCTTGTCCATGAGCTCTTTCTAGCAATGGCAAGGCGAGAGGGTGATGAAGTGCTTGGAGTTCCTTGTCCATCCCAGGCCAGCAGAGTGGTACAAATGTGCTGCACTAGGGAGGAGAAGCAGCTTTCTTCGGGATCTGGGGGTTCCTCTCAGGACATTCCTGATGTGGGCATCGCTTTTGCCAGTGGCAACAATGCCTCACGTTGCCACGATGACAAAGGAGGCTCCAGCATTTGCGCCGAAGTCCTGCAGCACTTCTTCTTATTATTTATTCTTTCATGGGATGTGGGCGTTGCTGGCTAGGCCAGCATTTATTGCCCATTTCTAATTGCCCTTCAGAAAGTGATGATAAGCCACTTTCTGGAACCGCTGCAGTGCTTGTGGTGTAGGTACACCCAGGGTGCTGTTAAGCAAGCAGTTCCAGAATTTTAACCCAGCGACAGTGAAAAAATGGCGATATAGTTCCAAGCCAGGATGGTGTGTAGCTTGGAGGGGAACTTGAAGGTGCTGGTGTTCCCATGCATCTGCTGCCTTTGTCCTTCTAGGTGTAAGATGTTGTGGGTTTGGAAGGTGCAGTCAAGGCATACAAACACAGTTCAGGAGAGGACAGGGATATTGACTACAATGACAGTGGGCTCCAGGGCAAGGCAGGTGAGTGATCGGAGGAATGGAAATTTGCACATGATGAGCAGCGAAGAGAATTGAAGGGAATTGGACGGAAACAGGATAGGATTAGAAGCTGGTTTCGAAGTAGACCCAGAGCTGCATCACCTTGACAGCCCAATGGAATCACGCAGTAGAAAAATAACCTTGGCAAAAAATTGCCAGGGGAGAGTTCTGAGAGCGTGTGGGAGGAGTTGACTACTGCACTTTTGGGCCGATTGAAAGGGCACCCTAATAATTACTGGCTCAGGGCATGGAGATCAAGGCTCAGCTAAGACATGTTAGGAAGAGTCAAATGCCAATTGAAGGATTTGGACACCTTAACTCATGGTGTGCATTCTTGCTAGAATTACATCTTCAGTTGTAAGGGAGGACCTGGGGATGGAATACGTGGAACGAGGGCAGCCCAAGAACTCTCTAGCTTGGCGATGAAATGTGACTATTGCAGGGTAAACTGTAATCCTGTCTCTCACAAGGAGGAGTGCAGAATGCAGGCTTCGGGCAACGCTGCCTTCTTAATGGCTCCGGTGCAACTGAGGAGGAGAAGGGTCCGTCACCGTCTGGCAGGGCTAAGGGAAGAGCCTCGCCCTGAGGAGCATGGGCCAACAGGGCCCATGAAGACCCAGAAGCTGAGGAGGAGGGATCAATTCCATGGAGGCGTTTGGCACGACCCAGGGTGTACCAAAGGTGCCTCTCAACTTGGAGATGAGTGAAAAGCAATGCGGCAGATGCCTTCGCTTGTCAAGGGATGTGGTGGTGCACATCTGCCACATTCTTTGGGAGCATCTGACATTGCAAGGACTGGGAGGTTATCCATTGCCAGTGGCTCTAAAGATGGCTGCCACAGTCAACTTTTTGCAAGCGGCTCGTTCCAGTGCTCCACCGGGGACCTCTGTGGAATACTGCAACCCTCCACTCATAAATACATAAGAGAGGTAACCGATGTCCTTTTCAATAAGGCACACAATTGCATCCAGTTCTCCCTGGATGAAGCCAGTGTCACAAACCTATTTTATCTTTCATAATAGTATTATGGGAAATTGTAAGGTAGGCTTATGAGTGGCTGATTTAATTGAATTAGAGTCAGATGGACTTCAAGATTGAAATTATCAAAAGAGCTAGGTGTAAAACATACTTTTGAAATGGGGATGGATAAGCTAGGATGAGGGTTCCACAGATAAGGTGTGAATGAAATTTGCATTTTTAGGTAAGTGAAAGAGTTGTTTGATTTTCAAAGGGATGGTGTATTGTTTACAACTAACAAGTGAAGCAAAGCAATACAATTATGTTTTCCAAAAGGAAAAAGACCATGTTGACAACATGAAAGAATTTTATATTATGGGAAAAGTACATTTCCAAAGACATGCAGAACAGGATTTTATGCATTAAAGAGAAACATATATAAAGGAGAAAAGCTATGTGGGGGGGGAGGGAGGAGGAGGGGGGTGTGCGGTGGTCATATAAAATTTTGAAGGGAACACCATGTGAAACAGCCTTGCGGAAAAGCCTCTAGCCACTTTTGCAGGAGTCTGCTATATGCAGTAACTAAAGTTGTGTTAAAAGCCTTTGGAATTCCACTGTCGAGTGGGTGCTGTGGTAACCTTGCTGGATTGCCTATTTAAATTTAAAATCTATTTTGGACTGTTGCCTTAAAGGGGGTGTATAATTGGGAGTCAGGTTAATTAGGAATTTGGGGATTTGTTATAACATTAAGTAGCTGTAATCTTATGTATGTGTTTGAATTCTTTTCTTTTGTCAATGAATGTTTTAATTTATTTTTTAAAATCACGAAAGGATAGACTCTACTTCTGAATTCAGTGCACAAATCTTCTCGTAATAAATACAAATTGCAAAACCATTGTGATAACGTGGCCAAGTTTCTCTTGTGGATTTGATCCGCCGGCACACACCACCTGCCAAATCAGAACACCAGCTAGGCTGCCAGAGTAGTGGGAATTTCAGCGATCGCCGGATTCCCACAAGTACAAGGTACCATTGACTGCACACGTGACCTTAAAGATTTATCAATAGAAAAGCCTTCCAGTCTCTCAACGTGCAGCTGATCTGTGATCACCGAAAGCAGATTATTCAGGTTTGTGCAAGAGGAGCTCGCACGACTCTTACATTGAGTAACTCTCAGGTGCCACAGGTCTTCAAGGGCCCTCAACACATTCAGGGTGGCTCATCGGTGATAAAGGCTACGCACAAAAGATGTAACTAATGATGCCCATTCAGCGGCCACAGAGTGCTTCAGAGGAGAGATACAATGCGGTTAAATCTCTAGCACGGTCCTTAATTGAGCACACCATTGGCATGTTAAAGATGCATTTCAGATGTCTGGACTGATCAGGCGGTGCTCTCCAGCACTCTCCACAGAGGGTGTTCTGTTTCATTGTGCTTTTGCCGCGCCCTGCACAACCTGGTCATCCAGAGGGGGGCATCAGTTACCACATGGAGAAATGGAGGAGCTGCATATCTGCTCCAATGAGGAGGACACAAAAAGGGATGACATCAAGGAGATTGAGGATGATGAAGCCTGCAGCAAGGGGCCATTGCACAGGTCAGATGCCGCAAACGTGCCCATGAGACCCTCATAGCAACAAGGTTCCAGGGCGATGAAGACTAGATGAAGCACTCACATGAGTACTTTTCACCTGTCCCTTCGAAGCAGGGTAGACATTAACACCTTCTTTGATATCCTCAACATCTCAATGAAGGACATCAATCTCAGAATGAGTAGTCACAATCTTGGGTAACGATGGCCTCATGCTTGGAAGTCTTAGCAGCCTTTGGAGCATGTGGTTGTTCTGTAATGGGATAAGAACTCCACCAGTGCTCTGCAGCAAGCAGACATGGTGCAATCCTTTCAAGCAGTCTGTGAGACAATCAGTGGTGATGTCCCTTCTGCTGGTAGTCTGATCCCTGTGGACTATAACGCTTAGACTGCCTGATTGCCTTAAGAGAATGTGAGTTTAGAGTAAGGAGAAGGTGACTTAACCTGGTGGAACGGATGAGATCATTCATCCTCTTCCTAAACTGCAGGGTGGTCCTCTTCTGGGATCCACATACGCTGACCTCCCTGATGACCTCCTCCCAAGCCAGCGTGGTGAGGTTGGTGGATGTTCTGCTGCCATCTCTGGGATCGAGGACCTCCTGCTGATCCTGGACCGCCTGAGGAATCTCTCCAGGGAGCTGTCGCTGAACTTGGAGGCAGAGGGCTTGTTTCTTCTGGGGGCCATCACACGCCACAGCAGGTCCTAGGCTACAGAGAGTGAATGTGTGTGTGGGTGCTGTGTAAATGTGGCAACCATACCCTTGACCCCATCAGGATCCCAGCTCCACCCACCACAAGATTTGACAAGATGCTCATTGATGCATAAATAATATGATGAGAAACAGATAATCTGGTGGAAAAACCCACCCTGTTGCCCAGCGGGAATCATGCCTACTTTCCCGCCATCGCATTTAGTCTTCAGAACAGGAAATTCCGTCCCTGGAGTGAATCTAATTGGCTGGTCTGGGGACCTCAGTCAGACAGAGGCTGAGATGGATTATTCACTCAGCACCTCTGGCTGAAAATTGTTGCAAATGCTTCAGTTTTGAATTTTGCACTAATATGCTGGGCTCCCCCATCGCTGAAAACAGGGATAAACGTGGAGCCTCCTCCTCCAGTTAGTCATTTAATTGCCCACCACCATTCACGACTGAATGTGGCAAGACTACAGGGTTTAGATTTGATCCCTTGGTTGTGGGATTGCTTAGCTTGGTCTATCGCATGCTGGTTCTGCTGTTTGGCATGCACGTAGTCCTGTGTTGTAGCTTTCCCAGTTTGACACCTCATTTTTAGGTTACGCCTGGTGCTGCTCCTGGCATGCCTTCCTGCACCCATCATTGAACCAGAGTTGATTTCCCCAAGCTTGATGATAATGGTTGAATGGGGAACATGCCAGGCCATGAGGTTCAAATTGTGGTTGAATACAATTCTGCTGTTGCTGTGGCCCACATTACCTCAAGGCTGCCCGGAGTTGAGTTGCTAGAACTGTTCAAAAGCTATCCCATTTAGCACAATTCTTCTTCTTTTGGTTGACTTTAGGAGCAGAAGTTATCATCACAGTTTTAATGCCAAGTTCCCTAACCAGTCCAATACCCTGCTGGAGAGCTAGTGTAACTCCAGGATGTCACCCTCAAACTTGTGTCGGGAGCAAGATGTTATTTTGTTTCTGAAGGAGCCACTTGTGCATCAGATGGCCACGTCAGCTATGTCCAGTCCGTATTCTATTGAGGGCTGTCCACATGCTCCAGGGGAGATTGAAGCCTGGCTGTTGAACTGTTGGGTTGGAGACTGTGTTTATTAGGGAGGGTGTTTTCTGTCCAAACTTTCCTCCAGGTTTCATCAATGTTGTGGAATTGGAGATGTTCAATTCATGTTCAAAGGGAGTTTTGTAGAGCCATGTGGCAAGTTGCAGGGGGTCTTGAAGGTCTCTTTGGATGGGAAGTCCAAGTAGCTGCTGATAGGAGTTATTTCTCTGCATGTTGCAATGTCCTGTCGAATGGAGGGAAGAACTATATTTGAGAGGACAGGTAACCATTGAGCTAGGGTTGATCTCAGCATTCCAGAGATTATCTTCATTACTGAATGAGTTTGGTGGGGTGAATTGAGGCCTAATTGGGTACACAGTATTCAGCTGTCGAGGAGACTAGAGCTACAGCAGAAACAGAAAAGATGGTGGTTCTTGCACTCCATCTTGTGCTGGTAAGCTTGCAGATGATTATCTAAATAGAAACAATGTGCAGGGTTACGGTGAAAAGGCAGGAGGTTGGCACTAAGTTAAAATGCTCAGAGAGCCTGTGCAGACATGATGGGCTAAACACCGTAGCAATTCTGTGATTCTATGATGTTCACTTGTGTCCTGGTCTTTTCGGTAGTCTTTCAGAGGTGATGGTCAAGGGTCACTCCAAGATAGGGGGGTCACACTGCATTTTTTCTCCGTTGAAGGTGACATTTAGAGTGTTGTGTGCCTTGCAATTTTCAAGGTGGAATGCAGAGATGATGGACTTGGCTGGGTTTGGCTGCAGCCTCCACTTAGAGAAATAATCAGCCATTTTTGACAGGTCAGAGTTTAGCGTGGTTTCCATACCCAGGAAAATTTTGCCTGAGTTGTCAAGGCACTATCATGGGTGTAAATAATTTTTTGTGATGATGTGGTGGGCATGCCATTTACATGATGTTAAGAAGTGTAGGTGCCTGGATACTGCCCTGTGGGAGACCATTGTTAAGTGTTCTTGGAATGCTGACCTTGTCTTGTAGATAGACCTTCATCCTTCTGGTGCTCAGAAATGTTCACAGCAGCTGGATTAGTTGGCACATTGGCAGCAGCAGGGGTAGTTTGAGCATCAGTCCATGTTTCCACATCGTAGGCTTAAGAAAGATCTGTGAAAGCGGATCTTGTGATGAAAACCAACCTCAGTATTTGTGGTGATAGCAAGTACTTGTTCGCGGCAACTATATTGGGACCTATAGCCAGCCTATACTTGGAGGAGGGATGAGTTGGTAATAGGGCTAATTCTTAAAAGAATGAGCCTCTTCAGGAGCTTATAGGTTATACAAAGCAGTGAAATAGGCCTGCAGCTCCCAGGGTCATCTGCTGGCTTTCCTGGTTTTGGCAGGGCTATTACCATCACCTCATGCCAGATTTTGAGAATGTAGCCATTCTTCACCACAGCTGAGATGAATGCCAACAACCATTATTTTGCCAGTGGGTCAAGTTGGTGCAGAAAATCCTGTGGAATACCATCTTTTCCAGCAGCTTTGCCCTTTTTTGTGGAGGCTGGGCCAGCATCCAGTTCAACGAGCATGAAGTCATTTGACAGTGGGAAGAATCTGAACAACTCGCCATTGCTTCTCTGAGTTTTTTCTTGACCTCCTGTTTATGTTGTTTATTGAGGGATCCCATTGAGTTTGCCAGTAGTCTGGCAGCAACAGTATTTGTACTTACTTGTGGGTTAGCGGCCTCTGCTGGATTTGATGCTCCAAGTTTTCTCAGGAGGTTTCAGGCCTGATGGCTTGAATGCATAAAATCCACTCAGTCCAGCCAGCTTTCTTGGACAGCAGATAAATTTTTCTGTACCATCCACGACAAATTGACTTTTGGCTATTCTCCGAATGTTTCCATCCTGCCCACAATGATGCCTGCCACTGGTGAGACCGCAAAATCCCGTCCAATGAATCCTATCTTTGTAACCATGCAGGTGGAAGAATCGGCTTTCAAAAGAGTCATGAGAATAATGTACAACCTAGCCAGAAAATGGAAAAGGAATCATCAAACTGCAAAAGCTAGAGCTCTGAAGGAAACCACGCACGAGGATGAGGGACGGTTGAGTGGGTTGGGACTATACTAATTGGAGTTTACAGAATAAGAGGTGATCTTATTGAAACATGTAAGACTCTGAGGGGGCTTGACAGAATTGATACTGAGGGGATTTCTCCCCTCCTGGGGGAATGTAGAACTAGGGGGCAGTTTCAACAAAAGGGTTCTCCTATTTAAGACAGGGATGAGGAGGAATTTTTTTTTCTTAGAGGATATTAGTGTTTGTAATTCTCTTCCCAGCAGGTAATGTAGGCTGGGTCATTGAATATATTCAAAGCTGAATTAGACATATTTTTGATTGAAAGGGAGTCAAGAATTATGGGGCTGGGCAGGAAAGTGGAATTAAGGCCACAATACGAACATACAATACAGCAGCAGGAGTAGGCCACTCAGCCTTTTGATCCTCCTCTGCCATTCAATAAGATCGTGACAGATCTGACTGTAACCGCAACTCCACATTCCCACCTACCCCCGATAACCTTTCACCCCATTGCTTATCAAGAATCCATCTAGCTTTGCCTTAAAAATATCTAAAGACACTGCTTCCATCACCTTTTGAGGAAGAGAGTTCCAAATAATCATGAACCTCTGAGAGAAAAAAATTCTTCTCATCTGTCTTAAATGGACGGCCCCTTATTTTTAAACAGTGACCACTAGTTCTAGATTCTCCACAAAAGAAACATCCTCCCTCCACGTCCACCCTGTCAATACCTCTCAGGATCTTATGTTTCAATCAAGTCGCCTCTTACTCTTCTAAACTCCAGCAGATACAAGCCTAGCTGTCCAACCTTTCCTCATAAGGCAACCTGCCCATTCCTGCTATTAGTCTAGTAAACCTTCTCTGAACTGCTTCTAATGCAATTACATCCTTCCTTAAAAAAGGAGACCAATACTGTACACTGTACTCCAGGTGTGGTCTCACTTGTACAACTAAAGCATAACCTCCCTACTTTTGTATTCAATTCCCCTCGCAATAAACAATAACATTTTATTAGCTTTCCTAATTACTTGATGTTTCTGCATACTAGCCTTTTGTGATTCATGTGCCAGGATACCCAGATCCCTCTGCATCTGAGCTCTGCAATCTCTCACCATTTAGATATGCTTCTTTTAAATTCTTCCTGCCAAAATGGACAATTTCACATTTTCCCACATTATACTCCATTTACTAGATCTTTGCCCACTCACTTAACCTATCTATATCTTTTTGTAGCCTCCTTATGTCCTCTTCACAACTTATTTTCCTACCTTTCTTTGTCTCATCAGCAAATTTAGCAACCATTGCTTCAGTCCCTTCATCCAAGTCATTTATATAAACTGTAAAAAGTTGAGGCCCAGCACTGATCCCTGTGGCACACCACTCGTTACATCTTGCCAATCAGAAAATGATCCATTTATGCCTATTCTCTGATCCTGTTAGCTAGCCCTTCTTCTATCCATGCCAGTATGTTACCCCCTACACCATGAGCTTTTATTTTCTGCAGTAACTTTTGATGTGGCACCTTATCAAATGCCTTCTGGAAGTTTAAGTACAGTACATCCACTGGTTCTCCTTTATCCACAGCACATGTTAATTCTTCAAAGAACTCCAATAAATTGATTAAATATGATTCCCCTTCCACAAAACCATGTTGACTCTACTTGATTACCTTTATTTTTTCTAAGTGCTCTGCTATAACATCTTTAATAATAGCTTCCAAAAGTTTCCCTATGACAGATGTTAAGCTATCTGGCCTGTAGTTTCCTTGTTATTGTCTCCCTCACTTTTTGAATAAAGCAGCTACATTCGCTATTTCCCTATCTAATGTAACCTTCCCCGAATCCAGGGAATTTGGAAAATTAAAACCAATGCATCAATGTCAGGAAGATATAATAATTTCCATAATGTTATTGGAATTTATTGTAAAATAGAGTAGTGGGATGTGTCTCTGTGTGTGTGTGTGAGAGAGAGACTTAATTGGATTAAAGGCAGCTGGTCTGAAGGCTTTGATGTAACAAAAGTTAGGTTTGAAATTCTAAATAGGTAAACACAAGTGGAGGGATAGAATGTAAGATGTCAAGGGACATTTGCATTTGTAAATAAACTATTCTACCTTGAATTCAAAAGAGGGAGTGAAATATTACACCTAACCAGCAGAGGTTATGAAACAGTGTTTATTTTTCCCTAAGATTAATGGTAAAATTGGTACCATGATAATTTTTTATTATTAGAGAGGAAAAGGCCAAAGACACAGTGAAACAATGGGAATTTGCATTCAAAGGGGAAAATATGTATAAAGGAAAGAAGGCTGTGTGTGGGGGAAGGAAGTCTAAGATTCAACGGGCAGAGTTTTCCCCCGTCGGTGGTGGGGGGTGGGGGGGGGAGTTGATGGGTGGGCGCGTGTGGGCGCGCTTCCAATTGGCACCCCCATTCAGAGGCGCAGCGCCATTTTACATGGGTGGGCCAATTAAGGCCCGCCCAGCGTGATGTCCGCAGGGAAGCGCTATGTGCTACCTGTGCGGGCGGGGGGGAATGCCGAAAATCGAGAGTGTGCTCTTTCGCGCATGCGCACAAAAGATGCACTCATCTACCTGAGGCTAAGTGCTGCCTCAGGGAGATCACCTCTACTTTCAAAAATATTAAAAATAGAGAAAAAAAAAATTCCCTTACATGTCCCCTCATGTGACAATGTCACATGAGTTGGGACATGTTCATAATTTTCAAAAAAACTTTATTAAAATTGTTAAAACCCTATATGAAACCTCATTCCACCTGTGGTTGAGGTTTCATGTTTTTTCTACTTCCTGCCGGGGCTCCTGGCCTGCCCGCCAACATTAAGGTTGGACGGGCAGGTCCACTAAAGTACTTTAATTGATCTGTCAATGGCCTCAATTGGCCATTGACAGGTCAGCTGGCACGCAGCTGATTTTGCTGCGCCCCAGCCTTCCTGAAAGTTTAAATGGGGCACGGTGACGTCGGGAGTTCCGACTGACATCACCACACGTCATTTTACACGTCGGTGAGCGGGCTCCCCACCCTGCTCACTGACGATAAAATACTGCCCAACAAATGCGAAACGCCTTCAACCTGTATGTACAAAACTCCTGCCTCCAGAGACTGAAGTTAAGAGAACTCACTCTAAATTCAACTGTTCAGGGTATTGTTTACTTTGCCTGGGTCTTTTAACATCTATGTGTTTTACTGTTGCCTTAACGAAGGTGTAGCTGGGAATCAGATTAACTAGAGGATTTAAAAGTTATTGTAGCAGTAATTTGTAGATATATGTATGTGCTTACAATCTTTTCTTTTATTAATAAATTCAAAACCTGTATCTCGAAACGTACAAATTGAAAATTAGTTGTGACAGTTGTTTCAAGTTTCCCTCTGGGATTTGAACAGTTCAGCATTTACCATCTACTGTGTCATAACAATAAACTATCTCACTAGCTACTTCTTTTAAGACCCTAGGATGAAGTCCATCAGGACCCAGGGCTTGTCAGCCCACAGCTCCAACAATTTGCTAAGTACCACTTTCCTGTTGATTGTAATTTTCCTGATTTCCTCCTCCCTTCCATTTCCTGATTTACAGCCATTTCTGGGATGCTACTTACATCTTCTATAGTGAAGACCAATGCAAAATACCTGTTCCATTCATCTGCCATCTCTTTATTTTCCATTGCTAATTCCCCAGACTCACTTTCTATAGGACCAATGCTCACTTTGTTAACTCTTCTCTTACTTAAATATCTATAGAAACTCTATCTGTTTTTATATTTCTAGCTAGTTTTCTCTCGTACTCTAATTTTTCTCTTTTTAATCTTTTAGTCATCCTTTGCTGCTCTTTATATTCTGTCCAATCTTCTGACCTGCCTCCCATCCTTGCACAATTATATGTTTTTTCTTTAAGTTTGATACTAACTTTGACTTATTTAGTTAGCCACGGATGGTGGGTCCTCCCCTTGGAATTCTTTGTTCTCATTGGAATGTATCTATTCTGAGTATTCTAAAATATCCCCTTAAATGTTTGCCACTGTATCTCTATTGACCAATCGCTTAACCTCATTTGCTAGTTCACTTTAGCTAGCTCTGCCTTCATGCTCTCATAATTGCCCTTATTTAATTTTAAAATATTTACCTTGGACCCACTCTTCTCTCCCTCAAACTGAATATAAATTCAATCATATTATGATCATTGCTACTTAGGGCTTCCTTCACTAAGATGTCATTAATTAGTCCTGCTTCATTGCACAATCCCAGGTCTAGTATAGCTGTTCTCTGGTTGGCTCCAGAAAGTGTTGCTCTAAGAAACAATCCCAAAAACACTCTAGGGACTCCTCATCTAGGCTATTTTTGCCCATCTGATTTTTCCAGTCCATATGCAGATTAAAATCCCCCATGATTATCGCTGTACCTTTCTGACAAGCTCCCATTATTTCTTTATACTCTGTTCTACCACGTTGTTACTGTTAGGAGGCCTGTATACCACTCCCACAAATGACTTCTTGCCTTTATCATTGCTCATCTCTATCTAAACCATTTCTACATCCTGGTTTCCAGAGCTTAGGTCATCCTTCTCTATTGAGTTAATAGCATTAGTAATTAACAGAGCCACCCCTCCACCTGTTCCTAGCTTCCTGTTCTAAATGCCATGTACCCTTTAATATTCAGGTCCCAGTCTATGTCATCCTGCAGCCATGTCTCTGTATTGGCTATCTAATTGTAACAATAAGGTCAGCCAAGATCTTAATGAATGGCGGAGCAGGCTTGACAGGCCGAATGGCCTTCTCCTGCTCCTATTTCCTATGGACCTATGTTCTTTTCAGAAAACCACTCAAAATTGCTCTTCAGAGACTGCATGAAAAAAAGCTGATCATGAAAAATTCATAAAACGCTGGCCTTCCACATAAAAGTCAGATAATGACCAACCTTCATCACAAATGCACAAATCCTTTGCCACAAGCTCCCTACTAAAGCAGAACTCCTCTGCATCAGTGCCTGGGTTTCTGAAACAGCTTCGCTGCTGAGACTGCTTCCAGAAAAAAATCTGATGCTCCCATTCGCCCTGTTACAAAAAATGCCACCAATGCACCATGAATAGGATGGCGGTGGCGTAGTGGTATTGTCACTGCACTGGTAATCCAGAGACCCAGGGTAATGCTCTGGGGTTGTGGGTTCAAATCCCACCATGACAGATGGTGGAATTTGAATTCAATAAATATCTAGAATTAAAAGTCAAATGATAACCATGAAACCCTTGTCAATTGTTGTAAAAATCCATCTAGTTCACTAAAGTCCTTTAGGGAAGGAAATCTGCTGCCCTCACCTGGTCTGGCCAAACCCACAGAAATGTGGTTGACTCTTAAAAATGCTCTCTGAACAAGGGCAATTAGGGATGGGAAATAAATGCTGGCATAGCCAGTAACACCCACATCCCATGAAAAAATAGCAAAAGATAAGCTCCATGACACTGAATAAAAATCCTGTTTGCTCCTTCTGACTCCTCACCAGCCATCATTCCCCCTTCTCTGCCCTTTCTGGTCCTCTTCCAGCTCATTCTCCACCCCTTTGCCCCATCTCCTTCCCCACCCATGTCTTTCCCTCCTCTCGCTTTCCAATTTCTCTCCTCTTTGCCTAACCCTATCCCAGTCAGCTACTCTGCTATCACTCTCCCTTCCTCACTTTCATTTCAACCTCCATATTCCTCTTCCTTTTACCCTCTCCCTCCTCCCTCCCATATCATCAACCTTTCTTTTTTCATCTCCTCCCCATTAGCTGTCTCATCTATCATTTCCTCTCTTCCTCTTCCCTTTGACTTCCTCTTCTCACTCCCTCCTCTCCCTTTCCTCCCACATCTCCCTGCTTCCCTCCTCACTCTTCCCTTCCTCATTGTCCTGTGTCCCCACTTACTCTCCTCCCTCAGCTCTGCCTCTCCTTAGTCACCATTCTAACTGCCTCTTATCTCCTCCACCACTTCAATATCTTCTTTTCAGCTAACTCCGTTTAATCTGAAAAAGTTTTAACTTCCCATGTGCAACACCACAGGAGACCTATTAGTTTACAGGAAAAAGTGGCTGTGCCATCTAAATGATATTCTAACAAGCATGATTTTTTAATACCTTATTCAGCTCTGTGTTTGGAAAGCCTTAGAACTTAAAATCTGTGGGAGTATGAATCAATCATTTGCAGGCAGGAATAAGAGAAAACTATGTGGACATTTAAATAACATCTTTGAAACTTAACATACAGTGGTTGATTCCACAGCTGGAAATTAATGCTACATGTTAAATGAGCGAGGACATACCTTCCAATTGAATTCATCTTATTTAGCTCTCAATTTATGGTCCAAACTATAAGCTGAATTATATGAGGTGCCAGATACCCCAAATCCCCCACTTTGGCTAAAAAATCAGAGGAAGCCCACCAAGGAGAACAACGGCTGGCCTGTAGCTATTTAATGGCCATGCAGATGCAGCAAGCAATTAAGAGGGCAAATGGTATGTTGGCCTTCATTGCAAGAGGATGTGAGTACAGGAGTAAAGATATCTTGCTGAAATTGTATAGAGCCTTGCTGAGGCCGCACTTGGAGCACTGTGTACAGTTTTGGTCTCCTTATCTAAGGAGGATGTACTTGCCATAGAGGGAGTGCAACAAAGGTTTACCTGGGCCTGAATTTTATGTCCCGCGGGCAGGCGCCCAACCCGAACAGACGTGAAATAGTGCAAGATGACATCGGGCGAGCATCGCATGATATTTCACTCGGCGGGTGCACACGGCAGTTGGAAGAGCGCCTGCCGACAATTAAGCGCACAATTAAGCCCATTAATGATGCAAGTAACAGCGACTTTACGTTTCCCGACCACATTTATGTTTGGCAGACAGGCCATTCTCCCAGGCGGCATTCAGATTTTTGCTCAAACCTCAATCCAGGGAAAGATGGAATCTCCATGGGGAAATAAAATAAAAAGAGATATCTGGGGACTGTTCTTTTTATGAGGTATGCTTTCAGGCACTTGATTGTGCTGCATGGACATATTTGCAGCATTTTTGTCATTTCCTTTATTCTGTGGTGGTCTGCAGCTCCCTGGGGCAGCTGTCTGCATTCAGGGAGCTCATTACAAGTGCTCACCCGCACCCTCAGTTAGGTCGGCGCTGCCCCCAACCTGGCAGCGCTGAGCATTTCAATGTGCGTTTCACGCTGGCTGGCCATTAATTGGCCAGCCAGCGTAAAATCGCGGTCGGGGGCCAATCGCAGCCAGAGGCCTATTTCCTGTCCACTTCTGGACCTGCCGATCGCGCGCACCCAGCGAATGAAAAATTCAGGCCCTGGGATTACAGGATTGCTTTATGAGAAGAGATTGAGGTAACTGGACCGATATTCTCTAGAGTTAAGAAGAATGAAAGGTAATGTCATTGAAACTTACTAATTTCTTACAGGGTGTGACAAGGTTATTGTGGATAGGACATTTCCCCTGACTGGTGAGTCTAGAACCAGGGAACACAGTCTCAGAATGAGGAGCAGGCCATTTAAGACTGAAATGAAGAGGAATTTCTTCACCCAGGTGCTGAATCTTTAGACTTCTCTATCCCAGAGGGTTGTGGAAGCTGAATCATTGAGCGTGTTCAAGACAGAAATTGATAACATTTCTGGATACCAATGACATTAAAGGATATGGGGATAGTGGGGAAAAATGTATAGAGGTAGGTAATCAGCCATGATCTGTTTAAATAGTGGAGCAGGTTCAACAGGCCAAATGGCCTACTCCTACTCCTATTTCCTAATTGGCCATTTATAGACTGGAGGCGGGACTTCCACCCTTCTAAATCAGAAAGTCCTGCCTCAGAGAACTGACGGCCAATCAGAGGTGGACAGCTCTCCAGCACTTCGGACAGAGATGTGCAGCATTGGGTCGTGGCTTGGATGTATGTTTGGGGTCTTGCTGTGTGTCAAACTGGCAGACCCCAGTGAGGGGGGAAGGTGGATGTAAGGGGGGTGAGGTTTGAGAGAGGTGAGGGGAATGGTTTGGGGGGGGGGGTAACAGCTTCGGCAGCCTTCTGATCGGCCCAGCATCCTATTAAGGAGGATTTAACAAACCCTCCCACTTTCAAACTTGTCGTGAGAGAGTGTAAAGTTCTGCCCCATGTGAAATTTGTTTGTAGGTAACTGTTCCAAGATTGACTTTCAAGATTTCCCATTCACAATCCCTTTCCAAATTATTTTTACGTTAATCTACATGACGATCGGGAATTATTCACTTTGCCATATTGATGTTTATTTAAGCAAGTGAAATGTTACATGCAATGTAACTAAATGTCAGCAGGAAATAAGGTATTCATTTACTTCATCGATGCCCTGTCTTGTGACTGCAGGTTTTACGGAATCATGCTGATGAAACTGCAATTCAAGAAAACAATTTTTTCATGTTATTAGCTTTTCACTCTGGCAAATAATAAATTGTTGTTTAAGCTGAATATTCCAGATACATTACCTATCATACGTTCTCTTGCGTCTTTTGTCCTAGTGTACTGTGTGTGATAACATTGGACTGTCACACTGATAATAAACTAAAAATAGAAAAATATAAACTAAGTATTATCTCAAATTCTATCATGTAATCAGTATCTGTTTTCAAATTCTGTGCAATTCAAAATAATGTACAGCGTGCTTGACTTGGATAAAATAGTAACACTAACGCCTTTTTTCCGAAAGGTGCTGCAGTTTTCATTAAGGTTATTAATGCTATCAAATTAATTCTATATGACATTACATTAAATGGCTCAAAGAAAGGTTAAGATGCAAACTGTATGATATGGTACAAGTAATTACTAAACTGTCTTTTGGATGAGATGTTAAACAGAGATGTATTGATTCAATACAATTCAGGGATGTAATCTGAGATCTTTCTTGAACGCAAAGCTCAAGGATACAATATCAGTGCATGAATATATTCACTGGGGGTATTCGTTCTTATCCTGGAAGTACTCTATGGGATAAGAAATATATTTAAATTGAATGCTTTGGAAACTAAAAAATATAGCAATGATATACAAATGAAACATAAAGTTGATCATTTACAATGTAGGACATAAAGAGGAAGAAATTTATTGACATAATTAAAAAACGCTATGCGGGTAGCAGCATACAGCACCGCCTGCTTTAGTAAATCAACATATGCGACACTATATAGACTTGCATCGATTGCAGCGCAGTTAGAAGCGATGCTACATGAACAAATTTCTCCCCCAGAGAGTTAGCGTACCAATAAGAATAAAGTTAATATCTTAGAATGTGAAAATTAGCCATGAAGCTCTATGGTAATAAGGTGGCAATAGGGAGTCATAGTAACTGCGGCTTCCCAAAGCAGAAAATATATGATCTATGCACTAGAGAGATACAGAAAGATACATGCTGGTACAGGAGACCCATAGGTTTCAAAGGAGAGACAGCAACTAGATACCCAAAGGAAGTATGTGGTAAAGTATCTGATAATCACTCATACCAAGTATTACAGCCATCCTCATTACCTAAGCTATTGGTAAGGTCAATGTCTACTTATTAGTTCCATCTTATATAGGCATATGTTTAACTCTTCCTTTTTATTGTATCATGTATTGATTGTATGCGGCAGTGCATCAAGACCTGAAAGTTTAAAAGGAGAGATTTTTAGCAGCTACAGTGAGTATCTCCATATCCCTTGGTATCCAAAAGTCTATCAATCTCTATCTTGAATGTACTCAACTACTGAGCATCCACAGCCTTCTGGGGTGGAGATTTCCAAGGATCCAGAACTCTTTTGAGTAAAGATGTTTCTTTTCATCTTTGTCCAAAATGGCCAATCCCTTATTCTGACACTGTGGCCTCTTGTTCTAGGCCCTCCAGCCAGGGAAACATCCTCTCAGCAACTACCTTTCAAGCCCTTTAAGAATTTTATATGTTTCAATGAGATTATCTCTCACTCTTCTAAATTGTAAGGAATATAGACTGTCTACTCAATCTTTCCTCAAAGGACAATCCCCTTATTCCAGGAATCAGTCTAATGAACCTCAATGCATACCCTCTAAGGCAATACATCCCTCTTTTGACAAGGAGGCCAAAACCATACAACAGTACTCCAGGTATGATCTCACCATGATCTACATAATTATATAAAGACTTCTTTACTCTTATAGTCCAATTCCTTTGTAATAAAGGCTAACATACTATTTGCTTTCCTAATTGCATGTTGTACCTACATGCCACCTTTCTGTAATTTGTATACCAGGATATCCAGATCACTGAGAATATCAATATTTCTCAGCATTTTATTGTTTAAAAAAATTTTGCTTTTCTAAAGCCTGTTAACATTTCAATGTTTTTCCATTTCTGACAGAAGGTCATAAACCTGAAATGTCAACTCTGTGTCTTTCTTAACAGCTGCAGCCTAACCTGCAGAGCATTTCCAGAATGTTGTGCTTTTATTTCAGGAATCCTTTACGTTTGCTGAGATGACAGACATAGGCAGTTTAACATCTCATCTCATCTGAAAGAAGCACTTCCAACAGTGCAACAGTCATTCAGTACTGCACTAACGTCAGCACAGATTATGTACTCAAGTTCTAAAGCAGCACTTAGATACATGATGTTCTGAATCACAGTTGGGAGTACTGTCACTGACTGTGGATGTTGCCCAAATTTGTACTAGGCTCCATTGAGACTAGAAGGGTGGGAATTCCCAACCCATATTCTCTGATGCAGAAGATCACAACTGCAGTAGTTCGAGGTTCCATCCAATGTTCCTTATAAGATGAGCAAGTGAGTGCCCAGCAATGAGAAATGTGCCATGCAGGGAGCGAACAAACTGTGCTCAGGCAAAGTTCTCTTTAAGATACACACATGCACGGCCGCGTGTCAATCTCAAAAGGACCATGCAGGCATGTAAAACAGAAGTTGGAGGAAATACTGGTTCTGTCCAGGTTGAGGCCGCCAAGAAACTCCCAGCAAAGGTCAAGTTCCAGAGATCATAAGACCATAAGACGGAGGAGCAGAAGTAGTTCGTCTGCTCTGCCATTCAATGAGATCATGGCTGATCTGATAATCCTCAACTCCACTTTCCTGCCTTTTTCCCATAATCCTTGATTCCCTTACTGATTAAAAACCTGTCCATCTCAGCCTTGAGTATGCTTAACAACCCAGCCTCTACAGCCCTCTGTGGTAAAGAATTGCACAGATTAACAACCCTCTGCAGGAAGAAATTCCTCCTCATCTGTCTTAAACGGGTGACCCCTCACTCTGAGATTATGCCCTCTGGCCCTAGACTCTCCCACAAGGGGAAACAACCTCTCAGTATCTATCAGATCAAGTCAGAGTGCACCTGAAGACATGTGTAAAGTTGGAAACAGTTGTCAACTATTAGTAATAAATGATTTTATTTATGCTAGAATTTAATATCTTTTTTCAGAAGATATGCAACTGACATTTTTCTGGTTGGATGGTTTGTGTTTACAATGTGAAACAGGCTATCCATGTCATAGGTCAGCTAAGACAGCTAAATAAAAAGCCTACCAATTTTAGATAATTTAGTATATTTACCACTTACCTTAAATTACATTTTACTTATAGAAACTTGAAAAGCAGAATAAATATGGCAATTATATGTATATACAAAACTTTACCATCTGACAAAAGCATCATCCTACACTGTACCTTCACAGTCTTCATTTGTTGCAAATGGAGAACCCTCATGTGACACTACTTGCTGACATCCTGGACTATGAGGTGTGGAACTTCGTGGGGACCTTTCATCATGTCTACAACTGTGAGAAATTCCTCGTGTTGACATTGGGCTTTCTGGTCGGTCACAATATGAGGAGTAAGAGGAAGATTTCTCTTTTTGGTCTGTGTTTGACCAACACAATTCTTCAGTTGGGCTAACGAAAAGAATGCTTTGGTTACATAGCTCAGGTTTTATCCCTTCTTCTTTATGTTTAAATATTCTTGGTCTCTGACAGTCTTGCTTGGAAAATTTAGCCTTTGACTTCACCAAAGTCTTATCTGGCTTTGTTTGATTTGAATACCTACTTTGAAAAGTTTTCCTGAACTTTTTCTTCGCAACATGAGTCCTGGAAGAATGGTATGATTTATTGAGGTTTTCATAATAAGCACCATGGAGTTCCTCATCAGAAACACTCAAGTAGTTTCCATCATCTGGATCTTGAGATGTAATAATTATTCTCTCTTGCAAGGCATTACAAGGTCCTGTAGGTGATGGCTGTGCACAAATTATTTCTGATAGACCAACTTGCATTTTTTCTTCTTTGTTCTGGTTTTTAACAATAGCACCTGCAATTATTTTAACATATCCATGTTCTTCACTTTGCTGATTATTGTTTTTTGCTTCCTCAGTCAATTGCTCTGAACAGGATATGTCATTCCCAACATCTCTTGCATTTTTTGATAAGATTTCTTCACAATCTGCGTAAGGAACTTGACGTGGCAATAAAACAGAACCCATATTTTGTTTCAGGTAAACATTGAAATCCTCTTGCACAACCATGGGGGATGAAGGCGCGTTTGCTCCTATCATTGCTGGACCTAGAGACAGTCCCACAATAGTCATTGGTTTATATGTAAAATCAGCCAATTTCTGATCTGTTGTCCAAGTTGAAGAGCCCACAGTTTTCATAGATTTTGGCCTATAGCTGGGTGAGGCTATGGAACACTCTACCTCAAGACAATCGTCACTCCATTTGCTCTTTAGGTTTTGTTTTTTGAATCGTCTATAAGGGGTATTCAGCTTCAGCAAACTTTTACTTGTGGCCGAGTAAGAACATCTATACACTGATTGCAGTTCCAAAGATTGCTTTGCCACATCTGCATCCACTTCATCTTTAGATTCCAAATTTGGACTGAGTGAAAATTCTTCCATACCATTTACACTGCTGCTTTCTTTACCATTTTTACAATTTGTTGAAGAAATTGTGCTTGCACATAACTTCCGTTCAGCAGGTAAAACTGTATTGATTTTGCTCAGTTCAGATTTATCCAATCCTGTTGTACTTCCTTCTCCAGTCTGTAACAGTGGCATGCAATCCAATACTGATGGAATAGGAGGTATAAAACTATTCAAAGAGGCTTGAATAATATTGGGAAGACCCTGCCTGTGTTTTATGATCCGGTTGTTCGTACTTATTTCCAATGCTTCCTTAAATGCCTCACTTAGGAATATTAGCTCATTGGCAGAAACAGCAATATCAAAATCAGGATACCTGCTAAATTGGGATAGGACCAGTTTTGGAGGTGATGGAATTAAATTATCTATTGATCTTTGGATATGCAATGGTATGCCCCACTGATATTGAAATCTTTTTGCTGTAATGTGCCATTCCAGGATTTCAATGGTTTCAGTAGACTGAAAGGCTAATTCCATACCTATGTGATCTATTTTAGCTCCAGTTGGTTTGAGTGCTGGAAGCAAAGTTGGTGCTATAGGAATCATCATTTCTAATGACTTGTCAAATATAGTTGCAATGCCCCAAAAGTTATTAATCTGTTTGTGCTTTAAATTTGTATCCAAGCGATGAATAATATCCTGTTCAGCAAACAGAATATATGGTAATCTTGTTCTCTTAAATCCTTTAACATGTGTTCTCAGCCTTGGTAATGATTTCTTCAATGCTAGAGGATAAGTTTGTTTGTATGACTCTTTTACCAGTTCAGGCAGGCAATCCAGTTTAATAGATAGGCTTTGTTTTATTAAACACATATCTAGCCTATTGCTACATTCTGATATAAGTTCAGCAAGAATAGGCATCCTCCTTTCTCTCTTAATTTTGACACTTTCTTTCAAACTTCTGTAGTCTAAAGTATTTTTTTGTTCTTTGTTCAAAAGAGATGTGCACCAAGAAGAAACCATTTTATAACCATTTGATAAGCCTTTGGTTCTGGACCTTACTCCATACTTTTTCTTAATTTTAAATTGTTTTGCAAAATACTTTCTTGGTGGAGGGGGTGCCATGAATTCATTTAAAGATGACTCAATAAGTCTGGGAAGGCCCCATATGTGATTTATAATCCTTTTCTTTGTGTTCATTTCCAATGCCTTTTTGTGCTCATCATTTATGAATTCTAACTCATGTGGAACAATAGCTATTTCAACATCAAGTTGTGGATTGAGCTGCGCTAAAATCAGCTTCGGAGCATGTGGAATAAATGCTTCTGCTGATTTTTGAAAATGCGATGGTAAGCCCCAAGCATGCTGAAGTTTTATTTGCAAAATATGCCATTCTAGAAACTTCCTGACTTCATCAGAAAAATAACTTGTTGGACCAGGTACAGACTTCATTCGAACTCTACCAGCCTTAATTGTTGGAGGTGGAGATGGTCCTTTGGGAATCATCATTTCCATTGACTTTTCATACAGTGTTTCAAATCCCCAGAGACATAAAAGTTGCCTATGCTTCAAGTTCATCTCTATCCGATCAATATCATCTTGTTCAGTAAAAGGAATATACTGCATTCTTGATTTTTTAAATCCTTTTCCAGGTGCAATAAGCTTTGGTAAAGGTTTCTTTGACACTGAAGGATAGGTACATTTGTACAACTCTTTTACCAGTTTAGGCAAACAATCAATTTTAATTTCCAGACACTGCCTTATCAAGCTCATATCAAAGTTTTCTTTACACTGTGACCGGAGAATAACATCGGCAGCTATCTCTTTTACTTTATTTATGTTTATTTCATCTGTTTCATATTGTGAACATAATTTTCCTCCTTTGAGTCGCAAGGTTGTACCCTGAGAAAATATTTTATAACTTCTGCCTAGATTGGCATTGTGGAACACTGTGCTGCTTTCTTTAAAATTTTTTGATTGTTGCATGAAGCTTTCGTCATATGGAGTAGGAGCCATAAACTGCATCAAAGAAGAGTGAATAACTTTAGGAAGACCCAATTTTCGATTTATGATCCTTTTCTTTATATTTCGATTCAGGGTTTGTCTACATTTGTCACTAAGAAATGCCAGTTCAAAAGGAGCAACAGATATTGCAAAATCACGCTGGGAATTTATCTGGGATGGAACAAGTTTTGGAGCAGATGAAATGAATACTTCTAGTGACCTTTGAACATGTAATGGTAAGCTCCAACTGTACTGAAGCTTTTTCTGTGTTATGTGCAGTTCTAGCCTATCTCTTGTTTTATTTTTAAGGAAATTATTTTCCATACCTACATGCTCTATTTGAACGCCACTAGCATTGATTAGTGGAGGCAATGGTGGTACCACTGGAATCATCATTTCAAATGATTCTTCATAGAGAGTTGGAAATCCCCAGTGATGAGTAATCTGTTTGTGCATTAAATTGAACTCCAAATGATCAACTACTTCTTGTTCAGTAAAAGGCAAATATGTTGATCTTTGTTTTTTAAACCCTTTGCCAGGTAAAATAGCTTTTGGTAAAATCTTCTTTGATGCCTGAGCATAGATAACACTGTAGGTATCCATTACCAGTTTAGGCAGATGCTCCATTTTAATTTCTAAACACTGTTTTATTAAGCAGAAATCTACTGCAGCTCTAGAAGTAACTTCGTGGTTATCAAAAGAAAATACTTCAGCATTCTTTTTCACTTGTGTGCTTCTTTGATATTTAGGTCCAGGCAATTTTCTTCTTAATCGGATAATATTGCCTGAAGAAGTAGGCACTATGAAAATGGGCATTGCCGTATCATGTGGCTGTAGAATGAAATTTTCCGTTTGTGGGGCAACAGGTATGAAATTCTTTATAGATAATTGAACTATCTTTGGAATACCCCATCTGCAATTTATAATTCTTTTTCTCGTATTCATTTCCAGTATTTTCCGGTGTCCATCACTAAGAAAGGGCAGCTCGACTGGTATGCAGATTGTCACAAAAAAATACTCTTGTTTAAGCAGCGATGGAATTAGTTTTGGAGCAGGTGGAATAAAGTTTTCTTGTGATCTTTGAATATGCAGTGGAAAGTCCCAGTTGTGCTGAAGTTTCTTCTGTGCTATGTGCCATTCTATTATGTCCTTCGTTTTACTGTCAATGAAAGTTGTTTCCTTACCCACAAATTCCATTCGAGCTCCACTTGCCTTGATCATTGGAGGCTCAGGTGGCACGGTAGGAATCATCATTGCTATTGATTCTTCGTATTGGGTTGTAAATCCCCAGAGATGGGTAAGCAGTTTGTGCTTTAAGTTCAGTTCTAAATGGTCAATAGCATCCTGTTCAATAAAAGGTATATACAACAATCTTGGCTTTTTAAATCCTTTGCCAGGTGCAACTGGCTTTGAAAAAGGCTTTTTTGAAATTGAAGGATAGGCAGCTTTATACATCTCATTCACTATTTCTGGAAAACAACAATTTTTAATTTCAAGACATAGTTTTATCAAACATATTTCTAGCCTGTCCTTACTTTCTTGGTTGAGTTTCAGAGAAAGATGTATCTCTTCTACATTGTTAGATTTCAGATTACTGCTACCTTTTTGACTCTGCTTTGAAGACAGCTTTATTTTCTTAGTCTGTAACGATGTGTTCATTGAGGTATCTACTTTTCTATCTCCCATTTGACTATTACTGGAAAAAGCTTTGCTTCTTTCCAGTAATTCAGATTGCAGCACGGGAGAAGCCATAAAATTATTTAAAGAAGATTGAATAGCACTGGGGAGGCCCCACTTGTAATTTATGATTCTTTTTCTTGTATTCAGCTCAAGTCTTTTTCTATGCTCTGAGGTTAAGAAAACCAATTCAGGTGAAACAAAAACCAAAGCAAAACCAGGCTTTGGTTTTAGCTCTGAAGGAATTAGCTTTGGAGCTTGTGGAATAAATGCTTTTTGTGATTTCTGAATAAGTAATGGTAATCCCCAGTTATGTTGAAGTTTTTTCTGTGTAATGTGCCATTCTAGTCTGCCTCTAACTTCATCTTCAACAAAACCTGTTTCCATACACACAGGGTATACTCGAGTTGCATTTCTTTTGATGATTGGAAACACAGATGGTCCTTTAGACATCAATATTTCTACTGATTCTTCATAAAGATTTGGAAATTTCCAGAGATGGGCAATCAACTTATGCTTTAAATTCAACTCCAAGTGACCAGCAGCATCCTGTTCAATAAATGGTAAACAATGCGGTCTTGGTTTTTTAAATCCTATACCAAGTACAATAAGCTTTGGCAAAGGTTTCTTTGATTGTGAAGGATAGGTGCTTTTGGAGAACTCCCTTACCATGTCAGGTAAGCACCCAGTCTTAATCTCTAGAGACAGCTTTGTTAAACAAATCTCAAGTTTATATTTCAATTCTGGTTTGAAGTTAGCAAGAGAAAAGTCATCTATTTTCTTTGTTTTCTTGCTTCTGCTACTCTTTACACATTGTATCGCTGACAATTTCCCCCTTCTGATTGTTGTAAATGTGTTGTGAAGAACCATTTTATTTCCTTTATTGCCCACATTAATGTTGTTGGACACATCTGGAGCAGTAGTTATAAACTTATTCAAAGATGATTGGATAAGATTAGGAAGACCCCATATATAATTTATTATCTTTTTCTTTGTATTCATCTCCAATATTTTCTTATATTTATCACGAAGAAATGGCAGCTCAGTTGGAATAATGATGACTGAAAAAGTAGGCTCTTGTTTCAGCTGGGATGGAATTAGCTTTGGAGCAAGTGGAATAAATGCTTCTCCTGATCTCTGAATGTCCATTGGTAAACCCCAGGTTTTCTGAAGTTTCTTCTGTATAACGTATCTTTCCAAGTTCTCTCTCATTTTATTATCAATGAAAGTTATTTCCTTGCCCACATTCTCTATTTTAGCTCCACTTGACTTGACTGCTGGAGGCACAGGTGGCACTTTAGCAATCATCATTCCCATTGATTTATCATTTGGGGTTACAAGGCCCCAGAGATGGAAAATTAGTTTATGCTTCAGGTTAAGCTCCAAGCGGTCAACTGCATCCTGCTCAACAAATGCTATGTATAATGAACGTGGCTTTCTACATCCATCACTAGGTGCAATAATCTTTCCTACTGGCTTCTTCGACATGGAAGGATAATTTTCTTTATAAGATTCTTTTACTATTTCTGGTAAACAATGCATGTTAATTTCTAGATGCATTTTTCTTAAGCACATATCTAGTTTATCTGTATACTCTTGTTTGAAGTTAGACAAAATGGACACTTCAGCTGTTTTGCTAGGTGTTGTGTTTTTGCTACCTTTTTTACATTGCAAAGACAAATTCCTTCTTTCGTGCATTTGTAAAGGAATTCTAATCTTACTTCTTATATCAATATTGCTGGGCCCTGTCTTGTTGGCTTCTATTATTTCTGACTGTAACACAAAATCTTTTCTTGATGGATAAAGAGCCATGAAGTTTCTTAATGAAGACTGAATAAGTATTGGAAGTCCCCATCTTTGATTTATTATCTTCTTCTTTGTATTAAGTTCTAATAATTTCTCAAGTCCTTTACTTACAAATGTTAGTTCAGTCGGAACAACAACTACCTCAAAGCTAACCTGTGGATTTAGATAGGATGGAATCAGTTTTGGAACAACTGGAATAAAAGTTTCTGCTGACAATTGAATATGTAGCGGTACACCCCAGTTCTGTTGCAGTTTTTTCTGCGTAATGTGCCATTCTATTCTGTCCCTAATATCAAATTCAACAAAAGTACTTTCCATGCCCACAGGTTCCACTTTAGCTTCACTTGCTTTGATTGCAGGAGGCATAGGTGGTTCTTTCGGAATCATCTTTTCCATTGATTCATCATATAGAGTTTCAAGTCTCCAAAGATGGATAATCTGTCTGTGCTTTAAATTCAGCTCTAACTGATCAATGGCATCTTGTTCAACAAATGGTAGGCACCATGGTCTTTGTTTTTTACATCCTTCACTGGAAACAGTAAGTTTTGGTAATGCTTTTCTTGATGCTGTAGGATAAGCACTTTTATAAAATTCCTGTACAATGTCAGGTAAATGATGTGTTTTAATATCAAGAGTTTGCATTAGCAAACACATATTTAGTTTATCTTTACTTTCTGGTTTGAGGTTGGAAAAATCTGGAAATGCACTTATCTTCTTCAAGTTTGCTTTTTTATAAACTTTCTGGCAATGCAGTGAAGGGAACTTATCCTTCTTGTGTCTTATAATAAATTTGGAATTAAGGTCTATGACAATGTGGGTAAATGTTTTACTTCTTTTTTTGCTTTCCGACCGTAGTGTGTGATCTTGCAGTGATGGAGTTGGAGTAATGAAGTCTCTCAGGGATGACTGAATAAGGTATGGGAGGCCCCATTTTTGATTTATGATCTTTTTCTTTATATTCAATTCTAATCTATTTCTACCTTCAGCACTTATGAGAAGTGGCTCGGCTGATGTAACAACTACATCATGAATACAATGTGGCTTTAGCTCGGAGGGAACCAATTTTGGAGCAGATGGAATAAATTTGTCAATTGATTTCTGAATATGTAATGGAAAGCCCCACTTAATCTCTAATTTTTTCTTTGCAAAATGCCATTCCAATTTGCCTCTAGCATTATCATCAATGAAAGTTGTTTCCATGCCTACAGGTACAATTTGAACTCCACTTGAATTATGTACTGGGGACACATTTGGTCCTTCAGGAATCAGCATTTTGACTGATATTTCATTCAGTGTTTCCAGTGCCCAGAGATGGATAATCTGTTTGTGTTTAAAGTTCAACTCTAAACGATCAACAGATTCCTGTTCAATAAAAGATATATACAACGATCTTGGCTTTTTGAATCCTTCACCAGATGCAAATAGCCTCGGAAGAAGTTTCTTTATTCGTACAGGATAGGTATCTTTGTACGACCCTTTTACCAGTTCTGGCAAATTGTGCATTTTAATTTGTAGGCTTTGCTTTGTTAAGCATACATCTAGTTTATCCTTATATCCTGGTTTGAAACCAGCAACGTCAGCTATTTTGTTCGATGTTTTGTTGGTATTACCTCTTTTATATTGCGGCAACAAAAAATTTCTTTGAATGTGCAATGGAAATATGCCTTGAGGAAACACATCACTGTTTACTTTTTCAATGGGACAGTTGCTCAATATTTTCCTGTCTTTAATTATTTCAGTTTGTAGCATGAAATCCTTTATTGATGGAGCAGGAGTCATAAAATTACTTAAAGATGACAGAATGATCTTAGGAAGGCCCAATTTCTGATTTACAGCTCTCTTCATTAGATTGAACTCTAGTATTTTTTTATGTTCTTTGTTAAGGAATACCAGCTCAGCCGGGGCAAAGACAGTCATAAAATCAGGCTGGGGATTTAACTCAGATAATATTAGTTTTGGAGCAGGCGGAATGAATGCCTCTTGTGATCTCTGAATATGTAGTGGTAAACCCCACTTTTGCTGAAGTTTTTTCTGTGTAATGTGCCTTTCAAGGTCTTTTTGAGCTTCATGATCAGAGAAATTAATTTCCAGCCCTAAAGGCTCTATTCGAGCTCCATTCGCCTTGATTGGTGGTGGCATAGGTGGTGCTTTAGGAATCATCATTTCTACTGATTCAATATACAGAGTTGTAAGTACCCAGGAACTGTTAATCTGTTTGTGTTTTAAATTAAGTTCTAAGTGATCTATAACATCCTGTTCCATAAAAGATATATACAATGCTCTTGGCTTTTTGAATCCATTTCTGGGTACAATAAGCTGTGGTAATAATTTCTTTGAGGTTGGATAAT
Source organism: Cetorhinus maximus (assembly GCF_964194155.1). Classification (NCBI taxonomy): domain Eukaryota; kingdom Metazoa; phylum Chordata; class Chondrichthyes; order Lamniformes; family Cetorhinidae; genus Cetorhinus; species Cetorhinus maximus. Next base: position 90,543,853 of record NC_135885.1, read on the forward strand.
AGGTGTCTTTGTAGAACTTCTTCACTATTTCTGGCAAGTGGTCCATGCAAATTTCTAGACATTGCTTCATCAAGCATACACCTAGTTTATTTTTAACTTTTTGTTTGAGATGAGCAAAGACAAACAGCTCACCTAATCTAGCTGTTTTTGAGTTCCTTCTACCTGTTCTGTATTGTGCTGAGCACAAATTTTCCCTTTGTGGTTGTACAAATGTTTTCTGTAGAAAGCTAATTTTATAATTCTCTAGTTCAATGTTATTGGTCTTTGAGTTCTTTCTTGCCATGTTTTTTGACTCCATAATGTTATCATTCATTGATGGTGCAGGAGCAACAAAATTTCTTAAAGATGACTGAATAAAGTTAGGAAGACCCCATCTTTGATTGATGATCTTTTTTCTGATATTCAACTCCAATGTTTTATTAATTTCAACAGCTACAAACGGCAACACACATAGAGTAATGACTAAAATGGAATCAGCTTTTGGGTTTAGCTGAGATGGAACCAACTTTGGAGCAACTGGAATGAATGCTTCTACTGACTTCTGATAACGTGATGGTATGCCCCAATTGTACTGAAGTTTTTTTTGAGTAACATGCCATTCCAATTTATCTCTGACCTCTTTGCTAATAAAAGTGGTTCCCATGGGCACAGGCACTACTTGGCCTCTATTTGCTTTGAGTGCTGGAAGCACAGGTGGAGCTTTGGGAATCATCGTTTCTATTGACTCTTCATGCAGAGTTTGAAATCCCCAGAGGTAAGAAATGTGTTTGATCTTCAAGTTCATTTCTAAGTGATCGACAGCATCCTGTTCAAAAAATGGTATATACCATGGTCTTGTCTTTTTAAAACCTTCACCAGGTGCAATAAGCTCTGTTAAAGTTTTTTTTGGTGCTCGGGGGTATGTATTTTTGTAGCATTCTTGTACAATTGCTGGTACATTATTCTGTTTTATTTCTAGACATTGTTTTATTAAACACATATCTAAATGATCTTTATGTTTTGATTTTAGGATAGCATTCACAGATAATATTCCTTTTCTCTTTACTTTCATAACTTTGATAGCTAGTTCACAGAATGGTGCAGACAATTTTTCTCCCTTGAGTCGTAGCATCTTACTTTGTAAACAAACTGTTTTAAACTTACTATTTAACAATACCTCATTTTCTTCTGATGTTTCTAATTGTGGCCTGATACTTTTTACTGATGGAGCACGCAACATAAAACTCTCTAAGGACAAATGAATAAGCTTAGGGAGACCCCGCTGATGATTTATGATCCGTTTCTTTACATTCAATTCCATTTTTTTCTTACTTTCAACATCTAGAAATGCAAGCTCAACTGGAACAACATTTACATCAAAATCATATTGTGGGTTCAGCTGTGAGAGAATTAGTCTTGGAGCAGGTGGGATGGATACTTCTTGTGATCTTTGAATATGTAATGGAAAACTCCAGTTGTGTTCAAGATTTTTTTGTGTAATGTGCCACTCTAAAATCAACCTGGCTTTATTTGAAATGAAATAGGTTTTTACAGCTGTAGGTAGTATTGTAGCATCAGTTGCCTTGATTACTGGAGGAACAGTTAGTCCTTTTGATATCATCATCCACAATGACCTTTCATGTAGCGTTTCAATTCCCCAGAGATGGGAAATATGTTTGTGCTTTAAGTTCAGCTCCAAACGATCTACTACATCCTGCTCAATAAAAGGTATATAGCATGGCCGTGGTTTCTTATTACTTTTACCAAGTGCAATTAATCTTGGTAAACTTTTTCTTGATTCTAAAGGATATGTGACTTTGTACATCTCTTTTACTATATTAGGAAGATAATCCATTTTAATGGCTAAACATTGTTTTGCTATGCACACGAATAGTTTATCATTAAATTCTATCTTCTTGAGTTCTGTGCTTTTCCTACTACTTTTATGCTTTAGTAATAGCAATTTTTGGGTGTATTGTAGTACTTCCTTATGATGATCAGTGCTGCCGGACAATGTTTTTCTTTTTACAATGTCCGAATGTGCAATGAGATCTTTTATTAAACTAAAATCCATGAAATTAATTAAAGACCTCTGCACAACCTTAGGAAGCAGACCCCGTCTGTGATTAATGATCTTTTTCTTCATGTTGGTCTCCAACATTTTCTTATGATCATCCTTTATAAATGCCAGTTCAGTTAGAACAATAACTAATTGTGAACAAGGCTGTGGATTTAGCTGGGATGAGATCAACTTTGGAGCAAGCGGAATGAATGCATCTCTTGATCTTTGAATTTCTGTTGGTAAGCCCCAATTAAGCTGAAGTTTTATCTCTATAATGTGCCTTTCCAGATAGTTTCTGACATTATCTTCAAGGAAAATTGTTTCTATGCTGGTTGGTTCTATTTTAGTTGCATGTGTCTTGATTGGTGGAGGTAATGGTGGTGCTTTAGGAATCATTATTTCCAATGACTTTTCACGTGAAGTTGGGAATCCCCACAAACTCGAAATAAGCTTTTGGCTTAAGTTTATCTCCAATCGATCAACGGCATCACGTTCCATAAAAGATATATAGAATGGCCTTGACTTTTTATATCCTTTCCCAACTCTAATCAGCACTGGTAAATGTTTCTCTGATGTTAAAGAATAGGAATGTTTATACGATTCCATTACCAGATTTGGTAAACAATTTAACATAATTTCAACCTTCTGTTTTGCTAAGCACATAATTAATTTATTTTTATATTCTGGCTTGAAGCTGGTAACAGTAGATAACTCTCTTAATTTGTTTGTTTCGCCATTCCTACTACCACTTTTATGTGATGAAAGCATGTTTTTTCTTTCATTCTGAAGCATTTTTTCCTGATAGGGAATGAATCTAAAAGGATATGATATATCAGTGTTGTTGAACATTGAATCATTTCTATCAATGCTTTCTGATTGTAGTAGTGCAGGAAATTTAAAATTACCTAAAGATTGCTGGACAAACCTGGAGAGACCCCACCTATTACTTGTTATTCTTCTATTCACATTTCTTTCTACAATTTTTTTATGTTCTGAACTTATGAATGGCAATTCAGAGATATTTGTGTATAAATCCCAGCTGTGTTCAAGTTTTCTCTGTGTAACGTGCCATTCAAGATTGTCCCTTGTTTTGTCATCGATGAAAGCTGACTCCACACCAACTGGCTCTACTTGGGCATCACTCACATTGGTTGTGAGGGTCTCTTTAGGAGTTGTCGTTCTTTTTGAAGTTTCAAAGGAAGCTGGGTATTCCCAGAGATGGGAAATAAGTCTTTGCTTTAAGTTAATCTCCAAGCAGTCAACAGCACCCTGCCCAATAAATGGTACACACTGCGACCTTGGCCTCTGACTTCTTCTATCTTGATGAATAAAGTTAATTGAAGGTATCTCATTTGGGTGAACTCTGCTGAATGATTCTTGAACATCAGATGAAATTTCAAACTGTTTCTTAGCTACATGCATTTCAGGTTCGTTCATAATATTCTGAACCTTCCCTATGGGCAAAGCTATGCCAGTGCTGCATGATCTACTAAACAGAATTGGTGAATGGCTGTTACTTGATTTTTGTTGTGTTGTAAATTCAGCTCGGTCTATTTTGATTTGTTTAGATTCTATTGCTTGGGTCTCAGATACTGGAGCCTGTTTCTCATCAAGTGATTGAGGTTTTAAATTAGCCAATGTATTAGTGTTAAAAATGGAGACTGGTGAAGTGAACATAGCTTTTTGTTTTGATATTGTGTGGTCAATGTGTTTCTTCACATATGTTTTGGATGGTACACCAACCTGTACAGCAAATTTATCTTTACTTTCTATGTTCTCAGGAATGTCACTTTTTTTAGCGGCTGTGCCCGTTTGCATTTTCAGTTCTCCAGAGTTCAGATGCTTCATATTTTCAGTTTTATTTAACTGAATAGCTTCAACTTGTTCTTTATTTAAAAGTGAAATATTTCTATATGTGATGTCAATATTTTTCAGAATGGACTCATTCACTGAAGAACGTGATGATGCATGCTCAGCCTTTGCTTTTAATGGGTGCTCTGTTGAAGCTGATCGTTGCTGAGGCGTATCAGGTTTATTAATGTTCTTTAGTAAATGACAACTTGACATCTCTTCAAGCAGCTGTTCTTTGTTCACAAAACAGCTAGATATGTGCTGAAGAATTTTTCTATCTAGATGAGATTCAAGATAGTCAATGTTATGTTTACTAAATTGGGGAGTATCAACTTCTTTAATAATGACTTCATCAGGTTTCACTTTGTCTTCAGTTGCAGCAGTTGTTGGTCTTGTTTCAAGGTGAGCTACCTGCTCATGATATACTTGTGGCATTTCAGCCTCTTCCCTTTTAATTTCAACTAGTGCAACTGAACCTTCCTTGAGGGGTGCTACTACAGATTTCTGTACTCCAACAGATTTTTGAATGAGAGGTAGACTATTCAAGTCTTGAGCTACCTTTCTTTCTAAATTTAAAGTTAACTGAGTGGCTTGCCTTTCATTTAATGTTTCTGCATCTGATTTCATCATGGTTACATTAGCAGAATCTGTAAGATTAACTTCCTTGATTAATGTTGGTCTCCACTGATGCATTCCAATCCTCCTTTGCAGATTAAATTCCAAGTCATTAACTTCATTTTCAGTAAGGACTGGTGTTTTTATTTCCTTCATGGTGGGTTCAATACATGAATTTTTAGGTAAGGGTGACAGTGAAGGCAACATCATCGAAAGTGACTTTTTATGAATGTATGGCAATCCCCACTGACTTTCTAATGCCATTTGAGCAACATTCAGCTCAAGGGTTCTAACCTGGTTTTCAGGCAAGTGTGGAATGACTGAAGGTATTGGTTGATAAATCACATTTTCCATTTGCTGAATCTTTCCATTCACTCCCGGCTTTTTTTTGTCAATTTCCAATTCTTCAGTAACTGGTGGTAAAACAGAACAAAGTTTTTTTCTGAGCTGAAGTAACTCAAATTTTTCAACATTTTCTTTTGTCAAAAAAGCAACTTCCCGAATGCATGGATAAACATGAAAATTGGTATTGCTCGCCAATGCATACTTTTCATGTTCTCCGAAATGGTAGATTTCAGGCAAAGGAAGCTGGTTCTTTAAGTTACAAACTTCTAAAGACTCCATCTGTTTTATCTCTGAATCTGGTAAGACTGTTCCATGAAGACCATTACAGTAGTTATTGTTTATAAAATCATTCTGTACTGGCACTCTTTTTATTTTGTCAATTATTGCTCTAGAGGCAAGCAAGGTCTGGCCTGATGGGGATGCTGGACAGGAAGATGGCATACATCCTGATGTTTCTATTTCAGTAATGGTTTCATACACAGAGAAAAGTGCATTTCCTGTTACAGTATTCATGCTAGTGCTTGTAGACCAAGATGATTCAGATGACCACTGGGTATCTGAATAACGGGCAAAAGAGGAACAACCGTCACTACTGCAGAATGAAATGGTCTCAAAGCCAGGTGTAGGCACTGGGGAAAGTGGGTAGCAAACTTGGGTTTGTAATGTGGAGTAAGGTGCCACTTTTTTTACATTGACATATGGTATTTTTCTCACTGGCGTTTCAGTATTGTAAGAGCTTTTGGTGGTTTGTGTACTGTAACTAAGAGATGACTCAGGACTTGATAATCGTGAACTTGTCATTTTGGCATCCTCACCACGTGTTATCTTTGACATAAGTGCTTCATCCTTTCTAAATTTTGACGGTGATATAGAAAATCTCCCATACTCATAATTACTGTATTCAGTTTCTTTCAGTGCGGTGCTTGATCCTGAAGTATTCTTGTCCATTGTGTTACCAGTAACAGTACATTGCTCATCAGTACTTGTCCAGGTAATGCTAGGAGTCGTCCTCCATATTTCTTCTGAAGAAAACTGGTCAGATGTATTTGTTCCAACCGAAGTGTGCTTTCTGATCAAATTCTGTTTTAAGCATTTTTGTTTAAAGTCTGATGGGGCTGGACAGTTCTTTCCCCCAGCTTTTAAAGCACTACACTGGGAAGAGTTATAGGAAACTGGTCTGGAGTTTTTGTAACTTAATTTTTCAGATGTAACTGAACCAAATGAAGGAACAGATGTGTTCTTGCAGCAATGACAACGATGATGATGACATAAAGATTTCTCATAGGAACTTTCAAGTACCGCTTCCTCATTCAGAGTTCCTTTACATTCTTCAAACTCTGACTTGTCAAATTCTTCTCTTGCATTACGTTGTTTTCTGTTTATTTGCAACACATACAAGTCAATACACAAAAATTAATTCAACTCACCTTATCAATATATTCTAAGAAAAAAACAATGTTATACAGGCGACTTTTCACAAACATACATTTTAAAGTACAATTATACAACTTAGTAGTTTGTCATTCAGTTTCACTGTCTTTGGTCGAGATCTTCCAATCCCACCAAAAGTCAATGGACTTTTGGCTGCCCGCCAAATCTTCTGCGATGGGTCCCACCACAGTAGGGCTGGAAAATGCTGGCTTTTGAGCCTGTATTTGGTAACTAAAACAAAAAAACAGCGATAACATTCATAGTGGGCAGACTTCAGATCAATCAGAATGCCTGGTGAATGTCACCAGTGAGGATCAAATCAATTTTGTGGTTAAACTTTATTTGAATTGACAAGCTATCCATTTGCTTCCAATGTTGATTGGCAGCTGCACATTTGAAAGGCAGGGTATCTAGTGATTGTAACATATATTGAAAGCGAGCTTTCATCTCCTAAAGCATGTGTATCATTTCATTGGTGCTGATTCTTAGATGCAGTTATTGAATGCTTTTTTCATAAGGTTGACTACTACCAGGGCACCCTCTTTCTGGGATACTGATGTGGAGGTGTAGTGGATCAGGGCCAGGGCCAGAAAATTTGGATGTCAGGCAAATGCCCTGACAACATAGCCAATAGGCATGCAAAAAGCATGTGGAACATCTGAATGCCTGCAGCATAATTTCAAGGGCCAGGATGCACAGACTGAGGAAGAGAACCCTCCTGAAGCAATATTGTTATTTCAACCATCAGCAGAGAAATTGAGATCCTACATGGCTTAGATAGTGAGTTGGAAGATTCTACACTGGGTAATTCACTGAGCACAAATGAGAGCAGCAGAGTCAGATGAAATGGGCAAATTAGGGGAGTGAAAGATCACAAATCAGCTCTGCTGAAAACGACATAGCTTTAAAACAAAAAGGCTTTCTATGCATCAGCAATTGCTGAGTGCACTGGGTTTCTTTCCAAGGAGCTTCCATAATGTGTCAGAGTATGGGGCAGTTTGCTAACAACTTGCATGGGATTCAGGTTATGTGGCATCAACACTAATCAACCATGGGCCATATGTGGTCACGTCAATGGACACTGCTGCTGGAGCCTCTGGCACTAATGGCATCTTCATATGAATTCTTAGGTAAAAGTCTTTCATTTGTATACCACTTTTCACAACCTCAGGTCACCCAAAGCAGTTAACAACTAATTAAGTGATTTTGGCATGTAATTACTGTCGTAACGAAGGAAAATTGGTAACCAAAGCAAATTCAAACAGCAAAGTGATACTGACCAAATCATCCCTTTTATTGCAATGTTTTTTCATTCATTCATGGGATGAGTGTCACTGGAAAGGCCAGCATTTCTTGCCAATCCCTAACTGCCCTTGAGAAGATGGTGGCGAACCACTTTCTTGAACTGCTGCAGTCCATGTGATGTAGATACACCCACAGCGCTATTAGGGAGGGAGTTCAAGGATTTTAACTCAGCAACAATAAGTAGCAATTACAAATCAGGATAGATTTGTTCTCATGCGTCTGCTGCCCTGTCCTTCTTTGCAGGTTATGGATTTGGAAGATGCTGCCAAAGGAGGTTTGGCAAGCTCCTAGTGCATCCTGTACATGGTGCACACGGCTTCCACTGCGAGCAGTGAATGTTTAGGGTGCCAATCAAGCAGGCTGCTTTGTCCAGGATGGAGTCAGGCTTCTTAAGTGTTGTTGAGGCTACACTCATCCATCACACTCCTGACTTGTGCTTTAAAGGTGATGGACAAGCTTTAGGGGGTTAGGAGGTGAGTTACTCGCCGTAGAGTTCCCAGCCTCTGACTTTCTCCTGTAGTCACAGTATTTATACTCCAGTTCAGTTTCTGGTCAATGTAACCACCAGGATGTTGATGATGGAGGAATTCAGTGCTGGGTAATGCTATTGAATGTCAGACGGAAATGGTTAGACTCTCTCTTGTTGAAGGTGGTCATTACCTGGCACTTGTCTGGCATGAAAATTACTTGCCACTTATCAGCCCAAACTTGAATATTATCCAGGTGCTGCTGCACGTGAGTACTGACTGCTTCAGTATTTGAGGAGCCACGAATAGCAACAAACACTGTGCAAACGCCAACAAACATCCCCACTTCTGACCTTCTGATGGTTGGAACGCCAGTGACAAAGCAGTTAAAGATGGTTAGCCATTAGGACACTTTGAGGAACTCCAGCAGTGATGTCCTATGGCTGAGATGATAGGCCACAACCACAACCACAAGGTTCTTACTTTCCAGTAGGTACAACTCCAAACAATGGAGAGTTCCTCCCCCTCCCGATCTCACTGACTTCAATGATGCTGGGGTTCCTTGATGCCACACTCAGTCAAATGCTACTTTGATGTCAAGGGCAGTCACTCTCAACTCACCTCTGGAATTCAGCTCTTTTGTCCAGGTTTTGACCAAGACAGTAATGAAATCTGAAACCATGCATTACCTGCGGAACCCAAACTGAGCATTGAAGAGCAGCTTTTTGAGCAAGTGCCACTTAATAGTGCTGTCAATGTCACCTTCTATCAGTTTGCTCAATGGGTGGCTCTGTTGGTTAATGATGGTATTAACACGATGGAGAGGGGTGACCTAAGTTCAGGAAACCAACATGTGGAAACAGTTTGGGTAGAGATGAGAAATGGTAAAGACAAGTCACTTGTGGGAGTCGTGTATAGGCTCCCTAATAGCAACCACATGGTAAGGTGGAGCATAAAGGGAGAAATAATGAGAGCTTGTCAGGAAGGCACAGCAATAATCATGGGAGATTTTAATCTACATATAGACTGAAAAAAGTCAGATGGGCAAAGGTAGCCTAGATGAGGAGTTCATTGAATGATTTTGGGATAGTTTCTTAGAACAGCATGTCCTGGAACCAACCGGAGAGTAGGCTACAATAGACCTGGTATTGTGCAACAAGGTGGGATTAATGACCTCATAGCGAAGGCGCCCCTAAGTAGCAGTGACCATAGTATGTAACCATTTTACATTCAGTTTGAGGGAGATAAGAGTGGGTCCCAGACTATGTTTTTAAACTTAATTAAAGGCAGGTAGGAGGGCATGAAAGAAGAGCTGGCTAAAGTGAATTGGCAAATTAGGTTAAGGCATGGGTCAATAGAGATGCAGTGGCAAACATTTAAGGAGATATTTCAGAATACACAGAATAGATACATTCCAACAATTAAGAAAAAGTCCAAGGGACGGACATCCATCTGGGGTTAACTAGAAAAGTTAAAAATAGTATCAAACTTAAAGTAAAAGTATATAATTGTGCAAAGATAGGTGGAAGGTCAGAAGATTCAACACAATATAAGGAACAGCAAAGGATAGCTAAAAGATTAATAAGGAGAAAAATTAGAGTACGAGAGAAAGCTAGCCAGAAATATGAAAACACATAATAAGAGTTTCTATAAATATTTAAAAATGAAATGAGTTAACAAAGTGAGCGTTGGTCCAATAGAAAGCATGCTTCTTCCCCTTGGGTGTCACGTCTTCCATGGAGCGATCCTGGCCTTTTTAAAAAATTCATTCACAGGATGTGGGCTTCTCTAGCTGGGCCAGCTTTTATTGCCCATCCCTAACTGCCCTTGAGAAGGTGGTGGTGAGCTACCTTCTTGAACTGCTGCAGTCCCAGTGGTGTAGGTATAACCACAGTGCTGTTAGGAAGGGAGTTCCAGGATTTTGAACCAGCGACAATGAAGGAACAGCAATATATTTTCAAGTCAGGATGGTGAGAGACTTGGAAGGGTGGTGGTGTTCCCATCTATCTGCTGCCCTTGTCCTTCTAGACAGTAGTGGTTGTGGGTTTGGAAGGTGCTGTCTAAGGAGCCTTGGTGAATTCCTGCAGTGCATCTTGTAGATGGTACACACTGCTGCTACTGTGTGTCGGTGGTGGAGGGAGTAAATGTTTTTGGATGTGGTGCCAATAAAGTGGGCTGCTTTGTCCTGGATGGTGTCAAGCTTCTTGAGTGTTGTGGGAGCTGCACTCATCCAAGCAAGTGGAGAATATTCCATCACACTCTTTACTTGTGCCTTGTAGATAGTAGACAGGCTTTGGGGAGTCAGAAGGTGAGTTACTTGTCGAAGGATTCCCATCCTCTGGCCTCCCCTTGTAGCCACAGTATTTATATGGCTAGTCCAGTTCAGTTTCTGGTCAATGGTAATCCCCAGGATGTTGATAGTGGGGGATTCAGTGATGGTAACACCATTAAAAGTTAAGGGGCAATGGTTACATTCTCTCTTGTTGGAGATGGCCATTGCCTGGTACTTGCGTGGCACGAATGTTACTTGCCACTTGTCAGCCCAAGCCTGGATACTGTCTAGGTCTTGCTGCATTTGGACATGGACTGCTTCAGCATCTGAGGAGTCCCAATTAGTGCTGAACATTGTGCAATCATCAGTGAATATCCCCCACTTCTGACCTTATGATGGAAGGAAGGCCATTGATCAAGCAAATGAAAATGGTTAGGCCGAGGACACTACCCCAAGTGATGTCCTTGAGCTGAGATGATTGACCTCCAACAACCATAATCATCTTCCTTTGTGCTAGGTATGACTCCAACCCATGGAGAGTTTTCCCCCTGATTCCCATTGACTCCAGTTTTGCTCGGGCTCCTTGACTCCACACTCGGTCAAATGTGGCCTTCATGTCAAGGGCAATCACTCTCACCTCACCTCAGGGGTTCAGGTCTTTTGTCCATGTTTGAACCAAGGCTGTAATGGGGTCAGGAGCTGAGTGGCCCTGGTGGAACCCAAACTGCGTATCAATGAGCAGGTTACTGCTAAGCAAGTGCTGCTTGATAGCACTGTTGATGACCCCCTCCATTGCTTTACTGATGATGGAGAATAGACTGATGGGGCGGTAATTGGCCAGGCTGGATTTGTCCTGCTTTGTGTGTACAGGACATACCTGGACAATATTCCATGTGGCTGGGTAGATGCCAGTGTTGTAGCTGTATTGGAACAGCTTAGCTAGGGGCGCGGCAAGTTCTGGAGCACAAGTCTTCAGTACTATTACTGGAACATTGTCAGGGCCCATACCCTTTGCACTATCCAGTGCCTTCAGCCGCTTCTTGATATCACATAGAGTGAATCAAATTGGCTGAAGTCTGGCATCTGTGATGCTGGGGACCTCCGGAGGAGGCCGAGATGGATCATCCACTCGACACTTCTGGTTGAAGATTGTAGCAAATGCTTCAGCCTTTCCTTTTGCACTAATGTGCTGGGCTCCCCATCATTGAGGATGGGGATACTTGTGGAGCCTCCTCCTCCAGTGAGTTGCTTAATTGTCCACCACCATTCATGAGTGGATATGGCAGGACTGCAGAGCTTAGATCTGATCTGTTGGTTGTGGGATCGCTTAGCTCTGTCTGTCACTTGCTGCTTATGCTGTTTGGCACGCAAGTAGTCCTGTGTCATAGCTTCACCAGGTTGACACCTCATTTGTAGGTATGCCTGGTGCTGCTCCTGGCATGCCCTCCTGCACTCTTCAGAGAACCAGGGTTGATCCCCTGGCTTGATGGTAATGGTAGAGTGGAGGTTATGCCGGGCCATGAGGTTACAGATTGTGTTCGAGTACAATTCTGCTGATGGCCCACAGCGCCTCATGGCTGCCCATTCTTGAGTTGATAGATCTGTTTAAAATCTATCCCACTTAGCAAGGTGTTAGTGCTAAATGCTGCCTCAGGGAGATCGGCTCTATTGTCAAAAATGTTAAAAATAAAAAATAAAAATTCCCTGACATGTCCCCTCACGTGACACTGTCACATGAGTTGGGACATGTCCATAACTTTTTAAAAAACTTTAATTCAATTTTTTAAAACCTATATGAAGCCTCATCCCGCCCGTGGATGAGGTTTCATGCTTTTTCTAATGCCCGCCAGGGCTCCTGGCCTGCCCGCCAACCTTAAAGTTGGACGGGCAGGTCCATTAATTAGTTTAATGACTGTGTCAATGGCCTCAATTGGCCATTAACAGGTTGGCGGGCGCACAGCTGATTTTGCTGAGTCCCCGCCTACCTGAAAATTTTAAATGGGGCGCGGTGACGTCGGGAGTTCCGCCCAACACCACCGCGCATCATTTTACGCGTCGGTGCGCGGGCCCCCACTCACCGATGGGAAAATCCTGCCCCCCATTCCAGTGGCAGAAATGTCACAGGAGTGGCTCTCTCAATATAACAGTACATTTGATCCCTCAATTACCCTTCATTAACTTGCCTAACAGCTGGGCTGAGATATTGCAGTCGAACCCTCTGAGTTCTGAATTTCTAGAGGTCACCAACCACAAGCATATCAATAATCTTCTTCTGAACATCAGCATTTTCGCACTTACCATGCTGAGGCCACTGTGGAATGCATCTTGTAGGAATATAGAGTACCCAAAAGTAAAATCTAAGAACATTATGAGCTAGCACCACTGAGAATATAGTATTATGGCATTACTGTAAGCCATTGAAATGCGATAGCATTTCCAATCATTAGTTGGTCCATGGAGCATTTTCATAGCATTTTATAGATTTTTATCCTGCAATGCCATGTACCATTTATATTGTTAATCATTTATTAGCAGTGCTTTATTAAGAGGAAGGATTATAAGAGTTGTTTTTGGAATGGTAATGAAGGAAGTGGGGATCAGGAATAGCTCAGGTGAAGGGCTGTTCAATGAACCTAGAACACAGGAGGAGTAGGCCATTCGGCCCCTTGAGCCTGCTCCACCATTTAATGGATCATGGCTGATCTTCTACCTCAACGCTGTCTTCCCACATTATCCCTATATCCCTTGATGTCACTGCTATCTAGAAATCTATCGACCTCTGCTTTGAACATACTCAATGATTATGCCTCAACAGCCCTCTGAGGTAGAGAATTCCAAAGATTCACCACACGTTGACTGTAGAAATTCCTCCTCATCTTGGTCCTAAATAGCTTACCTCTTATTCCGAGACTGTTTCCCCTAGTTCTAGACTGCCCCCCCCACCAACCAAAGGGATCATCCTTCCTGCATCTACCCTGTCAAGCCCTGGGTATTTTGTGTACTTCAAGGTGAGATCACCTTTCGTTCTTCTAAACTCTAGAGAATACAGGCCCAGTTTCCTCAATCTCTCCCCAAAAAATAATCCCACCATCCCAGGGATTCATCTGGCGAGCCTTCATTGCACTCCCTCTATGGTCAGTATATCCTTACTTGGGTAAAGAGACCAAAACTACACAAAATATTCCATGTGCGGTGGTCCCACCAAGGCTGTAAAAGAACTCTGGCTCCAGGCTACTGTTGGTGCCTTCCTGCTTCTGTGTTATTCTCATTATCAGGGTTTGCAGAAGGTATAGGCTCCACATTGGTTCCAGCTACTCAGCAAAGATGTGGATATTGCAGCCATATCACCCACCATCAACACTGATCAGAAAATTGATTAGGCCAGCCACACAACATGGCTACTCAACCAATTCAGAGGCTGGATATTTTACAGTGAGCCACTCACCTCCTGGCTCCCAAAACCTCTCCAACACCTAAAAAGACACAAGTCACAAGTGTGGTGAAAAATATTCCACTTGCCTGGATGAGTGCAGGTACAACAACATTCGAATTTCAGCACCATCCAAGACAAATAGTCCCATCCATCATCCTAAATATCCACTCCCTGTATTGACAGCACACTGTGGCTACAATGATTACCACCAACAGGCTTCACTGCAACAACTTGCCAGGGTTTCATTGACAGCGCCTCCCTAACTCATGACCGCCACCACCTTAAAGAACAAGAGCAGCAGGAGCATGGGAACACTATCTTCAAATTACACACCAATTTGACTTGGACATTTATTGCCATTCCTTCATTCTCGCTGGGTCAAAATCCATGTGCATCCTACCTAACAACACTGTGAAAGTATACCTTCATTGCACGGACTGTAGCAAGATGGCAAGATGACAAAAGAACTAGAACCTGAATATTAAATGATACAAGATCTTCTGGAAGGACAGAATGATAGGAAAATATGGAGGGATAGCTCTGTTAACCAAGGATAACATTAGTACAACAGAGAGAGATGAAGTTAGTTCCAAAGATCAAGATGTAGGATCAGTTTAGGTAGAGATAAGAAATACTAAAGGTAGAAAGTCACTTCTGGAGTAGTTTATAGGCCCTTTTATAACAGTTACCACAATGTAGGATGGGGTATACAGGAAGAAATAATGGTGACTTGTGAGAAGGGTACTGTAATAATCATGGATGATTTTAATCTACATATAGAGTGGGTGAATCAGATGGGCAAAGGTAGCCTGGCAGATGAGTTCATAGAGCTTTTGAGCCAGTTTCCTAGAACAGCAAGTTCTACAGCCAACCAGAGAGCAGGCTATTCTAGACCTGGTAATGTGCAATGAGACACAATTAATTCATGATCTCACAGTAAAGGCACCACCAGGTGGCAATGATCATAACATGATCAAATTTTGCATTCAGTTGGAGAGAGAGAAGAGTGGGTCTAAGACTAGTATTTTAAACTTAAATAAGAGCAATTGTGAGGGTATGAAGACAGAATTGGCTAAAATGAACTGGGAAATTAGTTAAAGGATAGGTCAGTGGAGAGTGGAGATGCAGTAGCAGACATTTAGGAAGATATTTCATGACACTCAGCAAAGGTACATTCCAGTGAGAATGAGACTCTGGGGGAAAGAGCTTTTTCCTTATTTCCCATGATAATTTCTCCTGCCTCTGCTTCGAAGAGACCAATGTTTAGGTCCTCTCTTCCTTTCTGTATACTTGTAAAAGCTCTGGTAAAGTTTACTCTCATATTCCTTATTTTTCCCTTATCACCAACTTTTTGGTGCCCTTTGCTACTTTCTGAAATGCTCTCAATCCTCAGGCTTACCTTACTGCTTCACGACTTTATAAGCCTCATCTAATATTATCCTTAACCTTAGTCAAGCACAGTTGGATCTTTCTCATTGAGTTTTTCTTTTGCAATGGAATGTATTTTTGTTGAACATTTTGAATTGTTTCTTTAAATGTTTCCCACTCATTTTTCACCACCATGCCTCTTAGTCTAATGCCCTAATAAACCTTAACCAGCTCTCTCCTCACATCTATTTAATAATTGGCTTTGTTAAAGTTTAAGATTCTTATTTGTGATTGGAGTATATTGGTTTCAAGCTTAATATGGAATTGAGTTTTGTTATGATCATTATTTCCCAGTGGGTCTTTTACTATGAGATTACTAATTAACTCTGCCTCATTACACAATACTAGACCTAAAATATCTTTATCCATAGTTCCATAATCAAGAAACTGTCACAAAAACATTCCACAAACTCATCTACCGGACCACCTTTGCCTATTTAATTGGCCCAGTCTATATTGAAGATTAAAATCTCCCACAATTATTGCATTATCTTTGTTCCACTCTCCAATAATTCCTTGTTTAATATTCTATCCAGTAATATAACCTCAGTTAAGAGGCCTAAAAACTACTCCCACAGGCATTTCCTGACTCTTGCTATTCCTAATCACCACCCACACTGATTCTACTCCCTGATCTGCCAAGTCAAGATCCCCTGTCCTTATGCCATCCTTTACGATCAGGGCTACCACTACACCTTTTCCATTCTACCTGTCTTTTCAAAATGTTCCATACCTTGGAATATTTATTTCCCAAACTTGATCACCTTGCAACCATGTCTCTCTAATGGTGATTAGATCTAAGGCATTTATATCTATTTGTGTCACTACTTCATCTATCTCATTGCAAATGCTTCATGTATTCAGCTAAAAAGCCTTTATGTTTATTTTTTATTACTATTCTCTGCGCAGATCTTAGTCACTGATGCACATTTACTGTTAAATTCTGTCCCTTCCTGGTGTTTACCCACATCGCTACAGTGTTCTGTTGCCTTGACTTTTCTTTTTGGATTTCTAATTCTCCCTTCAGCCTCCCTCTTCCCACCAACCACCCCACTGTTAGTTTAAAGACCTATCCACAACCCTAGGTATACGATTCACCAGGACACTGGTTCCAGCCTAGTTTAAGTGGAGCCCATTCCAATAGCTCAGCTCCCTCTTTCCTGACTACTGGTGCCGGTGCCCCATGAACCAAAGCTCCTTCTTCCCAAAACGCTTTTTCAGCTATGCATTTAATCCTCCAATTTGCTTGGCCCTGTGCCAATTGGCGTATGGCTCAGGTAACAATCCAGAGATTATCACCTTTGAGATTCTGCGTTTTAATTTGGACCCTAACCCCTCAAACTCTCTCAGTGGAACATCATTCCTAGTTCTACCTATGTCACTGGTTCCTACATGGACTATAACAACTGGATCCTTCCCCTCCCACTCCAATTTTGCCTTCAGCCATGAGGAGATGTCTTTAATCCTAGCACCAGGCAGTCAACACAACCTTTGGAGCTCCTGGTTGTGGCTGCAGAGAATAGCATTACTTTGATATATTGCTCCCTATCACTGCTTGGTCTTGCATTCGGGGTCTAGATGGGGCCTCTTTAGGGTTTGCCTGTTACGCTATGAATCCTACTATAGATGGTTATTTGTCAAAACCTTTTTTGTTCATTGACAGATCTATGTATGTGTCAGTATGCTACCTGAGGTTATACTTCTGCTTCCCACCAGATCTCAGTTACTTAATAATGTGACACAGCATCATAGTTAGATCAGTATCCGGTGTTCCTGATGTTAACCCTTTACTATACATCTCTCCCCCAAAGTGTCAGGTTTCACAGGGTTAGTCTCTGTGGTGCCTTGACCAATCTCCCTGATCTGATCCTGATTTTATTTTGAGGCTGATGACAAAGTGCATTCCTTCATCATTCAAAAAGACACCTTCCACCTATTAGAACCACATCCTCAAGACAGAGTTTTTCTTTTGCAAAATGGAAGGACATGGCATGATCTGGACACCTGGGTGCTAACCTTGGATTTTTTTTTAAAATGATGTCATAACTTCACCCTGGAACTGTCAACAAGCAGGCCTCTTCCAAGAAATCACCTGGACTATATGGTGCTTGAGAAGGAGTTGTTTGTTTTGAACTGCAAAGCTCATTAATTAATGAAAAGCTGGAAGACAAAAAGGCAATCGCATGGCAGAGGCAAACCTTAAGCTTGAACCTGTGATTTTGCTTTCAGTCTTGTTGGGGAACAAGCTGAGGAGGGAAGGCTACCCTAGCTGGATCCCTCTCTCTACCTTGCCTAAAATTGTGTGTGGCTATTAACTTGTAGTCAGGGAACCCTCACTGGATTGTAACTAGTCTGCATTTGGACCTGCAAAGCGGAGACCAGTTGATGAGAACTTCCAGGCATCCACTGGGACCAGTCTTCACATGAAGGAACTTCAGGTCCACAGCGTCAGGACCCTACAGACTTTATCCTTTATTTTATAACACCCATCTTTCAACGCCCATCTGTGCAGAGAGACTCTATCTGTTTGTCCTTTGTCTGTGTACGCATGTGTGTGTGTGGCGGAGGAATTCTTTAGGTAGAGATAGACAGTTACACTTCCCAATTACAATTGTGTTAACCAGTATTTGCAGCTTGTTAAAATAAGTTTTAAAACAAATTAATCATTGAGTTTTTTGAAAGAAGCCTGGTCAGAATATCTTTTCTTCTGGGTACTAGAAGTATAGGTACACAATTAGCCATTTTAGTGAGAAAATTAAACATTTAAGCTAATGGTACAGCCTGCAGAGTAGTGGGGCTTAAAAATTCGCACACTGCTCTCATCCCAGTTGTAAAATAAATTGGGGCTCTTGTGGGATTTGAAACGCAGACAGCAGGCGATTGAATGTGGAATAATAACTGGTAAGAGATAAAAGGACGGAGACCAAGTTTCTTATACGTTGGTAAACTGAAATGGCGTTGGAAGTTGATAAGACTTTTCTACAGATGAGAAATGTGACCTTGACTGGTTTACAAAAAGTAATTCAGCTAACAGAATTGGCGGATAAGTTGGAGTCAGAATTACCCGTAAGGGCGAAGAAAGCAGACATAGTTGAGGTAATAGCGCAGCATTTGAAATTGGAAGGGATACCAGAGAGACCATGTTCTCCAGGGGGTGAGTCAATTGAGTTAGGTAAGATCCAGCTGCGAATGAAGCAACTTGAACATGAAAAGGAACTGAAAAAACTTGAATCAGAGGCAAAAGAAAAAGAAAAAGAATTGGAATCAAAAAGGCTGGAGGCAAAAGAAAATAGAAAAGGAAAGAGAAAGAGATGAAATAGAAAAAGAGAGAGCATTTCAAAGGGAGCAAGCAGAAAGACAGGAGAAAGAGACAAGAGAACTTAAGCTCCAGAGGGAGAAGTTAACAATGGAGGAGAGAGAACAAATGAGAAAGGGAATACCAGTTTACGAGGCTGGACTTTAAAAAAAAGAGGCCTCAGATGCTGAGGAAGGTTCTGATGATGAAAAAACCTCCAACCCAAAACCCAGTGGGGAGATGTTTAAATTTGTGCACACCATCCCAAAGTTTGAGGAAAGGGATGTAGAGGCATTCTCTATTTTGTTTTAAAAGGTAGCTAAGCAAATGAAGTGGCCAAAAGAAATTTGGACATTAATCTTACAAAGTAGGTTGGTAGGTGGAGCTCACGAGGTTTATGCTTCACTTTCAAAAGTTTCTGTGGATTATGATGCAGTAAAAAAGGCAATTGAGTGCATATGAGTTGGTCCCTGAGGCAGACACGCAGGGATTTCAGAATATAAGGAAACAGCCTGGATAGACCTATGTTGAGTTTGAGAGGGTAAAGCAGTGTAATTTTGACCGTTAGATACAGGCATTAAAGGTAGGACAACAAGAGGATCTAGTAAGGTTGCTTACAGAATTTAAAGAGATCTGAGGGGGATAAACGAGGGTCCACAATTTTAGCCACACAATGTGGATGCGGGGGAATCGCTTAAGTCCAGAGAAACAAGCTCAAGTGACAGCAGTAATTCCATTTATGTTAGAAAATCACCTAATTGAGCCCAGTCAAAGCAGTTGGTGCGCTTCAGTAGTGTTAGTCCCTAAACCTGATGGGTCAACCAGATTCTGCAATAGGCTACAGAAAGGTTAATGCAGTAACAAAAACATATTCCTACCCAATTCCTCATCTAGAAGACTGTATCGACAGGGTTGGCAGTGCCACGTTCCTTACTAAGATAGATTTGTTGAAAGGATACTGGTAAGTACTGTTAACGTTGCAAGCTAATGCGATAGCGACTTTTCTCACACCAAATGGGCTATACCAATGCCAAGTAATGCCATTCAGACTAAAAAATGCTCCAGCCACTTTCCAAAGACTAATGAATCAGGTGATCACTAATGTTCATAACTGTGTGGTTTATTTGGATGATGTACATACAGGTTAATAGCAACACATGGAAAGACCATTTAAAACAACTGGAAGCCTTATTTAAACAATTACAGTCAGCAGATCTAGTAATAAACCTTGCTAAGAGTGAGTTCGCAAAAGCGCGAATAACTTATTTAGGCATATCATAGGGCAGGGTCAAGTGTTGCCAAGAACAGTGAAGGTACAGGTTTTGATGGAATTCCATGTCCCTAAAACTAAACGGGAAATCATGAGATTTTTAGGGATGTACGGTTTCTATTGTAAATTTGTGCCAAACTTCAGCATAATAGCGGCTCTACTAACGGATTTATTGCAAAAGAAAGCAAAGGTGGTATGGTCAAGAGAGTGCCAGACAGCTTTTGAGAAGCTGAAGGCAATTCTAATTAATGAACCAGTATTAGCCACCCCTAATTTCGCTAAACCCTTCACGCTGGCAATCGATGCTAGTGATTTGGGGGTGGGTCCAGTCTTATTGCAAGATGATGAATCAGGCATACAGAAGCCAGTGGGCTACTTTTCTAAAAAAAAATACAATTGGCATCAAAAGGGATACTCTACGGTAGAAAACGAACCCCTGAGATCGTCACTGGCTCTTAAGCATTTTGAGGTATAAATCCATCATGGCTGTAAAGAAACATTAGTATATACTGACAATAACCCTCTGGCCTTTGTGGAAAAGTTTAAGACGCAGAATGACAGACCATTCCAGTGGAGTTTGCTAATAGATTCTTGTAACTTGAAGATTGTTCATATTGCTGGAAAAGATAATATAATTGCCGATGCATTATCAAGAATGTAAATTGTTAATAATTATCTTGAAAGCAAGAAAGTTAGAAAACTATACAGATTTTGTATAAGGAATGAATGGCTGAGTGAGTGCATATTTGAATTCTGTTTATATGCTGTACATATCTTTTTCTGTATACTTTGTGATGAAAGACATTTGGAAATGGTGTTTCACCTCTTAAGAGCGAAGGCATGTTAGAACCATATCTCTCAAGACTGAGGTTTTATTTTGCAAAACGGAAGGACATGGCATGATTTGGACATCTGGATGCTAACTTGGGTTTTTTTTCCCAAAGGTCATAAGTTCACCTTGGAACTGTCAACAAGCACGCCTCTTCCAAGAAATCACCTGACCTATATGGTACTTGAGAAGGAACTGTTTGTTTGTTTTGAACTGCAAAGAACATTAATTAATGAAAAGCTGGAAGACAAAAAGGCAATTACATGGCAACGGTAAACTTTAAGTTTGAACCTGTGGTTTTGCTTTCAGTCTTATTGGGGAACAAGCTGAGGAAGGAAGACTACCCTAGCAGGCTCCCTCTCTCTACCTTGTCTAAAATTGTGTGGGGCTATTAACCTGTAGCCAGAGAACCCTCATCAAAGTGTAACTAGTCTGCATTTGGACATGCTAAGGATGAGACCAGTTGGTGAGAATTTCCAGGCATCCACTGGGACCAGCAGCCTACCTTCACATGAGGGAACTTCAGGTCGACAGCATTGAGACCCTGCGGACGTTATCCTTTATTTTATAACACTCATCCCCTGAAGCCCATCTCTGCAGAGACACTATCTGTTTGTCCATTTGTTTGTCAATGTGTGTGTGGCTGTGTTGTGTGCTAGAAAAGTTCTTTAGGAAGGGATAGATAGTTATACTTCCCGATTACAATTGTGTTAACCTGTATTTGCAGCATGTTAAAAGGAAGTTTTGTTTTAAAATAAATTAATCATTCTGAGTTTTCTGAAAGAAGCCTGGTCACAGTCTTACTTCTCCTGGGTGCCAGAAGTATAGGTACACAATTGGCCATTTCAGTGAGAAAATTAAACATTTAAATTAATGGTATGGCCTGCTGAGTTGTGGGGCTTGATAATTTGCACACTCCTCCCATCCCAGTTGTAATGCAACTGGATGGTTGTAGAATTACTTCTTGTTTCTGGTTCCTGGTCTCTATCCGGATGTATATAGTCTGTCCAAGGTTCCATTGGTTTTCTTCCCAAAGATATCAAGGCTTTTTGGTTCCTTCTGATAATTCCCTAATCCGAGCAACTGCTGCCTGGCCACCAGACTGATTGCTGGGCTCTTGCTTGGCTTTTCGCTGTCTCCAAATGACCTTGATGCAATTTTTTTTTTGAACATTTCAAGTCAAAGTGTTTTAGAGATGACTAGTCTGTCATTAAAAGCTAAGAAAAGTATTGGCGAAGAACTGGGTTGTTAGGAGTGTAATCCAGCCATCCGTTTGTCTGGCAATACACTTTTATTTGAATGCATTTGGCATCCTGTTGTTGTGTTTGCTTAATCTCTAGTCATTTCCTTTCCATGGTAGGTAAGTGTTTCCTAATGAGAAAAGCATATGCTTCCACTTCCTTAATAAAATTAAATTCTTCCCATTTGACTCCTTCCACTGGTATTCTTGATCATGTATCTGCCGTCATCTGGTACTTCCCTTGAACATACTCAGTAACTGCATCGTATCTGATGAGTCTCAGTCTAAAACATTGAATTCTAGGTGGCATTTTTGCAATTTCCTCTAGGTTACAAAGAGTAACCAAAGTGGTTGGTTTCAATTTTAGACCTTAATTAAGAGGGAGACAGTGGCGTAATGTCACTGAAGTAGTCATCCAGAGGCCCAGGCTAATGCCCCGGGGAATATGGGTTCGCATTCCTATGCTGGTAGAATTTAATAAATTTGGAATATAAAGCTAACCTCAGTAATGGTGGCCATGAAACTATCATCAATTGTTGTAAAAACCCCTCTGGTTCACTAATGTTCTTTAAGGAAGGAAATCTGCCATCCTTACCTGGTCTATCCTACATATGACTCCACATCCACAGCAATGTGGTCGACTCTTAACTGCCCTCTGAATTGGCCTAGCAAGCTGCTCAGTACAAGGGCAATTAGGGATGAGCACAAATGCTGGCCTTGCCAGCAATGCCAACATCCTATGAAAGAATAGAGAAAAAAAGCCCTTGTGGCTGCTAATGCTTCTTTCTCAATCGTTGCATGCCTTTTGTCTGTGTCCGTGAGAGATCCTGAAGTCTAATAAACTAGTCTTCTTTTTCCATCTTTTTGAACTTGAAACAGAACTGCACCAAAGCCTGCAGGCAGTGTGTTCATTGTTACAACTGTTGGCAATTCTGGACCATAGTGCACTAGAATTTCTGGTGAAATTAGGAGATTTTTGATCTTGTCAAAAGCATTTTGCTGATTCATATTCCAGCACCACTGTTGACCTTGTTTCAACAACTGCCTTAATGACTCATTGATTTCTGCCAAGGTTGGTAGTAACTTGCCTACTTGGTTAACCATCCCAATGAACCTTTGCAATTTTGTGATGATTCTAAGCTGTACAGCTCTTTAATTGCCTTGGTTTACTGCAAGTTTTCACTAATTCCTGAAGCTTGTAAAATGTGCCCTAAGAATTTTATCATTGGCTTTACAAATTCATATTTGTCGTTCAATGTCAAACATGCTGCTTGTAGAACCTTGAGGACTGTTCTCACTCAACAGTCATGTTCTTTCCTCTATGAACCGTATACGAGAATTTCGTCCATATGGCATATCACTCCTTCCATGCTTTCCAAGGTCTGATTCATCGTTCTTTGAAATATCTCAGGTGCAGAATTCTGAATGGTAGCCTGTTAAAACAATAATGACCAAATTGACTGATAAAAGTAGTTAATCTGGATTTTTTTGTCCAGCAACTGCCAAAACCTGCTGTTTGCATCCAATTTTGAGAAGAGGATGCTTTTTGCTAATTTGGTGAGACATTAATTCACTGATACCATCTGGTGGATTTAACTCTCTACTGATTTGTTTAATTGAGTTAAGTCCATGCAGATTCTAATTGAACCATTAGGCTTTGGTACTGTGACCATTCCAGAATGCCATTTTGTCAGTATGATTACTGGAGAGATGACCCCTCGTTGTAACATGTGTTCAATCTCACTCTTGACTTTGTCTAAGGGTGGGTGGGGGACCTTCCTCGCTGTGAAGAGACATATAGACTTAGCATCCATCCTTAGGGTTATATGATATTCTGTCTTCAGCTTTCCTAAGCCTGAAAATAGGGATGGACATTCATTTCTGAATACATTACTGGATCGCTCATCAGCAATTTCACCAACCTTGTAACTCAGCCTCAACTGCAAGCATGCTTTTTTGCTCAAAAATTATGATTGCTGGTTTTGTATAGCAGAGGTTCAATAATTCTTTATCCTTGTATATTAATCTCGCCACGTGTTGGCTTATTACTTTCAGTCCAGCCCCTCCTGGACTTTGCAAATGAATAGATGACTGGAATGTGATATTTTTAAGCCATTTGCTTCATCAGATAATACTGGAACACCTGCGTAAATATCAAACTTGAATTCCGTGGGGTGACCGTCAACTTCTAATTTAATGCTCCAATAATTATTCACTGTTCTGTTAACTTCTCTAGGATGGTATTTGTTTTTTCCATGGCTCTTCCACTACTTGGATTTGACTTAGCCATGTTATTTTCTCTTTCTTCCT
Organism: Cetorhinus maximus; assembly: GCF_964194155.1. Taxonomy (NCBI): domain Eukaryota; kingdom Metazoa; phylum Chordata; class Chondrichthyes; order Lamniformes; family Cetorhinidae; genus Cetorhinus; species Cetorhinus maximus. Next base: position 90,567,985 of record NC_135885.1, read on the forward strand.
GTGAGCTACTTGTATTTCAGGTGAAGCAGCACTTCACTTGCACCTCCTTCAATTTGGTCTACTGAATTCGCTGCTCCCAATGCGGTCTCCTCTACATTGGGGAGACCAAACGCAGACTGGGTGACCACTTTGCAGAACACCTTCGGTCTGTCCGCAAGCATGACCCAGAGCTTCCCGTCGCTTGCCATTTCAATACCCCATCCTGCTTTCATGTCCACATGTCCGTCCTTGGCCTGCTGCAATGTTCCAGAGAAACCCAACTGGAGGAACAGCAGCACATTCTCTGATTTGGCACTTTATAGCCTTCTGGGCTTAACATTGAGTTCAACAACTTCAGTCCATGAACTCTCCTCTATCTTACCCCCCTTTTTAATCCTTTTTAAAAAAATTTTTTTTATCCACTTACTTTTATTATTTTCATTCATTTATTCATTGTTTTATCCCCTTTTTTATCCCTTTTTCTATCCTTTTCCCTCAATAATTGCCCCCTCCCCCTACCCTACCCTACCTGCAAAAGGGCCATCTGTTACTTGTTCCATGTTGTTCTTTCTACCCTTGTTCTGCTATTAACACATTCTGCTTTCTTACCTTTACGTCACTATCAGCACCTTCTTTAGCCCTTACCACTACCTTAACACTCCCTTTGTCCTTTTGTCTATGGCATCTTTGTCAATCTCTCCTTAGCCCCCACCTATCGCTGGCCTTCTATCCAGCTTCACCTGCTCCACCGCCACCCCCCATTAAACAGTATAAATTTCCCACAGCTTCCAACCTGATAGTCGCCCAACCTCGGATGGCCCGCTTCTACCTCCTACCCAAAATCCACAAACAGAACTGTCCCGGCAGACCGATTGTGTCAGCCTGTTCCTGCCCCACGGAACTCATTTCTCGTTATCTTGACTCCCTTCTCTCTCCCCTTGTCCAGTCCCTTCCCACCTACATCCGTGATTCCTCTGACACCTTACGTCACATCAACAATTTCCAGTTCCCTGGCCCCAACCGCTTCCTCTTCACCATGGACGTCCAATCCCTCTACACCTCCATCCCCCAGCAGGATAGTCTGAGGGCCCTTAGCTTCTTCCTTGAACAGAGGCCCGAACAATCCCCATCCACCACTACTCTCCTCCATCTGGCTGAACTTGTTCTCACACTGAACAATTTCTCCTTTAACTCCTCTCACTTCCTCAAAATAAAAGGTGTGGCTATGGGTACCTGCATGGGCCCCAGCTATGCCTGTCTCTTTATGGGGTATGTGGAACATTCCTTGTTCCAGTGCTACTCCGGCCCCCTCCCACAACTCTTTCTCCGGTACATCGATGATTACTTCGGTGCTGCTTCATGCTCTCGTCTGGACCTGGAAAAATTTATTAATTTTGCTTCCAATCTCCACCCCTCCATCATTTTCACATGGTCCATCTCTGACACTTCCCTTCCCTTCCTTGACCTCTCTGTCTCAATTTCTGGTGATAGACTGTCCACCAATATCCATTACAAGCCTACAGACTCCCACAGCTACCTCAACTACAGCTCCTCACACCCCGCTTCCTGTAAGGACTCCCATTCTCTCAGTTCCTTCGCCTCCATCGCATCTGTTCTGATGATGCTACCTTCAAAAACAGTTCCTCTGACATGTCCTCCTTCTTCCTTAACCGAGGTTTTCCACCCACGGTCATTGACAGGGCCCTCAACCGTGTCCGGCCCATCTCCCGCGCATCAGCCCTCATGCTTTCTCCTCCCTCCCAGAAACATGATAGGGTCCCCCTTGTCCTCACTTATCACCCCACCAGCCTCCGCATTCAAAGGATCATCCTCTGCCATTTCCGCCAACTCCAGCATGATGCCACCACCAAACACATCTTTCCTTCACCCCACCTGGCGGCATTCCGTAGGGATCGTTCCATCTGGGACACCCTGGTCCACTCCTCCATCACCCCCTACTCCTCAATCCCCACCTATGGCACCTCCCCATGCCCAGGCAAAAGATGCAACACTTGCCCCTTCACTTCCTCTCTCCTCGCCGTCCAAGGGCCCAAACACTCCTTTCAAGTGAAGCAGCATTTCACTTGCATTTCCCCTAACTTAGTCTACTGCATTCGTTGCTCCCAATGCAGTCTACTCTACATTGGAGAGACCAAACGCAAACTGGGCGACTGCTTTTGCAGAACACCTGTTTGCAGAACACCTGTGGTCTGACCACAAGAAAGACCCAAACCTCCCTGTCACTTGCCATTTTAACACTCCACCCTGCTCTCTTGCCCACATGTCTGTCCTTGGCTTGCTGCATTGTTCCAGTGAAGCCCAACGCAAACTGGAGGAACAGCACCTCATCTTCCGACTAGGCACTTTACAGCCTTCCGGACTGAATATTGAATTCAACAACTTTAGATCTTGAACTCCCTCCCCCATCCCCACCCCCTTTCCGTTTCTTCCCCCTCCCTTTTGTTTTTTTCCAATAATTTATATAGATTTTTCTTTTCCCACCTATTTCCATTATTTTTAAATCTGTAACTGTAATGCCCTGTCAGGCTTTCCACCCCACCCCCACTAGAGCTGTACCTTGAGTGTCCTGCCATCCATTCTTAATTAGCACATTCTCTTAGATAATATCACCACCTTTTACACGTCTTTGTTCCTTTGTCTGTGACATCTTTTGATTATCTGCTCCTATCACTGCTTGCTTGTCCCTACAACCACCACCCCCCCAACTTCTCCCTCCCCCCCTTAAACCAGCTTATATTTCACCCCTCTCCTAACTTTACTCAGTTCTGCTGAAGGGTCATGAGGACTCGAAACGTCAACCCTTTTCTTCTCCACCGATGCTGCCAGACCTGCTGAGTTTTTCCAGGTAATTCTGTTTTTGTTTTGGATTTCCAGCATCCGCAGTAGTTTTTTGTTTTTAAATTTCATCACATTTCTACTTCTCTTTAGCTCTGAAGAAGGGTCATACAGATTCAAAACATTAACTCTGTTTTTCTCTCCACTTATGCTGTCAGACCTGCTGAGTTTCTCCAGCATTTTCTGTTTTTACTTCAGATTTCCAGCATCCACAGTATTTTGCTTTTAATTTTAAAATGTCTTTTCTTTCCACGGTTGTGACACAGTGCTCCCCCTGCTGGACATTCTTTCTTCTGCAAGGTTTTCCCGGCAAACCGAGAGCATTTCAAGTTGGCGGTTGATACACTTTTCTCCAATTTCATGGGCTTTTGCTTCAATGCGCTTTCTGCTTTCTGTCATTTAAATTGAATGGCCTCACTCATTCTTTTCCAAGGGACAGTGCTTTCCCCATGAACAACCACTGCTTAGCTTCCTAAGCTCAGTCTGTCGCACTGTGCTGCCTTTGTGAGAGTTAAATCTCCCATTTGCAATAGATCTGATAGGGTCTCATCTAAGACCCCAACTACTATGCATTCACACATTAATTCGTCTGAGGATCCTCGAATCACAATTTTCTGTTGTACAGGTCATTAATGAATGAATCCATGCATTCACTCGGTTTTTGTCTCCTCATTAAATTTTACTCGTTCATTGATTAAATCTTTTTGAATGCAAGTACGCATCAACTACCTGGAGGACTTCACTGTATAAGCTTGAAGCCTCATCAACTCCCTGTCTCACTGTTACATAGTCTGCAACAGGCCCCATTGCAAAGAGTACTGACCTGATCCTTTTGTTCCTTCTTGTGCAAACCTGAAGCTGTTCTGTATCTGGAGAATCTCCTCCTCCAATTGTCCCAAGGTTGAGCCTGTTGCGAGCCTTCAGCGTTTTGGAAAGATTATGGGGTGGCAATGTAGACTCCATGTTTGTCCTAAGCTCTGGGTCTGTTTCTGCTTCAGTATTTTGGCTTGTAGATTGTGGTCTGTATTCACTGCTGTCTGGACTCCGTGTCTGTGTGTCAGCTTGCATCTGCTGCACCAAGGATGCTCTGTTCTCAAGTGAGACTTCAATCATTTTTCTGCTTGCTCTTTTTGTCAGAATTTGTAAGTCTTTCAGGTCTGCACTCGGAGTTTTTCTGTATCTTTTACACTCTGTCTGCTGCCACATTTCTTCTTGCATTCAGGATCTAAATGAGTTTTCTTTATAGGTTTCCTGTTACACTAAGAATGCTGTCAAAGACTTTATTCTCGTAAAAAACATTCTTGTTTATCTAGAGCCATGTACATCTCAGTACACTACCTGAGGTTGTACTTCTATTTACTCATGTGACATTGCATCAGTTACATCAGCATCAGGTGCTCCTGATGTTAACCCTTTACTCTACAATCACTACCATATTCCTTTTTGCACCCCCACCCCACGCCCGCAACCTGAATAGCATCCTGAACTCAGGTATCGAGTATGGAGCCCGCAGCCCTGGCATGTGTTGAAGGTCCATCTGTGGTGGGCTAGCTGAAGGTTCTTTGGATTAAAGCCTCCTGGGTGTCCCTGCCTCCATGGTGTATGCCCAGGTCAGCGTCTACCCCCTAAGCGTTCTCCTGCGCGTGCTCATCCTCGGACTCACTGCTAGACTCATCGTGTGCATCCGGAGCAACTGCGTCCACATCTTCCTCGTCCACTGTGTCGCCCCTTTCCAGTGCCAGATTGTGGAGAGCGCAGCATGCAACCTCTGTCAGTTTGCTCAACCACTTTGCAGTCCTTGTTCTCATGCCCACAGACAGCAAGCTTTTTAGTCAAAACCAAGGTCTGAGGCTCCTCCATCACTACATGCTGCTTCTCCATACCTTCCTAACACACTGTTGCACCCTGCTGTCCTTGACCATTAATGAATTGGGTAAAATTCTACCCAACCTAAAACATGTGACTGTCTCCCGGAAAAAAGTGCCCAGGTAACTCCCTCCCTCCCTGACATCCCACAATGTCTGCAATTCAGATTCCAGCTCAGCAAATGGGAGCCAAAGTTCCTCAAGCTGTAGACATTTAGCACAGATATGGTTGTCCAGGACTGCGATGCTCCATAGGTTCCCACACATTGCAGTCACATCACACCAACATTCCCTGCCATGTCTGTCTAACCTTATTTATTTAATTAGACAATTAATTATTGATTTAATTAGCTAAAGTAATAGAAAGTTAGTGTTTCCTTGCTAGTAGACAAAAGAAGAACACTCACTAGCTACCAGAAGCTGAAAGAAGTATTAAAAGCAGTACCTTCTCTCTCTGCACCAAATTCCCAACTTACTACTCAGTTCACGGGCAATTTGTCCTCGGATCACTCTCTGCATCCTCACTCTGGTTCAGTAGTGAAATCTGTCTAGTTTCAAAGGGCTGATGACTCACACTCTGACCCTATAGATCCCATGGACAGGGCAAATAAATATGCAGTTTGGCCTCCTGCTTTGTGAACTTCCTTGTTACCCAACTGCATCTCAATTGAGTTCTCCCCTTTTTTACTTCTGTTGCTCTTATTCCTTCAACAATAATGGAATGGCCAAGATGATTCCTCTCTTCTGCAATAGCTACTACCTTCCTGAAGGTAACTTAGCAACTCCAAAGAAAAGCACAGCAATTTTCCAGCCAATATTGATAATAATGTGACCATGTTGTCCCCTAAAAGGTTTGCAGTGATTTAGTTGGTAGGTGAATGCCCCTTTAATTAATTTAAGCTTCCACTATAGATAGCTAGCAGAGAAGCCCTGCAGCTGACATTACACAAAGGTGCTAGGGTCTATCCTTTCTACTATGCCTTCAAAAGAATTCAAGCATGACCATCACTTTTTATGTTTCTAACTTTTTTATTACTTTTTTTCTTTAATCTTTCGTGGGATGTGGGCATCAGTGGCATTTGTTGCCCATCCCTATTTGCCCTTGAACTGAGTGGCTTGCTTGACTATTTCAGAGGGCAGTTAAGAGTCAAACACATTGCTGTGGGTCTGCAGTCACATGTAGGTAGATTTCTTTTCCTAAAGGGCATTAGTGAACCAGATGGGTTTTTATTTTAAAAATCGATCATAGTTTTATGGTCACCATCACTGAAACTAGATTTATATTCCAGGTTTATTAACTGAATTTAAATTCCACTACCTGCCCTGGTTGGATTTGAACCCATGTCCCCACAGCATTAACCTGGACCTCTGCATCGCTAGTTCAGTGACATTACCACTACGCCACCATCTTTGAGTAAGGATTGCATTATCTTTTTTTTTTAATTCATTCATGGGATGTGAGCTTCACTGGCTAAGCCAGCATTTATTGCTCATCCCTAGTTGCCCTTGAGAAGGTGGTGGTGAGCTGCCTTCTTGAACCGCTGTAGTCCATGTGGTGTAGGTACACCCACAGTGCTGTTAGGAAGGGAGTTCCAGGATTTTGACCCAGGAACAGTGAAGGAACGGCAATATATTTCCAAGTCAGGATGGTGAGCGGCTTGGAGGGGAACTTCCAGGTGGTGGTGTTCCCATCTATCTGCTGCCTTGTCCTTCTAGATGGTAGTGGTTGTGTATTTGAAAGGTACTGTCGAAGGAGCCTTGGTGAATTTCTGCAGTGCATCTTGTAGATGGTACACATTGCTGCTATCTTTCTTACTACTGAATTTAATCTAACTGACCTATAGTTCCCTGAACTAGTTCTACCTCCGTTTTAAAATATAGGAACATTTGCTGTCTGCTAGACCTCTGGCACTACTCCATCTTCTAATTATATTTTATACATAATAGTGTCTCTGCTATCTCATCTCTAACTCTTCCCTAACTTCTTTCTATGTGTGTGGACTGATTCCATCAGGCCAGGGGTTTTATCCTTTTTTATGTTTGGTTAGTTCATTACCTCACCCTTTCCTATCTTACAGGGATGAGAGTGGCTGAAGATAAAAAGGTCTGAAAATAAGCAGCCGAAGAAAAAAGGTCTGAAAATTTTTGCTACAAGGAATCATGTACACATTATAGCGTAAAACAGTAAAGTCACCACAGCGTGAGGGGCTGGAAAATTATGGAATTTATTAAAATCTGCAGTGAAATGCAAATGCTTTCAGGCCACTTCAAATGGGTAAAACTATTAGACTTCAAGTGGGTTGAAACATTAGTTTTCCCTTTGTTTACTTTCTTTTACCGTCAAGACTGTGGGCCATTGCATTTCTATAAAAATCACCAAGTGACCTCAGCATTTCAATATTTCAGCTTTTCATGCGGTTAGTACATGAATACAGGGTGAAGTCCATTCAAATAACAGAACATAACCATGCTGCATTATGTACATCATGGGCAGGGAAGCTTCAATAAAGGGGCAAGGTGTCACCAACCATGAACTAAGGTTCCCCATCAGAAAAGTCTCTGTTCATCACCTATGAAGACAAGGTAAATCAGTCTCAGTCATTCAAAGCAGTTAACATGAGGAGTTCAGGATACCAGTCTTCTATAGTTCTTTGGTATATCTCTCAAATTTGGATTCTAAATACAATTGCCAATTTACTGAAAAAAACACTAAGATCAGATTCTCAAATTCCAACTTTTGATGCAATGAAACAGGAACCAGACAAACATATGAAGCAGTTTAGGTAAGTTAGTAACAAACCAAATGAATTTCTACAGGTTGACCATTTTCTCTTCTCATTTGTCATTGCCTCCACACCCACCACCACAGGTTTACTAAAAGATATTAAGCATTTTATTAAGCGTTTTACACACCACGTATTGATGTTGATTCTCTTTCGATAGAAATTAAGCCCTGAACTACTTTTGTGCTCCTCATTCACAGAGGAGCCAAGTCAGATTTGAAAACAGACTGAAGTTTGATTTACCAGTCCCCTGCCTGCCTGCTCCTCTCTGCAGATTGGAGTTTGCAAAGTGAAGCCAAGTGCACAATCACCCCAGGGGTGGTATTTTAAACATTAATTAGGGTTTTTTAAACTCTTCTTCTGCCCAATTCACAAAGTGGGCTGGAGGAACAGACATCTCTCTACTGGCTGCTACCCGCAAAGACGTTCTTGGTACAGGCAGCTACCCTGGCCTGCTCCCAGCCTCATTACTGGTGGGGATTTTCCAAGCTAAGACTCTCTCCTCCTGGCTTTGGCTGCGTTGAAGACAGTGGTGGCTGAGGAACTGACGGAAGCCCCTCTCCCGATCCCTGCTCTGCATTTCAACACACCCCTTGCCTCCTCCTTTTTCTTATTCAGCTTTACAGAGGACATCAGACTGATCATCAAGCCTCTGGTTGAAGTGATTGGTCTCCTGCATAGCAGCAATGGGACCGGTCAGAATAACTGCTCCAGCTCCTCCAATCACATGTTCCTTCTATTCTGCCCTTGCTCCTGCTCCAATCATAGATTCTGTGACTGGAAGAACAACATGAGCGGGAGAGACAGAATCTGTGATTGGAGGAACAATTCCTGAGAGATTCCGACCCTGCCATGCTCACTGCTCCTCATGTCACAGCTCTACATATTATTTTCCTGCTCTCACTAACACTTTTGCTTTCAATTGTTCAGCCCCATTTGGACCATGGAGGAGGCGGAGATCAGAGACATATTTAAAATGGTGGAATTCCAAAATCCAAATGTTGGAAATCCGTCAATCTTAAATGTTTTTATTACTTTTTGATCTTCTCTTCTAATGTTATGTTGAAGGCAAAGTATTTGTTTCTCCCACTTCACTGTCATTACTCATGAGTTTACCCGAGTGCCCCCTTTAGTGGCCCTATAACCATCCTGATTTTTCTTTTGTGAATTAGTCTGAAGAATACGCCATATTCCTTGATAATTTAAATTTCATAGTTTCTCTTTCTCTCACTTTTTTTACTTCTTACCTAACACTTTCACATCCTCTTATGTAATGCTCTCTTTTGTCCCTAAGACATGAAATAGATCATAAATTGTTTAAATCAAACTTTACCTTTTTGCTTATTAAAAAAGTAGACCTTACTGAACCAAAAAGATGGCTACTAAAGGTCACATGGTTCACAAGTTAGCTACAGTTTCTGGAAATTGCCAACAGCAGTAACAGAACAAAAGTTCAATCCTCATGCTTGTGGAATCTCACACCTCTCATTTTGAGGGCACATCACAATCTATGGGCAGAATTTTGCCCTTGGATGGCGTGCGGACCCCACCGGCTCGGCGGTGGGCGGACAGCCAACCCCCGCCATCGAAACTGGGCCTGCCGCCATTTTGAGTGGGCGGGCCTTAAGCGGCCTGCCCGACAGGAAGCACTATGCGCTTCCTGTGGGGGGGGTGGGGGAATCCCCATCTGTCAATGTGCGCTCTTTCGTGCATGCGCGCGAAAGAGCGCACTGCTCCCTGAGGCAAAGTACTGTCTCAGGGAGATTCGTGACAGGTAAGTAAAGTCTAAAAATAGATAAATATTGAAATTATTAACATGTCCCCCTCGTGTGACAATGTCACACAAGATGGAACATGTTAATAATAAACACATAAAATGCATTAAATGTTTAAAAAATGGACATGAAACTTCATCCCGCCAGTGGATGAAGTTTCATGAATAATCAGAAGCCTGCTGGGGCTCCTGGCCTGCCCACCAGCCTTAAGCTTGGACGGGCAGGTCTTTAATTATCTTAATGAGCCTGTCAATGGCCTCAATTGGCCATTGACAGGCCAGCGGGCGGACAGCTGATTTCGCTGTCCGCCCACCTTTCTAAAAATTTAAAGGGACCGACCGGGATGAGGTCGGGGATTCCTCCTGACATCATCCCGCGTAATTTTCCCCTTGGAGAGCAGGCCCCGCCCCCAAATCGCCGAGGGGAAAATCCTGCCCTATGACACCAGGGACCAGCTGACAACTTTCTCCCCAGCCTGTCCTATAACAAAGGGAAAGCCATTAAAACTTGTTATACGTGCAGAGACGCTATAAGCCATCACCCATTTCCTAACATGAACAATGGATTTTGACCAGAGGCATAGAAACGGCTCGTCAGTCTGCAACTGACTCATTAATGGGCAACATCACATGACTTAGGCTTCTGGCCTTTGTAGAGTTTTAATATTACACTTCTACAATTGCAACTCAGTCTGCTGTTTAAACTCCAGCCTGCAAACATCAATGCAGGTCTCCAGGCTGACCAACAGCCTGTATCAAGTCTAAGCCTCCTCGCAGCTTGTTTCTCTGGAAGATTCCTGCCATCATCTGCCGAGCAGATGAAGTCTCTGAATACTAACCTCATCTCACTACATCACCACCAACTTTAAAGGAATTCTGAAAAATCCTGCTTCAGCTAGCTAAACCCATCTGAACCGTAGCTCCTCTGTGAAGGAACCCTCACTGGGTTCTGACTTTCTCGACTCTGGCAATCATGTGAATTAATATCCATATCTGTGGTGCTTCCTTTTTCTTTTAAGTTATTCATTGTTGTAAAAATTTTTCTCTCCTATGTTCTTAATGTGCGATTGTGTGTGTATGAAGTTGCGACCATTCCCCGGGTTTGAATGTGTGAATAAACTTTACTTCTGATTTAACCTTAAAGAGAGTTTGCTGCGAGTTACTTTAAAAATTGAGCTCACAAAACAGAGGGCTTGAGGAAACATGCCACAGCCTATTTCAAAAATTAAAATACTTCTGCTCACGGACAAATGGCTAGAAAATAAAGGAGTTCAGTTTTGCTTCCCTGCCTTGTCTGTAACAATATGCTCAGTGTATGCCTTTTACTTTAATTTCAATTTTTCCCATACTTCTTTATTCATTCATTGTGGGTCATTACTGGCTAGTTTGTTCCTGTCTTTTAGTGGGATATAGTTCTTCTAGATTATATTGATCATAATTTTAAATGTTTGCTACTGCTGTTCTATTTCTTTCTCAGTACTTTTTTTTTCTCCAGTTTTCTTAGTTTCATTCTCATCCTGACAAAAATAGCTTTTGTCCAATTTCTTATTTAGTCTTTGTGTTACACACATCCTTCCCAATCTGCAAAATCCTGACTTTTTATTCCAAATCTTAAATATTATGTTGTAATCGCTATTGCCTAGATGTCTCCATATACTTCACTTTTCTGTTCTGATTAATTTCCCCATGACTAGATCCAGCCTTCTCCCTCACTTATTGGGCTTTAAACATTCAGGTAAGAAAGGAGCCCTGCACACATTGTAAAAACACCAACCTCTGTATACTTTGTGATCTCTTCTTGTCAATTTACTTGAGGTAGTTGAAACCTTCCTGGAATGTTATTTTATGCCCCTTTATTCATTTGACATATTTCTTTATACATTTCTTCCTCTACTTCCTTTCCATTGTTAGGTGCTCTGTGGTGGAAATTAATTTCACTGTTTTTCCCCCATTGGTTCCTTCTATAAGACCATAAGACATAGGAGCAGAAGTAGTCCATTTGGACCATCGAGTCTGCTCTGCCATTCAATGAGATCATGGCTGATCTGATAATCTTCAACTCCACTTTCCTGCCTTTTCCCATAATCCTTGATTCCCTTATTGATTAAAAACCTGTCCATCTCAGCCTTGAATATGCTTAACAACCCAGCCTCTACAGCCCTCTGTGGTAAAGAATTGCACAGATTAACAACCCTCTGAAGGAAGAAATTCCTCCTCATCTGTCTTAAATGGGTGACCCCTCACTCTGAGGTTATGCCCTCTGGCCCGAGACTCTCCCACAAGGGGAAACAACCTCTCAGTATCTACCCTGGCAACCCCCCTAAAAATCTTATATGTTTCAATAAGGTCGCCTCTCATTCTTCTGATCTCCAATGGGTACAGGTCTAACCTACTTAAACTCTCCTCATAAGAAATTCCCTCCATACCTGGGATCAACCTAGTGAACCTTCTCTGGACTGCCTCCAATGCCAGTATGTCCGTCCTTAGATAAGGGGACCAAAACTGTTCACAGTATTCTAGGTGTTGTCTAACTAGTGCCTTGTATAGCTTTAGCAAGACGTCCCTATTTTTATACTCCATTCCCTTTGAAATAAAGGCCAACATTCCATTTACCTTACCTACTACCCGCTGAACTTGTATGCTAGCTTTTTGGGATTCATGCATGAGGACCCCCAAGTCCCTCTGTGCTGCAGCTTTCTTCAGTCCTTCCCCATTTAAGTAAAATTCAGCCCCTCTATTCTTCCTGCCAAAGTGCATAATCTCACATTTTCCTACATTATATTCCATCTGTCACGTTTTTGCCCACTCACTTAACCTGTCTATATCCCTCTAGACTCTGTATCATCCTCACCACTTGTCTTCTTACCTATTTTTGTGTCCTCCGCAACTTGGTGATAGTACATTAGTTTCCCTCATCCAAGTCATTAATATGTATCGTAAATAATTGTGGCCCCAGCACTGATCCCTGTGGCACTCCACTAGTTACTAATTAGCCATCTTGGAAATGCCACCCGTATCCCAACTTGCTGTCCTGGTTAGCCAATCCTCTATCCATGCTAATATACTACCCCCAAACCATGGGCTCTTATCTTATTATGTAGCCTTATGTGTGGTACCTTATCAAACGTCTTTTGGAAATCCAAATATATTAAATCTACTGGTTCCCCTTTATTTTCCTCCTCAAAGAATTCTAATAAATTTGTCAGGCACGATGCTTCAAATGCTTAGCTACTCTGCCAATAAAACATGCCATATTCTCTGTCTTACCAAACCATGGCAAAGAAACCCATACTCTGCATAAAGAAATTCCTCCTAACCCAGCAGTAACAATTTAAAATTGATGAGGGCAAGAGCACCAGCCTAAGCAGCAGGACACTCGCCATACATAGTCTTACAGGGAAGCACTAGCGTTGAAAAAAGTACTGACACACCAAACACTATTATGGCGATTACTAACTGGATCCTGACTTTTTATTTCAATCCTCCCTAAATATATAAATAGTTGCTCAATTCTTATGCATCAAAATGTGATTAAAGGGCTCTTGTACCCCCAGGGCCACAAAATACTTTTAACTGTAAGAAAATCAGAATCAGATAAACCTGCAAACGTTTATGAAGATGGTCCAAAATACGAGTCAATTAAAACTGGGCCTTTCATAACTAAATTAGATAAGCACACAATGTCAAATTGGTTGAGGGTCATGAGTTGGCATTAAGCTAGTATAGGCTATAAGGGGCAATGGAGATGGGTTGGGGGGCCCATGAGTTGGCACTAGGTTAGCATAAGGGCTATAAGGGACTTTGGGGGTGAGTGAGAGGCATGGGTTTGCAGGGAGGGTATGAAAGGCAATTGGGGTGGGTGGGGACCATGAGTTTGCATGTATAGGTGGATGAGGGGGTGTTACAGGTGAGGGCTAGAGGCTCTAATGTTTAAGAAAACAACTAGGATGAAGCCCCAGAAAACTGAGACAGGCTTTTTAAACAGCCCACCTTGGCACTCGGCAGACCCTGTGGACGCCTTTAATCAGTGTCTGGGACGTGGCAGACCCAACTCCGTCCCACACCCACCCTCCAGAATGAAGATCCTGCCATTGGGGGCACCGTTTTCCCACAAGGTGGGTGCGGCAAACTGAGAAATTTCCCAGATTGGCTCATCCGCCGCGGGAGCAAAATCCAGGCCAGTGTGTTTCCAGCAACTTAGAAAACAATGGCACCAGCTCCAATCCCTGAAATTTTCGACATCCCTGTCAGGCATACATGAGCCACCAGTGCAGACCGATAGAAAAAGTTTCCTTTAGTTTTAGTTCTGAGCTGGACAGGCCATAACAAATATGTGATAATTGCAATTCTTCCAATTATATTACTAAAAGTCTTCCATCTGGTAATTAGCACCATAAGATACTAAAAATTTGTCCCCCACACATACGGTTTTCCATTAGCCAGAAAAAACCTAAGTGGCTCAAAAAAACTATCCATTGTGACAGTAACAATGATTAAAAGAAATATATGAACTGATTAAAAAGCCAAGCGCACATTTCCCCTTAATACTTTTTTAAAAAATGCTGCACATGAACAAATGGCAATCAAGAGAGTTACAATACCTTACAGCAAAGAAACAGGCCATTCGGCGTAACTGGTTTCTACAGCTCAAATCTCCTTCCTCTATCAGCATAATCTTCTGGCTGAGAGCCCAGAAATCCATTAGAATGTTGAAAACATTGCTGGATTTACAGCTCTGGCTCTCTGATCTATTCTGCCAATCGCACAATGTTTATTTACACAAGATAAAGTGGTTTCAAGTGCTTGCAGTTTCTGCTATTGATTCTTTAAAGGGTCCGGATGATTGACACGTTCATTGGCCCATAGTGAAAGAAACGTTTTTTAAGAAAGTGGAAAGTTTTTTTTTTTAAAAAAAAGCTTTTATTAACACATTCTATTATCACTACAGGATTAACTTGCTCTAAACAGAGTGAATAGTAGATAAATCAGCGTGGAAGTGCCATAGTTTGGCATGGAGAATGAGGGGCCATGGGGGGGGGGGGGGGGGGGGGGGGAGGTGTGCATGGGTGGAGGGAATGAGGTGGCATAGGGAGTGTGTTAGTGTGTTGAGGTTGCAGGGGCGGGAGGAGTGAGAGTCTTACTGTTTTAATTATAACTGGGACAAAGTTCCAGAGCACCGAGATGGGCCTTTTAAACAGCCTGCCTCAGCATCCAGCAGCACCCGTGGCTGCTTCTGAACTCCTTCTGGAGGCAGCGGACTCAAGTCCTGTTGGCAACCACCAACCCTCCTACCTGGGAACAAAAACCCAGTCTTTGTGGGCGCTTTCTCCAAGATGGGCGTGCCAAGCCAGGATATCTCATGGTACCTACCTCCAAGATGAAAAGCCAGCCCGGTGTTCCCGTAAATTAAATATTGAAGGGGTACCTATATTTGGGAGCTGAGGAAGAGTGCCATGGGATGAAGAGGGAATCCGCCATAAGAAGAGGGAATTCACCAAGGCTCCTTCAACAGCACCTTCCAAACCCACAACCACTACCATCTAGAAGGACAAGGCAGCAGATAGATGGGAACACCACCAGCTGGAAGTTCCCCTCCAAGCCACTCACCATCCTGACTTGGAAATATATTGTCGTTCCTTCACTGTCGCTGGGTCAAAATCCTGGAACTCCCTTCCTAACAGCACTGTGGGTGTACCTACAACCACATGGACTATAGCGGTTCAAGAAGGCAGCTCACTACCACCTTCTCAAAGGCAGCTAGGGATGGGCAATAAATGCTGGCTTAGCCAGCGAAGCCCACATCCTGTGAATGAATAATAAAAAAAATAACAGAATTGTTACGGTGCAGAAGGCTATCCGGCCCTACGTGTCTGCGCCGGCTCTCCAAATGAGCATTATGACTCAGTGCCATTCTCCTGCCTTTTCCCCATAACCCTGCATTCTATTTAAATAATCATCTAATGCCCTCTTGAATGCCTTGATTGAACCTGCCTCCACCACACTTCCAGGCAGTGCATTCCAGACTTGAACCACTCGCTGTGTGAAAATGTTTTTTCTCACATCGCATTTGCTTCTTTTGCAAATCACTTTAAATCTGTGCCCTTTCATTCTCGATTCTTTTACGAGTGGGAACAGCTTCTCCTTATCTACTCTGTCCAGTCCCCTCATGATTTTGAGCATCTCTATCAAATCTCCTCTTAAGCTTCTCCTCTCCAAGGAGAACAGTCCTAACTTCTCTAATCTATCTTCATGACTTAAGTTTCTCATCCCTGACACCATTTTGTAAACCTCTTCTGCACTCTCTCCAATGCATTCACATGCTTTCTAAAGTGTGACGCCCAGAACTGTATACAAAACTCCAGGTGAGGTCTAATTAGTGAACTATACAAGTTCAGCATAACCTCCTTGCTCTTGTACTGTATGCCCCTATTAATAAATCCCAGGAGACTGTATGCTTTATTGACTGCTCTGTCAAACTGTCCTGCCACCTTTAATGACTTATGCACACATGCACTCAGGTCCCTCTGCTTCTGCACACCCTTTCAAGTCGTACCCCTTATTTTATATTGTCTGTCCATGTCCTTCTTACCAAAATGAATCACTTCACACTTCTCTGCACTGAACTTCATCTGCCACATATCTGCCCACTCCAACAACTTGTCTATGTCCTTTTGAAGTTCTACACTAACCTCCTCACAGTTTACAATGCTTCCAGGTTTTGTATATTGGCAAACTTTGAAATTGCCCCCTGCACACCGAGATCTAGATCATTAATATATATCAGAAAAAGCTAAGGGTCCCAATACCGATCCCTGGGGAACTCCACTTTAAACCTTCCTCCAGCATGAAAAATATCCATTAACCATTACTTGCTGTTTCCTGTCACTATGCCAATTCTATCATCATGTTGCTCCTGTCCCTTTTATTCCATGAGCTACAACTTTTCTCACAAGCCTGTTGTGCGGCACTATATCGAATGCCTTTTGGAAGTCCATGTAACCACATCAACAGCATACCCTTATCAACCCTTTGTTACCTCTTCAAAAAACTCCAGCAAATTAGTTAAACACGATTTCTCCTTTAGAAAGCCATGCTGGCTCTTCCTAATAAACCTCCATTTTTCTATGTGGCTATTAATTCTATCCTGAATAACTGTTTCTAGAAGCTTCCCCACCATCAAAGGTAAACTGACTGGTCTGTAATTACTCAGCTTATCCTTACAACCTTTTTTGAACAAGGGCGTAATGCTTGCAATTCTCCAGTCCTCTGGCACCTCCCCTGAGTCTAGGGAAGACTGAAAGATTATGGCTAATGCCCCTGCAATTTCCACTCTTACTTCCTTCAATATCCTTGGGTGCCTCTCATCCGGTCCCAGTGCCTTGTCAACTTTATGTACTGACAGTTCATCCAATAACTCCTCAACATTAATTTTGAACACTTCTAGTGACAGAGTATCCTCTGTCATCATGGCCTAGGTAGCATCTGCTTCCTTGTAAAGATAGATGCAAAATATTCATTTAACATCTCAGCCATGCCCCCACCTCTATGTGTAAATCCCCTTTTTGGTCTCTAATCGGCCCTACTTCTCCTTTTACCATCTTTTTACTATTTATGTGTCTATAGAAGACTTTGGGATTCCCTTTATGTTGACTGCCTGTCTTCTCTCATAATCTCATTCACTTCTCAAATTTGCTTCTTCGCCTCTCCTCTGAATCTCTGTATTCAGCTTGGCTCTCAATTGTATTTTCTACCTGACACCTGCCATAAGCACACTTTTTCTTCTTTATCTTAATTTCTATCTCTTTTATCATCCAAGGAGCTCTGGATTTGTTTGCCCTATCTTTCCCTTTTTGACGTAATATACCTGACTGTGCCTGAACCATTTCTTCTTTAAAGGTAGACAGTTACAGTTTCTCCTGCCAACCTTTGGTTCCAAACTATCCAACCCAGCTCCGTTCTTGCCCCATTGAAGTCAGCTCTCCCCCAGTTAATTATTCTTACTCTGGGTTGCCCATTGTCCTTTTCTAACGTTATCCTAAACCGTATGACATAATAATCACTGTCTCCAAAATGCTCCCCCACTGACACTTCATCTACTTGTCCCACCTCATTTCCAAGAATCAGGTGTAGTAGTGCCTCCTTTCTTAGTGGACCAAGCACATAATGCTGTAGAAAATTCTCCTGAACACACTATAGGAACTCTTACCCGTCTCTGCTCTTTACTTTGCTACCATCCCAGTTTATATTTTGATAATTAAAGTTCCCTCATTATAACTACTAGATAATGTTTGCGCCTTTCTGTAATTTCCCTGCAGATTTGTTCCTCTACATCCTTCCCATTAGTCGGTGGCCCACAGACAACACTGACCAATGTAATTGCATCCTTTTTGTTCCTTAGCTCTAGCCAAATTGATTATGTCCTTGAACCCTCTGGGACATCCTCTTTCTCCAGCACTACAATACTCTCTTTAACCAATACAGCCACTCCTGGCTCCTTTTCATCCTCCCTTTCTTTCCTGAACATCTTGTACCCATGAATATTTAACACCAAGTCCTGCCCTTCCTTTAGCCAGGTCTCTGATATCGCCACAGCATCATAATTCCACATAACAATCTGTACCTGTAACTCACCAATCTTATTTATCATTCTCCATGCATTCACATAAATGCAGTATAACCCTGATTTAGACTTCATTACTTTCTCCCTTATTCCGACTCTACCTATGAACATACTATTCTCTATCATAGTCTACTGTCTCTCCCAGTAGTTTGTGCACCTTGGTATTATTCTCTAATATTCTTTCCCTGCTGAGTTAGTTTAAAGCCTTCCCCAACAGCACTAGCAAAACAGCCCCGCAAAGAATTCAGTCCTGGCTCTGCAGAGGTGCAACGTGTCTGGCTTGTACAGGTGCCATCTCACCCAGAGCCAGTCCCAGTGCCCAAGAATCTAAAGCCTCCCTCCTGCACCATCTTTCCAGTCACACATTCATCTGCCTTATCGTCCTATTTCTGTTCTCACTTGGACGTGGCACTGGGAGTAATCTGGAGATTATTACTTTTGAGGTCCTGCTTGTCAATTTTTTACCTAGTGCCTTAAAATCTGTCTGCAGGACCATAAGCTCTTTCCTACCTGAATCACTGGAACCAATATGGACCCCGACCCCTGGCTGTTCACCCTTCCCTGCAGCTTCTTGGTGACATCTTTGACCCTGGCACCAGGGAAGCAACATAGGATCCTGGAGTCACGTCTACTGCCGCAAAAACGCCCATCAGTTCCCCTAACTCACAAAACTCCTATCACTATTGCTCGTCCTTTCTTCTTCTTTCCCTCCTGTACAGCCGAGCCATTCGTGGCACCACAAACTTGGCTCTGACGGCACTCCTCTGAGGAACCAAAGCCCTCAGCATTATCTAAAATGGAAAACTAGTTAGCAAGCAGGGCCCCAGGGGACAGCTGCATTACCTGCCTGGTTCTCTTGGACTACCTAGCAGTCACTCATTCCCTTTCTGCCTCCATGCTCCTAATCTGTGGTGTGACCACCTCTCTGAGCATGCTATCCATGTAGCACTCAGCCTCATGGATGCGCCTCAGTGACTCCAGCCGCCGCTCGAGCTCTGAAACCCAGAGCTCAAGTTTCTGCAGCTTGCAGCATTTCCTGTACATGTGGTCATCTAGGTCAGTAGTTGTGTCCAGGGCTTCCCACATATTACAGGGCACGCATTACTCATATTACTTTACATTACTGGCTCTGACTTCCCCTTATTCCTAGTGTTTCTTACTCAAATCCAAGTAGCTACTTCTTTAAAAATAATACGCATTTCTAATTTACAGCTATTTAAAAACACTCCCTAAACAGCAGTTTCTTACCAACCAATGAACTTATGGTTTTCCTGTGAAGTTACTGTTCGATTTTTTTTTCAAACTCAGCTCCAAAGGTGAGGTTTGGACCCAGGTCCATTTCTGATCAGCTGCTTGTTCCCAACTTTGAATAATTCCTACACATAACACGTCTCTTTTCCCCATGCACTGAATTCCCACATGAGCCTAATTCACAACTCACTCATCTCCGGAATCAGAGGAGAAAGAACATTGACATACAGTAGGATTTGGGTCAGTCATGGCATTTATTCCACCTACATTTTTTTAAGGTTAAAAATCTATGAATTATGAAGTAATAAATCAGTTCACCATTTTTTTTAAAGGTAAAATGTCTCTCACAATGCATACAAAGTAAATTGGGGAGAGGTATTATTTAGTGCCAATTCTTTTCCCAGCATACACTCAGGCAAGGTGCCAATGCTCCCTCTATCCCCAGGGTAGTTAGGCAAAGTGCTGACTCTCTCTGGGGTATGGTCAGGCAACGTGCCAACTCTCTCCCTGGGGTATGGTCAGGTGAGGTGTTGACTCCCTCTCTAGGGTATAGTCAAACAAGGTGCCGACTCTCTCTCCCTCGCTGGGTACAATCGGGTGAGGTGCCAACTCTCTCCCCAGGTAACTGTCAGGCAAGGTGCAAACATTCCCTCTCTTCCCGGAGTCCAGGCAGGCAAGATATCGACTCTTTCTCTGGGGTACAGACAGGAAAGATGCTGACTCTTTATCTCCCAGGGCTATGGTCAGGCGAGGTGTCTTTCCCCCCCACATATGCTCCACAAAGTCTCCTCACAACACAAGGTTTAGGGAGTAAAGCCAAGCCTACACTGTCCCCATTCCCAAAAAATACATTCTGAAAGACCCAGGTGGTCTTTATTAATTGTGAAACGGGGGGGTGCCCTCCACAGTATCAACCAGATAGGAGGTATTGATCGTGAAAAAGAACAGTGGTAGCCCAGCAAAGTTACCGTGGCTGAAGGAATGGTTGGGGGAGGGGACGGAATGCATGGGAAGTATGAAATGGCGGATGGGGATTCCATAAGGAGGAGCAGGATGGGGGTTGATATGAGAAGGATGAAGAGCAGGATTGGGATGGATATGGAATGAGGGGGTCGGCATGGCACTGGCACTGGAATTTAAAAGGGTACTGTTGCAATAAAGATACTAATTTCATCGTTAACACTTTGCAGGTCTCTGCTAGTAAGAACATAAATAGGAGCAGGAGTAGACCACACAGCACCTTAAGCCTGCTCTGCCATTCAATATGATCATGGCTGATCTTCTGCCTCAACTGCGTGTTCCTACCTGCTCCCCATTTCTCTTGACCTCCAGTAATACTTAAACTGAATATCAGAAGGAATGGACTCCCACAGTACCCTTTTTACTTCACATAATGACCTCTGGAATTTAATTTTGAGGAGACAGATGTGGAGAATTGGCAGTCAATATATAATTCCCAGAGATGTATTCACCGTGACTAGTATAAACTGATGATCTGGCTCAGTGGATAGCAGCACAGGTGAGTTTTTAACTCCATTATGCCTGACAGCAGCCCTCACAAGGTGACAACTGATCTTGCATTGGTGTGGTCAGTCCATAGGGTCCACAAGGTTGCTATCAAGCTCCAGCTCCTTTTGCCTTAGAGTGATTGCTGCAAAACCACTGCTCCTCCTCAGATGCTAGAAAACACCATCAGCCTCCAGCGAGCACTACTAGACCACAACTTGCAAGTGATGCCTGACCATCATACCCCACAAGCCAGACCCACGAATGAATGCCATCAGAATCCAACTGTTTCCTTGAGGGCTGACTTACCAAGTGTTTCCAAACCCAATCTCCAAATGGTCTCATGTCCCAGTTCCTCATAAAGGGTCAAACCATAGCCCTTAAGAATATTACCAGTTGCCAGTTTAAGAGTCCTGCTGAACCCCCAGTAGATTCCCAATTCCTAAAAGGAGCCAGCTCCCAGAGATGCAAAACTACAATCTTCCCCTTACAGCCAAAGGTAACAACCCCACGCGTCCAGTTGCAGACCCTCTAGTACTGTCGGATCCTATTCTTCCCTTTTGAGTGTTGTTAAAATGGAATCAAGCCCAGGACCATGTGACTCCCAATCTCCTAGGCTGATAAACATTAGTCCTGGGTTCTGCCAAAACTCTCAAAATTTTGGGTTTTAACAAAATATTTCTTCGGATTCAGTGTCACTGGTCACTCCCACAAGTGAACATTGTGGAACGAATCCTGAAACATGTTTACAATCTGGAATGGAACTCTTCTTGCTCAATATAAGGTTAATCAATTGCACAACTCAGGAATCATAACCATAAACCTCTGTATCAGGGCTACTGAAATGTAATACTTATTGTCACAAAAATTCTCCATTAACAGATCACAGACTGAATAAGTACTCCCTAAGATGAGACACTCATTTCAAGCCAGTAGTTTATTTATTCAGGATATATAAAAGAAAGATACTTGAATTTTCAGAAAAAATGCATTTCCCTAAACTCAATCTATGAAAATAAAGATGCAACTAGGTTTCTATATTTCTGGGGCCTCAACTGTTTACCATCTTTATTAATGACTTGGATGAAGGGACCAAGTGTATTGTAGACATATTTGCTGACAATACAAAGATAGGAAAGAAACTTGTGAGGAGGAAACAAAGAGTCTGCAAAGGGATATAGATTGGTTAAGTGAGTGAACAAAAATTTGACAGATGGAGTACAATGAGGGTAAATGTAAGGTTTTCCACTTTGGTGGGAAGAAGAGAAAAGCAGAATATTATTAAATCAAGAGAGATTGGAGCATGATATGGTACAGAGGGATCTGGGTGTCCCTGTATACAAATCAAAAAATGTTAGCAAGCAAATATGTCAAGTAATTAGGAAGGAAAATGGAATGTTAGCCTTTATTAAAAGGGGGAGAGTGTATAAAAGTAGGGAAGGCTTGTAACTACAGTACAGGCCCTTGTGAAACCATACTTGGAGTATTGTGAACAATACTTGTTTAATGAGGGATATATTTGCATTGGAGGCAGTTCAGAGAAGACTCACCCGGTTGATTCCTGGGATGAAACGGTTGTCTTATGAGGAAAGGTTGAGCAGACTACGGCTATACTCAATGGAGTTTAGAATAGGTGACCTTATTTAAACATAAGATTCTGAGGGGCCTTAACAGTGTAGGATGTTTCCCCTCGTGGGGGAATCTAGAAGTAGGGGACACAGTTTCAAAATAAGGCATCTCCCATTTAAGACAGAGATGAGGAGGAATTTCTTCTCTCAGAGGGTAATTAATCTTTGGAATTCACTATCTCGGAGATCCATGGAGGCTTGGTCATGGAATATTTCAAGACTGAGTTAAACGCATTTTTGATCTACAAAGGAGTGAAAGGTTATGGGGGTGGGGGGCAGCGGGGAGGCAGGAAAGCAGTGTTAAGACCACAATCCGATCAGCCATGACCTAATTGAATGGCGGAGCATGTTTGAGGGGCCTAATGGTCTACAGCTCCTATTATGTTATTATTTAAAGACGTTTACACTGTAGGTTAAAGTTTCCCCTCATCTTTTTTTACTGCCAGTTGGATGTTCTAAGGTGGGAGGTTCAAAGTTAGCGGGAAGTGGCCGATACAAGGTAAATGGCAGGTTCAGCTGTTGGGATCATCTCGCAGAGGACTCTCATTTTCGCAGGGGGGAGGGTGAAGTGGGGGTGGGGGATGTTGGTGGGAAAAGAGGGCAGGGGAAATCTAGACTTTCCTTGTGAGGCCCAGAAGAGCATTCATGCTTTGTTTTCCACTTCATTTCCTTTGCGGCAAATCCCAACTGCTTTCACCAGCCAGTGTCTTCCTCGCTCAAGTCTCAGTTAAAATTGCAGTTTGTTTTCTTTATTCTCTCATGAGATATGGGCCTCACTGGAAAAGCCAGCATTTGTTGACCATCCCTAATTGTCCTCGAACACTTCAGAGGGCATGTAAGAATAGGGGAGGCAGTGGTGTAGTGGAATTGTCACTAGGCCTGTAATCCATAGAGCCAGGGTAATGCTCTCGGGACCCGGGTTGAAATCCCACCATGGCAGATGGTGACATTTGAATTCAATAAAAATCTGGAATTACAAGTCTAATGATGGCCATGAAACCATTGACGATTGTTGTAAAAACCCATCTGGTTCACTCATGTCCTTTAGTGAAGGAAATCTGCCATCCTACCTGGTCTGGCCTACATGTGGCTCCAGACCAACAGCAATGTGGTTGACTCATAAATGCTCTCTGAAATGGCTTAGCAAGGCACTCAGTTGTATCAAAACCACTACAAAATCAATAAGAGTAATGAAACCGGATGGACCACCCAGCATCGACCTAGGCACCAAAAACAACAACAGCAAACTCAGCCCTGTCAACCCTGAAAAGTCCTCCTTCATCTGGGGGCTTGTGCCAAAATTGGGAGAGCTGTCTCACAGACTAGTCAAGCATCAGCCTGACATACTCATACTCATGAAATCATACCTTACAGATACCACCATCACCATCCCTGGTTATGTCCTGTCCCACCAGCAGGACAGACCCAGCAGAGGTGGTGGCACAGCGGTATACAGTCAGAAGGGAATTGCCCTAGGATTCCTCAACATTGACTCCAGAGCCCATGAAGTCTCATGGCGTCAGGTCAAGAATGGGCAAGGAAACCTCCTGCTGATTATTCCGTATCACCCCCCCCACCCCATTAGCTGATGAATCAGTGCTCCTCCATGTTGAACACCACTTGGAGGAAGCACTGGGAGTGGCGAGGGTGCAGAATATACTCTGGGTGGGGACCTTCAATGTCTATCACCGAGAGTGGCTCAGTGGCAGCAGTATAGACTGAGCTGGCCGCGTCCTAAAGGACATAGCTGCTAGACTGGGTCTGTAGCAGGTGGTGAGGGAACCAACATGAGGGAAAAACATACTCGACCTCATCCTCCCCAACTTACCTGCTGCAGATGCATCTGAGCACGACAGTATCGGTAGGAGTTACCGCCGCACAGTCCTTGTGGAAACTAAATCCTGGCTTCACATTGAGGATAACCTCCATCATGTTGTTTGGCACTATCACCATGCTAAATGGAATAGGTTTCGAACAGATCTAGCAGCTCAAGGCTGTACAACCATGAGGTGCTGTGTGTCATCAGTAACAGCAGAATTGTACTCAACCACAATCTGTAACCTCATGACCTGGCATATCCCCCACTCTATCATTATCACTAAGTCAGGGGATGAACCCTGGTTCGATGAAGAGTGCAGGGGGGCATGCCAGGAGCAGCACCAGGCATACCTACAAATGAGATGGCAACCTGGTAAAGCTACAACACAGAGCTACTTGCGTGCCAAAGAGGATAAGCAGCAAGCAATAGACAGAGCTAAGCAATTCCACAACTAACGGATCAGATCTAAGCTCTCCAGTCCTGCCACACGCAGTCATGAATGGTGGTGGACAATTAAACAACTAACTGGAGGAGGAACTCCACAAATATCCCCATCCTCAATGATGGGGAGCCCAGTACATCAGTGCAAAAGAGAAGGCTGAAGCATTTGTAACGATCTTCAGCCAGTAGTGCCAAGTGAACAGGTTAGGCTTGTATTGACTGGAATTTACAAGAGTAAGAGGCAACTTGATTGAAACTTTTACAATCCTGAGGGGTCTCAACAGGGTGGATGTGGAGAGGATGTTTCCTCTTATGGGAGAATCTAGAACTAGGGGTCATTGTTTAAAAATAAGGGGTCATTCATTTAAGAAATCGGGAAAAAAAATTTCTCAGAGGGTAGTGAGTCTTTGGAACTCTCTTCCTCAAAAGGCAGTGGAAGCAGAGTCTTTCACTATTATTAAGGCAGAGCTGGATATATTCTTAATTAACAATGGGGTAGCCAGGAATGAGAGGTTGAGGTTACAAGCAGATCAGCTGTGATGTCATTGAATGGCAGAGCAGGCTCGAGGGGCCGAGTGGCCTACTCCTGCTCCTAATTCGTATATGTTTGTAAATGGATGATCTATCTTGGCCTCCTCCTCCGGAGGTCCCCAGCATCACAGATGCCAGTCTTCAGTCAATCCAATTCACTCTATGTGATATCAAGAAACAGCTGAAAGCACTGGATGATGCAAAGGCTATGGGCCCTGATAATATTCCGTCAATAATACTGAAGACTTGTGCTCCAGAACTTGCCACGCCCCTAGCCAAGCTGTTCCAGTACAGCTACAACACTGGCATCTACCCAGCAATATGGAAAATTGCCCACTCTGAAGAAGGGTCATCCAGACTCAAAACATTAACTCTGTGCTTCTCTCTCCACAGATGCTGTTAGACCTGCTGAGTTTTTTCAGAATTTTCTGTTTTTGTTGTAGAAAATTGTCCAGGTACGTCCTGTACACAAAATGTGATGGAAGCAGTCATCAACAGTGCTATCAAGCAGCTCTTGCTTAGCAATAATCTGATCACTGATGTTCAGTTTGGATTCTGTCAGGATCACTCAGCTCGTGACCTCATTACAGCCTTGGTTCAAATGTGAACAAAAGAGCTGAACTCCCGAGGTGAGGTGAGAGTGACTGCCCTTGACATCAACGCAGCTTTTGACTGTGTGGCATCAAGAAGCCCTAACAAAACAGGAGTCAATGGGAATCAGGGAGAAAACTCTCCGCTGGTTGGGATCAAACATAGCACAAAGGAAGATTGCTATTGTTGTTGAAGGGCAGTCATTTCAGTTCCAGGACATCATTGCAGGAATTCCTCAGGGTAGTGTCCTAGGCCCAACCATCTTCAGCTGCTTCATCCATGACCTTCCTTCCATCATAAGGTCAGAAGTGGGGATGTTCAGATTGATTGCACAATGTTCAGCACCATTCATGTCTTCAGATACTGAAGCAGCCCATGTCCAAATGCAGCATGACCTGGACAATATCCAGGCTTGTAACATTTGCGCCACAAAAGTGCCAGGCAATGACCATCTCCAACAAGAGGGAACCTAACCATCGTCCTTTGATATTCAATGGCATTACCAACGCTGAATCTCCCACTATCAACATCCTGGGGGTTACCATTGACCAGAAACTGAACTGGACCCACCATACAAATACGCTAGCTACAGGAGCAGGTCAGAGGCTAGGAATCCTGAGGTGAGTAACTCACCACCTAACTCCCCAAAGCCTATCCATCTACAAGGCACAGGTCAGGAGTGTGAGGGAATACTCTCCACTTGCCTGGATGTGTGCAGCTCCAACAACACAAGAAGTTTGACACCATCCAGGACAATGCACTCCATCCACTAACACTCACTCTCTCCATCACTGACGCACAGTGGCAGCAGTGTGTACCATCTACAAGATGCATTGCAACAACGCATCAAGGCTCCTTACACAGCACCTTCCAAACCTGCCACCGCTATTCATCTAGAAGGACAAGGGCAGCATACACATGGGAATACCACCACCTAGAAGTTCTCCTCCAAGCCACTCACCACGCTGACTTGGAAATATATCGCTGTTCCTTCACAGTCGCTGGGTCAAAATCCTGGAACTCCCTCCCCATCAGCACTGCAGTTGTACCTACACCAAAGGAACTGCAGTGGTTCAAGAAGGCAGTTGACCACCATCTTTTCAAGGGCAATTAGGGATGAGCAATAAATGCTGGCCAGCGACGCCTGCATTTCATGAATGACGTTTGTTTTGTTTTGAGATCTGCTCAAGTGATAACATGGTTGACCGCTTTGTAAATGATACATGCATTTGTAAACTTTTCAAAGTCATAATGGAAACCTATCACCTACTTCTGTTCGTTAACTTTGTAAACACAATGAAATATCAGTATCTTCTGTGAAGTTTAGCTTTAAGCCTGAAATTTCTGTTGACCAAGTGGTCACAAAAGGTGGGAAGTGGGTAAATGTTTGCAATCAGAGTGCAAAACCATTGAGGTTGTAACAACAAAGTTGATTCATGATTTTGGAATAAAGATCCACTATTGTGAAAATAAACAGAAATACATATTAAGAATCCTAATTAGAACAGTTGATTTTTAATTTCATCTGTTTTACTCAGCTATCCTAATTGCTGTGATGTCAAGTTCTTCTAAACTAAGTCTAAACCACCTTCCCATCCAGCCTACATGACCTCTCATTTTGTAAGTAACTTCCCCGCCCTTAGGTTGTCCTTCTGCAACCTTTCACCATTAAACTGAGAAAGCCAGCAAGTGACCTGTCTTTGCCTTTCTTGAGGTCAGCAATAGGTTTACAAGAGTTGGGATATAGTTCCAGTTTTTCAGATTGATTAATGTTTGCAAGGAAATAAAGGGCAAGAAGGCTTCCTATGTGGTTAAAAATAAATAAGCAAGAATGTCTTCTACCTGGCAGAAAATATTCTGTGTTTTGCTATTGGAAACAGTCACACAGGGTCTTGCCCATTCAGAAGACACACATACTCAATGGCTGGATTTAGTCTTCAGTCAGTTCCCACTGTGTTGTGGAGATAGGTATTTTCCTAGATTTGGCTGCTGATGACATCTGATGCTGGAAAAAGCTTCAATAAATCTTGAAATTGAAAAATTAGAAATTCTGGCACATTCCCACCTCATCTTTGGCTAGAATCTGGACCGGGGTCATGATATGGCAACAAACTTTCTGAGATGGGCTTCTGGTGGTGCAACCTCCACCCTTTTCTTTACAGGGACATCATTGTAAAAGGCAGCATGTGGTTGACCCAGGCATGTTTGGTGAGACAAAATGTATCAGCAGACCTAGCATTCTGCAGGACAAGTTTGGAGTACTGGCCTGAACCCTGAACGTCTTGGCAATATAATTTTTATTTTTAAAATGGGGACAACTATACTTGGTTACCTGGGGATCTAACATGATCCCCCACCTCCACCAAAAAGTAGGAAAATGATAAGCCAAAGCATGCAGAAATTAGTAAAAGGTGGGAAATAATTAACCAAAGCTGAAAATAATTTTCAGAGAAGTCCAAAGTGGGAAATTGTTAATCAAGTTTCTTATGGGGAAACAAAGTGCTGCCACCTGCAAGTGAGGGCCTGGAATTAGCTTGGTGAATGATTTCCCATTGTGCAATCTCCCAATTTATATGGTCAGTTTTGCTCCAGAGGTCTGAGCCTAATTTCCTAATTGGCAAGTGCTTCTGCATACCATTTGGCTGCACTGGCCATAATAGCACAAGAGAAGACAGTGAAACAGCAACTCCACTGCCAGGCCAGTGGTGCCAAAACAGTGTTCTATTAATAATCTTGGGTCAAAACTCTGGATTTCTTCTGGGTCAGTGGCAGGTGAAAGGGATTGGTGAGCTAGGAAGGGAAATGTCAAATCTGTGTATCTGCCCCTTTGCCGGGCAAAGGCTACTTTTAACTGATAAAGCCCTGACCGTCTTGGGTGCGCCATTTGGGCTAGCTAGGGTGAAGGGGCACTCATTGATACTGCAACTAACCAGGTTAGATACCAGGATGACTAGTGGTAGTCTCCAAAACCTATCAAGACAGACTCTTTAAAACCACGGGGTTAAACTGCCAGCTGCAGGTGCACCAGTTGCCTTGCCTTGATGATTGATTTGCACTTGGCCAGTCAGCACTTCTGGGCTCTCTGGTTGGACACTTTTGCTCAGGAGTTCTGAGTCTGATTTGATGGACTGCTAGGGGCTGCAGACCTCCAATTGAGAATTCCTGCTTTTTAAAGAGTATCCACTGATCACTCCCAACTTTGTCTTCTTTTGTGTCACATGTTGTGCAAACATTTATATATACATGAAATGTGTACAGCTATGTGCATAACCACAGATTAATTTGCATTATGAACATACGAATTACGAGTAGGCCACTCGGCCCCCAAGCCTGCTCTGTCATTCAATAAGAATGACAGAGCAGGCTTGCAACGTTTAAGAAGTATTTAGATGAGTACTTGAAACACCACAGCATACAGGGCTACGGGCCAAGTGCTAGAAAATGGGATTAGAATAGATAGGTGCTTGATGGCCGGCATAGACACGATGGACTGAAGGGCCTGTTTCTGTGCTGTATAGCTCTATGGGGAGAATTTTCGGCTCAGAGAGCGGGGGCGGGGCCCACTCGCCGAGGCGTAAAATGATGCGGGTGACATCAGCTACGCGCCTGCCGAACTGTCAAAGGCCTGTTAAGGCCATTAATTAACTAATTAAACCAATTGAGAAAGCTGCCTGTCCAACCTTAAGGTTGGCGGGTATGCGAAGGGCCCAGTTGGCCTTTGCATTTTTCATGGAACCTCATCCACGGGCGGGATGAGGTTTCATGAAGGGTTTATAAATTAACTGAAGTTTTTCATTAAAGTTCATTGACAGTGTCACATGAGGGTCATGTCTCAAATTTTTTTTTCTTTATTACAAATTTTCAAACTTAAAACTTATCTCCCTTAGGCACCTCTGTGCCTCAGGGAGATTTCTGCACTCTTTCACGCGCGTGCCGACTCAGGGAACCCCCCCCACCCGCACAGGGAGCGCTTAATTGGCCTGCCCACGTAAAATGGCAGCGCGGACCCGATATCGGTGCCCCTGATCGGGTCGGTGCCCGCCTGCGCCCGCCCCCGCACAACTCCCCCGACTGGGGGGGGGGGGGGGGGGGGGGGGGGGGGGAATTCTCTGCTATGGCTCTAAAAAAAGTCAACCATATTGCTTTGGGTCTGGAGTCACATGTAGGCCAGACCAGTTAAGGATAGCAGATTTCCTTCCCTAAAGGACATTCGTGAACCAAATGAGTCTTTATGACAATCAATGTTAGTTTCCAGGTCACCATTACTGAGGCTAGCATTATATTCCCGATTTATTAATTGAATTCAAATTCCACCAGCTGCTGTGCTGGTATGTGAACCCATATTCCAGAACATTAGCCTTGGCCTCTGGATTACTAGCCCAGTGACATTACCACTATGCCACTATCTACCCTAATAACATTATGATGATGCAATATTGCTATATCAAGAAGGATCCTATCGGCTTTAATGAGTGCCTTTGCCACCTGCTCAGTAGAGCAGGTTACAATCCTAAATGGCAGGATCCTTGCAGCTTTCCAGCAGGTAGGTTTACCTGGACAATTTTTGATCACCCATCTGTTTGCCACCAAGTGGTGAGTTAAAATCACTCCTAATTCTCTCTATGATAGTACAAGAATATTTATCCATACATTACTACATTCTAATAATGGTGGCATGTTAATAATCAGAATAAATAATCAGTGTTTTCTTCTTTAAAGATTGGAATTAAATTTAAGAAAATTATGGACCAAGAGGTTTGTATTGCCACCTACTAGACTCCCTGTTCATATACATTTCTCTGTCATGATATTCCAGCTTCCTAGTTTGCCTCAAATTTGTACTGTTCCATCCCATTTTCCCAATTTATTTTGAGATTCTTCCTGCCTACATTATTCTCATTCTTTCTTCCTATTTACATTGCTCTTTATTCTATGTATGCGCTGTATATCCTTCCTGTTTACTCAGCTGAACTTTGGGAGAAGGCCTTGGTCTATAAACATTCAGGTTTAGGTGAAATCTTGTTCTTTTGCCTTTTTCCTCAAACTAAACACGCTAGATGAAATTTCCTTGCCTAAATTACTTGGGGCTCTGATCAATATTTTAAACTATCATTATTCATAACACCTTAAATTTTAAATATTTAAATCAGCATTTGTCCAATGAGTATTATTTGTTCTCTCAACTAAACTTGCCACACCTGTTACACTTGTCATAAGTTATGAAATTTTAGGCTAGATATTTTCATGGCCTCAGCGTCAGCAGTCACTTTTGTAAGTGGACATTACATTCCCTACAATATAGACTGTATGTTTGTCTGCCCATTATGATATCAATAAGGAAATCAGCACAGACTGTGCAGGCAGTAGCTCCCAGTACTGCCTGCCCAGGGGATCAACCTAAATCTGTGCAGTGCTATTTGAAGTGGTGCTACGGACACAAATTTCTCGCCATAGGATTTAAGAAAGTTTTTGTTAATTAATTCTTCAGCGTTACTTCCCATCCTTAAAAGATCTTGAAAGACGATGGTGAGCTTCCTTCTGGGTTGGATGCAACTGGACAGCTTGCTAGGATACTTCACAGGCAGTTGAGTCAAAAACATTGGTGTGGAACAGGAAACATATAAAAGGCAGACAAGAATGGCAGATTTCCTTCCCGAAATGAATAAAGCAACTGGGTTTTGCTGACAAATTAATGGCTACTCTGACTGATAAAGCTTTTAAACTGAATTCGAATTGCCAAATGTCCAAGCTGAGAAATTAACTCCATTTATTGATTATTAGTCCAGGCCTGTTGATTACTACACTTCCTTGGTTGAGTCTGCATGCCTCAATAGGAATTCTTCACTTTGTTTGGTTGAAGAGGTATGCTGTTGCTTGCCCTGCTCACACAGGTCCCAAATTCTTTGTAGAATGCACCACGTGTAAACGGCTCTTTAATTACCACAAGTCGGCGCACAAATGTCCACTGTGTCTATGGGCAGGTGTAAACATAAAGGATGAGCGACATTTGTGCACTGCTGATCACAAAATCTGGGCCACAGAAGGATATTTGTACCTCACTCTTAACCACAACAAGTTATATCTATTATCTTTGTGCCTCTCTGCTAACTTACCTATATCTTTCTGAAATCCATACAGTTCTTCTTGCGATGTCATATCCTCTGCTTTTGTATCAACAAATTTATTTTTGCTCAAGTCTAAATCATCTATCTACAACAAAAATAAAATGAAGCCAGCACTGGTCCATGGAATACATCAATTCCAAACCTTCTCTCATCTAAGCAACACCCATTTACCTTAAATCTTTGTTTCTTGTCCATCAACTAACTTTCTATGCGCTTACTTTTTCATTTATATTATATACCTTTACTTTTCTGACAAGCCTCTTGTTAGACACCTGACTGAATACCTCTGAAATCCACATACACTACTTTGCTTTTTCAAATAACTAGTAAAATTTGCCTTTAACAAATCCATGCTAACTCCTTAACTAATTAATAAAATTAATGAGGATTTAGAATTGGATGTTGAATTAAGGATTAAAGGCAGAAAATTTTGATATCTTTGCTATCTTGTTTGTATATTGCTAGTTTGGACAAAAACCTGCCTCCTGCCAGTAACAGCAAAGTTACACACAGTATTCACTATCTGATCATTTTCTCGGCTGTATTCCTTTAGGAAACTAAAATATAGAAATGTTTTTATGATGCTCAACACACTGTTTTCACAACCTGACAGCTACATATGCTTCATTGTGTTCTGTAAATGCAAGTTATTCATGATTGCACTGCTCCATTATTACATTGACTACCTGAAAGTGATTGTTCTTTGACTGAAGTCACCATAAAGTCTGCTAGAAAATAGTTCCATTTGGATGTCTGATTTTAGAATGTGACCAGAAATATATAGCATATGCTTGTTGATATTTTTCTAGAACATCTTTCAAAATTTAAAGCTTACTTTTTCATGCTATAAAAACCCTGTTTTTCTTTATGTAAGCGCGCGTGGTTGTCCATTTCCATCTCTTGCTCTGTCTCAGTTGACTCTAAGGCAAAGAGTAAAATAAAGAAATATCAGGATTATCAATAACTGTGCCAAAAATGTGTTTTAATCTCAACAATTGGTTGTATAAATTTCCAAATTTTCATTCATTTTAACATTACCATTAATTGCAGCTTTCCAATTTGTTTCAGCCTTCTTTGAATTCTTCAGCTTTTTACGAGAATGACACTAAAAATAAACAAACATTTCATTTTTATTCTGAGAAACTAGTAAAATGAATAGTAATTTAGCAGCAGTATATGCCAAAAAAATGTTGAGGGATGCTGTTTTCATTTTGGAAAAACATTTATGAAAATGGGGTAATCTGGTATAAGTACACAATTCATACATGCTGTTGCTATAAATATTATATATATACTAATATATTGTCACTAAGTCACAACATTCCATTTCAAAATGCACTGAAGACATCTGTGGCAGGTTTTGTCATAGGCCTATTGTAAAAATGTCACTGTTTACCTGTAGCTGTCGGTTATACGTGAAGGAGATGCTGTAATAGAGCTGTTACATTAAAATGCCATGTAAAATTAGTTTAGCTGATGTGGCTGCTATATGGTGCCTCAGCCAATCATCACTATACCTAAAGCTACTACATGGATACACATCAGCATTATTCCAATAACTCTGCAGTGACCTAAATATGAAGATGATCTTGAAACCCTTGTTGATATAACAAGGCAATTTATCATAATACCAAATAATTTTTTTTTTAAATGATCGTTTTTTTGCTTCAAGGTCAGGTCAGCCTCCTATCAGGTCTGAGCACGTGTATCTGAATTTCTAAGAGCTCATCTGCTGAAAGACCTTTCAGCGCATCCTTTCCCTACACTAAAGTATAACTCTCATTCTGTCATGTCCTGTTCCTGTCTTGTTTGTTTTCTGATCCCACCAGGCTTGACTCAATGCATTGCCGGCAATTGAATTGAGTTCTTGTTGTCAACTCCGGTTGCAGCATGAAAAAGAACCAATTTCCCTTTGCCACAGTAAATTATTTTATGAGTCTGTAAAAGGAAAAGTATAGAAACATCCTGCATTAACTCAAAGATCAAGGCCTGAAAGCAGAAACATGCCACGAACCAATCCCACTGACACTAAAAATGGAGCTTGTAAAATGGAAAAAGAAACCTTGAACTCTTCCGCCAACCCTCTCCAAAGAGAATCCCACTGAAATGACCATTCACAGCCTCCCTCCTCTGAAAAGTTTCATTGCCTTTTCTCCCACATTCCCATCTTCCCTAAAATCCACCAATACCACCAATCCTATTCCCCTCAGTCCATGTAAATCCATGGTACCCTGTGGTCAGGCGCACCACACTCTGAAATCAAGTGACAAATGCCACCTCAACCAGATGCTATGGACCTCTCCTCAACTCCCCCCAGATGCCTGTCACAACATGAACCAACCAGTCTTACTGAGTTTCATCCTTCACACGAGGGTTTCCAATCTCCGCTCTCCAAGATCTCGCCTTGGAATCTTCTCCCAAATCAATGCCTTCTCTCAAATTGCAGGCCAGTCCTGCCTGGGATTGGTGCCGAGGCTCCATTATACATGCATGCACGCTCTTATCTCCGAGGCTGCACTTGAGTCTTCAAGACAGTTGTGGATAAAACCATTCGACCCACTCAATGACTCTTCCCCCCAGCCCAGCTCTCACGCTGGGCTTGCACCAATTTTCAAGCAATAAAATGGGGTCACTGTGGGAAAAAGTCTGAGAAACACTGAATTAAGAGGTAATTTTGTGGAGATGCTTAACATTTTGAAGAGACTGGGTTAAGCATATTGTTACATATTGTGAATTGAGTGGGTCTACAACAACTGGACATAGATACAAGATCAAAAAAGGTAGTTCAAATAGGAGGATATAGGGTTGGGCAATTTTATTATCCACTATCTGACCCTTCCTTTCATCATTTTTATAGGGTTGCTGTGGCAGAATCTTTTTAAAGAAAGTTATGAAGGGCTGTTTTCTTAAGCTTCCTAACACATGCCATTGTTACTATTGGTTTCATCATTTCTGTACAATATGTATACTGGGTGAATTGGCATGAAAGTGCTATGATTTGGCATGGAGGGCATGAAGGGCCATTGAGTGAGGTCTTTGTTGGCATAGGGCATGGGTAGGATCTTTTGAAGTTATCTTTCAAAAGGCTCCCGCATCCAGACTATGGTCGTGACTCCTCTATGGGGCCATGAAACTCGAATCCTCAAGAAGCTGGACCATCTCCACGAAGATTGCAGGGGTCTAGGAGATGCCTACTCCAATAATGGAATCGGCCAGGTCAAGAATGCAGGGTGCGGGTTCACTGCCTGCACCCTTCTCCTGCGTCAATGAAAACTGGGGACACCAGAAATGGGGGCAGAAATCCAGAATCATATCCCATCAATCGTTTTTAAAATTCCACAGACTCTCCATGGTTTCGCAAAAATCCAGCCCTATAAGTCAACATAAAGTAAAATAATTTAACAGAAACTTAAAATAAAGTGAAAAAGATCTACCAGGATCAAGGAATCTAAACACTTTTGCAGATTAAGTAATTTTGCAGCATCTAGTTCAAGTGATGTTTCTAGAAGGAAGCTTGTGGATAATCAGATTTAGCATTAAAAATCAAACAACCATATTGTAAACGTGCCACAAAATCAAACAGATTATAAACTGGGGGGGGGTTTGGTTTACACTGGGATTCTCCTGCTTGCATGCAATGACCTTGCTTATGCTGCTTTCTCAGGGGTTTATGGCGGAGAATTGGAAAACCCCTGCAGAAAATTATCACTAATGGACACTAAAAATGTGGCAAAAACTTAAGAATCAGGTGGTGCAGACAGAAAGCACACATATTTGTAGAATGTGACTACCAGGATAGTAGAAGAC
Organism: Cetorhinus maximus; assembly: GCF_964194155.1. NCBI lineage: Eukaryota > Metazoa > Chordata > Chondrichthyes > Lamniformes > Cetorhinidae > Cetorhinus > Cetorhinus maximus. The sequence continues at coordinate 90,603,561 of NC_135885.1, forward strand.
AAATTACTTGAACCTGAGTCTTTTTTTTGATCTAGAAATTCCTACAATGCTATTGATATATTAGATATATGGTTTGTATGGAAGAAGTATCTGCTATCAATTTCTGGCATAGAACCATACAAGTTCACAACACAGAAGCAAACTATTTGACTCATCAGGTCTTTGCTGGCTTTTTGCTAAAGCAATCCAAAACTAATCCCACTAGTTCACACTCTCCTTAAAGTCATGTAGGCAATTTTCCATCAAAGATGCCATGGCCTCAACCACTTGCCATTTCAAAGAATTCCATGTTCCAAGAATTGTATATGTAAAGGTATTTCTCTTAACCACTTCCTCACTCGACAGAAAATGAATGAACCTTATCAATGACACGAAAAATAGTCATTCTCTACTCTCTCTACCTTATTTTAAAAGCTTCCACTGAAACTCCTTTTAGCCTTCTCAGCTTCAATGAAATTATCCCACTAACATCTTCAAAGCTACATCCAGGCTGTACACTCTCCAGGTTTTGAATATTTCCATAATAAGTCATCCAAAACTATATACAGTAGCTGTGGCATAACCAATACTTTGTATTTTTTTTACTCCTATATTCAGTGTCCCTATTTATAAAACATAAGAGTACAGGGGTGTGGTGTTTTGCTACTGGGCTAATAATTCAGAGAATGCAAATTCAAATCCCAATGTGACAGTTTGGAATCTGAAAGCCAAGTTAATATAACATCTGGAATATTGATATCAGTAACAATGATAAAGCTGTAAACACACAGCTTTAAAGAAGGAAACCTGCCATCATTAACCAGTATGTACTATATGTGACTCCAGTCCCACATCAACATGGTCTCAACTCTGAAGCCACACAGTTGCATCAAACTGCTATAAAATAAAAGAGTAAAACCAGATAGGCCACTCAACAAAAGACATACTTAGTGCAGTGAACCTCAAAAAGTCCTCCTCAAAAACACCTGAGGATTAATGCCTTACTTGAAAGAACTGTCTCACAGACTATTAAAGCAACAGCTGGATGACAGTCACAGAACATACCTATCAATGTTCCAAACTCCTCCATTACCATGCCTGTGTTATGCCCTGTCCCAGTGGCAGGGTGGGGGGTGGCACAGTGGTACACAGTAGGGTAAGAGTGGCCCTGTAATTTCTCAACAGAGTTCATGAAGTCTCATGGTATCAGGTCAAATATGGGCAAGGAAGCCTTTTGCTAATTACTATCTCCCTCAGCTCATCAAGCAATACTCCTCCATGTTGAATACCATTGAGGGAGCAAAGGCACAAAATCTTCTTCGGATGGGGAACTTCAATTCCATCACCAAGAATGGCTTATTAGTACCATTACTGACTACACTGGGGGTTGATTTTGCCAATTACCCGCCTTGCCCAACTCATCCTACCCACTGCAGACCCCATGGACCTGACCAGCAGATCATCTATTACTTCCCCTTTCCCCATCTTCCTCCAGATGGGAGATGGTGGTATGGTGGTATAGTGGTAATGTGACTGGACTAGTAATCCAGAGGGCCAGGCTAATGCTCTGGGGACAAGGGTTCAAATCCCACCATGGCAGCTGGTAGAATTTAAATTCAATTCATAATCTGGAACTGAAGAGCTAGTATCAGTGATGGTGACCATGAAACCATTGTTGATCATCGTAAAAACCCATCTGATTCACTAATGCCCTTTAGGAAGGAAATTCTTACCTGGTCATGTGACTCCAGACCCACAACAATGTGATTAACTCTTAACGTCCTCTTAAATGGTGTGGCAAGCCACTTGGTTCAAGGGCAATTAGGAATGGGCAACAAATCTGGTCTGGCTAGCAATGCCCAAATCCGATGAAAGAATAAATAAAAAGATTGTCTGGTCACCCATGAATAAATGGGTGAACTACACACTCTTGGGATTAAGTAGATGGAAGATTCTATCTGGATATCTTGAATGCATTCATTCACTTAACGGTGCTGGCAATGTGTCATTGATCTCACCATCTCTTGCAGGAAGGGCACAGAACCTGTAGAGGAGCTCAATGGTAGGCAAGACATCTAAATGTGGATATGGTAGCTTACCTCTCACTAGCATTGTGCTAATTTCTCCAGCAAGGTGATAGAGCAAATGTGGTGATACCAAGTTTAAGGAGTGTGTGCCAAGTGGCATGGCAGAGCTGAAGAAACAAATCTGATGGCAGAATCCTGTTAAGTGGAGCAGGAAGGGGTTTTGAGGTTATGCATGTAAGTTGGGTAGCCACTGCCACCCTTAACCCGAGTGCATTGTGGAGGGTCATTGTACAAGACTTTCTTTTAGTGTGGAAATATCTCTCTAGGCCATCCTAGGCACAAATCTTTTCCTACTGGCATAAAAGTGACACAACTCACCACATGGAAATTTATCCTGCATTGATCTAGGAAGCAGTCTGATTGCATTCAAGAAATAATTCTCCTCTCTTCCAGTCCACCTTGGGTTGTTTTTCTGTTGTGCTTTCATATATACCTCGGAGCTGTGTACAGATCCTTACCTCTGTCAGTGCCACTGTTCAGTAGCCTGCAATGCGCACCAAGAACTGCATGCACCATTTACTTTCCTATCTTTTAACTCTACCTATATGATTCTGTTTCAAAACAAGCCCCAGGGCATCCTTATACTCTTAACACTGTGGTAGTATGCTCCAACAACATTGACACCTCATTCCTCTTTTAACTCTCCTAAAAATTTTATTCGGAATTACTAAGTTCCTGTGCCCTAATTCCATATTAGCTATATCACATTCTTTCATAGTTAGTACTCCAACTATACAATTTTGTTTTGAATGCACTGTGATTTTACATACAAATCTCTCAATCCTGACTGCAATTTTAAATAGTTGATCTTTATTCTTTTTCTCGGGGTTTTCTCATTTTTTTGTGTGATATCCTAGCCCATTCTACAAGTACCTTATTTATTTAAGACAATGCCTGTTACTTCCTTCTCAAACTATTTTTTCACCATTTATTTTAATTGAGCCAATGGTTTCTATTCCAATAACTTAATTAATCTTTGCTAGTGTCAAACATAGACTTTTTCCTAAATCCTCTCTCAGTGTTCCATTTATCTTTTCCATAAAGGTCATTGGTGCTTCTTTGGTACAGTTTAAAGATGACACCTTTACTACAGACTTTGTTTGAGAAATTGTTCTAATGCTCCAGTAGACATGCATTGATCTTGCTAATCTACACCTCCTTCTAAGCCATCAATTATAGTTCAACGAGTAGCCTCTGAGTCAGAAAGTTGTGGGTTCAAGTCCCACTCCAGGAAATTAAGCACAAAACCTTCTGCAATGCTGAGGAAGTTGTTGCGCTCTCAGAGATGCCATCTTTCAGATGTGACATTAAGCCGAGGCCCCCTCTGCCCTCCTCTCAACTGCACATAAAAAAATCTCATGACATTATTTGAAGAAGAAAGCAGGTTCATTCTTCCTGGTGTCTTGGCGAACATTTATCTCTCAAAAACACTTGAAACAGATTTTCTGGTATTAGCAGAGTGTGGTCTGCAGGAGCTGCTGTGCACAAACTGGCTGCCATATTTCCTACAACAGTAATTACTGGAGGTCAGAATAATTTTTTCTTTGAGGGCTCTTTTTGAGATTTTCTCAAGGGCTACTTAGGCTCCTTGGGTCTAAAGATTCAAGTTAGAAACCAAACTGTTCCCAGAGCAAGAATTTTCAAACTCACTCTACGCCTCCATTAATGGAAACAAAAGAAACAAGAGATTGCTGGGCAGGCGGTCAAGAATCCAACAACAATTAAACAGTTTTCCTTCATTCACCACCACCACACAACACCATCCATCCACCAGTGCCTGATACTAAAACATGCTAAAGATAGACAATGACAGCCAAAAAAAGCTTGTCTACAGAGAGGCACTTCTGTAGCAGAAATATGTAGCAAAAAATTAAGGGAATAGAAAAACAGGTTTTCCCCCACAATATTTTTTCTCCCTCTACCCTAGATCTTGCTACTTTAAGCTTTTATTCCCACTATAATTTATTGGATAAAAAGAAAAGAAGAAGAAAGCCTTTGGAAGGATTTGACATTTTTCTTTTTTGTTTGACTATTGGTGTTCCTGCAGTAGTTTGTAAACTTGATAGCCAGGCCCAGGAGGAGGGCGTTAAAAGGAAAAAGAAAGAAAAAAGAGTTGCAAAATCATATACATAAACAAAATAAGCTGTAAGTGTGAAAGTGAGCAAAGCTGCCTGTTGCTCACACCCTCCCACTTTCGCCCTGAGAGGCCTCCTTTGAAGTAAAAGGGTCTGGCACATATAGGGTTAATGTGGGACTGAGTGAAGTACCGGCTACACAGCGATGCAAGAGAGCACATGACCTGTACCTAGGGGTCAGTCTCGTGTTGGACAGAGCCGCATGTACCAGCAAGCATGGGGACGGCTCCTGGTTTGTCGCCTTTATTGGATATTTGTAAATAGTTCTAAGAGTCAATAAAGAATTACAGTTAACCCATGTATGACTACAAAGACTTCTTCAGACCTACCAAACTATAACCAACACTCTACAACATGGTAGCATCTTGTGGAAAAACCCAAGGCCTCACAGAAAACACAGAAAGACTAAGAAAAAAGTTCAGCAAAGCAATCTGACTTGAAAAGAAGCTCTAGAAGCAGGGGTGCAAAAGGGGGAAAAGAATCATCAGGAAAAAGCTCCAAGAAAAAAAAAGGCTTGGAAGCTGAAGGCAGAAATTTAAAATTTCTTACTGCAGCATAAGACTCATTGAGTCTCCTTTGGAAATCCAGCTTCAAATCCCAGAGTGCAGAGTCAGCAGGCTGAGCAAGGGTGAGTGAAATCTTTTAAAACACCAGGTCCCAAGAAATCTTAAAACAATTCAGTCAAAAGTGCAATTTGAAAAAACCTGTCTCCAAAACCCAATCCCCGAATCAGTGCCACAACACGTAGCATCCAAGCTTGCCCTGAAATCGTTAATTCTAAACTCAGCTGAGAGTAAGCAAAACCCAGGATTCGACAAATTGTGGAACACACAGCACTTAAAAAAAGATAGAAAACCCCCAGTAAGGTAAAAATACATTACTTGCACAAACCACATGAGGATGCCAGAGAGGCAATGAACTTTCAGAAGTCCCAAAAATATATCTTTTTGGAAACCCTGACACATTACCTGAACTGCAACAGCAGGTGGCAATTTTTTTTTTACATCGTTCATGAGTTGTGGGCGTCGCCAGTGTTTATTACCCATTCCTAGTTCAGAGAGCATTTAACATTTCTGTGGGTTACGAGTCACAGTTTAGGCCAAACGGCAGATTTCCTTCCCTAAAGGGCATTAGTGAACCAGGTGGATTTTTACAACAATTGACATTGGTTTCATGGTCATCATTAGACCTTTAATTCCAGATTTTTATCTGCCCTGGCAGAATTTGAACCCGGGTCCCCAGATCATTAACCTGGGTCGCTGGATTACTAGTCCACCAACAATACCACTATGCCATCGCCTCCTCCAGTGTGGAGGAAGCAGCTGAGTGCAAATGAAGGAAAGCTATCTGATGAAGTCCAGAATATACAAGCCCTACAAAAGGAAAATAAGACAGGAAAATGTTTGCATCAAAGCTGAATTGGAAGATTTGAACCACAAAATTCAAGCTGAGTATATACCTTTGAAAATGCATGATAAAGTTTTCAATGCACCAAGCTGTTTGAGATCTGAACAAGCAGATTTCTGAGGCATCAGAAAGGTACAAGGAGGAATCAGCAACTCTGAATTCCACTGCTGGCAAATCGAAGAGGGGGTTGGGAAACATCAACCAGAAATACAGCCAGGCACAACAGCAGGCAGAAAAGGTGCCCAAAGAAGTCGCTGCCCTGGAAGACTCTTCGAAGGATCAATACGTAGCCCTGAAAAAACATGAGGAACTAAAAGAGATGTTGACTACTGCTTCAGCAAAAGCTATGCTGGAACAATCAATAGTGACAAAGCAATGCAGTGAAATGTAGTGTAATTTGGCAAGAGGTCAACAAGAAAATGAAGTTGAAAGAACAGCCAATCACTCTTCAAGATCAACTGCAAAAGGAGTACATAACCTTTCAGCAGTACAAAGAAGTGAAGACTATCTCGAACAGCAGAATGGAAGAATAACAGGACAAAGTCAAGGAGACTCTGTTGAATTATAAGAGAATTCAAGACAAAACAATTAAGCTTTGCAAAGAAAAGGAAAACCTGTTGATGGACTTACATGCTACAAGGACCCCTCAGGTCAAAGTTTGTTCCTCTGGAAAATTATGAAGAGAAGCAAAATGAATTTAATGTCACTTGAACAAGCTGAAGAATCAGTTGGCAGAGAAGACTCAGCAATGTTAGATATTCCAGGGGGAAGCCAAGAGGTACAAGAAAGAGGCTGAAGAGCTGAAGAACCAGCTGAATGGAAAAGAGGAGGCATTGACAGGAAAAGCCAAGAACTTTACAAGCTGCGAGTGGATAATGAAGCCATGAGTGGCACAATTACAGAACTGAGACAAGTTAAGACTTCGTTGGAGACAGACCTGACCAACAGTGAAGAAAGAAAAGATAGAAGTAAGATCAGAGACGCAAATCTGAAGCTGAATCTCAAGGAGCTAAAAGAAAAAGCACTGGATGCCTCAAACTTACTGAGAACCATTGGGTTGTTAAAAAATGACATCACTGAAATGAAAATCAAGAGCCTAATATGTCAAGAAAAAATTGAATAGTTGCAAGAAAAAATAGAACTCTCACAAAGGACCATGAAGTGTCTCAGAACAAACTAGCAGAAGTAACATTAAAGCATGTGAGCTTGAAGGATAGCACACAGGAATTAGGTTCTGCTAAGGGAAAACTGTTCAGTGAAGAGAAACAACACTCATGGATGAAAGACAAGTTTGCTAATGAAAAATTAGAACTGGATGAACTTCCAGTATCAGAAATATTAAGGATCTTGAAAAATGCCTGGAACAGAGAAAGAAATTACTGATTACACTGGAACAGTTAGCTGAATGCAGAATAAGCAACCAAAACTGATGAAATGTTGGAACTTCATTATGGAAACAGCAATGAAATTCTTGAACTTCAGTGCAATCTGAATAACATGAAAGATCAGATGCACAGTATGGAAGAGCAAATCCAGACTTTGAAAGCAGATAAGGAAAATTTTAAGAAATAGATTGAGGATCTAACAAGTGAATTTAAAGAGTCTAAGGATGACCACGGAAGACTCCAAAGGAAATAAATGCCAGATGAAGTTGTTAAGCTTGTATAAGGATTCCACAGATAACTCTAAAACAAAGACAACTGAACTCACCAGAGTAGTTGCTGAGCTGAAAGGACCCATAAGTTTGAAAGAGGATTGAAAAATAAGAGAGTAACAAATATGTGCCTGAAATTGTGAAACAAGTGGAAATGAAGGTTCCATTTTGAAATGACCCACATGACGACAGAAGAAATGAAAAAAGCAACAAGGAGGCAAGCACAGTGTTCATCCACCCTGCAAGAAATGAGTTAGGATAACAATCACCAATCAGCACAACAGCCGAACCAACAAAGTGCAGTTCAACATGAAAGAATGGAAGAAAATACCAAATAGAAAATACCCAAATGCCAAAACAACCTCCAAGCCTACAGGAAGAACCAGTTGTGACAGAGCCTACCACTCCTCGGACAATAGCACGAATGAGATGTGGAAGGATTATAAGGCCTGCAGACCCCCTGAACCTTTGGATTCAAGGACTTGAAAGGGGGAGATGGGTTAGTGATAATGTAGCAATGACAATGTAAATTTATGATCGTAATAACAATGTAAGACATATGGTAAACTATACTCATTTAAAATGAATTGGACAGAGACTTGGGGCAGACCTGGCACATATTGGGTAAATGTGGGACTGAGCACAGTGCCGCCCACAGAGTGATGTAAGACAACACATGACGCGCACCTAGGAGTTAGTCTAGTGTCGGACAGAGCCATCTGTACCAGCAAGCATGGAGATAGCTCCTAGCTTGTATTATTTACCGGATATTTGTAAATAGTTCTAAGAGCCAATGAAAACTTACAGTTAACCTACGTATGACCTTGAAGACTTCTTCAGACCTACCGGCTGTAATCAACAGCCTACACACCTTCTCCCCACATACACACACAGATTCATTCTCACCTACTCAGTCTTGGTCACTCTCACAAGCATAGCCAGTGTTGCTTTACCTGCACTGGATCCATCACTACCTCAGCCTCCCTCTCTCCTGTCTCTCCCATTCTGATGCTCCAGCACTTTCAATCATGTTTCCTCCCTTGCACCTTTGTTGCTCCTCCAATTATAAATTCTGTTTCTGGAGGGGCAGTGAAATCAAGAGGGAGGGAACCTGTCATTGGAGGAGGTGGAGGAGCCAGTACGGGAGAGACAGAATCTATGATTGGAGGAGCAACTCCTCACAGAATCTGTCTCTTCCAAGTTCGTTACTCCTCCAATAGCAACTCTGCATTGTCTTCCTGATCTCAACAAGACGCCTGCAATTGGATTGGTCAGTCCAGACCATGAAGGTGCCATAATGTAAGCTAACAATATATGAGGGCAACCTTTCTTGAATTTTTCACCCCATCTCTCCTTTTTTGCAAGCTACTTGTGATGTTGCGGGGGTGAATTCACCCACCTCCCTATATATCGTGAACCCTGGCAACTACACTTCAAAAGTATTTCATCGGCTGCGAAGGACTTTGGGAAATCTGAGGGTGTGAATGGAAACCTTAAAATTCCCCCTTTCTTCTTTTATCATTGGCCAACAGGCAACATATGAAGCATTCAGGAAATTAGCGCACTCATGTTTTTCAAGCTGATGTCCAACTTCTTAAACTCCCTCTGCAGGACCTGAAACATGCTTCTCAGCCAGGTTATTGGTTTTAATGTGGACTATGCTTTCACTACCTCAAAATTTGTTCCATTTATCTGGTAATGTCCTTCAACCAGGCTGCAGTGAGGAATTTAACATCTGGGACTCCCAGTTATTATATGTGTAGTTGTGTGTGTGCGGTGGGTGGGGGGCATATTTATTATCTTCTAATATTTATATGGATGTGTTTGCACACAAGGGAAAATGTACTATCTTTTTTACCCTGGTAGTTATGTTAGTTGGAGGCTAGGGTGGAATGGAGTGCTCTGATAGTGCAGATGTGTATGATGTTTGAGAGAATAGCAATATATGTTTCATTTTGAGTGTAGATATATATGTAGACACAGTGAAATTTACTGCATACTGTCAGGAGCTAGATATAGGAATATAGGAACAGGAGAAGGCCATTCAACCCATCAAGCCTGCTCCACCATTTAATACGATCATGGCTGATTGACCACTTCAATGCCTTTTACCCACAATAGGAGCATAGTTTACTTAAGTTGTATTTGTATTTGTGGGTGTTAGCTTTAAGTTTAAGTTTTAGTTTTAGCTTTAAGTTTAAGTAAGTTTAATTTCTATTTCTGTTTGTGTGTTAAAAGAGGGAACTTGAGTTTTAGTTTCACTTTAAAACCTCATTTTAATGAGGATTTATGATTCTTGAAGGGAAGTTAAAACAAACAAGGTAGGAAAACTGGGCTCTTGCCTAGCAATAGCAGGCATACAGAGACACAGACAGAAACAGAGAAACAGTTTGACTTCAGTTGGTTGACTTCATGCTCTAAGGTGGAGGAAGCAGTTTAAGTCTCTCTCTAGCTGGACATGGACATACTAGCAAATTGCTGAGGAAAATAAGTCTAACAATCTAAGATGAGTTGATCTAAAGTTAAAGTAATAGCGAATGTCAAGTGAGTTCTGGGCCTCAAGGGAGATACCAGGTTGTCAGCAGTCTACTGGGATAAGGAACTGCAGGGAACAGGTCCGAAAGGGAAAAGAGAAAGGTCCAAAGAAGCCCTTTAAGTTAAGTCAAAGGACAAGGACAGGAATCTGGAACAAAACCCTGTTCAATGGAAGTGAAAGCAAGGAGCAGAAGGGAAGGCTCAAAGTTTAGAGAAAGAAAGCTGCAGGAAGCAGACTCAAGGCAAAATTGGCTTGCGAGAAGCCAGAAGATTCAAGGTGACAGCCAAATGGCTGGTGACTCCTTACTATGGGCATGTGAAGCAGTGGTGTTCTGTTGGCATGCTGAGCATCTGAGAGAGTGGAAGGCAAAGCTTGAGTGTGTGGTGGCCTAGACAAATAGGGAACCCACTTAGTACTAAAAGGGTTGATGGAGAAATTGAATTAAATGCCTAGGCCTAAGAGAAAAATACTGCAACCTGAAGAACAATACCATCTTGTCTGACCACTGTTGTAGGATGAGCCCTGAGACATTCCATGTTGTTCTTTCTCAGGCCGAATGTAATTAAAGTTGTGATAAGCATTTGCCTAACCACAATGTCTGTTGTGATGAGAATGGAAATTTACTGGAACATAGATATGCAAATTAGTGGATTGAGTTGTGCAAAATTTACTGATTGGCTGTAAAATGTTTTTAAGCAAGTGTTTGTGTATTCTGCTTTGATACGGTACAATAGCTCTTGTTATATTGTTCTCCCTTGTGCACAAGTAATAAATGGGGTTTCTATGTATTAATGATACCTTGGTGTGTTAATCTCCAACAGTTTCTTGGAGGTTCCACCGAGATGACTAACCCCTGGGGTTGAGTCACGGAGCGCCAGCGTTAGGACCTCGCGGTTCAAGGACTCCTCAGTCCACGGCAGCCCCATTTGGGCTTCTGGGGTTCGTTGACCTGCGATCTGCCTTCGCCTGCCTGTGGCTGACTCTTAGGGTAAATCACCTATTTAAGTGTTTAGGAGATTAGTCTGGCCAGTAAGCTCAGGGTGGGGTTGGAGCCCCTGGAGCCTAGATTTAGTGTACTCGGGGTTCGAGTCCCCTGGAGTTGTAAGTAGATTTAGTGTACTTGGGGTTCGAGTCCCCTGGAATTGCAAGTAGATTTAGTGTACTCGGGGTTCGAGTCCCCTGGAGTTGTAAGTAGATTTAGTGTACTCGGGGTTCGAGTCCCCTGGAGTTGTAAGTAGATTTAGTGTACTCGGGGTTCGAGTCCCCTGGAGTTGTAAATAAATTTAGTATACTCGGGGTTCGAGTCCCCTGGAGTTTAAGTAGATTTAGTGTACTCGGGGTTTGAGTCCCCTGGAGTTTTAAGTAGGTTTAGTGTACTCGGGGTTCGAGTCCCCTGGAGTTTTAAGTAGGTTTAGTGTACTCGGGGTTCGAGTCCCTGGAGTTGGAACAGTGTGTGTGTGCTTAGGGTCAGTAGCCCTTCGGAGTTGGAAAACTGAGTGTGTGTGTGATTGTGGCTCGGGGTCCAGGACCCCTGGAAGCGTATGAGTGAACTGATTGGTGAAGGTTCCTTGTAATAGTAGATTGGGGGTCGAGGACCTGCCAAAGACTGGCCTTTTTTTTGTGTATATTAGTAAATAAAAATGGGTAATATGGAATCAAAGAAACCCCAGGTTCCCCCTTTGAAGGGAACCCCAAATGCTTATATGTATGTCCATTACGGTCCTGAAATTGTCCAATATGTTTCTGATTGGGTTAAATGGACTCAAGGTAAAGGAGAGAGCTTCCCACCAGATGGAACTTTTAATCGGGACAGAACTGAGCGCTTATAATATGTTTTAAGGGAGGTAGATAGTCCGCTACTGAATTTTCTGTAACTTAAAAAAAATGAATTGATCTAAGTTACAAGAGCTGTTTGTGCTGGAAAGAGAGAGAGAAGGTACCCCTAGGGGGTTAATGAGCAATTGACAAACAGCAGCAGAGAAAATGTGAGCTTTCGTCAGTTTGAAGGTCCCTATAGGTGGAGCCTTCAATATCCCTTTATTCCCCCCACTGCTACTTGAAGCTTCATTTAGAGTTAAGTTCAATATTATAGGAATGTCGAAAAATACCTTTATCTGTGTGTTTGTTTATGTGCAATGAAGCATTTGTATGTGAACTTTAATGTGTTTTCTTCCCTGAATTGTCTTTTGTGTGTATAATTGAGTCAAAAGCCTCATATTAGATTAAAGGAAAAGTATACTCAAACATTCCAAAGTTTTGAGTATAAGGTTTGAGTTGAGATTTCTGGCAAAAATAGTCATTTGAAGGTAGTGTAAAGATAAAACAGGGCTTGCCTTTGTTTGAGATGAACCAACCCTTGTACCACCCCCTTGCAGACTAGTAGGGAATAACCCTCATCATCAGTTTCCAAGCTGATTGGGATTAATACATACGAGTTAGTATTCTAAAATTCTGAGGAAAAAAAAATACTTGAAATTCAGAAAGATTCTAGGAAAACAAAAAGACATAAACACAAAGTCTAGGTGGTTCCAATGGATAAAAAGGGGTTTCTTATGAAGAGATGAATTAAATATTAAAGGAAATCTGCTTTCCAAAAGCACTGGAATTTGAATTTGGGACAAATCTTGAGATATAAAGTGCAGTGTAATTTAACAGGTTAATTTTGAATCACTAGGATGCTATCTAAGATAAAGAATGTGTCGATAAACATACAGAAATTATAACTTAGATACAAATCATGACACATGAAAATGAGGTTGTTTTAATTTTGATAGTGTAAATTACAGTACTTACAAAGTTTAAAAATTTGAGGTTTGGTTCTTGATAAAGTTCTCAAAAGGGAATTTTCATTTTAAAAGGTTTGACAACAATTGGCACTAATTCAAATGCTGCAAGCTTTTGTATTTGTAAGTCTGTTCCCAAAATATGAAGCTAAGCTCAAGACCTTGACAAAGTTTGGCAGAAATCCAATTTTTGGCCTAGTTAATGAATCTGGGATAATTCTAAAAAAGGGTCAGACACAATTTAGTGGGTTACTTTTGAGACAATAAAATGTTTGAGAAGATAAGGAAGCAAAACATGTCAATACCTGATTTCAGTTTTTAAAACTGTTATGAAAATATTTTATTTATTTTAAAGTCTCTCCAGGCAACCTGAACAAGATAAGATGGTAGCTGTTGCATGTGTAAAATGGTATGAGGCAAGTAGGAGAATGAGTTAGGGAAAGAGGACATAATGTACAAACTGTTTTAAGGCAAATGAATTTGATAATCTGGCCATCAACTGAGGCATTGGAACTGCCTACAGAGTAAGGAAACATTTTAAACAATCAAGACAATAGAGAAACTGACTTCAAGAGAATCAAGATGATCGTGGTCAGGAAAAAAAACCTTGGAGGTAAAATTATTCAGTGTCTGTAGTTGAGGTAATTGAAGGGCAAGGAGTGGGAGTGCCTACCCAGATGGATTCAGATCAGGGAACTCATTTCACAGGGAGAGTCATTAAAGAAGTGTGTAATCTTATGGAGATTAAACCGAAATTCCATACTCCCCAGAGTCCAGGGATGGTGGAAAGGATGAACTGAACTTTTAAAAAAAAACATCAATCAAGAGACAGGGGACAGCCCAATATTCTAATGTGCCGTGGGCTACCCCAAGCAGGACCGCCGGGTTCACCCCATTTGAAATGATAACAGGAAGGGCCTTGCAATTACCTGAAGGCATTATAGTAGGAGGTGTAGGGCCACTGAAAGGAAAAATACAGGACAAGGTAAGGGAATTAAGTAGGCAACTACATGAGTTGAGAGAGGAAGTTAGAGACTGACAGATGATTAAGGATATGGAAACAGGCAAATCCAAAGAGCAACAATGGACCCCCCAAAGTGGGGAATAAGGTGATGGTCAGGGTGAGCTCAGAGTGAACAGGCATGGACCATACGAGGTAATTATGACAGGTGATACATGCGCACTTGTAGATATGAGAACAAGAGCCAATGTTAATGTCTCCACAGATCTACGATCCTGGTCGTGGGCATATCAGTACTGGCAACAAGGTCAGGGATCATCACTGCTCATCCCGCACCGCAGGAGGAACTTTGGTACAGCACGGACAGTGCCGAATGCGACACGCAACGGGGAATGATAAATGTAACAGTAGGAGAACAAGTGCTTTCAAATTGTAGTAAGGGTTTGCTTCAGATCGGGCATGGGAGGTCCGCCACTACCCAGCCACCTCCCACCTCTACTTTCACAGTCCGAGTAGAGATAATTGTAGCCCCTCAAACCACACCAACTGACCCATCTTGTCTGACTATGCATCCAGGCGAATGGTTTGATACTGGTTAATCAGAAGTTTTGTATAATAATGTGCACCATGAGCGGGTACCCATAGTCTTGAATGTATCCGGTATCGTCCTGCCCCAGTGGTGCTCAACCCATACCCAAGCACTCTATACGGCTCTGACGCGCCAATTGATGATTGAAGCAGTTCAGTTCAATGGCGAGATGCGATCAAGCTTGGGAGGGAACCACGTTAAGCGCAGCCTGATAAATGATGCTGCTACGATATTCAATATAGGGACATCATTGGTTAATCCAAAGCCTGGCCACTGTGCTCGAAACTCATGCGGGGACTATAAATAAATTAATTGAAATAGGGAAAGATATTTCAGACAAAGTAAGCAGAAATGATGTATGCAGCACCGATGGATCTTGGGCACTGGAACAAGCCCAAGAAAATTTAAGGCAGATTAAAGAAGGGGTAGTCCCTTTATGGGTAACTAATGAGCATTTATTGAATCTCTCACAACACAAGAATCATGACTTGACCAGTTGCCAGCTCAGAGGTTTAACACGTGCATATAGAATGAATGTTGAATGTACAGTGAATAGTAATATGCTAATAGGCATTGCATTAGTAATACCTGTCATACCTATGTCAATGACATCACCCAGGCAAGACGCCCACAGTGACTGCTGGTACGGGACCCCAGCCATGGGGCCCGTTTGTACACCTACAAATGGACTTTATACAAATGCCTAAATGTATTGGATATAATTATGTTTTAGTTATAGTATGTTCTCACGATGGGTGGAGGTGTATCCCACCCGACGAAATGATGCTGTTATTTTAAAAATGTTGTTGCGTGAATACATACCCAGATTTGGGATACCAGAGATTTTATCGAGTGATAATGGGCCTCATTTTACCGCTAAAATGATAAAGGAACTGTTGAGGGCCTTACAATGCAACCATCACCTTTCCTGCCCATACCACCCCCAGTCTACTGGGGCAGTGGAAAGACAAAATGGTATTCTGAAAAACAAACTAGCCAAATTATGTGAAGAAACCGATTTGAAATGGCCTGAAGCTCTACCCTTGGCACTCATGACTATGTGCTCTCACCCTAACTGTACCACCTCCCTCTCTCCTTATGAAGTTGTAATGGGACGTCCTATGCGCCTCCCAGTGGCCCCACCTTTGTCTGCTAGGGAAATGGACATCCACACTATAGATGAGGGAATGATTACATACTGTATAGCGCTCACTAATTCTCTCAAAAGCTTGCATATACAGGTAGTAGAAGCTCAGAAAAAGCCCACCATTGAAGATTGCCATCAATACCAGCCCGGGGACCTAGTCCTGGTAAAGACCTTCAGGAGAAAGAACTGTTTGGAACCTTGATGGGAGGGGCCTTTCCAAGTCCTGCTCACCACCCATACGGCCGTGAAGGTTGAAGGACGTCCCTTGTGGATCCACGCATCGCACGTCAAGCGGACGCTGACCTCGGACAGAAGTGCTTGTGCAGCAACTTTAACTGAGCCATTAGAATGCTGACTCTGATTTGGATCCTGTCCTGCGTGGTCCTTGCGGGGGGCAAGGACTACCAATTCTGCGGTTCAACAAATGCAGGCCGTAGCCTCGCAAGTTAATCGGACTAAACGTTGGATTTGTACTCATTTTCCTGTTAACCCCTGCTCCTGTGAGATGCATTTTCTGGCTTTCCCCTCAGATTCCGCATGGTCCCTAGGTAATACAGGGGCCCTCATTTAGCAAAAGCCATTTGGAGACGGGAGCCCACCTTTGTGCTTGTTAAGGGGGAGGCCTGGCTATGCGTCAGGAGAAATTATACTAAGGATAGCACTCGGGTGGGCGAGCTGCCATTGGGTTCCTGTGCCTACCTTGCTGATTCAAGCCAGCTATCTATTCCCTCCCTCTCCTCAGAGATCAAGACCCCTCTCAGGATGAAGCCCGGTGGCCAGGATACATAGAACTTGGCTAAGGGTGGTGGATTGTCCTTGGAGGACAAAAGGAGGGGAAGTGTGGTGGCCTAGACAAATAGGGAACCCACTTAGTACTAAAAGGGTTAATAGGGAAATTGAAATAAATGCCTAGGCCTAAGAGAAAAATATTGCAACCTGAAGAACAATACCATCTTGTCTAACCACTGTTGTAGGTGAGCCCTGAGACATTCCATGTTGTTCTTTCTCAGGCCGAATGTAATCAAAGTTGTGATAAGCATTTGCGTAATCACAATGTCTGTTGTGATGGGAATGGAAATTTACCGGGACATGGATTGGTCAGTAAACTTATGCAAGTAAGCGGATTGAGTTGTGCAAAATTTACTGATTGGCTGTAAAATGCTTTTAAGCAAGTGTTTGTGTATTCTGCTTTGAGACAGTACAATAGCTCTCGTTGTATTGTTCTCCCTTGTGCACAAGTAATAAATGGGGTTTCTATGTATTAATGATGCCTTGGTGTGATTAATCGCCGACAAGTGCACGTGGCGATTCAGGGGAGAGGAACAATGGAAGGAGAGTTCGAAACCCTGGAGGCGGATCCTTGTGGAAGGTATCCACGCGAAAGCATAGTTTGGGAGAAGAATGCGGGTTCTTCGAAAATGGAGCCTGGAAACCCTGGTGTGAAAGACGGCATTCTGTGAAACCAGTTGGTTTAGGTGGCATCTGTCACTTGGTTTCAGAGTGTGGTGTGCCTGACCACAAGTCACCTATTGGTTTACATGGACTGTGTACTTACTGTGAACATAAGATAGCCTTTGTAACTTGTGTTATCCTTACAAATCTGTACTTATATCTGTAAAGGTATAGGTGTGGGTGAAGGAGTATTGTAATTTAGTTCATCTTGTTTAATAAATGTTTTATTCTTCTGTTAAAAGTTCATCAGCTGACTCCTGTGACTCTGTCCAGTAGCCACCCTCCACCTTTCCAAACAAAAAATAAAAGTTAGGATCTATCAAGCCGGGGTCCACCCTGGGATCTGGCTTGTCCAATAGTAATATAACAATACTTTGGGAGGGTGTTGATGTGATTTTGAGCAAATGCAATAATGTATTATTTTTGGGGTGTGATTATTTTTGGAAATTTTTGGTGGCACAAATTTGTTGTTAAACAATAATTAGTGTATTTTTAGACATGTTGCAGTTGTCCTGGTATTTTTGGGGACTGTCCAAGTGTTCAAAGGGGCCATTTCTTATTTTATGGGGTATAAATGAGGCTGTTAAATGTTACTGTATTTGGGCTATACAGTTCTATTTTTGAGGCTAAGATATTTTTACTTTATTTTCTGGAGCGTGTAGATATTTGTGGCAGTTACAATATCTACTCTATTACTTTAGGATGCAGCTGTTTTATTTTGGGGGAGGCGATGCTGAACTTTATTGGGCAGGAGCTTCCGGTTGGCAAGCGGGGGCAGGGCCCGCTCGCCGACACATAAAATGACGCAGGATGACGTTGGATGGAACTCCCGACATCACCCCGCATCATTTCCATTTTCAGGTCGGCGGGGGCACAGCTGAGTCAACTGCACACGCGTCGACCTGCCAGCGACCTATTGAGGCCATTGAAAAAGTAATTAAGTTAATTAATGGACTTGCCAATCCAACCTTAAGGTTGGCGGGCAGGCAGGGAGCCCTGGTGGGCTTTGGGAAAAGCATGAAACCTCATCCACGGGCAGGATGAGGTTTCATGAGGGTATTTAAATTTTAATCACATCTTTCAATAAAAGTTATGGACATGTCCCAACTCATGTGACAGTGTCATGAGGGGACATGGCAGGGAAATTTTTTAGACCTCTTTATTTAAAGTTTTAAATCGGAGACGATCTCCCTGAGGCAGCACTTTGCCTCAGGGAGATCTGTGCGCTATTTCGCGCGCATGTGCAAAAAAGCGCACATCCGGCTGAGAGAATCCACCCCCTCCCCGCACAGGGAGCGCATAGCGCTTCTGAGCAGACGTCACGCTGGGTGGGCCTTAATTGACCCGCCCATGTAAAATGGCAGCGTGCTCCCAATCAGGGACACCAATAGAAGGCACACTCGCCCGCGCCCGCTCTTCACCCCCAACAGGGGGAAAATTTTTCCCATTGTTTTGGAACGTATGTGTGTCCGTGGGACAGAAGGGGTGAAGGGGGTCAGCCACAACAAAAATTTTTTTAAATTCCAGCAGCAGTGGCAGAAATTACAAATGACTCTAATAAAGAATAAGACACGAGAGGCATAACAGAGGGGAGAATAAGAGGTCAGCACCAGATGTAAGGTTAAGTGTGTAGCAGGATAAATAGGAAAGGATGTCTTAGAGAAGGGAAATAAGCAGTGTAAAGCATAAGGGGTATCATGCACAAAGCTAATATGCGAGTTAGGTGCCATGACAGGCAGCAACAGAAAGGTCATAGGATGGAGCACAAAATGTAGAGTTGGCAGTGTGCTGCAAATTGGATATTATTGGATTTACTCTGCTGGGAAGGGGATGAGATGGTGATAAAAGGAACACACAGGAAAGATGATGGCAGTAAGATAGTAATAAAAAAGCACAAATGGTATGGAAGTCACAGGGAAAAGCGTACGCAATACATGGAGCATAAAATTGCAGACAGCAACTGGGGTCATACAACTTAAAGTCAAGAAGGGAAAGTTAGTATAAAGGTTATCAAAGATCAGCTTCAAATAGATGAGGGCATTCTTCTGAATGGATAGGGAATAAGATATGCGAGCCCTTATCATAATCTTCACCCCACAGCCAAAATCCCCTCAAACTACAGTTTAACTGGCCAGTTAGCCTAACATCTGTCATAAGGAAATTGCTAGAACCCATTATCAAGGAGGTTATAGCAGAATGCTTAAAAAATCATAATTTGATCAGGCAGAGGCAACATAGGTTTGTGAAAGGACAATCGTGTTTAACTAATTCGAGTTTTTTAAGGAAGTAACAAGCAAGGTGGATAAAGGGAAACCGGTAGATATGGTGTGCTTGGGTTTCCAAAAGGCGTTTGACAAGGTGCCACATCAAAGATTACATGATGTAGGGATAACATTAGCATGAATAAAGGATTGGTTAGCTAGCAGGAAGCAGAGAGTTGGGATAAATTGATTTTTTACATGGTGGAAAGCTGTAATAAGTGGAGTGCCGCAGGGATCAGTGCTGGGGCCTCAACTATTTACAATCTACATCAATGATTTGCACAAAGGAACCGGATGTATTGTAGCTAAATTTGCCGATGACACCAAGATGGGAAGGAAAATAAGTTGTCATGGGGAGACAGAGCCTGCAAAGGGATATAGACAGGTTAAGCGAGTGGACAAAAATTTGGCAGATGGCGTATAATGTGGATAAATGTGAACTTGTCCGCTTTGGCAGGAAGAATAGAAAAGCAGTATACTATTTATGGAGAAAGATTGCAAAACTCAGTGGTATAAAGGGATCTGGGTGCCCTGGTATATGAATCACAAAAAGTTAGTATGCAGGTACAGCAAGTGATTAGGAAGGCAAATGGAAGGTTGGCATTAATTGCAAGGCGAATGGAATATAAAAAGTAGGTAAGTTTTACTATAGCTGTACAGGGCACTGGTGAGACCACATCTCTTTGTATTGAGTACTGTGTACAGTTTTGATCTTTTTTGAAAAAGGATATAACTGCATTAGAATCAGTTCAGAGAAGGTTTACTTGACTCATTCCCGTGGTGAGGGGCATATGTTATGAGGAAAGGTCGGACAGGTTGAGTTTATGCCCACTGGAATTTAGGAGAATGAGAGATGATCTTATTAAAAAATATAAAGATCCTGAGGGGATTTGATAGGGTAGGCATTGGGAGGATGTTTCCAATTGTGGGAGAGACTAGAACCGGGGATATAGTTTAAGAATAAGAGATCTACTGTTTAAGATGAAGAGGGGGAGAAATTTTTTCTCTTAAAGGGTTGTTAGTGCGTGGAATTCTCTTCCCCAAAAAGCAGTGGAGGCTGGGGCATTGAATTTATTCAAGGCAGAGTTAGACAAATTTTTGATAGACAAGAAAGTCAAGGGTTATGGGGAGCAGATGGCAAAGTGGAGTTGAGACCACAACCAGATCAGCCATGATCTTGTTGAAGGGCGGAGCAGGCTTGAAGGGCTGAACAGCCTATCGCTGCTCCTAAGTCCTATGTTCCTGTAGTCAGGTCTCTACCCCATCTCTCTCACTACCCCATCTGTCCTATAACCATGTGCATATCTGACACAATGGTCGCAATTTTATGGCTCCGGCACAGTGTGGACGGGGCCATAAAATGCGGCAAGCCATTCTAACTTCACTGACTTCTGCGGAACCATAAAATCCCGCTGTCATAAAATTCCAGAATCTTTTCTATTCCATTCCTGACATTCTCATTTTTTTCTAAGTCTAATTTTACCTTTTCGTCCTTTTTATATTGTCTTTCATTTCAAATAGCAGTATTTTTGTTTTCAAGTAAACCTTTATTATGCTTTTAAGTTCTAAGTATTTGTTTCTCCTTTAGTTTTGCTCCCAGTCTGGCAAATTTTTACTCCACTATATTTCCATTTCTCATGCCTATCCCAAGGTTTTGCTTTTTAATTGCAATTATTCTGTTTATAGTTCTACTCCCTGTTTGTGCATTAACAATCCATAAAACAACAACTCATTTATATCGTGCTTTTAATGTAGTAAAATGTCCCAAGGTGCTTCATAGGAGCAATTAATAAACAAAATTTGACACTGAGCCCCTTAAGGAACTATCAGGACAAGATTTAATGGAATGTCTTAATGGAGCTATCAAATCTCCCCTCGCTGCTTGAAGGACAACCTCTCTCCATGTAACTGAAGTCCATCATCACTGGTACTATTCTCGTGGGTTTCCTCTCACATCCTCTCTAAGACTTTGACAGCCTTTCTAAGATGTCATTCCCCAAAATGGATGCAATACTTCACCTCATGTCGAACCAGTATTTTATAGAGATTTAGCATAACTTCCTTGGTTTTAAAAGATCCCAAGGTCATGAAAGAGCGCACTGATCTCCCTGAGGCTAAGTGCTGCCTCAGGGGGATCGGCTCCAAATTTAAAAATGGTAAGCAAATGATAACATTTCCCTGACATGTCCCCTCATGTGACACTGTCACATGAGTTGGGACATGTCCATCACTTTTACTGAAACCTTTATTAAATATTAAAAAAAATCCTCATGAAACCTCATCCCACCCATAGATGAGGTTTCATGCTTTTTCTTAAGCCCGCCAGGGCTCCCGGCCTGCCTGCCAACCCTAAGGTTTGATGGGCAGGTCCATTAATGAGGTTAATTACTTTTTAAATGGCCTAGGCTGTTGACAGGTCGGCGGGCGTGCAGCTGACTCGGCTGCGCCGCCGCCGACCTAAAAATGGAAATGACGCGGGGTGACGGCGGGAGTTCCACCTGACATCATCCCCCGTCATTTTACGAGTTGGTGAGCAGGCCCTGTCCCCGCTCGCCGACTGGAAGATCCTCTCCTACGTGTTTTTTTTTAAATAGTCTTCTCAACTTCTCCTGCTACTTTCAAAAGCTTGTGTAGATACACTCCCAGGATTGTGTACCTGCACCCATTGAGTTCATGCTGGCTCTCCTCATTCTTCCTACTAAAATGAATCACTTCACATTTCTCTATGTTAATATTCATTCACCTGTGTCTGCAAGTCTGTTGCTATCCTCAAGTTCACTACATTTCTGAGTTTCATGTCATCGCATTGACCCTGGGAGGAAAGCACTCTTCCCTCCAGTCTGAAAATCAGACATCACCATTACGTTCTACTTTTGGCTTTCTATCTCTTTCCAATTTCCATATCCATACAGTCACTATTCATTTAAACACAAGGGCTTCATAAGAACATAGTACTTAGGAGCAGGAGTAGGCAATACAGCCCTACTAACCTGCTCCACCATTCAATAAGATCATGGCTGATCTGTTGTCGTCTCAGCTCCACTTTGCTCTCTGCACCCCAAAACCCTTGAATCCGTTGTCTAACAAAAATCTGTCTTACTCAGCCTTGAATAAATTTAAAGATCCAGCCTCCACTATCTTCTGGGAAAGAGAATTCCGTACTCTAATGAACCTCAGAGAAAAAATATCTCCTAATCTCTGTCTTAAAAGGGAGACCTCTTATTCTTAAACTATATCCCAGTGTTCTAGCTTCTCCCACAAGAGGAAGCATCCTCCCAGTATCCACCCTTATCCAGTCCCCTCAAGATCTTATATGTTTCAATAAGATCACCTCTCATTCTTCTAAACTCCAATGAGTATAGGTCTAAACTGTTCAATCTCTTTTCATAAGCCCTTCATCCTAGGAATGAGTCAAGTGAACCTTCTCTGAATTATTTCTAAAGCAATTATGGGCTGCATTTTATGTGCCCCTGCCTGGCATGTAAAATAGGGTAGGTGTCCATCCCATCACCTTCCCACCCACCCCTAAAATATGGGAGGGGTAGGGTGGGTGGGCATCAAAATCGATATGCTGCCTGCCAAATTTAAATAATAATCAAGGGTCAATTGGGCTTGTTAAAAGGGCAATTGGCCCCAATAATATGCCACCCACACCATAAAACAGTTGATGTGGGCAGTAGGGCAGGAGTGGGCGGACCACTTTTTTGAAAACCTTTTTCTAAGGGCAGAAAGGTAGGAAAGTTACTGTCTTCAGGGGTGACCCTTGCAGTTCGGGTGACAGCCCCCTGAGATCGTAGCCCCCAACTTTCTTCATACCCACCTGCTCCATAAAAACACCACCCCCACCCTAAACTGCCCAAACCCTCCCTGCCCATGATCCTGGACTTACCTGGCTCCAGGGTCCAAGGGCCTTCTTCTTGGGCCTGCTAGCAGACCTGGCAACACCCACTAATATGTTCTTGGCATTGCCAGGCCTGATGAAGCTGCCGGCCATTCTGGTCAGCAACTGCTGAGGCGGGGACTTCCTCCCCAGTGAAGTCCCACGCTACCCCAATTTAGCCCACCACAGCACATTATGACTGCAAGGCGGGCTGGTGTGAAGCGAGTTGGCTCCACGCCAACTTTATTTCCGGGCTGGGGTCGGTGGGGCGGGGGGGGGGGGCGGGGAGAATACACCCACCCTCCCTGCCACCCAGTAATATCTGCTCTACATAAGGAGACCAAAACTGTACACAGTACTCTAGATATGGTCTCACTGCGGCCATGTACAACTGCAGTAAAACCTACCCACTTTTACAGTCCATTCCTCTTGCAATAAATACCAACATTCCATTTGCCTTCCTAATCACTTGCTGCACCTGCAAACTAACTTTCTTGTGATTCATGTAACAGGCAGGACACCCAGATCCCTCTACCACCGAGTTTTGCAATCTCTCTCCATTTAAACAGTAGGCTACTTTTCTATTCTTCCTGCCAAAATGTACAAGTTCACATTTACCACGTTATACTCCCATCTTTTTGTCCACTCACTTATCCTGTCTATATCTAACTCCTCTCGACAACTTAATCTCCTACCTTGGTGTCATCGACAAATCTAGCTACCATACATTTGGTCCCTTCATTCAAGTTATTGATGTAGATCGTAAATAGTTGAGGACCCAGCACTGATCCCAGTGGAACTCCACCAGTTCCAGCTTGCTAATCCGAAGAAGCCCATTTCGCCCTACTCTCTGCTTCCTGTTAGCTAACCAATCCTTTATCCATGGTAATATGCTACTCCCTAATCACGTTCTTTTATCTTGTGTAGTAAACTTTGATGTGGCACCTTATCAAATGCCTTTTGGAAATCCAAGTACATATTCATTGGTTCCGCTTTATCCCCCTTGATTGTTACTGCATCAAAAAGCTCTAATTAGTTAAACACGACTTCCTTTCACAAAGCCACATTTACTCTGCTTGATTACATTGAGATTTTCTAAATATCCTGCTATAATTACCTTAATAGTGGATTCTAGCACTTTCCCTGTGACAGATGATAGGCTAACTGGCCTATAGTTTCCTGCTTTCTGCCTACTTCCTTTTTTGAATCAAGGTATTACAATAGCTATTTTCCAGTTCACTGGAACGCATCTAGAATCTAAGGAATTTTGGAAGATTATAACCAATGCATCTGCAATCTGTGCCACCATTTCTTTTCAGACTGTAGGATGCAGGCCATCTGGTCCTGGGGACTTGTCAGCCTTTACATGTAACAGTTTGCTCAGCACCTTTTCCCTAACGATGGTGATTATTTAAAGTTCATCCCTCCCTATCACTTCTTGACTTTCAATTTTCTTTGGGAAATTTTCCAAGTCTTCGACCATGAAGGCAAGACGCAAAATGCCTGTTCAACACATCTTTGTTGAAAACATTTCTTTGTTTTCCATGATCAATTCCCCAGTCTCAATCTCCAGAGGACCAATACTAGCTTTCATTACTCTTTTCCTATTCAAATATTTGTAGAAATTCTTACTTTATGTTTTTTTGTATCACTAGATAGCTTTCTCTAATACTCTACTTTCTGTCTCTATTATCTTTCTAGTCATTCTTTGCTGGCTCTTAAAGTCTATCCAATTCTCTGACCTACCACTAATCTTTGCAGATTTGTTGTGTTTATCTCAATTTAATACGATCCTTGCAATTCCTTATTTAGCCACGGATGATGCATCCTTCTTAAAGAGCCTTTCTGTCTCACTGGAATAAAATCTTTGCTAAGAGTTATTAAATACCTCCTTAAAAGTCTGCCACTACAACTCTACTGTCCTACCGTTTAACCTAGTTTCCCAGTTCATCTTAGCCCGCTCTGCCATCATTCTGTTATGACACAGCAGTTGGTAAAGGCTGAGTTATTTAAAATCCCAAAGGGAAACTTTAAACAACTGTCATAACCTATATTTTCAATTGGGATGTTTGAGATGCAACTCTGAATTCGGAAATGAAACCACCAAGCCTCCAGAGGTTTTTTTATATAAATTAAATTAAACATTTATTAATTTCAATAAGAAATTAAACACATACACATCTACAAATTACTACAATAACTGTTAAATAATTCCCCAAATTAATCACTCCCAGGTAATCTTCCTCAAGGCAACAAAGAATCCATAGACTTTAAACAGACACCAGGCAAAGCACATTTTATCTTACGAATTCGAAATGTAGTTCCTTTTAATTTGTTCCCTTTGCAGACAGTTGTAGGCTTACAGGTGGCTTAGATCTCACATGCCTCTGACTTCCACACACAAAACTCTTCTGAATATACCTAACCTTCTCTTTGAATGCAAATTCGCATTTTTCACCAGGCCCTTTGAACTCCACCTCTTCTAACAATAAAACCCCTTTCATAGTACCAATTTTATTAGTAATATAAACATATAGCTTGGTGTCTCCCAGCTAGGTGCAAGATTTCACCCCCAATCTTTGAATGGTTTATTCAACAAAATGCAAATGTACTCTTTACCTTTCAACTTACTGTTCACCCAATTAACATCTCAAAGCTACTATACATCAAAGCACCCAGGCTATCTGGCTTTAATCTAATTAAGCCACACACAGCCACCCAGAGACACAGACCCCACTAAAAGTCCAATTTAAGATAATTTTCAATAACGTTATATACATTAATATCTCTTCATGACAAACCCTCATAGTTATCTTCATTTAGGTTTAAAACTCAAGTCATGGACTCACACTTCTCACTTTAAAATTAAACATGAAATTCTACCATGTTGTGATCACTCACTTAGAGACTCCTTTACCATGAGGTTATTGATTAATCCTGTCTCATTGCACATTACCAGGTCTAGGACAGCCTGCTCCCTGGTTGGCTCTAGAACATACTGCTCTAAGAAAATGTCCTGAAAACACTATAAATTCATTTTCCAGGCTACCTTTGCCAATCTGATTCTCCCAATCTACATGTAGATTAACGTCACCCATGATTATTGTGGTACCTTTCTCACATGTGTCATTTATTGCTTCCTGCATGCTCTGTCCTACAGTTAGGGGCCTATAAACTGCTCCTACAAGTGACCTCTTACCATTACTATTTCTCATCTCCACCCAAACTATTTCTACATCCTGATCTTTCAAGCTAAGTTCGTCTCTCAGTACTGAACTAATGCCATCCTCAATCCTGACGTCTTTTCCTAGCTTCCTGTTATTTCAATAGTCTAATACCCTTCAACATTTAGGTTCCAGCCTTGGTCACCTTTCAACCATGTCTGTGTAATGCCTATCAGGTCATACACTTTTATCTCTATCTGTGCTGACAATTCATCCCTCTTGTTACAAATGCTGCATGCATTCAGAATGTTATAAAATCCATCCATTCTGTGCCTGTGTGTTGTGTAAGCTTGTAGTCTGTTGAGATTGGAACATTTAAGTTACAGGATGTTCCACTGTTTGTAACATTTGTTCCTGCCTATTAACAAGGGCAGGACCCTCTTGGAATGTTGTGATAGGTCACCAGATCAGTTCAAGGGTCAGTGAACAGCACTGCTTGAACAGTCAGTTTTAGTCAGTGAGCCAGCAAGTGTCCCAATTGGGGGACAAAGACAAAAGGGACAGAAACAAGTCCCAGTTAGGTTAAAAGAAAGGAGCAGAGAAACAGGCTCCAATTAGAGAAAGGGCTGTGGTGAGCAGACTTTAAGTTAAGTGGGCTCGAGAGAAACCCAAAAGATCCATGAAGGCATCCAAAGGTTGGTGACTCCATGCTGTGGGCTATTGGGGCAAAGGTATCCCTTTGGGGCAGTGGTGTTCTGCATCGTATGGTCAAAGATTGGAAATTTTGCTTGTAAGCTGAGTGTACTCAGAAATTCAGGAGAACGCAATCTCGGAAGGCAAGACTGAAACCTTGTGAGGTGGGCCATCGTTGAAGCCATCCGAGTGGGAGCAACGTTTGAATTCCAAGGCGGGGTGTTTGAACGGGGAGATTGGAAATCATCGTGAGAAAGAGGAAGTTTCAGTGAGATTGACTGACTCACAATGTGGGTTGTTGAGAAATTTATGGAATTGGGTTTGGTCACATTTGGCATTTATTGTGTATTGCAGTGTGTCTGACCATAACTTACTTGTTAATTCACACGTACTTCATACTTTAACATTCAGAATAAGTATAAGATAGATATTATAAATTGTTTCATCTTTTTAAACTTCTATATTAATGTTTATTTTTGTTTGTTCAAAGCTTGTGGAATCTGGTGGCTTTATTCACTTAGTAGCATATGAATTTCAAGCTTTGTCTACTTTAAGCAAAACACTACTGGTCCCTAACTGGATCTCCACCACAACCCACGGTTCGTAACACAAGTTGCCTGCTTGATCGGCACTCTATCACCTTCAACACCCACTCCCTCCACCAGCGATGCACAGTGGCAACACTGTACCATCTACAAGATGCACTGCAGCAATTCCCCAAGGCTCAGTCAACAGCACCTTTTTTTTATTCATTCACGGGATGTGGGCTTCGCTGGCTGGGCCAGCATTTATTGCCCATCCCTAGTTGCCCTTGAGGAGGTGGTGTTGAGCTGCCTTCTTGAACCGATGCAGTCCATGTGGTGTGGGTACAACCCACGACATCTACCAACCAGAAAGACATAGGAACACCACCTCCGCAAGTTCCCTCCAAACCACACGCCATCCTGACTTGGAACTATATCGCCATTCCTTCAATGTCACTAGGCCAAAATCCTGGAACTCCCTCCCTAAAAGCACTCTACGTGTAACTACACCACAAAACTAGTATTTTAAACTTAAACAAGGGCAATTATGTGGGAATGAAAGCAAAGCTAGCTAAAGTGAAATGGCATATGAGGTTAAGGGATAGGTCAATAGAGATGCAGATACAGATCAGATACATTCCAATGAGAAAGAAAAATTTCAAGGGGAGGACCCACCATCTGTGGTTAACTAAAAAAGTTAAAAACAGTATCAAACTTAAAGAAAAAGCATACAATTGCAGAGAAACGAGTGGCAGGTCAGAAGATTTTTTTTATTCATTCATGGGATGTGGGCTTCACTGGCTGGGCTTCATTGCCTATCCCTAGTTACCCTTGAGGTGATGGTGAGCTGCCTTCTTGAACCGCTGTAGTCTATGTGGTGTAGGTACATCCACAGTGCTGTTAGGAAGGGAGTTTCAGGATTTTGACCCAGTGACAGTGAAGGAACAGCGATATATTTCCAAGTCAGGATGGTGAGTGACTTGGAGGGGAACTTCTAGGTGGTGGTGTTCTCAACTATCTGCTGCCCTTGTCCTTCTAGATGGTAGTGGACATGGGTTTGGAAGGTGCTGTCTAAGGAGCCTAGATGAATTCCTGCAGTGCATCTTGAAGATGGTACACACTGCTGCTACTGTGCGTTGGTGGTGGAGGGAGTGAATGTTTGTGGATGTGGTGCCAATCAAGCAGGCTGCTTGATTGGACAGAGTATAAAGAATAGCAAAGAATGACAAAAAGATTAATAAGGAGGGCAAAATTAGAGTACGAGGGAAGGCTAGCTAGGAATATAAAGACAAATAGTAAGAGTTTCTATAGATACTTAAAGAAGAAAGGAGTTAACAAACTGAGCGTTGGTTCTATAGAAAGTCAGTCAGGGGAATTAATAATGGAAAATAAAGAGATGGCAGGTGAATTGAACAGGTATTTTGCATCAGTCTTCACTATAGAGGATACAAGTAACATCTCTGAAATAGTTGTAAATCAGGAATTGGAAGGGAGGGAGGCACTCAGGAAAACTGTTGCAGCTGAGGGCTGACAAATCCCTGGGACCTAATGGACTTCATCCTAGGGTCTTACAAGAAGTGGTTAGTGAGACAGTTGATGCATTGGCTTCAGTTTTTAAAGTTCCATAGATTCAGACAAGATGCCATTGGAAAATAGCAAATGTAACTCCTTTATTCAAAAAGGGAGGGAGACAGAAAGCAGGAAGCAGTTAGCTTAACATCTGTCATAGGGAAAGTTTTGGAAGCTATTATTAAAGAAGTTATGACAGGACACTTAGAAAAATTCAAGGCAATTAGGCAGAGTCAACATGGTTTTGAAAAAGGGAAATCATGTTTAACCAATTTATTGGAGTTCTTTGAAGAAGCCACAAGTGCTGTGGATAAAGGAGGATGTACTTAGACTTTCCAGAAGGCATTTGATAAGGTGCCAGATTAAAGGTTATTTAGAAAGTAAAAGCTTATTGTGTAGGGGGTAACATATTGTCATGGATAGAAAATTGGCTAGTTAACAGGAAACAAACAGTATCCGTAAATGGGTCTTTTTCTGGTTGGCGGGATGTAATGAGTGGTGTGTCACAGGGATCAGTGCTGGGGCCTCAACATTTTACAATTTATATAAATGACTCGGATGAAGAGACAGAAGGTACGGTTGCTAAATTTTCTGATGACACAAAGATAGGTGGGATACTAAGTTTTGAAGAGGGCTTAAGGAGGCTACAAGGGAACATAAGAGAGTGGGCAAAGATCTGGTAAAAGGAGTATAATGTAGGAAATTGTGTAATTGTCCATTTTGGAAGGGAGGATAAAAAGAACCATATTACCTAAATGGTGAGAGATTCCAGTGCTCTGAGATTCAGAGGGATCTGGATATCCTAGTGCGTGAATCACAAAAAGCTAGTATGCAGGTACAAGTAATTAGGAAAGCTAATAGAATGTTATCATTTTAAGGCGAGGGGAACTGAATATAAATAAAAGTAGGGAGGTTGTGCTTCATTTGTATAGGACACTGCTGAGGCCACATCTTAAGCACTGTGTACAGTATTAGCCTCCTTAATTAAGGAAGGATGTAAATACATTAGAAGCAGTTCAGAGGAGGTTTACTAAACTAATAACAAGAATGGCGGATTGTCTTATGAGGAAAGATTGGGCAGGCTAGGCTTGTATTATCTGCTGGAGTTTAGAAAAGTAAGAGGTGACTTGATTGAAACATAAAAGATCCTGAGGGGTCTTGGGCAGGGTCAATGTGGAGAGGATGTTTCCTCTTTTGGGAGACTCTAGAACTAGGGGTTTAGAAATAAGGAGCTGCCCATTTAATACAGAGATGAAAAGAAATTTTATCTCTCAGGAGGGTAGTGAGTCTTTGGAGTTGCCTTTTAAGGAATGGAGTCTTTGAATGTTTTCAAGGCAGAAGTAGATAGACTCTTGATAAACACGAGAGTGAAAGGTTAGCGGAATAGGCAGGAATGTGGAGTTGAGGTTACAATCAGACCAGTCATGATCTTATTGCATGGTGGAGCAGGCTCAAAGGGCCGAGTGGCCTACTCCTGTTCTTAACTCATATGTTCGTATGTTTGTACGGACTGCAGTGGTTCAAGAAGACAGCTCATCACCACCTTCACAAGGGTAATAAGGGATGGGCAATAAAAGTGCTGGCCTAACTAGCAATTAAAAATTAAAAAGCAGAACCACAAGGGTACATATGAACATACAAATTAGGAGCAAGAGTAGGCCATTCAGCCCCTCAAGCCTGCTTCATCATTCAATAAGATCATGGCTGATCTGGTTGTGGCCTCAACTCCACATTCCGCCTATCCCTAATAACCTTTAATTCCCTTGTTAGTCAAGAATCTTTCTACCTCTACCTTAAAAATATTTATTGACCCTGCCTCCATCGCTATCTGGGGAAGAGCATTCCAAAGATCCACGACTCTCAGAAAAACTTTTCTTCTCACCTCTATCTTAACTCAAAGGCCCCTTATTTTTAAACTGTGTCCCCCAGTTCTAGTCTCTTCCACAATTGGAAACATCCTTTCAGCATCCACTCTGTCAAGTCTCCTCAGGATCTTAAAATGTTTCAATAAGATCACCTCTCAATTTTCTAAATTCCAATGGATACATGCCCAGCCTATTCAGCTTTTCACATAAGATAACACCCCATCCCAGGTGTCAGTCGAGTGAACCTTCTCTGAACTGCTTCATTTATATCCTTTCTTAAATAAGGAGGCAAAAACCGTACGCAGTACTCTAGAAATGGTCTCATCAACACCCTGTACAGTTATAGAAAAATATCCCTACTTATATGTTCCATTCCCTTGCGATAACCAAGGTCATTCCATTTGCCTTCCTAATCACTTGCCATAACTGCATACTAACTTTTCCTGACTCAGGACACACAGATCCCTCTGTACCTCAGAGCTCTGCAATCTCTCGATTTAGATAATATTCTGCTTTTCTATTCTTCCTGCCAAAATGGACAAATTCACATTTTCCCACATTATACGCCAAATTTTTGCCCACTCACTTAACCTATGACCCTTTGCACACTTCTTATGTCCTTGTCACAACTTACTTTCCTACCTATCTTTGTGTCATCATTAAATTTAGCAACCATACATTCGTTCCCTTCATCCAAGTCATTGATATAAAAGGTAAATAGCTGAGGCCCCAGTACTGATCCCTGTGACACTCCACTCGACACAACGTGCCAACCCGAAAAGA
This sequence comes from Cetorhinus maximus, assembly GCF_964194155.1. NCBI lineage: Eukaryota > Metazoa > Chordata > Chondrichthyes > Lamniformes > Cetorhinidae > Cetorhinus > Cetorhinus maximus. Next base: position 90,635,030 of record NC_135885.1, read on the forward strand.
TCCATTTATTCCTACTCTCTGCTTCCTGTTAGCTAACCAATCTTCTCTTCATATTAATATTTTACCCCCTATATCATGAGCTCTTATTTTGCGCAGCAACCTTGGATGTGGCACCTTGTCAAATGCCTTTTGGAAATTTAAGTACAGCATATCCACAGGTTCCCCTTTATCAATGCTACTTGTTACTTCCTCAAAAGAACTCCAATAAATTAGTCAAACCTGATTTACCTTTCATAAAACCATGCTGAGTCTGCCTGATTGCATGCAGATTTTCCAGGTGCCCTGCCATAGGCTCGTAATAATAGGTTCCAGTAATCTATCTACGACAGAGGTTCAGCTAACTGGCCTCTAGTTTCCTGCTTTCAGTCTCCTTCCCTTCTTGAATAGAAGAGTTATATTTGCCATTTACCAATCTGATGGTAATTCCAGAATCTAGAGCATTTTGGATAATTAAAACCATTGCATCTACTATCTCAGTAGCCACTTCTTTTAAGACCCTAGGATGAAGTCCGTCAGGTCCTGGGGGCTTGTCAGCTTTTAGTTCGAACAGCTTTCTCAGTACCCTTTCCCTGGTGATTGTAATTGTTTTCAGTTCATCCCTCCCTTTCACCTCCTGATTCACAATTATTGCTGGGATGTCATTTGCATCCTCTACAGTGAAGAGGGATGCAAAATATCTGTTCAATTCTTCCACCATTTCCTTATTTTCCATTATTAATTTCCTATTCTCACTCTCTAGAGGACCAACGTTCACTTTACTTACTCTCATCTTTAAATGCCTGTAGAAGCTTACTGTTTACATTTCTAGCTAGCTTTTCATTGTACTCTTAACTTCTCCCTCCTGATTAATCTTTTAGTCATTCTTTACTGTTCTTTATCATGTGATATGATTCCGCAAAAATTAATGGTATATGTCTTTTTTTTTCAATTTGACACTATCTTTAACTTTTTCAGTTAGCCACGGATAGTGTATCCTTCCCTTCTTTCTTTCCCACTGGAATGTATATCTTTTCAGTATTCTGAAATATCTCCTTAAATGTCTGCCACTGCATCTCTACTAATTTCCCCATTCACTTTAGCCAGCTCTGTCTTCATGCCCTCTTAATTGCCCTTATTTAACTTAGGTCCGCTCCTCGTTCCCTCAAACAGAATGTGAAATTCAGTCATATTATGATCACTGCTACCTGGGGGCCTTTCCCCATGAGGTCATTATTAATCCTGTCTCATTGCACATTACTAGATCTAGTATAACCTGCTCTCTGGTAGATGCTAAAACATGCTGCTCAAAGGAACTGTCCCAAAAACACTCCATGAACTCATCATCCAAGTTACCTTGCCAATATGATTTGTCCAATCTATATATAGATTAAAATTACCCAAGATTATCACCGTACCGTTCTCACAAGTCCCCTATATTTCTTCCTGTATACCCCATCCTACAGTGCGGTTACTATTAGGGGGCCTATGAACCACTCCCAACTATTTCTCATCTCTACACAATGATTCTACATCTTGATCTCCAGAACTAAGGCCGTCTCTCTCTATTGCACCAATGCAATCCTTATTTAACAGAGTTAGCTCGCCACCTTTTCCTAGCTTCCTGTCCTTCCCAAATGTCATGCACCCTTGAATATTCAGATCCCAGTCTTTGTCTTCCTACAGCCATGTATCTGTATTGGCGATCAGATCATACACATTCATTTCTATGTATGCTGTCAATTCATGTTTTGTTATAAAGGCTTTCCAATACAGAATGGTTAATTCTGTCTTTTTACTTTTTTTTGTAACCCCTAGCCTTATCTGCAGGTGCACTCTTGTCTCTTCCTGCCACGCTCTGATCATTTCCCCGATTCCTACCTTGCTCTTTTGCCTCATCTTCCTTATTTAATTTATCATATCTTCCCAAATCTGATCCCTTGCCGCCACTATTTAGTTTTAAGCCCTCTCTACCGCCCTAGTTATTACACTTGCCAGAACTCTGGTCCCAGCATGGTTCAGGCAATGACTGTCCCAACAGTACAGCTCCTACTTTCCCCAGTTCTGGCGCCAGTGCCCCATGAACCAAAACCCATTTCACTCACACCAATCTTTGAGCAACGTACTTAACACTCTAATCTGATTTACCCTACACCAATTTGCTCGTGGCTCAGGTAGTAATTCAGGAATTATAGCTTTGAGGTTTTGGTTTGTAATTTAGCACCTAGCTGCTCATACACCCTCAGCAGAATCTTTTTCCTATGTTGTTATGGACCACGACTACTGGATCCTCCCCCTCCCAATGCAGGTTTCTCTCCAGCCCAGGGCAAGTGTCCCCAACCCTGGCACGGGGCAAGCAACGCAGCCATACGGACATCTGCTCTCAGCTGCAGAGAACTATATATATTCCCCTGACTACACTGCCCCAACTACTGCTACATTCCTATTAACTCCTTCCTCCCCCACTTGAATGGCTTCCTGCATCATGGTGCCATGGTCAGTTTGCTCAGCCACCCTACAGCCACCAATTTTATCTACACAGGCTACAAGAACCTTGAACTTGTTGGACAACAAAGGCTGATTTTTTTTTATTCATTCATGGGATGTGGCATTGTGAGGTAGGCCAGCATTTATTGCCCATCCCTAGTTACCCTTCAGAAGGTGGTGATCAGCTGCCTTCTTGAACCACTGCAGTCCATGTAGTCTAGGCACACCCACAGTGCTGTTAGGGAAGGAGTTCCAGGACTTTGACCCAGCGAGAGTGAAGGAACGGCGATATGTTTCCAAGTCAGGATGGTATGTGGCTTGGAGGGGAACATCCAGGTGGTGGAATTCCCATGTGCCTGCTGACCATGTCCTTCTAGATTATAGCAGTCATGGGTTTGGAAGGTCCTGTCTAAAGAGCCTTGGTGAGTTCCTGCAGTGCATCTTGTAGATGGTACACACCGCTGCCACTGTGCGTCAGTGGTGGAGGGAGTGAATGTTTGTGGATGGGTACCAATCAAGCAGGTTGCTTTGTCCTGGTTGGTATGAAGCTTCGAGTGTTGTTGGAGCTGCACTCATCCAGGCAAGTGGAGAGTATTCCATCGCACTCCTGACTTGTGCCTTGTAGATGGTGGACAGGCTTTTGGGAGTCAGGAGGTGAGTTACTCTCCAGCGTAGAAGCTAGGAATTCTGCGTTCTTGTAGCCACAGTAATTACAAGGTTGGTCCAGTTCCAATTTTGATCAATGGTAACCACCAGGATGTTGATGGTAGGGGACTCAGCGATGATAATGCCATTAAATATCAAAGGGAGATAGTTGGATTTTCTCGTTGGAGATGGTCATTGCCTGGCACTTGTGTGGCACTAATGTTACTTGCCACTTATCAGCCCAAGCTGGGACATTGTCCAGGTCTTGCTGCATATGGGCATGGACTGCTTCAGTATTTGAAGAATCGCAAATGGTGCTGAACATCGTGCAATCATCTGCGAATATCCGCACCCTTATGATGGAGATAAGGTCATTGATGAAGCAGCTGAAGATGGCTGGGCCTAGGACGCTACTCTAAGGAACTCCTGCAGTGATGTCCTGGAACTGAGGTAATTGACCTCCAACAACCAAAACCAACTTGCTTTGTGCTTGGTACAACTGCAAACAGTGGAGAGTTTTCCCCGATTCCCAGTTATTCCAGTTCTGCGAGAGCTCCTTGACACCACACTCAGTCAAATGCTGCCTTAATGTCAAGGGCTGTCACTCTCACCTTGAGTTCAGCTCTTTTGTCCGTGTTCGAACCAAGGCTATAATGAGATCAGGAGCTGAATGGCCCTGGCGGAGCCCAAGCTGAGCATCAGTGAGCAAGTTGCTTCTGGCTAAGTGCCGCTTGATAGCATAGTCCACGACCACACCCATCGCTTTGCTAATGATCGAGAGTAGACTGATGGGGTAGCAATTGGCAGGATTGGATTTGTCATGCTTTTTGTGGACAGGACATACCTGGGCAGTTTTCCACATTGCTGGGTAGATGCCAGTGTTTAGCTGTACTGGAACAGTTTAGCTAAGTGTGCAGCTAATTCTGAAGCACAAATCTTTAGTACTATTGCTGGAATGTAGTAAGGGCCCTTTGCAGTATCCAGTGCCTTCAGATGTTTCTTGACATCATGTGCAGTGAATTGAATTGACTGAACACTGGCATGTGATTCTTTTATTTTTCATTAATGGGACGTGGACGTCGCTGGCGAGGCCACCATTTATTGCCCATCCCTAATTTCTCTTGAGATGGTGGTCGTGTGGTGCCTTCTTGAACCGCTGCAGTCCATGTGGTGTAGGTACACCTACAGTGCTATTACAGAGGGAGTTCCAGGATTTTGCCCAGCAACAGGGAAGGAACGGCAATATATTTCCAACTGAGGATGATGCATGGCTTGGAGGGTAACTTCCAGCAGGTGGTGTTCTCATCTGTGTGTTGCCCATGTCCTTCTAGGTTGTAGCAGTCGCGGGTTTGGAAGGTGCTAAGGAGGCTTGGTGAGTTCTTGCAGTGCATCTTGTAGATGGCACACACTGCCGCCACTGTGCATCAGTGGTGGAGGGAGTAAATGTTTGTGGATGGGTGCCAATCAAGCAGGCTGCTGTTAAGATATGGCAGGTGGTATTTGCCAGGCTGACTAAATCCCAGAGGGAACACTAGCCAGGCTATCACAACCATTTTGCAATTTCTATTTATTACGAGAAGGTTTGTACACTGAAGTCAGGAGTAAAGAGTTCACTGCCACCTTTGGAGGCTTTAAAGATTAAATTAGAACATTTGTTAACAAAATAATAGGAAATGTAAATATGCAAGAACACAGTTATATTTAGTTTTATAACAGTTCTCACAGGATTTCTACTTACCTACACTCCAAACTACACACCCCTTTTAGGCAACAGTCCAAATAGATTAATCTATGAAACATCCAGCAATATTACCACAAGCACCCACTGTTGCTATAAGGGAGGTATTTCACAGCTTCTTTCTCCCTCTCACTTGACGATAGAATTCCAAAGCTTTTGACAAAACCTTGCTTTCTGGAACAGCAAATTTCTCTAGGGTAACTAGAGGTTTCTTCCTCCCACAGGTTTGTTTCACACAATGCACCCTTTGAAGATCTCACATGGTCACTCCACACACAGCTTTTCATCTCTCTTTAAACATATTTCCTCTCATTTGATCTGTAAATCCCATTGTTTAAACCTTTCTTTGAGAGTTACTTTTCCCAGAATATAAAATTCTTTCATGTTGTCATTATGGCCAGCACTTTCGGGAAAAATAAACTTAATAGCTGCCTTATTTATCTTGCCAGTTACAACCAACTTATCACATCCTTTTAAAAAATCAAACAACCTCTCAATTTATCTAAAAATGCAAATTCCATTCATACTGTTTCTGCTGAGACATCACCCTAGCTTACCCAACTTCATTTCAAATGCTTGTTTTACACTTAACCCCTTCTGATTATTCAGTCTGACTGTCTGCAGTTTAATTAAACTAGACAAACACACAAACATACGTACACACAGTCCTCATAAGCCTGCTTCAGTATCCCACAGTAATATTATGAAAAAAAAAGGATATTTCCTTTACAGCCCCATCCTTATGGAAAAATGAACTGTCATAATTCTAAGAGGCAGTTTTCACTTGCTCAACTCATTTCACATTATTTACCATACTTATCTATATACACTAACTATTACACTACCAGGTACATGCATTAACATGACAATATACACAAAGGCTTTGGATCAACAGAGGTCATTTCAGTTCAGTGTCGAACTTCTTTGAACTTTAAACTCTTGACAACACATCTGCAATTAAATTTTCTCATCCAGCGACATGTATAATCTGTAAATTAAATGATTGCAGTAGTAAACTCCATCTGAACCGTCTTGCACTGCCAGTCTCGAAATTTGTCCAGAAATGTTAAAGGTTTGTGACCTCTATAAACAATTGTTTCTGAAGGATTGCTTGCAACACAAACCTCAAAATGCTGCAACGCTAACACCAGGGGCAGAATTTTTCTGTCAACGTGCAGGGGGTGGGGCCCACACGCCAATGCATAAAATGACGTCACCACGCGCCATCGCGATATTTTGCTGGGCGAGCGCGTGACAATGTTCGTTACGCAGGTGCCAGTCATTACCGGGCCAATTAAGGTAGTTATGGCTCCAATTGTCCTGGATTTTAAGATGTCCGTGCGATATTCGGCTCGTCGCACGGGTGCAACGGGCTTGCGGCTATCCAAAACTTTAATGATCCTCATACACGAGTGGGAAAGAGGGATTATTGTTTTTGTGAATCCAGGCATTTAACAGTTAGTGCTCAGAAGTTATTGAAAGTTGCATGTGTGAGGTGGAAAAGTCTCAAACGCACAGCAGCTGCTTGGACTGCACTCATTACCTTCAGGTCAGCACTTTTCAGTGAGGATTTATTTTGGGACCAGTAGGTTTCAGCAAGCCTCCCTGAGCCTGGGAATGGGAGGTTCTCGCTCCACTGGAGGCACCTCATCTGAGGAGGAAGGGAGGGCGAGAAGGGGGAGGAGGCCAGGAGTGCACATTCAGCCTCCATGCGGGAGGGGAGCTTCAAGGTGGCGTGGCAACAAACCATCTGCTGCCCCCTGCGTTCCACGTGCTTGCGCCTCCTTGCTATGGAAGGATATAGCATGTGGTGCCTAATGTGATGTAGGCAGCATGTGGCCAAGGAGGGTGGGGAACAGGCCTAGCATCTTTGAGTGAGTATTAGGCAGCAGCGGGGTGAGGAGGCACTGCAGCCCTGCTATGTCCCACTCTGGTTGGGGTGGGCAGTGCTCGAAGAGTCCATGTGCAATTTGCACAAATCAACGCTCTTCTCTCATTTTCAGGAGAAAAATGCTCATAATGCGGCAGAGCGTGTGAGGGCTGACGGCGGTTAGTCATTCTCAGCCAGTTTGAGCAGAAGGCCCTGGATTTGGAGAGATGCTATGCACCCAGTGAGGCTGGGGTGCCACGGCCAGGTATGTATGCCCAGCAGTGAGGTCAGCATTGTTCTCCCAACATCCACAGCAGTGCTAAACGTTAAGCCATTTAATTTTGCAACGTGGCATGACCATTGCTTATGGAAGGATGAGCGCATAATGATCCAGAGGACATGGATGCACTTTGTCATTGTCTCCACGTTAACTGATCCAATGTCCTTGTTCTTCCTTTCAGCATCAGCGGAGCAGGGCTGGGAGGAGCAGCAGCAGAGGCCCCCTCTCACACATGAGGGCCTTGAAGTCTCACCAGTGTCACACCATCTCTGCCAGGCAGGCATCAGTGCAGGTACGAGCACCTCAGTGGGAATTAGAACATCAGCTAGTGTCCCGGGGCACAGTGGTAAGAGCACTTCACAGTCGCTGGAGGAGCTGGCAGAGACAGAGAGTGCCCATGCCGCCAGCAGTCGGAGGACTGCAGGGGACCAGGCACATGCTCAGTCGGTGCCTGATGATGCGCCTCTGGAGTCGTCCGCAACCCAGGAGGGGCAGGAAATGTGACCGGGTGTGCGGGAGCATCTGGGGGAGATACATGAGGCTATGCTTGGCTTGGTCTCCATGGCGGAGGAGTCTACGCAGATGATTGAGGAATGAGCCACATGTCCAACTGCCATGCGTCCTCCATGGAAAGAATGGTGACTCTCGTGAAGAGGCTCCTCCAGGAGACACGTCAGGACTTCTTGGGGATGCACTCTGACCAGCAAGCTTTCACATCGGCATTGACCTCAGTTGGTCAGTGCCAGTGTGGGAGCTGGTCTAGGCACCAAGTTTCCCAGCTCGGTGCCCATCCATCCACGGTGAGCAGGGAGGTCCGAAGCGACCTCACATCGGCGCAGCAGCTGCCTGTCATCCCTGCTGGCACCTCTCAGGGTGCTCCAGATGAGGGTGGCAGCTTCTCCGCCCCTCTCTCAGCAACCGTAACATCCGGTGAGGCTACGACGACTGGGGAGAACCAGCTGTGGAACTGGCAGATCCCTACCAGGATCCACGGGCCAGAGGACGACCGCCAAGGTCAGCAAGGTCAACAGGACAGCAGAGTCGGCAGAGGGGGAAGCACCAAGACGTAGCCCCTGGAAACGTAAACATAAGGCATCTTAGGCATACCACGGGTTTATCACTGGTGCTTTTGTATTGGCCCTAGATGGGGTCTTCATGATTTGCTTTGAACTGGAACACCATTGTCATTTTTTTGCTTAAGTTTCTTTGCTTGTGATATTAAATTCAGACATGTGACCATACAGAAGAAAAGGTATGTGTATGGTTTCCAAAACCATTATGAATGCTCTGTGGGATATTCAGCTTTAATAGCAAGGCCCTTAGTTACTGTTCTTAGCCTGGTAGAGTTTGCACTTAGGTATCGAGTATGGAGCCTACAGCCCAGGCTTGTCCTGGCGGTCCATCTGTGGTATGCTAGCTGAAGGTTCGTTGGATTAAAGCCTCCCAGGTGTCCCTGCCTCCCTGCAGTATGCCCAGGTCAGCGTCTACCTCCTCAGCATTTCCCTGTGCACGCTCATCCTCGGACTCACTGCTGGACTCATCGTGTGCAGCCACAGCCACTGTGTCGACGTCTTCATCGTCCACTGCATCCCCCCTTTCCAGCGCAAGATTGTGGAGGTCGCAGCATGCAATCACTTTCACCGAGACACGATCTGAGGGGTACTGGAGTGCGCCCCCTGAGCAGTCTAGGCATCAGAAGCACATCTTAAGAAAACCGGTGGTTCTCTCCACCACAGCCCTTGTGGAGGTGTGGCTCCTATTGTACCGCTGCTCAGCTTCTACTCTTGGATGGCGGAGAGGCATCATTAGCCACCTTCTGGGGGGATAGCCCTTGCCACCCAGCAGCCATTCATCAAGCCGGGCTGGAACACTGAAGAGCCCCGGCACCTGGGAGTGTCTGAGGATGTAGGCGTCGTGGGAGCTGCCTGGGTACCTTGCACAGACTTGTTAAATCAGCATCCTGTGATCACACACTATCTGCACGTTTATGGAGTGGAAGCCCTTCCTGTTGACAAAGGCACCCGGCTCAACTGCTGGCACCTTGATGGTCACGTGTGTGCAGTCTATTGCAAACTGGACACGGGGGAAGCCTGCAATCACCGCAAAGCCTCTGGTTCTCTGTGTCTGGCTTGCCTGGTCCCAGCGGAAGTGGATGAAGGTCAATGCACGCCTAAACAGAGCGTCTGTAACCTGCTTGACATAAGTGCGGATAATTGATTGGGAGACACCGCAAAGATCACCCACCGACCCCTGGAACGAGCCAGAGGCATAGAAGTTGAGGGCAGCTGTGACCTTCAGAGCCACTGGCATGGGGTGTCCACCCACACAGTTAGCGGAGATCTCAGGCTTAACCATCTGACAGGTATAGTTGACTGTCTCCCTCAAGAGACGGAGCCTCCTTCGGCACTGCACCTCAGACATATTGAGGTAGCTGTTATGCCACCTGTATACCCTGGCAGCAGGACAGTGGCGTCTTCTGCAGCCCCTTCCGCCTTGACCCTGCGCCCCTTGTGCCTGCACCTGTCCTCCCAATGGTGGCTCCCCTGGAGGCTGAATGTGCACTCCTGGCCTCCTCCTCCTTTTAGCCCTCCCTTCCTCCTCAGAGGAGGTGCCTCCAGTGGCCAGTTCAGCTCCCATTCCCAGGCTAAGGGAAGGCTTCCTGAAACCTGCAGGCCCAAAAAAGATTCCTCAGTGCAGGGTGCTGACCTGAAGGTTAAGAGTCCAGACAAGGCAGCTGGTATGCGTTTTGAGGTGTTGCAGATCACACAGGCAAGTTTCAAAGCTTTTAAAAATCAATACTTGAGAGAACACACTCGCGACCCCAGTGAGCCCTCTTATCCCGCCTGTGGATAAAGTTTATACAAATGTGTTCTACCCGCCTGCCCATTGCGGCATGCGCCAGCCCAAAGACTGCACGGGCGCCAAAAAATCGCAGTCGATTGGAGCGTCAAGGGCCTTAAGTGGCCCGTTAATTAATGGCGGGCACACGTCGGAGAGCATCACGCGTCCGCCCAACGAAATATCGCAATGACTCATGGTGACATCGGGACGCTTACCCGACATCACCACGCATCATTTTCCACGCGTGTGCAGGGCCTACCTCCATACATCCCATCGAACTAGCTTCACCATTCACTAGAGCGGCTTACCTTCGACTCGAGCTCCACCTTTCTGCTCGCTCCCCATATCCCTTGATTCTCAGGTATCAAAAGTGTCTTTCAACCTTAAATAAGTTCAATGATGGAGCATCCACAATCCTCTTTGATACCCTTTAAATGAAGAAATTTCTCATCTTAGTCCTAAATGATCAACTCCGTATCTTGAGGCTGTGCCCCCATGTTCTAGCTTCCCCAGCCAGGGGAAACAACCTCTGAGTGTCTACCCTGTCAAGCCTTTGATAATCTTAGACATTTCAATACAATTACCACTCTTTCTTCTAAAGTCCAGAGAAGAGTGAGGCAATTTACTCAGCATCTCATCCCTGGGACCAATCTAGTGAACCTTCACTGTGTCACCTTCACTACAAATATACCATGGTAGACTCCTTGTTGTTTGAGTATGTCCAGGCTGTAAATGATTTCAACCTTTTCTGTAGGTCCTCTCACGAAGGAAGAGTCTGAAGCAGGACAGCACTGATGTCCACAGAGATGGCAGTTCATATTGTCATTGTTGACGCTTGGGGAAACATCTGCAGCAGCACGACCTTTGGCCTTCCTCTGGGCATGTTGGATGTTATGAATTTGCACCGATGGTCCTCAAAACATGCCAAACCAAATTTCAATGCACATAGGCAGGTTGGCTGCAGTGCTTTTCCTAGAGAGATGGTCTGCAATGCAGAGGTTTGTAAGACTCTTTTTTAGGGTGTCCTCATATCGTTTGTACTGACCACCTTGACGTCGTTTGCCCCAAGACAGCTTTCCATAAAAGAACTGCTTGAGGATTCAGTAATCACCCATGTGGGACACATGGCCTGCCCATCAAGTTAAATTTTCTGGTGGGCGGTCTCCTGTGCTGTTCAGCCCAGAACTGAAAGAGGATCTTGTTGTTTTCAATTTTGTCCTGTACACCCTTCCATAAATATGGAGGGAAAATCTATTCATAATGTTGTCGTATGATCTCAAAGCCCTGTACAACTGTAGCAAGACTTGTTTATTCTTGTACTCCAAACCCCTTGCAATAAAGGCCAACACACCATTTGCCTTCCTAATTATTTGCTGTACCTGCATGCTAACTTTGTGCTTCTTGTACGAGTCCACTCTAATCCCGAGAACATTTATAACTGTCACACCCTGTAAAAAATATTCTGCTTTTCTATTCTTATGACCAAAGTGAATAATCTCACACTACCCCACATTATACTCCATCTACCTCTGTTTCCCAGTCACTTACTTTCTCTGCTATATCTCTTTGCAGCCTCTTTGTATCCTCCTCACAGCTTGCATTGCCACCAGCTTTGTATAGTCAGAAAACTTAGATACATTACTCTCTGTCTCTTCGCCTAAGTTATTAATATAGATAGTAAACAGCTGAAGCCCCAGCATTTATCCTTGCAGCACTCCAATCGTTAGTGTGCCAGCTTGAAAATGCCTCATTTGTCCCTGTTCTTTGCTTCCTGTCCGTTAACCAATCCTCCATTTGTGCTAATGTTTTACCAACTCCATAAGCCCTTCTTAACTTGTGCGTGTGGGCAACATACTGAATGCTTTTTGGAAATCCAAATATACTATATCTATTGGTTCCCCTTTATCTACCGTACTAGTACATCCTCAAAAAACTGAAATTTGTCAAACACAATGTCCCTTTCATAAAACAGTTTATGTAACATTTGTTACCTTTCAATCTACTGGAACCATTCTAAAATGTGAGGAGATTTGGAAAATTATAACCAACGCATCCATTAACTCTGCAGCTAGCTCTTTTAGAACCATAGGGTGTAGGCCATCAGGTCCTGGTGCTTTGTTGGACTGTAGTACTTTAAGTTTTTCCAGTACTTTTTCTCTGCTGATATTAATTGTCTTAATTTTCTCACTCGTATTAGCCCCTAGGTTACCCATTATTTCTGGTTTGTAACTTGTGTCTTCTACAGTGAAGACAGGCACAGAACATCTGTTCAGTGACTCGATCATTTCCTCATTCCCTATGATAATTTATTCTGTCTTTGCCTCTAAAGGACCAATGTTTATTTTAGCTACACTGCCCCTTTTTATATAGCTGAAAAGCACTTACAATCTGTTCTCATATTCCTGACTAGCTAAAGGATATATTTTCTATTTTTCCCCTTTTATCAACTTTTTGGTGATCCTTGCTGGATTCAAAAACACTCCCAATCCTCAAACTTACTACTATTCTTTGCAACATTATAAGCTTGTTCTTAAATCTAATACTATCCTCACCCTCCTTAGCAAGGCAAGGAGGGATCATTCTTGCTGAGTTGTTGATTGTTCTATTTTTGCCGTATATTTTGAACTGTTTCTTTAAATGTTTACCACTGTTTTTATTTACTGCCATACCTTTCAGTCTACTTACCAAATCAACCTCAGCTAGCTCTTCCCTCATATCTACGTAATTGGCTTTGTTTAAGCTAAAGATTCCCGTTTGTGATAGGAGTATATCACTTCCAAACTTAATGAGGAATTTAATCGTATCACTATTTCTCATCAGATCTTTCACCACTAGATTACTGATTAACCCAGCCTCATTGCATAATACTAGATGTGAAGTCGTCAGAAGAATGCAGAGATACAACATAAAATAAAGGGTACAATTCGAGGGGTGGGGGGGCAGATGTAGAGGGACCTAGGTGTACATGTGTATAAATCATTGAATGTGGCAGGACAAGACAAGGTGGATAACGCATATGGAATCCTGGGCTTTATCAACAGGGGCATAGAGTACAAGAGCAAGGAAGTTATGTTAAACCTTTTGTAACACAGTACAGTCAAGCGAAAGAAATTGGAGGCTAGATGCAGAAACTGAGATTAGGCAAATATACAATTGCTGCAACAGTTTCTGTTACACGAGGATAATATTGGTGGATCGACGACATCCAGAATGTCATATGCAGAGTTAAGGAGGTTCTGGGGATGTCTATCATTTTTGGTGAAGACCGTGCCCGTGGAACTCTGGTTGGTTGTGCACTGCTATTGGCTGGGGATCAGGCTTAAATCCTAGAAGAGGAGGAAAAGAAATTCTGCAAGGAAGACAGAGTTTTGAAGGGCTTTGTGACTGAGATTGATGACGTATTTGCTGAGTCGACTGCTGAGCCAATTAGTAAGATCTGCCTTAGTTGCGTCTGTCATTTAATGTGCAATTTATTGTTTATAGTCGTCAGCAATTTGCCTGTTAATTCATGTTTAGTTTACGTTGATTCTGGGTTTGACAGTATAGATAACTACCCAAAATAGTATTTAACGTTTGCTTTGTTTGACTCTTGAAATCAAAAATTGGAGGATCTTTTGGAGGATTTTGAATCCACACTCAGATACACTGCTGGGATTACATGGTGAATCTCACTGTGCCTATTGGAAAGCAGGATGGCTTTATCAATTGCTGAGACTTTTCTTGAAAGGGAATTTATCGCTGAGGGATTTACAACAACTAACAAAGGTTAGGTTAATAGCATTAGCAGAAAGCTGAAGAGAGTTAAAAGCCAGGGCTAAATAGGCAGAAATAACTGAAGCAATAGAACAGCGTTTGGAATTGCAAGGAAATAAGTCTGATCGAGATATATTGTAGCTTGAGTTAGCTAGGATTCGGATGCAAATGAAGCAACTCAAACTCGAAAGAGAGAAAGCAAAAACTCAAAAGGCTTGAAACGGAACTCCAGAAGAGAGGTTGCCAGGGAAAGAACGAGAAAGACAATGCTCAGATTTGTGTTATGGCAAAAATGGCGCGTAAGTTTGGAAATTCTAAGCCCACCCTGAACACGCACTTACAATTTTCACAGAGGCGGGACTGGAGTCGGGCCACGGTTCGCGTATGCACAGTTTATGGAGGGAGCTGAAAATTTAAATCCTCAGCTGCCTCCACTGAAGTGGGATATTGGCAGGCCAGGAAGGTGAAACCTGGAGTTTACAGACAGACCAGGTAAAAGCTGGTCTGAACTTGGCCGAGTCATTTAGATAGCTAGGTAGCCCTTTGGATATAGTCCCAAGACAACTTTGTGGGAGGGGCAAAGCACCCTTTGTAATTGTTAAAAGTAAACATGATTGCGCTTATAAAGTGCATAAACTCATTGGAACTGTGAAAGCTGTCAAAAAACTGTCAAAGCTGTCGATGGACTCTGCTGGGTTTTAAATTTAAAAATGCAGTCTGGAGTTCAAAACTAAACAGTGCTTGATATTTCATTCATCTATTGACTTAAGACAGAAGTCTATTATAAGATTTGTGCTGCAATGACTGATTTTATAAACTAACATTATCACAGTGGGGTGCTTGCTAAATGAGCAGCTTGATTGACAGCTCCAAGTGGTTATAGAATTGAAATGTTTGTTTCCATAAGAGATTAGTTGGAAGAATTTATATGTATTGAATGGATTTTTTTTTATCAATGAGTGCTTTTTGCTTAAAATAATGAAGTCACCAATAGAAACCCAACTTTATTTTGTGCCAGCATGGCTCCTGAGGTTTGCCCATGGTGAATACTAGGTGAGTGGGCATGGAGCAGGTAAGGGCAAAGTGTGATGGGTGGGGGCATGGGTCGGTATGAGTTGACACTAATTTGGCATAGCAGCTATAAAGGGCCATGGGAATGTGGGGGGCATATGGATATGAGGGCCTATGAGAGGTGAGAAGAAGGATATGGATTGACATAAGGGGTATAAGAGGCGATTGGAGGTGGATAGAGGGGCATGGGTTTGCATAGGGTGTATGAGGGGCCATGGAGAGTGGGTAGATGTGCATGGGTTAGCATGGGGATATAAAGGGGCATGGGGGTGGGTACAGGGCCATGGATTGGCATTGGGGATATGAGGTGCCATGGGGGAGGGGTGGGGGCATGAGGTGTCATAGATTAGTATGGGGAGTGTGTGGGGGCAGTAAGAGGTGAGGTCTGGTTTTTGCTGTAATTTTTAAAAATTCAACAAAGTGCCAGAGCACAGAGGCAGCCCAGCACACCTCTGTACCCAGCAGCCTACACACTTGTTCTGTGGGCGGCAGACCCCACTTCTGTTCCAGAAACCTTCCCCCACCCCAATGAACGACAATCAGAATTGCGGGCTGCCATTTTTAAAGGTTGGATTTGCAGAGCTGGGAATTTTCCCATCGCTGCTCACTCAACCCAGGAGTGAAAATCCAGGCCAAAGTGTTTCAAAGAGAGAAAGAAGTCAGACAGTATGAACTAGCTATAGAAAAGCTTAGGTTATGCGGTGAAGGGGGAGCTAATGGTATGGATGATAAGTCAAGTTCCACTCTAAGTTTTGATTTAACAAAGAATCTTCGTCTGGTGCCTAGAATCATTCAACTCCGTACTCAGTGAAATTTTGTCTTGTTGGAGAAAGTGGCTATAACACTAGGGTAGTCAAAGGACACATGGGACTGCATTTTACAGGGGTTGGGAGAGGGAGGCAGACTGCTCGCCTCCAGGCAGGAAAGTCCGCTGCAGCCAAAGCCAGGTCACATGACTGTGTTGTGTATATCAATGATCTATTGGTCTATATTAACACTTGTGAAGAACATGTGCAACGCCTGAGTGCATTGTTTGACAGACCACAAAAGCTGATTTGATGATAAATTTGGCAAAGACGGAGTTTGGGAATGCCAAAGTCACCTATTTGGGACGTCATGAGTCAAGTTGAAAAGCTAAAGTTCAGGCAATTATGAACTTTCCTGTCTCTAAAACAAAATGGGAAATGCTATAATTCCTCAGAATGTGTGGGTTTTACAGGAACTTTGTACCGAAGTTCAGCACTGTAGTTGCTCCATTAGTGAACTTGAAGAACAATATAAACATTAATGGACAGAGTCTTGTCAGGCCTCCTCTGAGAGCTTAAGGGCCATATTAATAAACAAGTCTGTTTTGGTTCTTCCAAATTTCAATAAACCATTCAAAATAGCTATTGATGCTAGTGTTGAAGACGTGGAGACAGTGTTGCTACAAGATAATGATACTGGTGTTGAGTGCCCAGTTATCAACAAAAATACTCCACAACTGAGAAGGAAACGTTAAGTTTTGACTTGGCTCTTAACAATTTGAAATAAATTTAGCAGAGAAATTAATTTACACCAATCATAATCCACCAGCAATTTTGGAGAAGTTCTACACAAACAATCTCCAGTTGTTTCACTAGAGTTGGTCTGCAGACCTTCAACCTAAAAATTGAGCACGTTGCCAGGAAAAACAAAGTAATTGCTGATGCTCTGTCAAGAGTTTCAAAAAGGGGTGTAGGAGAGAAGATAGGCTGAGTTATGATAATTATGATGTATGAATCATGCTAATACTTGCCTTTGCTCTGGTCAAACCCTTATAATTCTGTAAATACGATATGTTGTTATGATCCCAGCTAATGTTACAACTGGACAAGCCTGATCCTAGGGTGGAACCTGGCTTGATAGATCCTAACTTGTATTTTTTTGTTTAGATACATGGAGAGCGGCTACTGAACAATCACAGAAGTCAGCTGATGAACTTTTAACAAAAGAATAAAACATTTATTAAACAAGAAGAAATGAACTATATTACAATACTCCTTCACCCACAACTATACCTTTACAGATATATAGAGATTTGTAAGGATAACTCCTTCACCCACAACTATACCTTTACAGATAGATACAGATTAGTAAGGATAACACAAGTTACAAAAACTATCTTATACTCTAATGTTCACAGTAAATACACAGTCCATGTAAACCAAATGGCGACTTGTGGTCAGGCACTCTGAAATCAAGTGACAATGCCACTCAAAACAGATGCTATGAATCTCTCATCAACATCTCCAGACGCTTCACTGTGAGTCAACCAGTCTCACTGATCTCCGTCTTTCACATGAAGGTTTCCAATATGCACATCCCAAGAGCTCGCTTTGGAATTCTCTCCCAAACCAACGCTTTCTCTCAGATGCCTTCCACAAGGGTCCATCTCCAGAGTTTCGAACTCTCCCTCCAATGTTCCTCTCCCCTGCGTCACCACATGCATCCAAGCTTTCTTCCACGCACTCTCTCCCTCTCTCACTGACTCAGCCATCAACAGTACACCACTGCTTCACATGCTCACAGCAAGATTACAGGCCTTCAGCTGTCTCTTTGGACCTTCTGACCTCTCGCTTTAAATCTACTTCCTGCAGATTTTCTTACTTTAAGCTTGAAGCTTGCAGCCTTCCTCTGCTGGAGTTTGTGTCCAATTCTGGGCACTACACTAGAAAGGGTGTGAATGCATTAGGGATAGTGCAGAAACGATTCACATGAATGGTTAAGGAGGAGGAACTTCAGCAACATAGAAAGATTGGTGCAAATGGGAATGTTCGCTTTGGAGAAGGGAAGGTTGAGTGGGGATTTGATAGAGGTATTCAAAATCATGAGGTGTTTGGACAGAGCAGAAAGGGAGAAACTGTTCCCATTGGTGGAAGGATTGAGAACCAGAGGGCAGAGATTGAAGGTGAATGGCAAAAGAAGCAATGGCGAAATGGCAATCTGGAATGCACTGTCTGAGAGTGTGGAGAGGGTAGAATTGATTGAGGTTTTCAAAAGGCAATTGGATCACTATCAGAAAAGGAAGAATGTGCAGGGCACTGAGGAAGAGGCAGAGGAGTGGTACTAGATGAATTGCTCCTTCAGCACAGACACAACTATGATTCTATCATTTCACGAAAATAACTTTATCCCCAGTTGGTTCCACAACACACTGTTCCAGGAAACGGTCATGCTCATCTTCAAGCTCACCAATGCCAATTTGGCTTGTCCAGTCTATACAAAGATTAAATGTTGAGCAATTATTACATTGTCTTTGTTACAAGTTCCAATATTTTCTTGTTTAATGCTCTCTCCAATGGTATAACTACTATTAGGGGCCTATAAACTACTCCCACCTGTGTTTACTGACCCTAGCTATCCCTTATCTCCACCCATACTGATTCTACTCCTTGATCTTCTGAGCCAAGAGCCACTCTCACTATTGTCCTTGTATCCTCCTTTACAGTCCAGGCCACTCCTCCTCTTTTTCTATTCTGTCTTTTCAAAATGTTCTGTTCCTTGGAATATTTATTTTCCAACCTTGGTCATCTTATAACTACATCTCTGCAATGGCAATTAGGTCTAAACCATTTATCTCTATTTATGTCACTATTTCATCTATCTTATTGCAGATGCTTTGCACATTCAGTTAAAGAGCCTTTAATTTTTTTTGCTACCGTTCTCTGCACAGATCTTACACCCTGATGCACTATTACAGTTAAACTCTACGCCCCTTCCTGTCCCATTCTGTTTGCCTACCTACATAGCTACACTGTTTTAAGTAAGTGAGCACAAAAACAGCAGTGAGGGCAACTAGTCACAAAGTGTGAGCTTGGGAATTTGGCGAATGAGGGAATTTTAAGGGTTAATCTTTTTCTAAAATCTAGTCTAATTTGTATGTAGAATTTAACTACAACTTACTGTTAAAGTTCATTTTCTTTTAGTCTTAGTCAGGGATAAACAAGCTCCCTACAGGAGAGACAGCTGCAGTTAGGTAGTAAGGTAGCTAGTTTGAACTAGATTCTTTAGCTAGCAGAGCTGACTCATCACTGTAGAATTTCAGCTAGTATAAATATAGAGCACACAAAGTAAGCAAGTACAAAGACAACAGCTGGTCACTGAATGCAGCTAATCAGAGCGTGAGCTTGGGAATTTGGTGCATGAGGGAATTGGGAGGTGTTGTTTATGGAAGTAACTACCTTTACTGAGTTTAAAATAGCGCAGAGTCAGACTAATTTAAAATACCTAGGAGGCTCATTCTGTGGATCAGCCGTGCTCTGAAAAAAATTTAGTGTGACGTCACAGAGAAACAGGTAAGTGACTGGTTGTGAGTATTTTGCTCATTTATCTTTCAAAACTCTGGTAAATTAGTAATAAATTGTAAGGTTTTATTAGTAGTACCAAGGTTTACTAGCAGTAGTAAAGGTCATTGGGAGCAGTAGAGTCTAGGTTTCTAGTCCCTAACTTTATAATAAATAGTCTGTAAAGTAAAGACACTGCATGGTAGCTCAGCTGTGTAGAATGTCCATCCTGTAACATGTGGAGAGTCGTGGATGTTTCCTGTGGCCCAGACAACCACATGTACAGGAACTGTCACCAGCTGCTGAAACCTGAGCTCCAGATTTCAGAGCTCAAGTGATGGCTGGAGTTACTGTGGCGCATCTGCGAAGCTGAGAACTAAGCGGATAGCAGGTTTAGGGAGATAGTCACATCACACGTTAAGAGATTACAGGCAGAGGGGGAATGGGAGAACAAGACAGGTGGTGCAAGAGTCCCAAGTCCATCCCATTAACTGGTTTTCGATTCTGGATACTGGTGAGGGTGATGGTTCCTCAGAGGTTCCTTCTGCAGCCAGAGCCAAGTCCGTGGCACCACACGTGGTTCAGCTACACAAGAGGGAAGAAAGAAGAGTGGAAAAACAATAGCGGTAGGGGATTCAATAGTTAGGGGAACATACAGGCATTTCTGGAGCCGTTGACATGACTCAAGGATGGTATGTTGCCTCCCTGGTGCCAGGGTTAAGGACATCAGAGTGGCTACAGGACATTCTTATGGGGGAGGCTGAACAGCCATGATCATGGTCCACATCAGTAAAAAACACCATATAGAAAGAGGTATGAAGTCCTGAAAGCAGATTTGAGAATGCCAGGAGATTAAAAAGCAGGACTTCAAAGGACGTACTTCAGGATTACTCCCAGTACCATGTGCTGCTGAGCACAGAAATTGGAAGGTAGAGCAAATGTTGGCATGGCTGGAGAGATGGCACAGGAAGGAAGGCTTTAGATTTCTGAGGCACTGGGACTGGTTCTGGGGCAGCTAGAACCTGTACACGACAGAAGGATTACACATTAGCAGGACCGGGAACAATATCCTCACCGGGAGATTTGCTAGTGCTGTTGGGGGCGTTTAAGCTAGTTTGTCAGGGAGATGAGAACCAGAGAGGGAATTCAGATAGGAGAGTAACAAAGCTGGTAATGGTAGGAAGAAAAGTAGTAAGCAAAATTGGAGGTAGTAGAAACAAAGACCAGCATCAAAAAGGGTCAAAATACAGAAAAATGTGAAGAAGGCAAAACTAAAGGCATGCTGTAACAAGGTAGATGAATTGACAGCATGATGAAGTAAATTGGTATTATCTAATTGCCATTACGGAGGCATGGATGCAGGGTGACCAAGGCTGGAAACCGAATGTTCAAGGGTATTCAACATTTAGAAAGGATAGGCAAAAAGGAAAAGGAGGTAGGGTAGTGCTGTTAGTAAAGGATGAAATCAGTACATCAGTGAATGAGAATCTTGGATCAGAAGGTCAAGATGTTGAATCAGTTTGGGTGGATCTCAGAAACAGCAAGAGGCAGCAAACATTGGTGAGAGTTATTTATACATAGGCCATCAAACAGTAGTAGTAATGTAGGGCATGATATAAATCAGGAAAATCAGAGAAGCATGCAACAAGGGTAATCATGGGGAACTTCAATCTACATATAGACTGGGTAAATCAAATTAACTAATGTTGTGGCAAATTCCTGGAATGTATACAAGATGATTTTCTAGAACAGTCTGTTGAGGAACTAACTAGGGAATGGACTACTTTAGATCTAGTATTGTGCAATGAGAAAGGGTTAATTAATAATCTTGTTGTAATGGGGCCTTTAGGGAAGAGTGACCATAAGATGATGGAATTTTACATAAAGTTTTAAATGATGTAGTTCAATCGAAAACTAGGGTCTTAAATCTAAACAAAAGAAACTATGAAGGTATGAAGGGCAAGTTGGCTTCGGTAGATTAGAAAACTACATTAAAACGTATGACAGTAAATAGGCAATGGCTAGCAGTAAAAAAAATACATAGTTTACAACAAATATACATCCTTTGAGGCACAGAAGCCCAACAGGGAAAGTGATCCAATCATGGCTAACAAGGGAAGTTAAAGATTGTATTAGATCAAAGGAAGAGGCTTATAAAGTTGCCAAAAAAGTAGCAAGCCCGAGGATTGGGAGCCTTTTAGAATTTAGCAAAGGAGAACCAAGATACTGCTAAAGAAAATAGAATATGACAGTAAACTAGGGAGAAACATGAAAACAGACTGTAAAAGCTTCCATAAGTATGTAAAAAGGAAAACAAATAGCAAAGACAAATGTGGGCCAATTACAGGCAGGAATAGGAGAATTTATAATGGGGAACAAGGAAATGGTAGAGAAACTAAATAAATAGTGTCTGTATTCATGGAGAAAAAAACAAAAAAACCTCCTAGAAATACTAGGGAACCATGGGCTAGCAGGAATTAGGAACTGAAAGAAATTATGAATAAAAAAGTAGTACTGAAAAAATTAATGAGACTGAAAATTGAAGAGGTTGAAAATTGAAAAGGAAGATGGTTGTGGTTGTTGGCAGTCAGTCATCTCAGCTCCAGGACATCACTGCAGGAGTCCCTCAGGGTAGTGTCCTAAGCCCAGCCATCTTCAGCTGCTTCATCAATGACCTTCCTTCCATCATAAGGTCAGAAGTGGGAATATTTGCTGATGATTGTATAATGTTCAGCACCATTCGCGACTCCTCAGATACTGAAGCAGTCCATGTCCAAATGCAGCAAGACCTAGACAATATCCAGGCTTGGGCTGACAAGTGGCAAGTAACATTCACGCCACACAAGTGTCAGGCAATGACCATCTCCAACAAGACAGAATCCAACCATCGCCCCTTGATGTTCAATGGCATTACCATCATTGAATCCCCCACTATCAACATCCTGGGGGGTTACCATTGACCAGAAACTGAACTGCACTAGCCATATAAATACTGTGACTACAAGAGCAGGTCAGAGGCTAGGAATCGTGCGAAGAGTAACTCAACTCCTGACTCCCCAAAGCCTGTTCACCATCTACAAGGCACAAGTCAGGAGTGTGATGGAATACTCCCCGCTTGCCTGGATGAGTGCAGCTCCCACAACACTCAAGAAGCTGGACACCATCTAAGACAAAGCAGTCCACTTGATTGGCACCGCATCCACAAACATTCACTCCCTCCACCAACGATGCACAGTAGCAGCAGGGTGTACCATCTACAAGATGCGCTGCAGGAATTCACCAAGGCTCCTTAGACAGCACCTTCCAAACCCACAACCACTACCACCTAGAAGGACAAGGGCAGTAAATGGGAACACCACCACCTGGAAGTTCCCCTCCAAGTCACTCACCATCCTGACTTGGAAATATATCGCCCTTCCTTCACTGTCACTGGGTCAAAATCCTGGAGCTCCTTCCTAACCGCACTGTGGCTGTTACTACACCACATAGGCCGCAGCAGTGCAAGAAGGCAGCTCACCACCACCTTCTCAAGGGCAACTAGGGATGGGCAATCCATGCTGGCCCAACCAGCGAAGCTAACATCCTATGAATGAATAAAAAAAAAATAATCCCCAGGACCTAATGATCTACATCTCACAAGGCTCAAAGAAGTGGCTGTAGGGTGGATGCATTGGTGGTCATCTTCCAATATTCTCTAGCTTCTGGAATGGTTCCTGCAGATTGGAAGGAAGCAAATGTAACCCCACTGTTTAAGAAAGAAGGGGGAGAGGAAACAGGGAATTACGGACTGTTAGCCTGACATTAGTAGTGGCGAAAATGCTGGAATCTATTGTAAAGGATGTGCTAACTGAACACTTTGAAAAAAATGGTAGGATTGGGCAGAGTCAACATGAATTTTTGAAAAGGAAATTAAGTTTTTTGAGGATGTAATGAGCAGAATAGATAAGGGGAAGCCAGTGGGTGTGGTGTATTTGGATTTGCAGAAGGCTTTTGATAAGGTTATAGACAAGAGGTTAGAAAACAAAAGTAGAGCACATGGGATTGCAGTATTGGTTAACAAAGGAAATAGAAATAAACAGGTTATTCTCAGGCTGGCAGGCTGTAACTAATGGGGTACCTCAGAGATCAGTACTTGGACCCCAGATATTCATATTCTATAGTCAATGATTTGGATGTGGGGACCAAATGTAATATTTCCAAGTTCACTGATGACACAAAACTAGGTTGGCATGTGAATTGTGAGGGAGATGCAAAGAGGCTTCAAGGGATTTCGGCAGGCTAAGTGAGTTGGCTAGAACATGGCAGAAGGAATATAACGTGAGAAAATGTAAAGTTATCCACTTTGGTAGGGAAAACAGAAACGCAGACTATTTTTAAATGGAGAGAGATTGAGAAGTGTTGATAACCTTGTTCGTAAGTCATAAAAGTTAGCATGCAGGTGCAGCAAGCAATTAGGGAGGCAAATGGTATGTTGGTCTTTATTGCAAGATGAGTTGACTACAGAAGTAAAGATGTCTTGCTGCAATTGTATAGAGCTTTGGTGAGACCACAACTGGAGTACTGCTTACAGTTTTGGTCTCCTTACCTAAGGAAGGGTATACTGGTCATAGAGGGGGTGCAGTGAAGGTTCACCAGACTGATCCCTGGGACAGCAGGGTTGTCCTCTGAGGAGAGATTGAAGAGACTGGGCCTACATTCTCTACAGTTTAGATGAAGGAGAGGCAATCTCCTTGAAACATAAAACATTCTTACAGGGCTCGACAAGTAGATACAATAAGGATGTTTTCTCTGGCTGGCAGGTCTGGAACCAGGGGATAGAGTCTCAGAATAAGAGGTAAGACATTTCAGACTGAGATGAGGAGGAATTTCTTTACTCAGAGGTTGGTGAATCTTTGGAATTCCCTACCCGATCAGCCATGAACTAATTGAATGGCAGAGAAAGCTCAAGGACAGAATGGCCACCTTCTGCTCCTATTTTCCATGTTTATCATCTCAATTTTTCTCTTCGGATTTCTAAATCTCCCTGCACCAAACCCTAGCCCTCCTCCCTCCCTCCCCCCACTGTTAGTTTAAAGTCCTATCCATAAGCCCTACTTATATGACTTGCCAGGACAGAGTTAAGTGGACCCAATCCCAATGGAACAGCTCCCTCTTTCCTGAGTACTAGTGCCAGTGCTCCATGAATAAAAACCCCTTCTTCCTAAACCAACCCGAGGGTCAAGCAAATTAAATGTGTGCCTCAGTGTCAATGGCATGTGGCTCAGGTAACAATCTAGAAATTACCTTTGAGGCTCTGTGTTTTAATTTGATCCCCAACTCCTCAAACTCTCTCAATAAAACATCATTCCTAGTTCTGCCTATGTTGTTGGTTCCTACAAGGGCCACAACAATTGGATCCTACCTCTCCCATTCCAAGTTTGTCTCCAGCAGTGAGGAGATGTCTTTAATCCTGGCACCAGGCAGGCAACACAACCATCAGAGCTCCTGGTCACATCTGCAGAGAACAGTATCTATCCCCCTGACTATATTGTCATATAGCATTCCTTTTCTCTCACTTGAATGGCATCCTGCAATGTGGTGCCATGGTCAGTTTTCCCATCCACCCTGTAGTCCTTGTTCTCATCCACACAGGTAGTAAATACCTCGTACCTGTGGGTCAAAGTCAAGGGCCGAAGCTCCTCCGTCACCAAATGCTGGGTCCCCATAGCTTACTGACTCACAGTCACACCCTCCTGTCCCTGAACACTGATCAACGGTCAAGTTCTACTTAACCCAAGGGCTATGACTGCATCGCCGAACAAAGTGTCCCCTCCCCGATACCCCGCAATCTCTGCAACACAGACGCCAGCTCAGCTACTGTAAGCCAAAGTTACAGACACTTAGCACAGATATGGTTGTCCAGGACTGCAATGCATTCCACAGGTTCCCAAATGTTGCAGTCACGGCACATCACCAGCCCTGATAATTAGTCAATAAGTTACTAATTTAGTTAGCTAAATCAATAGCAAGTTACAGTCTCCAAGTTTGAAGGCAAAAAAGGACATTCACCAGCTGCTGGAGAAAGCCTCAGATGGCTGCTAAAAGAAGCTGGTGAAGAGGGAACAGTTTGTGGTAGGGACTGAAGATAATGGCTTTTTTCTCCCCAGAATTTCGCAAATTTCTGTTCAGAATGGTGGTAGGCTCCTTGTTATTTGAGTATGTCTAAGCTGTAAGTGGCTTCATCAACTTCTGTGGATCCTCTCATAACTGAAGAGTCCAAACTGCGATTAGCATGGGCATCCACAGAACTGGCAGTTCATGTTGTCATTGTTGGTGCTCGGGGGAACTTCTGCAGCTGCACCACCTCTGGCCACGTTTGATTTTGTGGGTTTTGCGCAGATGGTCCTCTAAGCATGCTGAAACAAATTTCAGTGCTTGCCTCCTCATGGGCTGGTCAGCTGCAGTGTTTTCCCGAGAGGTGGTCTGCAATGCAAACTTACAAACTTTGCATTGCAGACCAACACATATAATACTGAATGTTGAAGCATGGATGTCCAACCACGTGTACTATGTTCTGAAGTCTGCAGAATCCATGTAAGAACTCAGGCTAAAATATATTGATTTTTTTTTAAAAAATCATTCATGGGGCATGGATATCACTGGCAAGGCCAGCATTTATTGTCCATCCCTGATTGCCAATGACAATTAAGGAATGGTGATATAGTGCTAACGCAGGATTGTGTGAGGCTTGAACTAGGACTTGCAGATTATGGTGTTCCCTTGCATCTTCTGCCCTTGTTCTTCTAGGTGCTGAAGGTCTCGAGTTTGGAAGGTTCTGACAAGCCTTGGCGAGTTGCTGCAATGCATTTCGTAGACGATACACACTGGTGGCAGTGTGTGTCCGTAGTGGTGCGAATAAAGTTTAATGCGGTGGATGGGATATGGAATTTATTTACCAGGAGGATACAAACAAGTAGATTGAAGAATGTTCTAAATAAACACAAAATCAACATAATTACGCCGTTGGCAGCCTTGATAAATCAAGAACAAACATGCTGACCATCGAAAACGGTAGTGGTCAATTTGGAGGAGTTGTACTTCAGTGACTGTGTCAAAAGCTCCCCCCGACACAGCAACAAAATCATCCCCAACAAGGGGCAAGATAATAAAGGTGAAAATGGTAGAACGAGGTGGACAAACACAAGATCCCAAGAAAACTCTCAAACACCCAACTCCCTGCCACACACAAACACGCGGCCGCCCGTTCACGGGCGCGGGGGGGGGGGTGCAGTACTTGACAATTAAATAAAAGCACAACCCCGGGCACGCACCTTACGGGACGGAGAGTGAGGAGCTGTCGATCTTT
The DNA here is from genome assembly GCF_964194155.1 of Cetorhinus maximus. Lineage (NCBI taxonomy): Eukaryota > Metazoa > Chordata > Chondrichthyes > Lamniformes > Cetorhinidae > Cetorhinus > Cetorhinus maximus. The sequence continues at coordinate 90,661,340 of NC_135885.1, forward strand.
CCGACTTCAGCGACACCACTGAGCTTCTCTTCTTCTCCTGGCAGCGGACACCCTTGACCAGAAAGACTGTGAACACGGCCAGGAGGCAAGAGATCACCGCCAGCATCGCGCTCATCAAGATGACCATGCCCAGGTTCGTGGTCCATAGGAGTGACATCAAGTCGAACATGGCAGCGCCGAAGATAGTCACTTGAGATCTGGGGGGCGGATCGCTGACCCACCATATTCCCGGGTAAGATTCCGTCGCCTGTTCCAGCCCCAACACGTCGAGCAGATTCACCAACATGGCGGCTCCCTGCGCGCCGCGCGCACAGGAAGGCTCGGATTCGACCTCGATATAGCCCGACAAACTCAATCCGATATACAAGAAACGAACGATTCAAGATGAGGAACGCGAACAGATTTCTCGTGTTTTTTTTTAAATGTGCAGAAAAACAAATCAGTCCCAACGCGTTGAGACAATACGGACACTGAGTGGTGAGGCCTCAGGTCCCGGTCACCGCCTGCCCGGGGTCACTATTCAGTCACAGAGGCTTAGCCCATCACCAAGGGGGGGGGTTGCGGGGTGGGGTGAGGCCAGAAAATACACCAGAGCAATATTCACAAATACAGAAGGAAATAATGGAATATTTCAAATAAAATAGCCAGCGTTCATTTGGTAAGTCAGCTGTGGTGGATTTTTTCCCCTATTTTTAAATGCCAAAGCGAAATTTCTCCCCCTTCCTATCGGATAGGCGGCGCTATTGTGTGACGCCAGTTGCCTGGTGATATTTGCCGCGGAAAGAGCCACGTGTGAGCAGCGTGGCACCTAGATCTGCTGCCTATGGGCAGAATATAGAAACTACACATTACTTATCAAACTTGCCGACATTACAATAATGTTTACAACGGATAGCAGTGGCAGCTGAGGAAAATCAACCAATATTTCTTAAATTATTTTTCCTTGTAGGCAACAGAAGCTAGAAGCTTTGGCGCAAAATGAGTGTCAGAAATTTAGTGCAATGGTAACAAATAGAATTCACATCGTGGGCCTGATGCAATATTCTGGCACTTGGCATTATCAACATACAGCAAAATTATTTTGACCCATTAGGGTAGAAATTGATGTGTGCTTTCCCCATTCTGTGCATAAAAGGGTAAAAAAAAACATTTTGTCCCAATTTCTGTGTGCGAGGTAGTGCACCTAAACTGTATCAATAGTGTGGCCACCATATTAGTCTTCGCAGTTTTTAAGCATCCCTTTTGGCCACCTGAAATCAGCACAGCATCAATTTTAATCAGCAAAAGAAGCTCTTATGTCTGTTTTAAGACCCTTGCACAAAATGGATGCACAGTTAAGTGCAGCATGCACCGTGCAAGCCCAGACTAGATTCTTCAATTCTACATCACCCTCTCAAGGGGTAGCTGGATGCCACTGAAGGAATAGTAGGGAAAGTTTATTTTACTTCCTTTCTGTGGAATGCCTACACTACAGCTTCTTGCCAGCCAAACTCAGCCCTCCTGTGTTCGTGATGCTTCCTCAGCACAATTAACCTCAGTCTCCAAACCCTTGTTTCCTATTTGCTCACCAGTCGAACTCTGGTGTTCTGTTTGTGTTTGAAGAGAATAGGTCTTACATTTTTGTTAGTTTCCTGTTAATAACCCATGACTGAAAGACCTTTTTCATACAAGGATTAGTGAAAATCTGGAATTCTCACCTGCAAAAGACTTCGGGTGCTAGGTCAATTGAAGATTTCGGAACGGCAATTAAATAGATTTTTGCTGGATCATGATATCAAACGAAATGGAGAAAAGGCAGGTAAACTGAGTTAAGGTATAGACCAGCCATGAATGGTGGAACAAGCTTGAGGTGCTGAATAGCCAACTCCTATTCCTTTGTTCTAATGCATTTAACTAACAGATAGCTGAGCAACCAGTCAGAAAGAATGGTATATAATGGTGCTGAATCAAACAACTCATTTGAAAAGCCTACAAGCATTATTAAAAGCACTCAGTGCAACAATTCAACTGTGATGTGCACCAATGGTTCTACTTCTGGAGGGAGTAAGACAGGGAACTTTACCATGCAATATCCTACCTCACACTGTGTCTTAATCAGGAAAGGAAGGTAAGGCAGGTCTGCAGGGTGTGATCTAAAAGCAGGGCTGGAAAGTTTCTGGCAAAACATACTGAATTTAATCAGGAAAAGAACACCCAGTTGTTGATCTTAATTTAGGTACTTGTAACTTTCAAACCGGGTGTCTAATTCATCAGCGTGTTAGTAATGTGTGTATACATGCCCATCTCCAATTCTCCATCGTTTGTCACCTTTCTAAATATGTTTTGAAATCCCTCCTTCTCTTGGCCCTTCCCTGTTCTGAAACCTCTTTCAGCACAATAACAATAACTTGCATTTATATAGCATCTCTAACTTAGCAAAATCTCACAAAATACTTCACAGGAATGATTATCAAACAGAATTTGAGACCAACCACAGAAAGAGGCATTATGACTGAGGACCAAAGTTTGCTCAAGAAGATAGATTTTAAGAAGTGTCTTAAAGAGGGAGAGAGAGGCAAAGAGATTTAGGAAGGAGTTCCAGAGTTTAGGACCCTGGCAGCTAAAGACTCCATCACCAATGTTGTAGAGAAGAAAATCAGGATTGTGCAATAGGTCAGAATTAGTGGAGCGTTGGTTTGGTTGAGTAGGTGGAAATATGGCAAATGGAATTCAATCCAGAGAAGTGTGAGATAATGCATTCGGGGACGGCAAACAAAGCAAGGGAATACTCAATTAATGGGAAAATGTTGAGAGAGATTGAGGAAGTGGGAGACCTTGGAGTCCATGTTCACAGGTCCCTGAAGGTGGCAGGATAGGTGGATAAGGTGGTAAAGCTTTTGGAATGCTTTCTTTTATTGGATGAGGTATTGAATACAAAAACAGGGATGTAATGCTGGAACTGTATAAAACGCTGGTTAGGATGCAGCTGGAATTTTGTGTACAGTTCTGGTCACCACATTACAGGAATACTGCTCTGGAGAGAGTACAGAGGAGATTTACAAGAATGTTATCAGGGCTTGAAAATTGCAGCTATGAGGAATGGTTGGATAGGCCAGGGTCGTTTTCCTTAGAACTGAGGAGGCTGAGGGGTGACCTAATTGAGGTGTACAAAATTATAAGGGGCCTAGTTAGGGTAGACAGGAAAGACCTGTTTCCCCTAGCTGAAGGGTCAATTACCAGGTGACATAGATTTAAGGTGATTGGTGGTAGGAGTAGAGGGGACATGAGGAAAAACGTTTTCATCCAGAGGGTGGTGGGCATCTGGAATTCACTGCCTAAATTGATGGTTGAGGCTGAAATGCTCAACTCATTTAAAGGTACCCGGATATGCACCTGAAGTGCTGTAACCTGCAAGGCTATGGACCAGGTGCTGGAAAGTATGATTAAAAATGAGCAGCTAGTTTCTTTTTTCTCTTTTTATGGATGGCGCAGACACAATGGGCTGAATGGCCTCTTTCTGCTCTGTAACTTTTCTATGGAAGAAGAACTTACTGAAATAGGGAGGGGTAAAGACATAGATGGATTCGAACACAAGAATCAGGAGTAGATCATCTGGCCTGTCAAGCCTGCTCCACCATGCAATACAATCATGACTGATCTTGGGCTTTAACTCCATTTTCCTGCCTGCTCCCCATACGAATATACGAAGTATATGAATTTTAAAATCAAGGCATTGCCAGACTGGGAGCTGATGTAGGTCAGTGTACAAAGGGGAAATGGATGATTGAGACTTGGCATAAATTAGTAAATGGGCAGTAGAGTTTTGGATGAGTTCAAGTTTACAAGATTCGAATGGGCAATGGAGTCAGCAGCACTTTAAGGAATGACCTTGAAAAATCTACAAATTTATTGTGCATGAAATGTATGCACTACATGTTTCAAGCACACCCTTTAGCACTGGAGCTCATGATGCACATTCCCAATCGTTGAGGCTCCATGTTGTGAACAATACCTCAAAATATTCACCTTTAATGGGTTTTCATTTTAAATTAGTTTTCTTGAAGTCCAGTTCAGTAACCCTGTTTCTTCTGTGAAGACTTTTCATTGTTGTTTTTAAGATGAAAGCAGATTCACATTTCAGTCAAAGGTATCAACTTCGATACACAACACCTGAAGATGTATTGGATTCATTGTTTATTTATGCAAATATACTGATCACATAAACTCAAAGTTGCACAGCCTAATAATTACCCGACAGATTACAGAAAAAGTTACTTGAGGGGCAATTTTCAGCAGTACTGTTCAGGCGCTCAAGTGTCTTAGAAGTAACGAAGGTGAATTCTTAAGATGAAACAGTAGTTTAACCTGTGTTTAACATCAACTTGATTAAGGAGTTGAAACCTGCACTAGGAAGGATTGTCCAGAGGCTCATTAGGGACTGATTGCTACTTAAAATGCCTGCTAGCCTTCATTAGAAATCATTTTGGTGGCTAGCACTTATCCTAATCACCTCCCTAACAGCAACTATCTGTTTTGGAGTAAACATGGCATTGTTATTTGCATTGATGTGGCAACTTTCACAACCTCATGACATCTCAAAAGTGGTCCACAGCTAATTAGGTGCTGTTTTGGGTAGAAATTGGCATGTGTCTGCTTTTGGGTATAGAATGGGTGCAAAGCATACCAATTTAACAGTGGCCAATTTAACATGTTTGCAACTTGCACAGGCATTTGTCCCACAACTAAATTTCTGAGCTCCATTTTTAGGTATCCTGTGTGGATGCCTAAACAGTGCCCCTTTATTATGTAAGTTAGGAACCTAAGACCTATTGAAGAAATGATTTTCAAAACTCGTCAACAATGAATGGGGCAGGCATCACTTGAGATTCTTCACCAGCCGTCAACAACAGGTTAAGTTTAAAAACATTTTTAAAACGCCCAATATGGCAGTTCTGCCACCCTCCCGATCCCCCCCCCCCCCCCCTACCCCTGAACTTGTACAAGGAAGATTTCTCTCCTTCTGTGACAGGGGTGAATGGATGTTGTCTGGGGCCATTTGGTTGTGACAATGGCCTCCTCCATTTCTTAATTAGATTACATAATGGTGGTTATCCTGTGTCATTGTTGTGATGTCCTAAATTCTAGTCCTTTTAATAGTATCAGTTTCTGTTGTAGGCAGCGCTGTGATAAAACGCAATTAGAATAGTATATAAACTGCTCGGAACTGTATTGTTGGAGAAGTCTCCTGGTTTACCAGTAGAGATTGTCTCCCCACCGGTGTAAAAGAATAAAGGCTGCTTAACATTTGAACGAAAGACCCTGTGTTGTGTGTTGGTTCAAAATACTCCAAAACAAATTGGCGATGACGATGGGATGCTGCTAAGGACGGAGGAAACGGACAAGTGACAGCTGAGTCACCGTGTGATTACCTTTTAAAATACCACACATAGGTAGGGCAAAGCCAAAACCGTCCGCGATCCGCTGCCCTGGGACCAAAAGAACTTACGGGTCTGAGTCAAACCTCAATCAGCCGGTAAGGGGGTTTGGGTGAAGTGTGTATAATAAGACACTCGGTATTAGTTGCAAGTAACGCGCTCACTTCAGGAGGAAGTAAAGAAGAGGCGTACCACTGACAACAAATAACCCAAACCAACAATGACCGTGGAAAAGAAGTTAGAACTCGAGTGGGGTCTAGAGGGACCGTTAACTAGATAGCTAGGAGAAAAGAAGCAGAAACTCATAGCAAAAATGAGAGAGAAGGGATGGAATCCAGATGGCCCGATAGGGAAACAGGGCATAGTGGAAAAAAGAGAAACAAAAGGAAGAAAAGGCCGTTTTATTAATAGCCAGGACATACTGGGATCTGAACAAAAGGTGCGGAAACACATCTGCTGTAGCTAACATTTACCCAGTATTACCAACAGCCCCATAATACTGGACCAAAGGTCCAGATGATTGGGATATAAACAGTGAAGTGTATAATTATGAAAAAGATAAAGAAGGAAAATATCTGCCTCTGTCATATGACGGTGCCATTGGAGTGGCACCAATTAAAGTAGAAGTTGCGCCCAGACTCCTGGATACCAAAGGTCAACCAGGACTGTCCTGATTAAGGACAATATATGTCCCGTTTTCTCCGAGTGACAAAATCAAGTTATTAGAAATATTGCCAAAACTGGCCCCCCCGCCAGAGCAATGAACTCTTTTGGGACAAATTGAGAGATATACGAATAACCCACCAATGACATAATCGGGACATTGCCAATCTCGTACAAGCTAAAATGCCTGAGACAAAATGGCAGGAACTAGGCGATGACTTTGGGGATGGCACCTGGTGTGCGGCAGTCACCCAGACCGCCCAAGAGTCTCAGACAGCATTTGATCATTTTAAACAGCAGTGACTACCGCACTGGGAGTGGTGCCAGTGAATTCAGGTATGATAATGGGAGTAACACAGAATAAAGGGGAATCAGCACACGACTATGGGGAGAGAAAGTGGACATCCCAATAGTACACTCAGGCGTACGAGACCCAGCAAGGAGCGATGCAGCATTCTTACAAATGTTTAAAGATGGACTGAGCAAAGCACATCAGGATGTAATAAGGAAGGGACTAGTCACGATGCAGGATTACGACTCCCTAGTTAGATGGGCTATGGACATAGACAATCAACAGAAGGCTAAACGAGCCACAACAGAGTCAGTGGCAGCCGTAGCAAAAACAGGAGGAAAAGGAGAGATAAAAACAAAAACTACTGCGGATGCTGAAAAGGAGAGGATTGCTATAATTGCAACCGTCCAGGATATAGGCGCAATGAGTGCCATATGCGGAAAAAAGGACAAAAGGAGAAAGTGTAGGAATTGTAACAAGACCGGCCATGAGGCCAAGGACTGTTGGTCGGTTGGGGGAGGCAAAGCAGGACAGGGCCCCAAACAACAATTAGTCCTTCCAACCGGACAAACGTCCAGTATGGAGGACATGAACAAAAAAGCAACTGATCGAGAAAATCAAAACCCTGAGTCAGAAACAATAGGTAGCAGCGGCCCCCAAAGAGGACCAAGACCCCCAAATATATTTAGCGGTGCTGTAAGGGGGCTGGCAGTGCGAGGTGCTAATAGATACAGGGGCCTCGGTGTCCATAACAAATTTGAAACTTCCACTCACCAAACATTCGATATTAATACAGGGTGTGGCAGAAAACATGTTAGGGCTTATAAAAGTGAGACACAATTATTGGAGATAGGGGGTTTAATCCTTCCGGTACAATTGTGGGTATGTGAGAACCCTGAAGGGACAATCTTAGGAATAGATATTCTGAGTGAATTAAACTTATTAACAGATGTTAAAGACAAGAGAGTAATATGGAGGGACCTAGGGGAAAAGACCCAAAGTCCAGGTGCCCAATATGTGGCTCAAATATGCAGCACAAAACCCTTAAACTGAGATTGGAGCAAGGACGACCAGTGTGTGAGGTGATAGAAGGGTTTTGGGCAGAATCTAAACAAGGCTGCTGACTGATAAGGACGGAACCGATTAAGATAGCGGGGCCGGAACACTGAGCCCATAGACAATACCCAATAAAACCAGAGGCAAGGAAAGCCATGCAGAATATAGTGGCAGATCTAGTAGAGCAAGGGCTGTTGAGAGAAACCATATCGACCACTAATTCCCTTATATGGCCCATAAAGAAACCCGGCAGATCATATCGACTGACAGTCGACTATATTGCCCTTAATAAAGCAACCCCATGACAACACCCCATAGCAGCGAGTCCCTCCACAATATTTAATGGATTAAAGGCCGAACACAGAGTGTTCACAGTCTTGGACATTTCCAATGGGTTCTGGTCCATACCATTGGATGGCAAGTCACAAGAAAAATTCACATTCACGGTGAAAGAGAAACAATACACTTGGACCAGAGTCCCACAGGGATTCCATAACAGCCCTAATATGTTCCACCATGTAATACATCAAGCCCTGGAAGGACTGGATTTGGCAAAGTACCAAAACACATTACTACAATATATAGATGATATACTGATAGCCTCAGAGGATGAAAAGGGGCACATGGGCACTCTAATATGCACTTTGCAGACCCTAAAGGAGGCAAGATTTAAAGTAAACCTGAAAAAGGCACAATTGAGACTACCACAGGTTAAATACCTGGGACATTAAATTAGTCATGGTTGTAAGTTACTCCCCCAAGAAAGAAAAACAGCCATCAAAAACATGCCAAGACCGATGACCATCAGAGGAGTGAGGAAGGTGTTAGGACTACTTAATTACTGCAGAAACTTTATACCAGACCTCGTGGCAACCGCGGAGCCAATACAGCCATTAGTAAAGGGAGGAAGGCCGGCAACAGAAAAGAGAGAGTGGGGACCAGGATAGGATAAGGCATAGGCAGAGTTGAAGGCTGCCCTGACATCAGCCCCTGCCCTGAGATTTCCCAATATGTCCCGGCCATTCCACGTGCACCACAATGTGGATGGAAACTTCTACAATGAAGTAGTGTTACAGGAGTATGGCGGGGTCATGAGGCCTGTAGCTTATTATTCCACCCAGCAGTTCCCGGTAGCCCAGGGTATGGCAAGATGCATCATGGGCAGTGCGAGTCTGTAAGCCGATAACCATGTCAGGACAGACAGTGTTGCACACGTGACATACACTGGTAGACCTGTTGAACACAGGGAAATTGAAATCTGTCTTGGACTGTAGAAGAGCTGCATGAGAAGCAGTCCTAATACCTAAAGACAGATCAGTTCAGATAGTGAAGGATACTAGAGTAAATCCCGCTGAAGACATATTAGTGGAAGGGGAGACACACGGGTGTCAGGCTACAATAGACGAAGAAACACAAGGGATAGTCTCAGACGAACCCCTGGAAAACCCCTCCTACACCCTTTATGTGGACAGATCTCGACGATATATATATGGAATGCCGCATACAGGATGGGCAGTAGTAACAGGAGATGGTGAAGTGGTAGCCAAAGGGGGGCTAGAGGGAAGTGTCTCAGCCCAGGTGACTGCCCTTATAGAAGCCTTGAAACTGGCGAAAGGATAAAGGGTTAACATCTATACAGACAGCTGATATGCTGTCAGGGTGATAAATGATTATGTGATAGTTTGGAGTAGGTGAGGATACATCACCTCAGGCGGAGGACACATAAGGCACGAGAAAATGGTGAGAGGGTTAGTGGAGGCAGCACAAGGGCCAGCAGAGGCGGCTGTGATTAAAATAAGAGCCCAGCAAAAGGTGGAAACTGAGGAACAGAGAGAAAATATGCTAGCGGATGAGGCAACCAGACAAGCAGCCGAGAAAGAAACACTGGTCATTGTCGCTGCAGCAATGGGACCATGTGAAATGAATATTACAAAGATACAGGATGAAGTTAGTGTGGAGGAGCAAGAATGGTGCAATTAGAGGAGTGTCCCTGAGCGGGTCTCATCGGAAAGGTAGCTTAACCATATGCCCACACCCCTCGGGCCGGGGCACAAAGGGTGAGTGTGGCTATAACAGGACAGAGGGATGTATGTTGGAAGTATCCCACTCAGGTTACCCACGCAGGGTACAGAGACCAAGGGGGTACTACGTCATTACCACTGAAGTCAAACATCAATACGCAGACCTTATGTGTAATATCATAATGCCAAATTTCTGCTTTAAACCCCGGGTTCCTGTTACTATTGGACATACCATACTGGTGTGTATAAAATCAAGGGAGCTGGTTACTATAAACGTTATAGATCAGATAAGCAAGGACCCGGGACAATGTGAAGACCCTGTGAGGGCGCCTATTTCCCACTTACCTGAACACTTACAAGAAATTAAGGAGAGTTTAGGCAGAGTAGTGCAACGATACCATGTTTTGAAACAGGGCCTAACAATTTTGAAGAAGGATATAGAAAAGGACCTAAGGGCCAGAACTTGGTGGGAGTGACTGTGGAACTGGGATGTAAGTGTTGAAACCCACCCTTGGATCCGAATGATCTCCCATGCCTTGATAGTATTACAGTGACTGTAAGCTATAGGTTGGGGAATTGCAGCATGGGCAGCATGTAGGAAGAAACAGGGAAAGGAAAAAGCAAGGTCCTTGCTAAGGACCAGCGAAACTTGTTGTTCGAGAACCAGTATTCAGGAGTATTACAAGATATAGGGTACACCCCGAGTCCTCCAAACTGTGTGCCTGATCACCACAACGGGGCAGAGGACCCGGGACATCGTAGCTTTAGGTTGGTTTATTTGGGCAGGGTAGCCAAGTGCAAAAGGGGGGGCTGAAGTGGGGCTTTTGAGCTGTACAGCAATTATGGGGTTAAAATGGTTCCCAGATGCTAAGTTTATAGAATATCACAAGCACATCTCCTGAGGACATCATGCTGGATGATTGGTTCTTAGCACTGACTTTGATCCAGCAAGTCTGTTCTGGACAGACTTGCTCAGTGCTGATGTTACTTCCACAACTGAAAACAATGGATCCTACCAAGATGAGCTGTCCCTGGCTCCAAAGTTAATCTTTATGTAAAAGATTTCTCTCCTTCTGTGACTGGAGCGAATGGACATTGTCTGTGGCCATTTGGTCGTGACAATGGCCTCCTCCATTTCTTAATTAGATTACATGATGGTGGTTGTCCTGTGTCATTGTTGTGATGTCCTAAATTCCAGTCCTTCTTAATGGTACCAGTTCTGTTGTAGGCGGCACTGTGATTGTAACACAATTAGAATAGTATATAAACTGCTTGAAACTCTGTATTGTTGGAGAAGTCTCCTGGTTTACCAGTAGAGATTGTCTCCCCACCGGTGTAAAAGAATAAAGGCTGCTTGACATTTGAACGAAAGACCCTGTGTTGAGCATTGGTTTAAAATACTCCACAACAAGAACAAGGGAGTTAAGTGTCTCTTAACATGTCACTAATCTCCACTTTGTCATGCAGGATAAGGAGACGTTCAATGCCAGGGAGAGGACCAAGCCAAGAGGAGGAGTGCCCGAATTGAAAGTTATAACTTGGAGATTGCAATTGAGCAGGGTGACCATTCAATAGCAGAGAGCAAGACTGAAACAGCCAGCCAGCAAAGTGAGAATTCCTCCAAACTAGTGTTGAGACATCAGCCCATTAGAAAGACGCATGAAACTGTGGTTTCCTGATAGACTGAACTTCTCCTGAATGTCTTCCTTGTTGTTCTCCAATGCCGGTTGTCATCTTAGGCAAAGAAAACCAAAACTTATAGTAGAAACATTTGACTCCACCTCTGATGAAGACCAACACCAGCCAGAGGATGCACTGTCACCTGCCTCTTGCTCTTCCTCCACCAGCCCAGTTACACTCACACAGGTCTTGGAGGATTTATACATAGAATCGGTGGCACATGCTGGTGGCACATCTTCACATAAGATCACAAGAAATAGGAACAGGAGTAGGCAATTCAACCAATTGAGTCTGCTCTGTCATTCAATAAGATAATAGCTGATATGATTGTGGCCTTACCTCCAGTTTCCTGCCTGACCCATAATTTATGACACTCTTGTCAATCAAAAATCTGTCTAACTCAGCCTTGAATATATTCAGTGACCCAGCCTCCACTGCTCTCTGTGGAAGAGGATCCAAAGATTAACAACCCTCTGAGCATGTGGCTTCCTTCATGGAGAGGTTGGTGACCACCATGGAGAACCAGGTCTATCATATGACCCATATGCATGAGGACATGCATTCCGCCACTCTGGCCATGGGCTCAATACAGCAATTCCTATGCAAGAAGGGAATGGGGCATTCTCGTGATGTGCTGCCTGTGCACTCATGGACCTGTCAATGTGGGAAAGGAGCAGAAAGGTGGCTAATAATAGCGTAAGTGGCTTATGTGCCAGTGCAAAGTCTGTATTCTCAGGGCCAATCATTGCTTTTCATCCTGTGTAATAAAAGCCTGCTGCCCTTGGCCTTCTAGGGGGTAGAGGACGTGGATAGTGATGTGAGTCCGGATGTAATCTGGCAGAGTTGGCACACGTTCAGAGCAGGCAAAGGTTTTCAGGCGAGGCACTGATGGTCATGTAGTTGCCTCATTCTTTGGCAATTGAAGATGAGTTTGTCTCTGACAACCCTGGCACACCTCTCCTTGGCACTGGCATCTTCGAGAGTTGCAATATTCTGCAATGCACGCAGATTGCTACAATGTCGGACACCCTCGATGGTGCATATTTGCAATACTCTGCCAGAGTGGTCAAGGCATTGGAAGTGCAGTTTCAGCAATCCTATGATTTGCTGATCTCCCCGGTCAGTGTGCTGCATTGTAACGCATCTCTGTAATACTGTGGAGATGATGCATTGGTGTCATGAACCACCTTCTCAGGGGATACTCCTTGTCACCCAGGATCCAACACTTGGGCCAGGGCAAAGAGAGCTTGGCAGCCGGGAATTCGTAAAATGTAGGAGCCATAGGAACTCCATGGGAAATGATCACAGACCTGCATAATGCCTTTCCAGTGGTCACCTATTACTTGAATATTAAAGGAGTGAAACCCCTTCTAATTGATAAATGCAGCTGGCTATTCCCAGGGAGCCCCAATGGCCACATGAGTGCAGTCATTCACACCCTGTACCTGTGGGAACCGTGCAATGGCCACGAAGTCAACTGCTTGTGCAGCTTGGCTATCATGAATCAGTTGTGAATCTAATGAATTTGTTGGCCCTTCTGAACAGAATATTGGTCACCTCCCATATGCATCTACATGTTGCAGCTTGGGAGATGCCACACATGTCCCCCATGGAGCCCTGGAATGAGCCACAGGTGAAGTAATTTAGGGACACAGTCACCTCCTGGGCAACCAACTTGGGGCTCCCCCCAAATCCTGCAGGTCTTGTTGAAGGAGGGCACACAGGTCAGTGGCCATCTCCTGCACAAACCTTAATCATCTCTGACATTGCCCCTCACACATGTGGAGGTAGTTGGTGCTGAACAAGCGACGACACGCAAATGCTGTTTGGTGACGAGGACAGCCTTGGTTGCCTTCTCCCTTGGCTGGTACCGGCTGATGGCGTTGTGGCCTATGTTATAGTGCAACCAAGGCCCTCCTCTGGTGAATCTGCTCCTCCACTACTGAGATTGCAAAATATTGGGTTTATGACACCCATTGTGAACTGTGTGAAGGAAGCAGGCAATGATTCAAACACTTGTTTACACGGCCTTCCTTTCTAGAGCAGCTGCAATTGACCAATGGGCATGCATGACCCTCCCATGGGCCACACCCAGAATACCTCCCATCCCACAATGGCCTCTTCCCACAAGAACCTGATCTCCTGCAAGGTACTACTTTCTTAGCAACCACATCAATGGACACGCACACTGCGACCTTGCAGCTGCAGGCTATCCACCTCCACCCTCCCTCTTTCACCCTCAAATCTCCTCCCATCTCCTTTGACCCTCACAACATCACCCTGCTCCTACCCCCAATCATCCAGGACCCTCCAACCATCACCCTTGACCCAGGTGCCAGTGACCCTCTAACTTCCATCTCTCTTCCTTGAGCCTCCCCCATTGACCTTCCTACCGTCTTCCTTCAGCCTCCCTCCATCATCCTTGACCTGCCCTCACTTTACCTTAACCCTCTCTCAGGGACCATTGGCCTCCCAACCCTGCAGCTGGACCTGCCCTGCTTCAAACTCGATGACCCTTCCCTGGCAGTTGACCTGCCACTTGTGATACAGCTGCCTCCCAGGACACACATGACAAGAGTACTGCAACGATGGACCCCACCCCATACCCAATAGCCTGGCTCTCCCTTTGGGCACCTCCTCCCCCCCCCGCCCCTAACTATGCCAGTGTCTTGTTGTACTGTCTTTTGAGGACCTGACCACCACTAGCACCCTCTTGCCTGCTTGCCAGCCCACCTGTTGTACTGTTTGAGGCCCTGATTACCACCACCCTCTCCCCCCTCTCTTGTCCTTGCCATTACTGGACCATCCAGCTTCTCCTGCTTCCTATGCTGTTGAGTTAGATAAAGACAAAACTTCACCTCAGATCCAAAGATTGAACAACCTCACCTAGTGTGTGCCGCCTTTAAGCAGTTGGAAGGCAGGAGGCTCAGGTTTCCCATGTGTTGCTGAATTAATCTTGAAGATAGGACTTAATTTGGTGACATTCATGGAATGCAAATGCATGGTAAATAGATTTTTGCTACAGGACAGTGTGAAGGTTGCTCCCCCATTGACACGCTGCCAACTAAATTTCTCACACTCAACCCGACGTCAGAAACCAAAATTTCGGCTCCTGCCTAATTAATCCCCTCATCTGCCTCATTTCCTGCTCTTACTGCCCACTGTTCATGACTTGTTGTTGATCTAAAGGGGCTACATCTGTCCCTTGGTTAAATCCGCTGTGGCTGTGTGGATTCCTGGCTTCACACAAGTGCAAACTGCCCAGATTGAAAGAATATTGAAGTTTGAGCTGGTATTGATCTTAGTCCATATACACATTTTTCAATGTAAGTCACTCTGCAATTCAATCTCCCGGCTACAAACATGTTTCTTGAATACAATTATTATTTTTATTATTATTATTTTCTCTGCTTTCTGTCTTGAAGCCAATAGCTATCCATTCTGATCCTTCTGATGAAGGTCATCAACCTGAACATTAACTCTGTTTCTCTCTCTACAGAGAGACATCTGCTACCTGACATTTTTTTTATTCGTTCATGGGATGTGCGCGATGCTGGGTAGGCCACCATTTACTGCCCGTCCCTAATTGCCCTTGAGAAGGTGGTAGTGAGCTGCCTTCTTGAACCGCTGCAGTCCATATGGTGACCTGCTGAATATTCCTATAATTTTCTGTTTTTGTTTTAGCTTTCCATCATGCTACTTGTCCCCCGACTCCGCATTCCATGACTCCGTTCACCAGTCTATTACATGGTACCTTATCAAAGGCCTTTTGTAATTCTAGATAAAATACATTTACTGAATTGCCCTTGTCTACTCTCCCTATTACCTTCTCAAAAAGTCAATGAAGTTGGTTAAGCAAGACTTTCCCCTTTTAAATCTATGCTGACTATTCATTTAATATATTATACTGTTGTCATATTCTTAAGGTTTGAAAATAAATGTGTTGGTCATGTTGAACAATGCATTAATCACCTGCATGGACAGCAAGTTGACTAGCCTGGAAAAACTCAGCAGGTCTGGCAGCATCGGTGGAGAAGAAAAGAGTTGACGTTTCGAGTCTAACATGACCCTTCAACAGTTCTGTTGAAGGGTCATGTTGTCTCGAAACGTCAACTCTTTTCTTCTCCACCGATGCTGCCAGACCTGCTGAGTTTTTCCAGGTAATTCTGTTTTTGTTTTGGATTTCCAGCATCCGCAGTAGCTTTTTGTTTTTATAAGTTGACTAGCCTTGCAGATTTCACTTTTTCTAACTTTCAAGAGGTCTGTGGTCATTTTGACTGCCTCTAGCAATGCAGTCCATTTGGCGGAGGTTAGCTGAATGTTTCCTTGAAATAGATGGCACAGTTCTATAATTTCTTCCCTGAGGAGGTAGTTCTCTTCCGCAACTGCTAGGCTGTTGTGCTTGGGTCAATAGATTTGGTGGCTTATTTTTCTTCATCCTCTTTCTTAACTGCAGTAAGATTGGAACACTAAAAACAATTCCCATAGTTCGAATCTGCCCTCAACACATGAGAACTTGATTTTTTTTTCAGTGTCCGTTTGAAACAGGTTTGAAAGCCGGATGACATAAGCCCCCCAGTTAATTCATACATAGAATGGCATTTCAATTGGTTGTGATATTCTGCACATAACATGAGAAAGTACAGCAGCCAAGCCTGGAAGTCAAAGCATAGAGCGAACAGAAATTAAACAAGTAGAGAAAGTTCCACTTCTCCAGCGCTTTCATTGGCAATAATGGCTGGATATATTTGCTGATGTATTCTCCTTTGTATCAGAGTTTTATTAGCCTCAATATATTGTGGTTACAGGTTTATATCATTTGCTGGGTGGAATTTCTTGACTTCTAATTTCATCACCAAAGTAGATGCAAAGATAAGATAGAATATCACTATTTTTTGAAAAATAGGGACAAAAATTTGTCTTCCTTCAATGTTGTTGCATTGAGAAGTTAGTGTATTATTAGTGTGATCTAATATATTAGTTAAATAAATAGGCATAAAAACAGAAAATGCGAAAAATTCTCAGCAGGTCTGGCAGCATCTTTGGAGAGAGAAACAGAGGGCGGAATCGTCCCAGATTTGCACTAAGTGCGGTAGCAGGTAGGAAAGAGAACGTTTTATTTGCTGGCAGCAACGGCGGCTTTTCATCCTACCTCATTAATCATACATTACTGAGAAACAAGCTGTTTTGATGGTGGGTGGGCTCTCGTTCGCCCACCACACTGTCACCTTGCTGCTTCCTCACGCTGGGTGCCATATTTAAAGTGCAGCCACGCGCACACCTCAGTGTTTCCAGCCCAAGACTGCTGCACAGAATGGCTCCAAAAGACAGAAGACTGCAGCCCCCTGAATTAGTGACGTATCCCTGGGACAACTTCTGGAAACCGTTGGAGCCCACCGCAATGTCCTCTACCCCCGCTCTGGCCACAGGAGGCCCATCAGTGTCACCTCTCTGGCTTGAGAGGCGGTGGCAATGGTGGTCAGTGCCAATGCTGTACAGAAAAGGTTTGCCATCCAGTGCAGAAAAAGGACAAATGATCTCACCTCTGCCACCGGGGTAAGGCAACCATCTCATCACTGTAAACTCACACGCTCACAAGGCCATCACATATTCATCTCACTCACTGCCAGCTCAAGGGAAATCACCACTCACTGTCTCAAACACACACCCTTACATCTCCATCTGGCTTCATCTCCTCTGGAGACTGCTTCCTCAACCCTCACCCTTTTGAGGCCACTTGCACAGATCAACGTGTCCCCGCATGCACCTGGGATACCCCTCTTCCACAGTAATGTCCTAGACCTGCAGCCTCTTCCATTGCCTGAGGCCTCTTCTTTCCCCAAGCAAGCATTAGCCCTGCAGCTGTTGAAAAGCCACCCCTGCCTTACGGCTGATCTCAGAAGTAGAGACCTGTCTGTTAGCCCTCCTAAAAGTGATGTGGTGCAAAGCCTGATGCTGATGTCTGCGAGTGCTGCCCGAAGCAAGGTAGGCAAAGAAACCTTAAGGCCCTGAGTGAAGTGCAGCTCGCAAAGTGCACGTCGCTTATGCACAGTTGTGAAACACATCGGCCCGCCATTAACAGGCGGAGTGGACAATTGCAAACTGGTTTCATGATGTCGTGAGATCGATTTTTGGCCTTCCCGCCATGTTGTCTGCTCACACCCGCCATGATGCCTGATGCCAGCAGGCACAGAAAATTCTACCCAGAGTTGATGTTTGAGGTTAATGAACTTACATCTGAACAAGAATAAGTTGGGATATTTGATAATATTCTGTCCATGTATCTGACTAATTAGTATAATCTGGCATGTAATTAACAAGTCTAAAGTTTACCAGATCAATCTCTATGAGATAAATTTGGAAAGATCAGAATAATGACGTGTTCAAAAGTCACCAAAATGATCATTCTGCTGGTCACAGACACCACTTATCATTGGGGGAATAGCTGGCCTGCATGGATGAATTGAGTGCAAAATCCAGCCACAACCAGAGTAAAATGGCATCTTACTGGCAAATGTCACCAGCCATGACTGTTTACATATGATTAGAGACGGGAATTAAAACCACCTCAGGAGGCACGTATGTTGTCTTAAGTGCACTGCAGCTTTTTCTGCAGAGGCTGCTTTAATATAAATGGAATTCATGAGGTTGAATTGTGTTCAGTTAACGGCGTCATAGAAAGTCATGTCACTGGTCTTGTTGATTAATAACCAGTTGATATTACTTCAGAGGAAAAAGACCCCACTAATACAAAAGGAGTATTGATCTTGAATTTGGGAAGTGCAGAAATCTAATAGGAGTCATAGGTCGGGGATAGGTTGAGCCTGATGTTAGCAGATTCCTGAAGGAACACAAAATATGTTTCTGCAATGGCTGCTGTGTACAGAGGGAAATTGCTTCAAAGAATGGTGTAAATTGTATTGATAAAGGATTTGACTACTGTTGCTGGAGCTGGGAAATTGATGAAATTGTTGGTAACCTTGACAATTATTAAGATGTTAAACAAAAACAGAATTACCTGGAAAAACTCAGCAGGTCTGGCAGCATCGGCGGAGAAGAAAAGAGTTGACGTTTCGAGTCCTCATGACCCTTCAACAGAACTGAGTAATATTAGGAGAGGGGTGAAGTATAAGCTGGTTTAAGGTTGGGGGGGTGTGTGTGTGTGTGTGTGTGTGTGTGTTTGGGGGGGGGGAGAGAAGTGAGGGGGGTGGTGGTTGTAGGGACAAGCAAGCAGTGATAGGAGCAGATAATCAAAAGATGTCACAGACAAAGGAACAAAGAGGTGTTGAAGGTGGTGATATTATCTAAACGAATGTGCTAATTAAGAATGGATGGCAGGACACTCAAGGTACAGCTCTAGTGGGGATGGGGTGAAAAGACTAACAGGGCATAAAAGGTATAGAGCCCCAGCTATGCCTGTCTATTTATGGGGTATGTGGAACATTCCTTGTTCCAGTCCTACTCCGGCCCCCTCCCACAACTCTTTCTCCGGTACATCGATGATTACTTCGGTGCTGCTTCATGCTCTCGTCAGGACCTGGAAAAATTTATTAATTTTGCTTCCAATCTCCACCCCTCCATCATTTTCACATGGTCCATCTTTGACACTTCCCTTCCCTTCCTTGACCTCTGTCTCAATTTCTGGTGATAGACTGTCCACCAATATCCATTACAAGCCTACGGACTCCCACAGCTACCTCGACTACAGCTCCTCACACCCCGCTTCCTGTAAGGACTCCATCCCATTCTCTCAGTTCCTTCGCCTCCATCGCATCTGTTCTGATGATGCTACCTTCAAAAACAGTTCCTCTGACATGTCCTCCTTCTTCCTTAACCGAGGTTTTCCACCCACGGTCATTGACAGGGCCCTCAACCGTGTCCGGCCCATCTCCCGCGCATCCGCCCTCATGCCTTCTCCTCCCTCCCAGAAACATGATAGGGTCCCCCTTGTCCTCACTTATTACCCCACCAGCCTTCGCATTCAAAGGATCATCCTCTGCCATTTCCGCCAACTCCAGCATGATGCCACCACCAAACACATCTTCCCTTCACCCCCCCGGCGGCATTCCGTAGGGATTGTTCCCTCCGGGACACCCTGGTCCACTCCTCCATCACCCCTTACTCCTCAACCCCCACCTATGGCACCTCCCCATGCCCACGCAAAAGATGCAACACCTTTCCCTTCACTTCCTCTCTCCTCACCGTCCAAGGGCCCAAACACTCCTTTCAAGTGAAGTAGCATTTCACTTGCATTTCCCCTAACTTAGTCTACTGCATTCGTTGCTCCAAATGGGGTCTCCTCTACATTGGAGAGACCAAACGTAAACTGGGCAACCGCTTTGCAGAACACCTGCGGTCTGTCTGCAAGAAAGACCCAAACCTCCCTGTCGCTTGCCATTTTAACACTCCACCCTGCTCTCTTGCCCACATGTCTGTCCTTGGCTTGCTGCATTGTTCTAGTGAAGCCCAACGCAAACTGGAGGAACAGCACCTCATCTTCCGACTAGGCACTTTACAGCCTTCCAGACTGAATATTGAATTCAACAACTTTAGATCTTGAACTCCCTCCTCCATCCCCACCCCCTTTCCGTCTCTTCCCCCTTCCTTTTGTTTTTTCCAATAATTTATATAGATTTTCTTTTCCCACCTATTTCCATTATTTTTAAATCTATACCTTTTGTGCCCTGTTAGTCTTTCCACCCCATCCCCACTAGAGCTGTACCTTGAGTGTCCTGCCATCCATTCTTAATTAGTACATTCGTTTAGATAATATCACCACCTTCAACACCTCTTTGATCCTTTTGTTGTGACATCTTTTGATTATCTGCTCCTATCACTGCTTGTTTGTCCCTACAACCACACCACCCCCCCACCCCACCCCACCACTTCTCTCCCCCCACCCCCCCACCTTAAATCAGCTTATATTTCACCCCTCTCCTAATATTACTCAGTTCTGTTGAAGGGTCATGAGGACTCAAAACGTCATCTCTTTTCTTCTCTGCCGATGCTGCCAGACCTGCTGAGTTTTTCCAGGTAATTCTGTTTTTGTTTTGGATTTCCAGCGTCCGCAGTTTTTTGTTTTTGTTATTAAGATGTTAGTTTTTTGTGGTTAGCTGTCAGGGAATGAAGACTGCTCCCCAGAGTAAAGGATAAGTGGTAACATAGAATAGATCAAATGCTTACTAAAATGATTAAATGTTTTGTTACTCTCTTTCTGTTGATGTAAGATATTGTTTAAACAATATTGAAGCTAAACAGTGTATGGGAATTTAACTAATACAAGCAGGGAAGTAATTGTTAATGAGAGCAAGTTTCAGTATAAGTTGTGCATATCAATTCAATTATTTTGCACCATCTAGTTCATTAGCAACTCCCAAGATATTTAGCCCAATGATGGGATCAGCACAAACTCTTTCAAAGAAAGTGTAGATTTTTAAAATATGAGTAGTAAGGAAAATAATGTTAAAATTATTCAGAAGCTTTTTTAACTGTTTGACTTTTCAAAAGGAGCAAGCAATGATGCTCGTCCTTTGTTCTCACTGACTCCATCCCTCTCCCTGGCAACTGTCTAAGACTGAACCATTCTCATTCTTAATGTAATATTTGACCTAAAGATGAGCTTTCAGCCATATATCCATACCATCACTAAAACCATCTATGCCCACCTCCATAACATTGGACCAAGTCTGCCCCGGACTTAGATCTTCTGCTTTTGAAACTCTCATCCAACCTTTTGTTACCTCCAGATATGTTTATTCTAACACGCACCTGGCTGGCCTCTAACATTCAACCATCTGAAAAATTGTGGTCTTCCAATACTCTGCTGCCCATGCCCTAACTTGCACCAAATTCCATTCACCCAAAACCCTTGTGCTTGCTTACCTTCGTTGGCTCTCTGTTAAGCAATGCCTCAGTTTTAAAATTCTCATCCTTGTTTTCAAATCCTCCCCTGGCCTGCTGTCCCCACCCACCCCACCCCTACCCAATCCAACTCCCCCGCCACCCCCCACTGCATCTCTGTATTCTTCTCCAGCCTCGCAACCATCTGAGATATTTGCATTGCTCTAATTCTGGCCTCTTGAGCCTCCTTGCTTTTAATGGCTCCACCATTGGTGGCTGTGCCTTCAGTTGTGAAGGCTCTAAACTCTGGAATTACCTCCCTAAACTTTTTCACCTCTCTGCCTTGCTTCCCTCTATGATGGTCCTTAAAACCTATCTCTTTGACCAAGCTTTTGGTCACCTGCACTAACATCTCCTCGTGCAGCTCAGTGTCATATTTTGTTTTATAGTGTCTTTATGAAGTGCTTTGGGACATTTTATAATATTAAAGGTGTTACATAAATCTGATTTGCTGTTGTGTAAGATAAACAGTTTTGACAGTAATAAAATTCGAGTTGAAATTAATCATCGTGGAAGAGTATTTAAACTACATAATGTCAGGAATTTTGTCTATATAGATAGTCAATTAAGCATGTACACATCAGCTATACAAAATTTCCAATAGGATAGATTGTATGAATTTACACACCTGGCATGGAGATTCATTTGAATTTCTGGCACAGCAAGGCCTCAGAGTATTCCATCTATGAATTTTAATGCCCTTAATACTCTTCATATATTGTGGTTACCAGCAATAAGACCGATCTATATATCGAAGTCATTAACCCATCCGTTACCCACCAAGAAGTGACCTAAACAGCAAGTAGCTAAATTTGGAAATATATCACTGTTCGTTCACTGTCGCTGGGTCAAAATCCTGGAACTCTCTTCCTAACAGCACTGTGGGTGTACCTACACCACAGGGACTGCAGCGGTTCATGAGGGCAGCTCACCACCACCTTCTCAAGGACAATTAGAGATGGACAATAAATGCTGGCCTAGCCAGCGACACCCACATCCCGTAAATTAATTTTAAAAACTCACCAAATCAGGCCTCTCAACCCACCCAGTCTTTGGCAGTGTTCACCTTCCACATGAGCAAATAATTCTAATCACATTTACCTGCCACCTTTCCATTTCCCTTCATGCACCTGTCCAATCTAATTTTGAATGTTGACGGTTTCTGCCTCGACCACCAACCATTGAATTGAATTTTGCAGCCTACAGCTTTCTGTCTGAAGAAATTTCTCCAGTTCTTTTGTTCTAAAGCTCTTAGATTTATATTTATGGCCTCTTACTCTAGATCTACCAACTGCTGGAAACAATGTGTTCTGTCTACCCTATCCTATTCTGTCATAATTTTAAAGACTCAAGTTATCCCACAATCTGCATTGTTCAGCAAAAAGAACCGCAATTTTTCAAGTCTTTCTTTGGATTTGTATTTCATCATACCATATAGCATCCAGGTGAACCTGTGTTATATCTTCTCTAAAGCCTCAATATCTTTCCTAAACTATGGAACCCAGTCCTCTAACTGAGGCCTTATTGAAGATTTATATAGGCTCATCATCATCTCTTGACTTTTATATCCTAAACCACTTGTGATAAAATTTAGAATTCTGTTTACTTTTTACAGCCTTAGCAACCTGTGTGGGGTCTCCTTTAATGTCCAGTGAAATTGTATCTCAAATCCCCTGATCTTCCACAGCACTGAACCTTCTTCCATTTAGCGTATAATTACGTTTACCAAAATGTATCACTTCAAGACTTACTGATATTGAATTTGATCTGTGGCTTTGAAAGCCTCTTATTAATAACCCTTAGCAGTTTTATTTGGTATTCTAAAGAATTAGCAATATTGCCAATTTTAGAATCATTTGAAAATGTTGACAAACTCCCTGTAACCCATTACTCAGATCATTGATGTGTATGGTGAACAGAGTGACCCCAGAAATGGACCCTGAAGGAAACTGCTACCCATTTCCAACCAAAATGAAAGAATGCCCTTAACACCTATTCTCTGTCTGTTTCCTTTCAATCATTTTTAATCCAGTTTCCGATCTTCCCTTTAATTCCATACCCCTTAATCTCCTCCAATAATCTCCTATGTGATACTTTGGGCGGAATTTTACGGCCCCCGTCACAGCAGAGGTGGGGCTGGAAAATGCGGCAAGCCATTCAAAACTCCATTGACTTCGACAGGACCAGACGATTCTGCTGGTGGGAGGTGCCATAAAATTCCACCCATTGTATACGGGGCTCATCCAAAATCAATGATATTCCCTAAGTGAGAATCATATCCTGAGTCCCAAGACCAACAAGATGGATAATTGGATTATTGAACTCCTGAATTATTAGAATTTCAAACTAAGAAGACTTCCCACATTTAGAGATGCAAGAGGCAGAGAAAGCACATATCTGTTTTCTGTAGCTTGTGTTGCCTGGAACAGGTCACTAGCTTGAAGTCAGCTCAAGGGGTGCCACTCTAAATCAAGCATGGCTGATGAGGAGTCTCTCCCACTCTTACCACCTGTCATAGGCATGTTGGAAAGATTTGCAGGTTGATAATCAACCTGTTTGGCTGTGTTACAAATGCACCTTTCCTGGTCATCTAGCCCTGTAGTGAGATTCAAAGCCAGAGCTTCTGACTCAGGTAGGGATACTACCCATTGCGCCACAAGACCTCCTCTGAGAAGACAGGCAAATTTCATCAGAACATCTTTACCTACCGGAGGATAGCAACACAAAAGCATATACAGACCATGAAGCATGGTCCTTCTGCCTCAGAAATCATGGCCTGGGAAAGATAAATGAGAATGGACAGAGACCCTGGAGATTTGCTGCTACTATGAGCTTTGTGTAACTAGCACCTTCTTTCAGAACAAATCATGTCACAAGGTGTCCTGGAGACATCCAAGATCAGGGCATTGGCACCAGCTGGACCTGATCACCACCAGACATAACTCTCTGAACAACATTCTCAATACACACAGCTACCGCAATGCTGACTGTGATACAGATCACGTCCTGGTGTGTATAGGGTGAGGATGCAACCTTTGAAGCTTTTTCATTCAAATCAAATGGCATGCTCAAATCAACATCAGCCAAACTACCTACCCAGATAAACACCAACAAGTCCTGCGATTCGATTGAACATGAACTCTCCAGTATTCCCACACAGAGTGCAGAAGCAAAATGGAATGACCTTCAAGACACAACCTACAATATTGGACTCTCTCCATATGGAAATATAGGACTTAGACTTAGGAGCAGGAGTAGGCCATTCAGCCCTTAGAGCCTGCTCTGCCATTCAAAAAGATCATGGCTGATTTAATTGTGGTCTCAACTCCACTTTCCTGTCTGCCCCCCATAACTCTTGACTCCCTTATCTATCTATTTTATCCTTAAAAATATTCAACGACCCAGCCTCCACTGCTTTCAGGGGAACAGAATTGCACAGACCAATGACCCTCTGGGAATAAATATTTCTTCTCATCTCCATCTTCAAAGGCCTCTGATTATTAAACTATGTCCCCTAGTTCTAGCCTGCCCAAAAAGAGGAAACATCTTCCCAGTATCCACCCTATCAAATCCCTCAAGATCTTATATGTTTGAACAACATCACCTCTCATTCTACTAAACTCCAATGGGTAAAGGTCCAACCTGTGCAAACTTTCTTCAGAAGATAAGCCCTTCATCCCAGGAATGAGTCAAGTGAACCTTCTCTGAACTGCTTCTCATGCAATTATATCCTTTCATCAAGGCCCTGTACAACTGTGGCAAAACATCCCTACTGTTATATTCCACTCGACTTGCAATAAATAACAATATTCCATTTGCCTTGGTTCCACTTGCTGCACCTGCATGCTAACTTCTTCTGATTCATGCACCAGGACACCCAGATCCCCCTGTACCTCAGAATTCTAAAACCTCTCTCCATTTAGATAGTATGCTGCTTTTCTATTCTTCCTTGTTACTTCCTCAAAGGACTCTAATAAATTAGTTAAACATGATTTCCCTTTCACAAAGCCATGTTGATTCTGCATAATTAAATTTTAGTTTTTTTAGGTATCCTGCTATTGCCTCATTAATAATAAATTCCAGCAATTTCCCTACAACAGATGTTAGGCTAACTGGTCTATAGTTTCCTGCTTTCTGTGTCTCTCTTTTCTTGAATAAAAGTTTTATATTTGCTGTTTTCCAATATGCTGGGACCCTCCAGAATATAAGGAATTTTGGAAGATTATAACCAATGCCTCTATTATCTCTGCAGCCTAACTTTTAAGACCCTAGGATGCAAGCACCTGGTCCTTGGTCTTGGCAGCCTTTAGGTTTAATAGTCTTCCCAACACATTTTCCCTGATGATGGTGACTGTTTTAAGTTCCCCCTCCCATTCACTTTTTGTTTTTCAAGTATCTTTGGGAAGTTAATATCAGTCTTCTATAGTGAAATCCAACACAAAATACCTGTTCAACATTTCTGCCATTTCCTTGTTTTCTATTACTAATTCCCCAGACTCGACCTCTAGAGGACCAACACTTGCTTTAGTTACTCTTTTCCTTTTTAAAATACTTGCAGAAACTCTTACTATCTGTTCTTATATTTCTAGCTGACTTTCTTTCATACTCCGTCTTTCATTTTTTTTAGTCCTCCTTTGCTGTTTTTGGATTCTGTCTAATCTTCTGACTTACTACTAATCTTCACAGAATTGTACAGTATTTCTTTCAATATGATATTATCCTCAACTTCCTTATTTAGCTATGGATGCTGCATCCTTCTCAAAGAGTCTTTCCCACTGGAATAAATCTTTGCTGAGAGTTATTAAATATCTCCTTGAAAGTCTGCCGCTGCACCTTTACTGTCTTATCTTTTAACCTAGTTTCCAAGATCATTTTAGCCAACTCTGTCTTCATACCTTTATAGTTACCATTATTTAGGTTTAAAACACTAGTCTTAGCCCCACACTTTTCACTTTCAAAGTGAACATGAAGTTCTGTCATATTATGATCACTGTTACCTAGAGGCTCCTTTACTAGGAGGTTATTGATTAATCCTGTCTCATTGCACATTGCCAGATCTAGAATAGCCTGCTCCCTGGTTGGCACTAGAATTCACTGCTCCAGGGATTGTTCCAAATGCACTATATGAACTCAAAGCAAAAAAATGCTGACTGGTTCAAGGCTATCATCACTGTGATGGAACCTGTCATTGATGCTAAGTGGCCTGCTCTCATTAATTACAAGAGAGATCTGAGTGAAAAAACTCTGAATGCACTAAGAGCCACTCGAAATAAAGTCCAACAGGCTCCTAGGTTTTGTGCCATTGACTACTGGTTACAACTTTGCCACAATGTTCAGATGCCCTTCCACACAGGGAATGTCAGGGGCATGTATGAAGATATCAAAAAGGCAACAGGTCTATCAGGAAAGAAAGCAGCTCCATTGAAAAGGCAGGGGAGGTCATCACCAACTGCAATAAACAGTTGGACAGATTGGTGGAACACAACCTTGAGTTGGCACTCCAAGGAGAACACTGTCACCGAGGAAGTTGCAAACACCATAGAAAGCCTATCATGGCAGAGCTGGATATTAAACCTACAGTGGAGGAGCTTAGCAAAGCTATTGACTCACTTGCCATGGTTAAAGCTTCAGGTGCTGATGCTATACCACCTGAACTCATCAAGCATAGGAAACCAACACTCCTGCAGCATCTGCATTAACTTCTCTGTGTCAGCTGGAGGGAGGGGGCAGTGCCCCAGGATATGTGTGATGCAAAGGTTGTGACTCTGTACAAGAACAAGGGCAACCACAACAATTGCAACAACTATCGAGGCATCTCCCTGCTGAACATCGTGGGAAATGTATTTTCCCATGTTGCTCTTGTCAGACTGCAGATTCTGGCTGAATGGATCTATCCCGGACCCCAGTGTGGTTTCAGAACTGGAATATCTACAATTGACATGATCTTCTCAGTGTGGCAGCTGCAAGACAAATGCCATGAACAAAGGAGACAACTATATATTGCCTTCATAGATCTCATCAAGGCATTCTACCATGTAAATAGAGGCAATCTATTTAAGCTTCTGGAGAAAATTGGGTGTCTGCCGAAGCTGCTCCATGTGATCTCCTCTTTCCATGACAAGACGATCAGCAAGGTTCGCTATGATGGGGAAACATTAGGGCCGTTTGAGATCTGCAGTGGAATCAAACAGGTTTGTGTTCTGGAACCGACATTTTTTGGCATATTCTTCTCTTTGCTGCTGTCATATGCTTTCAGGTCATCTATAGAGGCTGTCTACTCATATACCAGAACTGATGTTCAGCCTCATTTGCCTGAGGTCCAAGGCAAAGGTGCACCAAGTCCTCATCAGGGAGCAGCTCTATGCTGATAATGCCGCATGAACATATCAAGGACACCTCAGCAGCAAACGGACAGAATCTCTGGTGCCTGTAAGGAGTTTGGTTTGGCCATCAGAAAGACAAATGTCAGAGTCCAGAATGTTGCCATCTATCAGCATTAACAATTTAACACTAGCGATTGTTGATAGCTTCACATATCTAGGCTACACAACCACGAGCAATCTGTCACTGGACATTGAAATCAACACACGCATTACAAAAGCTGCAGCTGTTATATCCAAGCTTAATAAAAGAGTGTGGAACAACAGAAAGCTGACTGAAAACACTAAACTGAGAGTCTACCAAGCCTGCGTCCTCAGTACACTCCTCTACAGTGGTGAGACCTGGACAACATTCACTAGGCAGGAGAAAAGGCTGAACATTTTCCAATTTTGTTGTCTCAGATGTATCTTTGGCATTTCTTGGCAGGACAAAGTCACCAACTCAGAGGTCCTGAAGCGTACCAATTCAATCAACATACACTGATTGCTAAACCAACAACATCTGCATTGGCTAGTTCATCGGATGGATGACAGTGGTATACCCAAGGACTTTCTGTATTGTGAATTGGCCACTGGATTACGACTTCCTGGGAGTCCATTCCTTTACTATGAAGACACCTGCAAGCAAGATACGAAGATGGCGGATATTGATACTGACAATTGGGAGACACTCACTGACCGCTGTGACCTCTGGAGGCTGACCATTTAGAAGGGCATTGGAAGAGACAACCAGAAACAAGAAGCTCAGCTGGGTGAGAAGAGGGCCCAGAGAAAACAGAGGCTCATGAATCATGCAACTTCTCAGCCCAAGGTCCTCCTGTGCAGCAATGCAGCAGAGACTGCCATGCCAGAATGGGCTCCTGAGTCAAAATTTCTAAAGTCCACACTTCATTCACTGCAATTCTCCATCTACTGCAGAAACTCACCAAAGCTCCTTAGGCACCACCTTCCAAATCCATCACCGCTACCAGCTAAAGGGACAAGGGCAGCAGATACATGGGAACACCACACCTGCATGTTCCCCTCCAAGCCACTCACTGTCCTGACTTGGAAATATATTGCTGTTCCTTCTCTGTCGCTGGGTCAAAATCCTGGAACTCCCTCCCTAACAGCACTGTGGGTGTACCTACACCACATGGACTGCAGCATTTCAAGAAGGCAGTTCACCACTACCTTCTCAAGGGCAACTAGGGATGGGCAATAAATGTTGGCCTAGCCAGTGAAGCCAACATCCCTTGAATAAAAAAAAAACAAGCCTAAAACCTCCCCAACAAATTCTATGAGGTTTGTCAAGCACAATCATCCCTTTTGAAATCAATTCTGGCCACTTCTATTTCCTCTTTATCTCTATATTGGTCATAATTTCATTTTTAATTAGACATTCTGAAAGTTTGCCTGCCACAGATGTTATACTAATGGGACTGTAATTACCTGGATTAGCTCTGTATCCCTTTTTAAAAATGAGTTCTATATTGGCCAATCTTCACTCCTGCAGGTAGTTTAGAATTTCAGTTCCCTTTCCTTCATCTCTCTGTCTCAATCAATAAGTGGATGATTGAGATCTCCCAGAACAATAATGTTTTCTTCGTCATTGCTCTAATCTGACTGCTGATTTTCTCTTCCATTTCCTTCCCACAATTTGGAGGTCTGTATTGTGTCCTAATAAATAATAAGCTTCTTAAAAAATCTTTGAGCTCCAATCACATTGACTCTGTCTGTGCCCCTCTCTGCACTCTCTTTTACAAATATTGCCACTCCAGCTCCAGCCTTATAGGGCTGGATGTAACCGGTAGTGTTGTGAACCCAACATTCAGACAATTCCCATGTCCCAATTTCACTCAAGGTTGTTGCATGACATACAGCAGGATTTTGCATTAGATGACTAATTAGTGGCTTGCCTCTGTGATTGTCATCCAATTAGGGAGGGCGGGTGTATTCATGAGGTTGGAGTGAGACATGGCAGGACCCATTTAATGGGCTTTCGTCAGCCATCAATGTGGCGTAGGCAAACTGTAGCATTACAGAGTATGTAATAGTAGAGCAGCAACATGGCATGCAGTCGTGGAATGGTGGACCCACAGTTCATTACTGCCTTCCTGGAGGTTCTGATAGAGCTGTTGAGAACTTGCAGGAATGTTTTTATTTCCTGAGAGCGGGTGGAGGCCTATCTGTCAGACTAAGCAAGGCATGAGTACAGTTCAGGAAGCAATTCAATGACCTTCTGAGGTCTAGCAAGGTAAGTAAGATGCAATGTCTAGCTGGCAGATATAGAACCATAATGGTACAGAACTCGGTCCATCAAGTCCATGCTGACTTCTGTGGTGTTCAATGGTTTTATTGATTTGTGTTTGATTACGCTAGTTAGTTCTCTGATTTATATAACTGTACTTGATTATTTAAGCCTGAAGGTGGAGATAGAGAGTTAAGCATACAAAGAGAAGCTTCCAGAGAGAAGACCTGAGCTGAGGCTATGTGTGTGTACAAAATCTGAGATATTTTAAGTATTGTAAATACAGCTGTTTGGACTTAGAACTGGTGTCATACCTGCATTGCTCGGAGATAAATCTGACATCCAAAATATACAGCAAACCAGAGAATAGATAACAAAAATTGTCAACAAGGATGGTTAAACAGTCCCCAACACCATTTCTTTCTCCATTGGGAGATCATCCCATGTTGTGGAATTGGTGGATTTCAGGGTTTAAGACCTACTTTCTCACTAAAGGTATGGACTGTCCAGATGTATCAGCTCTCTGTAAGAAAGCAATACTTATACATTGTCTCAGAGCAGGGGGCCAGTGAATATTCGAGCAATTCACAAATGTTTGATACTGCAGGATAAGCTCTAAAAAATACTTTGGGCCAAAGAAAATGAAATATATTCCATCAGAGATCCCAGGGAAATGGTGAGTCATTAAACAATATGTGGCAGTATTGTGGCAATTGGGTTCTTCGTGTAACTTTGGCATACTAACCAATGAGCTATCTTCAGGTACCTCTTGCCTTTATCATTTCTCACCTCTATCCAAACCATTTCTACATCCAGATTTCCTGAACTTAGGTCATCCCTCTCTATTGTGCTAATACCAGCATTAACTAACAGAGCCAACCTTCCACCTTTTCCTCACTTCCTGTCCTTCCTAAATGTCACATCCCTTCAAAATTCAGGTTCCAATCTACGTTATCATGCAGCCATGTCTCTGCAATGGCTATCAGATCATACTTATTAATTTCTATTTGCACTATCAGTTTATCTGTTTTGTTTCGAATGCTACCTGCATTCAGATACACAACCTTTACTTTTGTCCTTTTATTATTTTTGTAACTTCTAGCCTTATCTGCTGATTTACTCTTAGATTTATACACTTTGTACTCTCTGTCCCTTCCTGTCACAGTCTGTTTATAATTTTCCACATTAATACCTTTCCTCTCTTGCCTTGCCTCTGCTCTTTGATTTACCACATGTTCCCAAATTTGAACCTTTGACCCCACTATTTCAGCTTTAAGTGCTCTCTACTTCCCTGTTATGTGGCTCGCTAGAACACTGGTTCCAGAACGGTTCAAGTGTAGACTGTCCTAATGGTATAGCTCTCACTTTCCCCAGTGCAGGTGTCAGTGTCCCACGAACCAGAACCCATTTCTCCCACACCATTCTTTGAGCCATGTATCCATCTCTGTAATTTATGTACCCTTTGCCAATTTGTACGTGACCGGATTTTATACTTTTGAGGTTCTTCCTTTTAATTTACTGCCTCCTACTGCTCTCTATGGAGAACCTCTTTCCTAGTTCTATCTATGTTGTTGGTACCTACATGGACCATGACAACTGGATCCTCTGCCTCCAACTGTAAGTTTCTCTCCAGCCTGGAGCAGATGTTCTGAACCCTGGCACTGGGCAGGCAACAAAGCTGCCTGGACTCTTGTTTTTTGCTGCAGAGAACAGTGCCAATTCCCCTCACTTTACTGTCCCTTACTAATACTACATTCCTTTTTGTTCCTCCAACTTGAATATCTTCTTGACCCACGGTACCATGGTCAGTTTGCTCATCCAGCCTGCAGCCCCACATTCTTATCTAAACAAGCTGAGGGAACCTCAAACCTATTGGACAATTGCAAAGGCTGAGGCTCCTGCACTTCTGTCCCCTGGGCCCCTTTACCTGCCTCACTCTCAGTCACACCTTCCTGTCTCTGACCACTGACCAAATCAGAAGACCCCATCCTAAGTTTTTTTTACTCATTCATGGGATGTGGGCTTCGCTGGCTGGGCCAGCATTAATTGCCCATCCCTAGTTGCCCTTGAGAAGGTGGTGGTGAGCTGCCTTCTTGAACTGCTGCAGTCCATGTGGTGTAGGTACACCCACAGTGCTATTGGGAAGGGAGTTGCAGGATTTTGTCCCAGCGACAGTGAAGGAACGGCAATATATTTCCAAGTCAGGATGGTGAGAGACTTGGAGGGGAACTTCCAGGTGGTGGTGTTCCCATCTGTCTGCTTCCCTTGTCCTTCTAGATGGGAATGGTCGTGGATTTGGAACGTGCTGTCGAGGGAGCCTTGGTGAATTCCTGCAATGCATCTTGTAGATGGTACACACTGCTGCTACTGTGCATCGGTGGTGGAGGGAGTGAATATTTGTGGATGCTGTGCCAATCAAGCTGGCTGCTTTGTCCTGAATGGTGTCAAGCTTCTTGAGTGTTGTGGGAGCTGCACTCATCCAGGCAAGTGGAGAGTATTCCATCACACTCCTGACTTGTGCCTTGTAGATGGTGGACAGGCTTTGGGGAGCCAGGAGGTGGGTTACTCGTCGCAGGATTCCGAGCCTCTGACCTGCTCTTGTAACCACAGTATTTATATGGCTAATCCAGTTCAGGTTCTGGTCAATGGTAACCCCCAGGATGTTGATAGTGGGGGATTCAGTGAGGGTAATGCCATTGAACATCAAGGGGTGATGGTTGGATTCTCTCTTGTTGGAGATGGTCATTGCCAGGCACTTGTGTGGCGTGAATGTCACTTGCCACATGTCAGCCCCAGCCTGAATATTGTCTAGTTCGTGCTGCATTTGGACATGGGCTGCTTCAGTGTATGAGGAGTTGCAAATAGTGCTGAACATTGTGCAATCATCAGCGAACATCTCCACTACTGACCTTATGATGGAAAGATGGTAATTGGTGAAGCAGCTGAAGATGTTTGGGCCCAGGACACTACCCTGAGGAACTCCTGTGGTAATGTCCTGGAGCTGAGATATTGACCTCCAACAGCCACAACCATCTTCCTTTGTGCTAGGTGTGACTCCAACCAGCAGAGAGCTTTCCCCCTGATTCCCATTGACTCCAGTTTTGCTAGGGCTCCTTGATGCCACGCTTGGTCAAATGCTGCCTTGGTGTCAAGGGCAGTCACTCTCACCTCACCTCGAGAGTTCAGCTCTTTTGCCCATGTTTGAACCAAGGCTGTAATGAGGCCAGGAGCTGGGTGGCCCTGGCGGAACCCAAACTGGGCATCAGTGAGCAGGTTATTACTAAGCAAGTGCCGCTTGATAGCACTGTTGATGACCCCTTCCATTACTTTATTGATGATGGAGAGTAGACTGATTGGGCGGTAATTGGCTGGGTTGGATTTGTCCTGCTTTTTGTGTACAGGACATACCTGGGCAATTTTCCACATGGCCAGTCAGATGCCAGTGTTGTATCTATACTGGAACAGCTTGGCTAGGGGCGTGGCAAGTTCTGGAGCACAAGTCTTCTGTACAATTGCCGTAATATTGTCAGGCCCATAGTCTTTGCCGTATCCAGTGCCTTCAACTGTTTCTTGACATCACGAGGAGTGAATTGAATTGGCTGAAGGCTGGCATCTGTGATGCTGGGGACCACCAGAGGAGGCCGAGATGGATCATCTACTCAGCACTTAAGGTTGAAGATTGTAGCAAATGCTTCAGCCTTATCTTTTGCACTGATGTGCTGGGCTCCTCTAACATTGAGGATGGGGATATTTATGGAGCTTCCTCCTCCAGTGTGTTGTTTAATTGCCCAGCACCATTCACGACTGGATGTGGCAGGACTGCAGAGTTTAGATTTGATCTGTTGGTTGTGGGATCACTTAGCTTTGTCTATCACTTGCTGGTTATGCTGTTTGGCATGCATGTAGTCCTGTGTTATAGCTTCACCAGGTTGACACCTCATTTTTTGGTATGCCTGGTGCTGCTCCTGGCATGCCCTCCTGCTCTCTTGATTGAACCAAGGTTGATGCCCTGGCTTGATGGTAATGGTAGAGTGGGGGATATGCTGGGTCATGAGGTTAAAGGTTGTGGTTGTATACAATTCTGCTGCTGCTGATGGCCCACAGTGCCTCATGGGTGCCCAGTCTTGAGTTTCTAGATCTGTTCGAAATCTATCCCATTTAGCATGGCGGTAGTGACACACAACACAATGGGGGATATCCTCAATGTGAAGGTGGGACTTCGTCTCCACAATGACTGTGTGGTGGTCACTCCAACCGATACTGTCATGGGCAGATGCATCTGTGACAGGCAGGTTGGTGAGGATGATGTCAAGTATGATTTTCCCTCTTGTTGGTTCTCTCACCTCCTGCCGCACAACCAGTCTAGCAGCTATATGATTTAGTGCTTGGCCAGCTCGGTCAGTAGTGGTGCTATCGAGTCACTCTTGGTGATGGACATTGAAGTCCCCCAACCAGAGTACATTCTGCAGCCTTGTCACCGTTAGTGCTTCCTTGAAGTAGTGTTCAATGTGGAAGAGCACTGATTGATCAGCTGAGGGAGGGTGGTACATGGTAATCAATCCTTACCTATGTTTGACCTGAAGCCGTGAGGCTTCATGGGGTCTGGCATCAATTTTGAGGGCTCCCAGGGCAACTCCCTTCCGACTGTATACCACTGTGCCGCCACCTCTTCTGGGCCTGTCCTGCTGGTGGGACAGGACATACCCAGGGATGGTGATGGTGGTGTCTGGGACATTATCTGTAAGGTATGATTCCGTGAGGATGACTATGTCAGGCTGTTGCTTGACTAGGCTGTGAGACAGCTCTCCCAGTTTTGGCACTAGCCCCCAGATGTTAGAAAGGAGGACTTCTCAGGGTCAACTGGGCTGAGATTGCCGTTGTTTTTTCCGATGCCTAGGTCGATGCCAGGTGGTCCGTCTGGTTTCATTCCTTTTTTGTGCCTTTGTAGCAGCTTGATACAACTGAGTGGCTTGCTAGGCCATTTCAGAGGGCATTTTAAAAGTCAACCACATTTCTGTGGGTCTGGAGTCACTTGTAGGCCAGACCAGGTAAGGATGACGACAGATTTCCTTGCCGATGGTGAACCAGATGGGTTTTTACAACAATCGACAATGGTTTCATGGTCATCATCAGACTTTTAATTCCAGATTCCAGAATTTTATTGAATTCAAATTCCACCATCTGCCGTGGTGGGATTCTTACCTAGGTCCCCAGAGCATTACCCTGGGTCTCTGGAATACTAGTCCAGTGACAAGATCACTATGCCATCGCCTTCCCCCTAAGTGGTGTCACTGCCTCCTGGTACAAAGCATTCAGGTAACTTTCCACTTTCTTGCTGTGTCACAGCTCAGCCTTCAGCTCAATGATTCTGAGCTGAAGCTCCTCGAGCCATAAACACCGCAGATGTGCTTGTGCTGGATCACACTGACATCCTGAAGCTCCCACATGCTGCAGCCTTGACACATCATCTGTTCTCCCATCCTTAATGTGTTTTAATTAATTACTTAATTATTTTATTCACTTATTTATTTTCCTTTATCATATATTTTATTAACTTTACCATTAGTTTGTATACTATTTTAAACCTTAAGACTGCAATAGACCTTAACCATTTACCAGATACTAGGTATCTCTCACTCTGTCTCTAGATGCTAGGTATACTAGGTATCTAGGATACAGGTAGCAGTGTAAAAGCCAATGCCAAACTTCCAACTATGCAGTCAGTTCCAAAGCTACAGATTTGTTCCAAAGTGCACAGAGATCATGGAGGCTCTACAGAAGCTACTGGCAAAGAAGCACAATGGGAACAGACAATCGCACAGCAAACAGCTTTTGAAATGTTGACAGCAAAGATAGCATCTCCACCAGTCCTTGCTCATTTCAGTCCATATGTAGAAGCATATGTCACAACAGATGTGTCAGGAAATGCAATTGGAGTTGCACTCTCACAGTACATTGAAGGAAGCAAATGACCAATTGCTTATGCATTGTCAGAAACTGAATTCAAATACATTACTGGAGAGCAGGAAGCACTAGCCTGCATCTACGCTTGTGAACATTGGCACACTTTTCTTGATGGTAGAAGTTTCACACTACACACTGATCACCATGCATTGACTACATTGTTAGCCACATCAGGATCAGGTCATCAACCTCTACGCATCAATAGATGGTTAGGTTGTCTTCATCAGTATAACTCTGAGGTTGAATATCTTGTAGGTTCACACAACCCAGTAGCTGACTTGTTGAACTATACCTACTATCGTGGACAATGTCAGTGATAATGAAGCAATTTGTGATGTTGAGGAATATGTGATCACGGTGATTTCGCGCATGACTGCAAATTTTGTTGCTTGAGAGGAATTGGAGGCAGAATCCATGATAGACAGCATACTGCAGAAAGTAAGCTAGTGCCTAAAAACCAAGTGACTTTGTGAAATAGAAGAAGAATTAATCCTGTACTCCAGAGTATGCAATAAACTTGTATTGTTTGGTGACAACAATTGCACGTGGAACTGGAACAGTTATCCCAAAAGCACTCCAGCAAAATGTATTGCATCTTGCCTATGAAGCACATCCAGGTGTTGTTAAGATGGAACAATGATCTCATGAAGCAGTGCGGTGGCTGGCAATAGATCGCTGTAAAGAAGAATTCATTATTAACTGCTTAACTTGTACACTCAGTGAGAAATCAGTTAAACAGTGTCCCGAGCCTCTACAACCGATGACATGGCCAACAAAACCATGGTGACAACTCCAAATAGCTATATTTTGCAGAAGTGCAAGCAGCCCCTAGGAATCCACATATTTTGCTTATTGTTCATGATCTACCTAGTAAATGGCCTGAAATCGCTATAACAAATTCCAGAACAATCATTTCAGTCATTGACATTCTGGACAAGTTATTTACAGATTTCATCACCATCTGACATCACGCTACAGCCAGCAATCGAATGATTGTGTTGAAAAATTCAACAGGGTGATCAAGGACAGTCTGAGAGCTAGTATGTTGGAGGGGAAAACGCTTGAGTAATCCATTTCCATCCTACTTCGAACGTATCAATCTAACCCACACTCTCTGACCGGAAAGACACCAGCAAAAATGATGATAGGTTATGACTTTCGCATGCCACTGACCATTCTTAAGCCTTTACCACTTGTTATTGAAAACGTCAGAGGCGAAAGCAGATGAAATTGCAAAGCAACAAGGTAAAACAAAAGCATACGTTGACAAACAAACAGGCACAAGGGAACCAAAATTTGAGGTTGAAGATTGGGCTCAAATCAAACAGCCAAATTGCAACCACCAACTTGCATCATCTCTGTCGGTTCAAAGCAGATCAAGCAGTTGCTCAGTACCAATGTTTATCTGTTGGTTGACAACACAAAGTGGAATGCAAGAAGCTTGACAGTGAGCAGACTTAAGATATTTTGAGGACAGTGATTATGATACACTTCCTTTTCATATGAATGACGTTGATCAACCACCTCATCATATTGATCACACAGTACCACAATATCAAATTCATAGATCTAATTGCAAATTGAGAACACCTTTGTACCTTAAAGACTATTTTTGTACTTAAAAAAAAGAGAAACTGAACTCTAAGGAATGATTTGGTGTCTATATGTTGTTGTTTAGGATGATTTAATTTAAAATAATGCTTTTAGTTAAGAGGGGAGAAAAGTTGTAGTGTTCAATGGTTTGATTGATCTGTGTTTGATTACATTAGTCAGTTCACTGATCTATGTGTAACTGTATTTGATTGATTAAGCCTGTGAGTGGAACCTGAGAGCTAAGCACACAGGGAAACTTGCTGAGAGAAGCTGAGGCCAAATATGTGTACAAAGTGCTATACGTTATGAGATATTTTAAAGTATTGTAAATAAACCTATTGGATTTAGAACTGGTGTCATTTCTGCATTGCTCTGAAATAACTCAGACATCCAAGATATACAGCAAACTGGCAAATACATAATAGCCTTCTGTGGACTAAATCCAGTCAGTCCTATCCCTCCAGTCTACCTCTGTGTCCCTGCAAGTTTATTCCCTCCAAGTAGCCATCCAATTTCCTTTTGAAATCACTGATCATCTCTGTTTCCATTACCCCCTTGGTCAGAAAATTCCAGGTCATTACCATTCGCTGCGTAAAAAAATGTCGCACTCACATCCCCCATGCATCTCTTGTCCCAAAACTTGCCCCCAAAAATTGTGTCCTCTAGTCCTTGTGCAATCAATAATGGGAACAGCTTTTCTTTTTCTATCTTATCTAAACCTGTCATAACCTTGTATAAACCTGTCAAATCTCCTCTCAATCTCCCTTGCTTCAGGGAAAACAACCCTAGCTTCACCAACATAATTATGTAACTAAAGTCCACCATCACTGGAACCATTCTGATAAATCCCCTTTGCACCCTCTCAAGGACCCCTACATCCTTCCTAAAGTGTAGTGACTAGAACTGAACTCAATGCTGTATTTGTGGTATAATGAACTTCATAAAAGTTTGGCATAACTTCCCTGCTTTTGTACTCAATATCTCTATTTATGAATCCCTATATCCCATACGCTTTGCTAATTACTCACTCAATATGTCCTGCCACCTTCAAAGATCAATGCACATGGACCCCCGGGTCCATCTCTCCCTGAAGACTCTTTAGAACTGTACCATTATGTCCATATTACCGGTCCCTAACCTTTCTGCCAAAATGCATCACCTCACCCTTCTCTATGTAGAATTCCACCTGCCACTTGTCTGCCCATTCTGCCAGCCTTTCACAGTTGATTAGTATCATTCTCATTGTTTGCCATGCCTCCAAGTTTGGTATCATTGACAAATTTTAAAATTTTCCGCATATCTAAAAAGCAGTGCTGAACCCACCTCTGAGCAGAAGAGCATCAACTCAAGGCTGGCATCACCTGGGAAAACCTATGACATATGTTCCCAAGTCATTACTCCTCACATGAGGGACAAGTTCACAGCCCTTTAGCTTTTGGAGAAAGTAGAGTTTAGAGTTAAATCCAAAGACAGTAAATTGCCAGTACACATGAATGTGTCTCATGATATTGTGATGGGAGTATCGCTGTCTTAACACTCTTGGTCTGCATCTTGTAGGATAAACGAGCACACAACGCTCGCAAGAGGAGATGGAGTGGCCCACCTGAAAACATTGACATTAATAGAAGAACAGGCCCTTCACATTGACAATGTAGCAACATGACAGGCACTTACCAAGCACTGGATGGGTATCCGGCAGAGAGAGGATGAAGTCTTATTGCCCTGTCCATGCAAGCACCTAGGAGCAGTTTCCTCATTTGTGTAATCATTTCCAGTTAATCACAGTTTATGGGCAGCCAGGTGTTGGATGAAGCAGCTACGGAGAGATGGGAGGTAGAGCAACTGATGTGTTCTCTCTTCCGCAGGGCAAATGCCGGAGGGACAGCAGCAGTCGATCGTGGCAGCTGTGGTTACCTCAGAGGAAGAGATACACACTGAAGATCCTCTGTGACCAGAGACAAGTGCATATATACACGCCACAGTGGAGCTACAGGCACGGTTAAAACAGGTAACACAAGGTGAACATCATGTAAGAACTTATGAAATCGGAGAAATAGGCCATTTATCCCTCGAGCCTGCTCCGTGATTCAGTAAGATCATGGCTGATCTTATGTGGCCTTAATTCCATTTTCCTGCTTGTTCCCCGTAACCTTTGACTCCCTTGCAGATCAAAAATCTGTCTAACACAGCCTTGAAAATATTCAATGATCCAGTCTCCACAGTTTACTGTGGGAGAGAATTCCAAACACAAATTTCCTTTGAGGGAAGGAATTCCTCCTCATCTCCATCTTAAATGGGAGACCCCTTATTTTGTAACTGCCTTCTAGTTATGAATTCCTCCCTGAGGGGAAACATCCTCTCAGCATCTACCCTGTCAAGCTCCCTCAGAATCTTTTATGTTTCAATTAGATCCCACTCATTTTCT
This sequence comes from Cetorhinus maximus, assembly GCF_964194155.1. Taxonomy (NCBI): domain Eukaryota; kingdom Metazoa; phylum Chordata; class Chondrichthyes; order Lamniformes; family Cetorhinidae; genus Cetorhinus; species Cetorhinus maximus. The sequence continues at coordinate 90,700,958 of NC_135885.1, forward strand.
AACCCCCAATGAGTATAGGCCCAACCTGCTCAACATTTCCTCATTAGGCAACCCCTTCATCCCAATAATCAGGCCAGTGAACCTTTTCTAAATTGCCTCCAATGCAAGTATGTCCCTCCTTAAGTAATGTGACCAAAACTTCACATAGTAATCTAGGTCTGGTCTCACCAATTCCCTGTACAGTTGTAGCAAGACTTTCCTACTTTTACACTCCATCCCCCTTTGCAATGAAGGCCAACATTCTGTTTGTCCTCTTGATTACCTGCTGTACCTGCCTGCTGACTTTTTTGTGATTCATGTACAAGGATACCCAGGTCCCCAGCATTCTGTAGTCTCTCTCCATTTAAATAATACTCTGCTTTTACATACAACATGTGAATTAGGAGCAGGAGTAGGCCATTCAGCCCCTCAAGCCTGCTTCGCCATTTGTTAGCATCATTGCTGATCTGATTGTGGCCTCAACTCTGCTTTCTTATCTACTCCCTATAACCTTTTATAAATCAAGAATCTATCTATCTCAGCCTTAAAAATATTCAATGACCCTGCCTCCACTGCTCCCTGGGAAACTAGAGAATTCCACAGACTAACTATCCTGTGCAAGAAAACAAATTCTCTTAATCTCCATCTTAAATGGGAGATCCCTTATTTTTAAACTGTGCCCCCCAGTTCTGGCATCTCCCAGAAGATGAAACATCTCAGCATCCACCCTATCAATTCCCCTCTTATATGTTTCAATAAGATCACCTCTCATTCTTCTAAACTCTGATACAGGCCCAAGCTGTCTTCATAAGATAATCCTATTTTCTATTCTTCTTGCCAAAGTGGACAACCTCATATTTTCCCACATTACACTCCATCTGCCAATTTTCTGCCCACTAATTAACCTCTCTATATCCCTTTGCAAACTCTTTGTATCCTCCTCACAACTTGCTTTCCTACCTAGCTTTGTATTGTCAGCAAATTTGGCTACAATACAGCTGAACCTTTCATCCAAGTCATTAATATAGATCATAAATAGTTGAGCCCCAGCACTGATCCCTGCAGCACTTCACTAGTTACAGTTTGCCAGCCTGAAAATGGCACATTTATTCCGACTCTTTGTTTCCAGTTAGTTAGCCAACCCTCTATCCATGCTGCTTTATCACGCCCAACACCATATGCTTTTATCTTGTCAAATCATCACGTCATCAGCAGGAGCAGGTGATAGAGGCAGTGCCAGGCCTGGGCAGTGCCCGTCAAAGGACAGGGACAGCTTTAGCCAAGCTCACCCCCTGGTTGGAGATGCTCAGCCTTGGGAGTCATAAACAAGTGGATGCTTGTGGAGCAGCAAAGGGAAATGTGTGGCCATCTGTCAGAGTTCCTTGAGGCAGTGCTGACCCTTGCACAGGGAATGGAATGCCCACGGAATTTTGAGACGCCTGTGGCACCCATCGTAGCCCAGAATGAGCCCTACTCCAAAGCCCACCCTCTCTATCAGCACTCCCAATCTGAAAGACCTGCTAATACTACGGCAGATCATTGACAATGCTTGACTTCTTTGCTGATTCCCCTTTAAATGCCTGTTGCTATAGGCAATGACTTCCCACTTTTCATCAACTTGGACAAAGTGCTGACCCTGTGTGAGGCCCATAGGCTTCTGACAAATTGCAGCACCCTTCAAAAGATTTTTCAAGTGCCTACTTAATCGCCCTAACTGACTGCCCACCACTCCTGGGCAGGCGGCTGTCATCTCTGAGAAACCACCTTTGGAAAAATTGCGCAGAGGCAGCAAATTTCCTATCTCACCTGCATGTATTATATCTGATCTTTTATTTTCCAATTTATAGCCAGATTTTATTTAATGCTACTGAGTCTAGAACCTCCTGTAAAATTAATTCTCTCAGTTTATTCCTCACAATTTGCGATATGCCTTTTAACTATTTTTTGCTTTTCAATGCTTTCCCATGTTATTTTTGTCAAAGCTTTCCCCTTATCTTTTCCCTTTTATAAATGGTCCATTTTATTTTATTCCTCTGCTCTATAGAGCTCTTGATTTTTTTTGTGTAAATGTCATCCACATCCATTTTTCACTTCACTGTTAGCTGATCCTGGCTGGTTTTATTTTCCTAACAAGGCTTCAGAACCCACCAGCAATTGTTCTGGAAATCAGCATCTTACCTGTAATAAAAATCTTGGATTTAGTATTCACTTCTCCTTTGTCACACTTATTTCTGGTATCATAATTTTGTCACTCCTGAGTGCTATTTTCAACTGCAAGGTACCATTATAGTTGCCTGTCACTAGATGGCAGTGTTGCTTCTCTGAACTTTGTTTATTAGCTTCATTCTCTTATGTAGCAATTTATTTAGTTGCTTTTTAATCTTAATTTATGCCAACCACTGTTCCCTTCAGGGCTTTTTTTTAATTATCACTTTCATTTCTCATTGCTACTATCTGAGTTTATTCAAATGTACTTAGGTGCTGTTGGCTGCACAGGCCATTGTCTCTCCCCTTCCTAAGAGCTTCCTCTTTCCAAGGCCTGCCAAACCACACAAGGCTCCCCAACTTGGGACTGTGGCCACTTTCGCCCCATTTCCCATGCTAGCCCATTGTGCCATTCTGGTCAAGCTATTTACTACCCATCCACGCCTATTACAATCTGCACGCCCTGGCTTGGTCATCTGCCATCTTACTTCACTTCCTTGTCTTCCCTATCCCTGTCACCATGCTGTGCCTCCACCAACTTCCCAGAAATGTGTTTTTAAAGTAGTTTTGAAACAATGAATAGAATATAGCACTATAAGCATTTTAAAAACAAATTGCTTTATTCCCAACGTATTGCCGGAAAGCCGGCTTAGGCTGCCAATTAAAAATTATAGGGGATAGGAAGTGTTAGGTTGCTGGAGGGACACATGGTGGAGAGGACATGGATACAGGATTGAGGAAGGCAGAAACGATAGGGTCCAGGAGGCCTCTAGTAATCTTATTGAAATGAGGGGGCAGTGGATAGAGGGATAAAAGAAGTGAAGGTATAGAAACTAAATGTGTATTTTAAAGGTGAAGGGGAGGCAATGTGAGTGAGTGTTCCCTTCAAGATAACCAAGTGGTGAAGGATAGAACTGGAGCCTAATTTTTAGACACTAATAAGCTTTTATTTACAGAGACACATATTACAAACATGCACCTCCTAACCCAACAATCTCAGTTTTAGTCTACTTCAATATATATGAGCACAAGTGAATCCCCTGTGACGCCCCACAATCTGAAAACAATTGAACGCTCATTTAATATACAATTAAAAGTGAGGAGGTAATGAGAATATAGTCATTAGTTAGAAGGAAAAACCATAGTGGACACTGAGGGACGGGGAAGCAAAAGCATAGGGATGGTAATGAATGGGAAGTGTGTCGCTGAGAATACCAGGCCAAATTTTCCCTGCACCTATCACTGCTTTCCTTCGATGACCCATCACCTTCTACCTGAGAAGAAAGAAAAAAAAAGACAGTTTTTACCCTCCACATATGCTTCCCATGCAACGGTGGCATGGTGGTAATATTACTGAACTAATAATCCAGGGGCCCAGGTTAATGGTCTGGGAAGATGAGTACAAATCCCACTACAGTAGCTGGCAGAATTTAAATTCAATTAATAAATGTAGAATTAAAAGCTAGCCCCAGTACAGCTGACCATGAAACTATCAGATTGTCGTAAAAACCCATCTAGTTCACTAATGTCCTTCAGGCAAGGTTATCTGGTCTGGCCTACATGTGACTCCAGGCCTACATAATGCGATTGATTCTTAACAGCCCTCTGAAATGGCCTAGCAAGCCACTCGCTAGTATCACACTACTACAGAAATGTAAAAACAAGGGGCAGGCATCAACGTAGGCACCAGAAATGACATTGGCACACTGTACTCTGTCAAACCTGTAAAGCCCTCCTCACTAACCTTTAAGGACTTGTGCCAAAATTGGGAGAGCTGTTTTGTAGACTGGTGAAGCAACAGCCTGACATAGTCAGACCCACTGAATCATACTTACAACCAATATTTCAGACTCCTCCGTTACCATTCCTGGGTATCCCATGGTCAGACACATGAGATACAGTGACACACTGCTACATACTGCCAGGAGGGAATTGCCCTGGGAGTCCTAAACATTGACTCCAGGCCCCATGAAGTCTCATAGCATCAGGTTAAACATGGGCAAAGAAACCTCCTGCAGATTACCACCTTCCATACTTACTCAGCTGATGAATCAGTACACCTCCATGTTGAACAATACTTGAAAGAGGCACTAAGAATAGCAAGGACATAGAATATACTCTGGGTGGGGGACTGCAATGTCCATCACCAAGAGTGGCTTGGTAGCACCACTGATTGTGTTGGCTGCATCATGAAGGATATATCTGTCAGTCTGGTTCTGCAGCAGGTGGTGAGGGAACCAACAAGAGGGAAAAATCTACTTGACGTCGCCCTCACCAATCTATTTGTTGCAGATGTGGACCTTCAGCAGCAGCAGAATTCAACCGAAATCTGTACACTCATGACCTGGCATATCCCTTACTCTACTGTCACCTTCAAGCCAAGGGATCAACCCTGGCTCAATGAGGAACACAGGAGCCAGGCATACCTAAAAATGAGCTGCCAACCTGGTGAAGCTACAACAAGCCACACAAGTGCCAGGCAATGAACATCTCCAACAATAGAGAATTTAACCATCTCCCCTTGACATTCAATGACATTATCATCACAGAATCCCCCACCAACAACATCCCAGGGGTTACTATTGAGCAGAAGCTGTGGCTACAAAAGCAGGTCAGAGGCTGGGAATTCTACAGTGAGTAACTCGCCTCTTGACTCCCCAAAGCCTGGCCACCACCTATAAGGCACAAGTCAGGAGTGTGATGAAATACTCTCAATTTGCTTGGATGAGTGCAGCCCCAGCAACACTCAAGAAGCTCGACACCATCCAGGACAAAGTAAGTCTCACCTTAAAGATGCTTCCTGCTTCAAACACCCCATATGGTAGCAAATTCCACCTTTACACCACTCTCACTGTGTAAAGAAACCCCTTCGAACTTCTCTATTTGATTTGTCAGTTGCTACCTGGGCTCACCCACAAATGGAAACCATTGCTTTATGCCTAATAAATAACCTATCTTTTTCTCAATATCCTGCTCTATGTCCCAAGTTGAAAAATGAACCAAAAAGGTCAAATTTCTCCACATTATGGTTCACACTGAGGTAATTAACAGGTTGAATTCAATGGACAGCAAATCAAAGTTGTCAGGCCTGGAAATTTCCTATCCATGCTCATGGCCTGTGAGGTATTGCACCATGGGTGAGAACTCAAATGTACTCAATACTATTTAATTGGAAGTAAGGTTTCAAATGGGAATGGGATCATATGGAGATGAGATAATGAAATTTAATATGTGTTGGGCAGAACAGGAATGTTGTGTCAAGGAGTAGTGAAACTTCTCAAAACATATCCATTTTTATTTGTAATTGTCATGTACTCTTCTAATATGAAGCTGAAAGTAGAACAATTTCAGTTAAAATTGTAGCTAAATTTGCCTTAAATTAAAAATTCATAGGTAATATTGCATGTTCAGCAGTTACATTCATGTTGCCTATTATGACACAGCCGATGGTAAATGCTGAGTTGTTCAAATCACAGAGGGAAACTGAATCAACAGTCATAACCTATTTTTGCAATTTATATGTTTTGAGATGGAGGTTTTAAATTCAGTAGTAATAAGACCACCGAGTCTCAATAGGTTTTTTTTAAATAAAACTAAATTAAACATTTATTAATACAAGAAAGATTGTAAGCACATACATATATTACTACTATAATAACTACAAAAATCCCCTAATTAACCTGACTCTCAGTTAGACCCCCGGTAAGGCAATAGTAAAACACATTTTTGTAAACAGACCCCTGGACAGTTGCATTCAAAATGAGTTTCTTTTAGCTCTGGGTCCTTCTAGACAGACTTGAGGCTTACAGGCTGGAGGCTTTAGATCTTGGAATCCCTCCTTCTTTTTCCAATACCCTTCTCTTCCTTTATACATATTTTCCTCTTTGAATGCAAATTCTCATTGTCACTACGTTTTTTTTTAACTTTAAATCTTCTAACAATAAAACCTTTTCATAATACCCACTTTATTAATAAGCTTTGGAAAAAATAATCACATTGTTTCTGAGCTTCACCTGGTTAGGTATAATATTTCACACGCACTTTTGAATGGTCTATTTAAAAATGCAAATTGACCCCTTTACACCTCACCTTCTATTTCCCTATGTTATCTAATTGCCATTTCAAACCTACTTCCCTTCTATACATCAAAGCCTCTAGACCAGCTGGCTTTAAACCAATTATGACACACACACAACACACACATAGATGCAGACACCACTAAACTCTATTTTAAAGTAATTTCCAATAACATTATAGACATTATTATATCTTCATGACATGCCCAGTAAAAAACTGGAGTTCAAGTGAAATCAGATGCACAGAACATCATGCTAATCACTTTTTACATGGGTAATGAGAATTGCATGCAAAATATTCAGCAAATTGATTGTCACAAATTAGGTATTCTATAAATATGCATTCACTACCACCTGCTGGGATATATACTACATGAATTAGAGGCTGTAATCAAACATACCACCAATAACTACAAATGCGTTCAAATAGAGTGCATTTGACAATAATATTGGATTACATGAGTCACTAAATTCAAGATATTGTTAACCAGAGACAGGACCCAGATGGAAATTTTCATCCAAGTCCAAACTGTGAAAGGGGATAAGTTTGTTCCATACGCAAGTACTAACTATTCATTCAGGAACTGTTCCACAGAATTGAAATTGAACCCTGCTAATTAAAATGTTGTGACCAAAATAAATTCATGCATTTATCAGATTGTCCTCATTAAGTAATTCCATTAGCCCTGGCAGTTAAATATATTCTTATTGACATACCCCAGGAAATAATTGGTTATGAAGAAAATGCCCCATGAAAAGAACTGTCTCCATTAACTTGTGTCAGCTATATTGAAAGACTGCCCAAAGGTACTTTGATGCGGAGATTAGTGTGATGTTATAGTGGGGCTAAGAATTAAATTGGAAATCGTTGGACTTTAATGAAGTTGAAAACATTTTAAACCCTTATTTTAATACATTTTCTGTATCAGTGTTTTAAAGGGAGGGACACAGGTGGAACTGGAAAAGCCGTATGTCATTTTAACCGTGGTAATATTACACACGATGCTCTGATTTATATCTCTGCATTGTGCAATGCACAGTTCTAGTGCGTTCAGAGAAGCCCAAAAGTTAGCAGATAAATTGAAAACATCTTTCTGACAGCTAGTCAAATATTAGCAAAACTGCCAATCTTAACAGCAGCAGTTACCAAGATAGTCATTAGCCTCATGTAAAGCCCATGAACAGAACCTAACTACTTTGGATTTACAGTTGTCAGCGAGGAAATGAGAGATGCTCAACATACCACCATGCATTAGGATAAATAGTTATATTAAAGTAATTAGCGGTCATCTTACAAATTCACCACCACAGCCACACACCCACCCGACCCCCTGCCTATCATTGCAGATCTTCACTTTCTAGATGAACTTATTAAGAATTTGGGTGTGTCTTCTCCATGATTCATCCTACTGGTTGGAATATTTTTGTGGGGGTGTGTGAATTCTAGCTATGTGCTTCCAAGGAGCTCCACATGGGATTGTAAATTCATAAAATTATCTCCACTGTGTACAGAAAACTTTGCTTCTGCATCATTTATCTTTAACTCGTATGTTTTAATGACAACTGGCTATTATGATGCAATTGACACAAAACTTATATTGCTGATAAAAGGGACATACGATCAAAGTTTTTCGTCCTGCACTCATCAGTATAAGTCGCAAGAATTTTCCAACCATAATGGGGGAACAACAATTTATACTGCATGAGAAGAGAGTGCTGATTGGTTGAACGGTGGACTCTGATTGGTGGAGGCATTGCCATGGAAAATGTTGTATGGAACAGTTAACTGCCCAGCTTTGTTCAAATTCAAACCGGGAGGTCGACTCTGATTGGTCAAAGCATTGCCCTGGGGAATGAACCAGGTAATGACTGTCCCCTGAAACTTATATTTACTACATGTAAATGGGTTAGGATGTTGACTAGATGATACATGTTAACACACAGCCTTTCCATCTGAGATCAAGATTTGAATGAACCCCAGGCTGAAATGGTGAAAATTTTATCTCCTTGCCAACTGTATCAACCCTATATAAAATGAGTTTAACAGTCTCAGTCCAGTTCCTTTGGGCAGAATTCTACAGCACTAACGTTGCATGCAAACTGCAATAAAATTTGTAACCTCACTCCAAAAATATTCATGTGGTCAATGGAAAAAATAACCTTGGTGTAACAAAGGGCCAGACGTACTATTTAACTGGAGAAATGGGAATTTCATCCTGCACCTAGCCTGTTCCATGAGCTGATATCAAATGTTAAAAGTAAGCATGCAAGTTCACCAAAAAGAAATCTAAAATTTATAAGACAATAAAGGAAAGCAATTTGGTCCAGATAAATTGTGATACTAATTTAACAATCAAATTGAAATGAATTTGGAGCATTGAATCATGACTAGGTTATTCAGCCCTGCAAGCCATTTGAATAGATCCGAGGTGGATGATGAACAGCCAGCAATCATAGGGCAGAATCGTCCCAGAATTGCACTAAGTGTGGTAGTAGGCGTGAGAAAAGATGTTATCCTGCTGGCCACAATGGTGGGATTTCACGCCGTATTGTCACCTTCCCAGTGCGTCCTGCCTCATTATTAATGCATTCACGGGAAACACCCTGGATCACTGGCAGGGGACTTGGATTTGCCTGCTACGCTGTGACCTCAACGCCTCCTTGCTTCAGGTACCATATTAAAAGTGCACCAGAGCGCAGCCTACTTCATGTCTAAAGACCAGGGCTGCACCAGGCGACAGGTGGCTCCAAAAGCAAGGAAGATGGCAGTCCCCAAATTTAGTGACGCCTCTCTGGGTGCCTTTTGGATGCACAGGAAGGCCACTGCAATGTCCTCTAACCCCACTCTGGCTGCAGGAGGTCCACCAGATTCACCAGTCCGGCTTGGGAGGTGAGGCAGCTGTGCTCAGCACCACCAGAACACAGAGGAGGTCAGCCATCCAGTGTAGGGAGTGGATGAATGCTCTCATCATTCCACTAGGGTAAGTCACTCTTCTCATCACTCTCAACTCACACACTCACAAACCCATCACACATCCATAGGGATCTCACACCTCAAGGCACAACACCACTAACTCTCACACACACCCTCACATCTCCATCAGGCTCATTTCCTCTGGAGCTCGTGTCCTCATCCCATCCATGGCTCTGCTCCCCACACAAACATTCCACGCAGTTCCATGTGTCCTGCTCACACTCCTTTCATCTGTTTTCATGCAGGAGAAGCTGGCGCACAACAGCAGGGAGAGGTCCCAGTCTGGAGGTGGAGTGCCCCACATTAGGCCCCTCACTTACTTTGAGGAGCATGCCATCACGCTGATTGGTGAGGACATGGACCATGCCTGTGGCGATGGTGACGTCGGTGGCGAGCACCGTCGTGAGGATCCTGCACCACATCACCCTCCCTCAAATCAACTGTGAGTGCTCTCTCTTCTGCCTTTGACTCTGCTGCCATTCACTAACTGTCTCTACTTTGGTTCACAGGGAGCTCTGCCAATTGACCAATCCCTCAGCCAGCCAGATCCTGAGCTGCATTCAGGTCCTCACCCCCAGTCAAGAGGACACCTCCTCCGTTGAAGAGCTGGAAATAAGCAGCCTGGAAGCCCCAACACAGCGCTTACCCACACCGTCCACCAGCGCAGAGACATATGCCTCAGTGGGACCTAGACCTAAAGAAGGCTCATGTTTCATAATCTGGTGGTCACCGCACGGACATGTGTCTGCAGAAGGAGGAGGCAGGTTCAGCTGAGCTACCGGGCACTTGGAGAACTGGTGGGGCAGAGGCATCTGTGAGGTCCGAGTCAGATCACCAGCCTCTGGATTCAGTCTTCCAACTCATTGTGGAGAGTCAGCAGAAGGCGGGGGAACATCATGCAGAGCTGTTGGAAGCCCTGAACAGAGTGGCATGTGAGTCGGAGGAGTGCGTCCACCTGCCCTCTGATGAAGTGGTGCCCACATGTTGCACATAGAGGTCTCCATGGTAAGGATGGCAGACACCATGGAGACCCTGGCCCGGTAGAATGCAGAGATGTGCTCAGACCTGCACTCCATCACGGGGCCATGGGTGAGTTTCTGCAGTGGCAACACAAGAGGGAAATGGGTCACCTCGACGTCCCTCCAGATGCTCCTTCCCCTCAAGGAGTCAGGCCGGGGCCTTAGGGTACCCGAAGGGCGGAGGAACAGCAGCTGGACACCCCTAGGTCATCCACTCAGGAATCTCAGAGGCTGTCCTCTACCTCCGAGTCTCCTTTGCCTGCGAGCCCCTCAACCTCATCCTCTGTCCCCACAGAGGGAGCAGCTGGTCCACAGGAGGACAGCCAAAGCAAGCTGGGGCCCCTCAAAGCCTTGGGTCTCCAGAGGACCCATGCTGAAGTCATCAGAGACAGCAGGGCCAACCATTACACAGGCTGTCTCCACCCCTGCTGTGGATGCCAGGGCAGCACCTAAAATAAGTGGTAGGCCTAGGAAAGTTAAGAATTTCTGATCACAGGTGGTTGCAGGGGTGAACACATTGTGTCACTTTATAATCTGAAAATATATTCACTTTCACTGAGTAATGTGTAATGGTTCTTTCAGCTTCGTTGGCAGGCATTGCGTGTCCTCCCACTGCATTCCCTCACCATTAGCAGTTCAACTGCATGCAGCCAGACCATGAGTGATTCTGGAGGGAGAGGTGTGTGTCTGGCAGAGCCTTTCAGAGCCTTATGCAAGGACTCTCCCATGCAGGTGGAGCCTTCATCCATCACACTCATCTCAATGTCCTGAGCATTCTCAATGCTGCCTGCAGGGTTTTTCTTTCAGTTGTCCATCTGAGCTAACCTGCATCTCCACCCACCCGCTGATTACACTCCCATGCAGCACCTGTGCCTGTCTAACACGAGGGTCGCTCACTTTCGATTTTGAAAACCATGGTCGTGGCCAAGTATCTCGTCAGCTCCCCCGTCCAAGGCCCCACCAAGCACTCTCGCTGTCATTTCCACTGTTACCAATGCACCCTCACCCTCCCACCCAACTGGTTCCCTCAGCCCCCTCTCACACTCACCATTCCCTCCTACCAAGCCTATCCTCAGTTCACTCACCAAGAGGCAGTCATTGACTTTACAGACCTCTCCCTCGCACATTCACCTGGACATCCCTCCTTTATTCCTCCCCTCCACCTTACTCCCTCCTCCCCCATACTCCCTCCTCCCCCCTTTCAACCTCACCCCCTGAGACCTTTGTTGCCCCCCTGCAAATCTCAACTTCCCCCCACCCTGCTGGCTCACCTTCCTCTCCCTCTCACACTTAGGCCTTACTGTACTACCCACCCCTCCATCCCCGGTCCACTTTCCTCTCCCGCTCTCAGATGGACCTCCCTCTCACCCCCACCCGATGCTGGTCATTTGCAGCAGCCCATGGCCAAGGCGTGATGTTCCGAAGCATCAGCTGAGACCTCCCACCTTCCGTGAGCTGCTGCATGGTGGAGCCATGTGCATGAGAATCCACCCAGCATGTGATGCACGTGTTCCTCCAGGGTCCGGCAGGGCTCCAGCATCTTTTTCTCCTTGGATGTCTGTGACTTGAGCAAGGCCCTAGTGGTCAGTCCCAACTCCTGTACATCACACTTGTCCAGGTGTGTTCTGGGCCAGCAGGTTTTCCCGCTGGCGTAATGGTAAATCAAGCGTGGTGGGGACGATTCCAGTCGAGCCTGACTTTGCATCCATTACAGGGATACAAATCGGGTTCATGCTGACCTCCAGCGGGATTCGCGTTCTGCCATGAAGGACACCATCGGATGATCCCGCTCTGATTTCATGCTAGCGTGAAACTGATTTTTGCCCCTCATGCCGAATTGTCCCCCAGCCATGATACCCACCGACAACAGGACCGGATGATTCTGCCTATAGTCTTTATTGGTGCCAATGACCTCCTCTGGAGGACCCCAGCATCACAGATGCCAGTCTTCAGCCAATTCGATTCACTCCATGTGATATCAAGAAATAGCTGAAGGCACTGGATACTGCAAAGGTATATTCCGGCAACTGTACTGAAGACTTGTGCTCCAGAACTTGCCGCGCCCCTAGCCAAGCTCTTCCAGTACAGCTACAACACTGGCATCTACCAGGCAATGTGGAAAATTGCCCAGGTATGTCCTGTACACAAAAAGCAGGACAGATCCAACCCAGCCAATTACCGCCCCGTCAGTCTACTCTCCATCATCAGTAAAGTAATGAAAGGGGTCATCAAAAGTGCTATCAAGTGGCACTTGCTTAGCAATAATCTGTTCACTGACACCTAGTTTGGGTTCTGCCAGAGCCACTCAGCTCCTGACCTCATTACAGCCTTGGTTCAAACATGGGCAAAAGAGCTGAACTCCCGATGTGAGGTGAGAGCGACTGCGCTTGACATCAAGGCTGCATTTGACTGAGTGTGGCATCAAGGAGCCCTAGCAAAAACTGGAGTCAGTGGGAATCGGGGGAAAACTCTCCGCTGGTTGGAGTCATACCGAGCTCAAAGGAAGATGGTTGTGTTTGTTGGAGGTCAGTCATCTCAGCTCCAGGACATCACTGCAGGAGTTCCTCAGGGCAGTGTCCTCGGCCCAAGCATCTTCAGCTGCTTCAACAATGGCCTTTCTTCCATCATCAGAAGTGGGGATATTCACTGATGATTGCACAATGTTTAGCACCATTCACGACTCCTCAGATACTGAAGCAGTCCATGTCCAAATGCAGCAAGATCTGGACAATATCCAGGCTTGGGCTGACAAGTGGCAAGTAACATTCACACCACACAAGTGCCAGGCAATGACCATCTCCAGCAAGAGAGAATTTAACCATCACCCCTTGACGTTCAATGTCATTACCATCCCTGAATCCCCCACTATCAACATCCTGGGAGTTACTAATAACCAGAAACTGAACTGGACTAGCCATATAAATACTGTGGCTACAAGAACAGGTCAGAGGCTGGAAACCCAGCAATGAGTAATTTACCTCATAACTCTGCAAAGTCTGTCCACCATCTACAAGGCATGAGCCTAGAATGTGATGGAATACTCTCCACTTGCCTGGATGAGTGCAGCTCCCACAACACTCAAGAAGCTTGACACCATCTAGGACAAAGCAGCCCACTTGGCTGGCACCACATCCACAAACATTCACTCCCTCCACCACCGATGCACAGTAGCAGCAGTTAGTACCATCTAAAAGATGCACTGCAGGAACTCACCAAGGCTCCTTAGACAGCACCTTCCAAACTCACGACCACTACCATCTAGAAGGACAAGGACAGCAGGTAGATGGGAACACCACCGCCTGGAAGTTCACCTCCAAGTCACTCACCATTCTGACTTGGAAATATATAGCCGTTCCTTCACTGTTGCTGGGTCTAAATCCTGGAACTGCCTTCCTAACAGCACTGTGGGTGTAACTACACCACATAGACTGCAGTGGTTCAAGAAGGTAGCTCACCACCACCTTCTCAGGGGCAATTAGGGATGGGCAATAAATGCTGGCCCAGCCAGCGAAGCCCATATCCAGTGAATGAATAATTTAAAAATTAAAAGGAGGGATGAGATCCTGCAGGCAGAATTTAGGGAGCTAGGTAGGGTGGCCAGTCTTCTGGCTTTGTACTAGACAGTTTGGCTTTTAGCGGGTCTGCCTCTGTGCCAGTCCCGGATGCTCTTATGTCCATTATTTTGAATTTGGAAATGCCAAGCCTGAGGCAACCAATGGGATCTTTATTTATGGGCACTGGCTAAACAATATAAATGACTTTAAATGACATTAATACTAACCAATGAAGATTAGAGGTGGGGAGGTTCCAAATAACCACCCTACCAACTGGTCCTCCCAGAGAGAAGCTGCCCATTCCCTTTGACAACAACAACAAATAAAGGTTTAATATTTTTGTCAGGATGCTCACCAAACACAACTCTTGCTAAACTTGGCTGTTTTCAATTTTGTGTTAATGTTGTCTGAGTTACATTTCCAGGTAAGCCTCCAGGGTTTGTTTGCACCCGTTGTACATAATGAGTTAGTAGTTATGGTAATGAGATAATGATGCATATCATGATGTAACATCAGCTGTCATGTGCTGGAGATTCTGCGGAGAAGGTGGAATAATATGCGCACAAGAGAGACGTACTTACTTAGTAGGTTATCATGTATATAGTGTAAATAAAGTAGTTTTGAAGAAACCTACTTGATTCAGACCTAAGTCACTCATGAGTAGAGAGAACCCTTCCCAGTATAGATTAGACCATGAGATAACCCACAAAACATGGTAGCAGTGGTGGTGACACCAATCTAACAATGATTTGTGGCCATTAACAGAACACCCATGGTGAGAAATCGGAAGAAGAATTCTTTAAAGGAAGAATAAGCAGGTTTACCTTACTGAGAGGCACACTGAGAATTGGTGGTGATGTCAGCACCAGTCAGGAAGTCTCGGCCCCTTCCGTGGCTGTTCGAAAATCTCGAAGGTCCACAGAGAGGCCAGTGTTGGGAGTTGTGGCAAACACACTTCCTATCGATAAATGTTGGTTTTGCATGCCAAAGAGCAGAACCACCAGGTTAGTTTATTCCTCTGCACTGTGGGACCTGTTGCTGATAGTGTCTTCCTGACACAGGGGTAGAAAAGTCCTCTGCAGACTTTGGAACCACCCTAAAAGCATTTGGTGCATATTTCAGCCCAAAACAGAACCTTGTAATCAATCAAACAGTTCAATACACTAAGCAGGCCAAACCTAGGGACCTAAATCAGGCTAAAATTTGTTGAGATACCAAGGCTTTGGATGAGTCTGTTAGTTGGGTAGGCCCAAAGGCAGCAGCCATACCCACTCAAAAGCCTACTAAAATGGGCGAAATGGCGGGAAACCCTACAGTAGCCATTTTGAGGTGCTTACACCACTGCAAGATTGCCCAGCAGGTGATGCAGAGTTTTTCTAATGTGAAAGACAGGACACTTCAAGCAGTTCTGTAAATCTAAAAGTTTAATTAAAGAAAGAGGCAGGAGAATGTATATGTAGTACAGACAATTCAAGAAATTGGGAATAAAGGAAGAAATGAGATTACAGATTTCCTAGGAGCAGTAAACAATGATGAACAAGACTTTTGGTCAGTCACTTTGGAAGCTAAAGGCTTTAAAACTGTCTTTAAACTTGACACCACTGCTGGTGTTACAACACTTGCTGATTATTTGGAATGGCTCAAAACAGTACGCATCCAGCCATCAAACATTAAATTGCAATGTCCAAGTGGTATGAATCTTCAAGTAAATGGTCAGATAACAATGGCGACAAATTGTTGAGACCCTCTATATCATCTACAATCAAAGAATATTTTTGCTGAGTGGAAATGCATGTGTACAACTGGGCATTCTGGAAACAGTACATGATGACATACAGCAGGATAGCTGGATATCTTTCATGGAGGAATTTCCAAAGTCAGGAGCAGAACAGATGACTTTCTATTCAACAGCAGCAGGTGAGGTTTCTTCGTCGAGCTGTGGATCATTCTCCATCACGGAGATACCTGGCATGAAGAGATATTAATGTGTATAATGTTATTGGAAATTATTCTTAAATTGGAGTTGAAGTAGGGTCTGTGTCTATGTGTGTGTCTGTGTGTGGCTTAATTGGATTAAAATCAGCTGATCTGGTTACTTTGATGTACAGTAGTCTGAGATGTTAATTAGATAAACGTAAGGAAGGAAGGTAAAGAGTACATTTGCACTTGTTGAATAAGCCATTCAAAAGAATGGGTAAAATCTTGCACCTAGCTAGGAGACACCAAGCCATGTGTTTATATTACTAATAAAATTGGTGGAATGAAAGGATTATTGTTAGGAGAAGTAAAATTAAAAACCTAGTAATACAATGGAAAATATACATTCAAAGCAAAAGCTAGCTATAAACCGAGGGGAGTTTGTATATGTGAGTCAGAGGCATTCAAGGCCTAACCAGCCTGTAAGCCTAGGACTGTGTCTGCAAAGGAAACAAATTGAAAGGAACCTCATTTCAAATCTGTAAGGTCAAACATGCTTTGCCTGGTGCCTGTTTAAAGTCTATGGGTTATTGTTGCCTTGGTAAAGATTTACCTGGGATTGATTAACTTGGGAATTTGTTTAAAAGTTGAATTGAAAATATAGGCTATGACAGTTGTTCAAGTTTCCCCCTGGGATTTAAACAACTCAGCCTTTACCAGCTCCTGTGTCGTAACAACACCATCCACTAGACCCAAGGCAGAAATTGAGATTGTTGATCTCTTGATTCTTTTTGAAGATAGGCTGGAAGCTGTGGATACAGAAGGCACTGCAGCAGATGGTGACCATCTGCAAGAGGTCCTTCTAGATCTAGGTTGGTTCTTTCCTGAAGAAGGTTATGAGCCATTGTAGCAACGAGTGATTTATTGAAGAAGAGGTCCTAGAGATTGGGGTACTATTTGAATCACTGCTGAGGCATTAGATGTCTCTATTTTCTTTTGTGAGGAGACAGCTGTGCCTGCTGTTGAAGAGCAGAATTCGTGTCTTTGTCCCACTGAACCCACCAAAGAGTTGCATTATATGTCCATGGCAGATCATTGAAAGTTGTCCATAGACAACAAAATGCTTGATTCCGTTGAGGATCACGGTGCCAGAGCATTGGCAGAGCCCATTAGTTTTGGTGAAAGTGAGTTGACACCCACAATTCAATCTCATCTGGAAATCTTCCTTCCACTAATGCAAACAGAGCCGGGACCAATGTCCTGGTGAGCCAGTTTGCCATTGCTATTGGAGAGGATTTAAACTAACTTGATAGGGGTTAGGGACCAGATAACATTAAAGAGGAAAGACAAGGTGCACCAAGCACTGGGAGAGACAGATAGCACTAGAGTAAGAAATTGTAAGGTGTTAGATGGAATCAGAGTAAGGGAATGAAATAAGGCTTAAATTGGGTTTACTATGTATGGATGTGAACATACAGGGTGTGGTAAATGTTCCGAGCTCAAACAGTACAGTGCTTTAATACAATGTCTTTATTAGAACTGAATGTAACATGGCTGCCCCAGCCTGTGACTCATGGCAGGGGTCAAATGACTGCAGCAGACCAGGTAGGACCTTCAGTACATGATTGCATTTCAATCCCAAAATCCCCCTTTTCATAATGAACAAAAGATAAATTTACATACACTGACATGTGTAACTGTGAGTTACCGAAGTTACCCACCATATACCCACTGTTCTCACGCATTAACAAACTGGTCATTATTCCCATCAGTCACTGCACATACTTTGCATGCATAGTCATTAAATCGTGCAGGTCTCTTAATGGTAATTGTGCGTGTTGTTATTGGCTGCTCGTCGGGGTGATGTTCTCTCTCCGGGAAGTGTCGTTCCCGTAACACTTGTTGTTGCCTTGGTAACTGTTGTTGTTGTCTCATTTCCGTTGTTGAGGACTGGTGGATTTTGGGGAATGATGGTTGTTCTGTACTCTGTGCAGCTGGTGAGATCCTATCTTCCTGATCGGTCACCTGCAGTGAAGGAACAACTTCACTAGTTGTCCATATATACCTGCGGTTGAGCTGGTATATTTGGTCGTTCACGTCCACTACATACGGTCAAAGTGACAACTACTTTACGTATGTCCCAAGTTTCCATGTGGGCTGTTGAGAGCATTGAAAGTTTTTACCTTGACTGGCTCTCCAATGCTCAATGCTGGCAATGGTTTTATCAAAATGAAATTTGGCTTTCTGTCACTTCACCTTGATTTTTTACACTCACGCCTGTTACTACTTCTGGCATCAGTAGCTTTTTAGCTATTGGAAGAGTAGTTTAGGTGCGGCATGACATTAGTCTTTGGACTGGTCTACTTTCCATGCCATTTCATCAGTGTGTTTCTCCACTCGAGGATTGCCTTGTCTGTGCTAGATTTGCTCAATTTTTTGATGATTCCTTTGGTGATTTTCACTGCTGCCTCAGCCTCATTTGACTGTGGATAGTGCGGAGATGCTGTGTAGTGTTGCATTTCCCAACCCTTTGTAAAGCGGCTGAATTCTTCATTCATGAACTGAGGGCCATTGTCACTCATCACAATGCCTGGAATGCCATAATGACTGAAGTGTGTCATTGAAGCCAGCTGTTCTAACTCCCAATAGTCAGAATAGTATTCTACTGTGATAATATAATCAGTTCCTGCTAGAGTGAAGAAGTTTACTCCCAGGTTCATCCGTGGTCTGTCTGGAATGTCAAACATCATCAACAGCTCTCTAGCTTGCTTAACTTGGTACTCATTACAAACACTGCGCTGTCTGTTGTGGTCCTTAATTTCATTGATCATGTTTGGCCAGCAGAGCACTTTTCTTTCCTTCCTCAGTCTTGACTCAATTCCTTGATGGCTTGCATGGATGTGATTCAGCATCTCTCCTTTCACCTCCTTAAGGACAATGGGTGGAATCGTCCCAGATTTGCACAAAGTGTGGAAGTGGGTGGGAAAAAGGTCATTTTACCCGCCAGCCATAATGGCAGTTTTTTGAGCTTTATTGCCCCATTCCTGGCGCATCCCACCTCATTAATCCTGCATTACTGGGAAATGCACAGGATGGCTAGCGGGGTGGCCTTTGATTTGCCCACCTCGCTGTCACCTCAGGCCTTCAGTAATCTGAGCGCCATATTTAAAGGGCTTTCTTGAGCTAGCACTCTCCAAGGCATCAGAAGCAGCTGGAAAGTCATGGCTGCCAAAGGGAGGAAACATGCTGCTACCAAATTTAGCGATGTCTCCCTCGGGCACCTACTGGATGCTGTGGAGGCCCGCCATGAACTCCTCTAACCCCGTTCCATGTGAAGACCAGCAAAGCAAGGTCACCAATCCAGCATGGGAGGCGGTGGCAGCGTTGGTTAGTGCCAATGCCCTGCAAAAGAGGACAGCCACCAAATGCCAAAAGAGGATGAAGGATCTCCTCTGTTTTGCCAGGGTAAGTCACTCTTCTCATCACTCTCAACTCACACACTCATAAGCCCATCACACATCCACAGGGATCTCACTCACTGCCAGTTCAAGGGACATCACCATTCACTCTCTCACACACACCTTCATCTGCCCTCCAGATTATGTCCTTATCCTGCCCATGGCACCACTCACCACCCACACATGCCAGACACCCTTATCATCTGATAAAGGCTCTGAAGAAGAGTCATATGAACTCAAAATGTTAACTCTGCCTTTCTATCTGATGCTGTCAGACCTGCTGAGTTTTTCCAGCATTTTTTGTTTTTGTATCCTTATCATCTGGCCTAGTGGGCATCCTGCTTACACTCTCTCCATCTGTATCCATGCAGGACAAGCTGGCACACAACAAAAAGTGGAGGTCGCAGACTGGTGGTGGAATGCCTGACATTAAGGCCCTCACAGACTTTGAAAATAGAGTCATGCAGCTGGCCAACGACGATTTGGACCGTTCCTGTGCTGACGGTAAGGTCAGCAGTCCTTAAGTGAGGACCCAGCAGTGCAACATTCATCAGACAACCATGCTGTGAGTCAGTTCCCCTGTTCTGCAAACCCCTGCCAAACACTAATTATCTCTCCTTTCTTTTGCAGGCACATCTGGTAAGCAGCTGAGGGGGCCCACGACCCAGAGCCTCAACTTAAACCCGAAGACACCTCGGAGGAAGACTCTGATGGCACCCTAATTGAAGTCCCGTCACAGTGCTCACCCACACCCCCCACCAGCACAGAAACACACGCCTTGGTGGGACCTAGTTCTAGAGTAGCCTCGGGGTCACAATCTGGTGAGCACACCGCACTGTCTGATCCACAGCAGGTGGCGGCAGGGCCTTCACAGGTTTCCGGCACTCGGAGGACTGCTGGCGGCCTGGAATCTGCTGAGTCTGGGTCAGATTGCAAGGCAAAGTTCAGTCTGAGGTGATGGCGCTGGCACACCAACACACTGAGGTCAACACTGGCAGGATGGTTATTGCCATGGAGGCCTTGGTCCTGGACACCAGTCCTGCTCTGCTGCATGGGCTGAGCTCCATTGCTGATGCCATAGGCCTCCAACAGTGTGTACGTAAGAGGGGCGCAGGGCAGCTCGATCTCACTCCAACTTCCCCTTCTCCTCAAGGAATCAGCCAGGAGCCCTTGGGCACCCACAGGAAGGAGGATCAGCAGATGCACACCCCAGGGACATCCACCCAGGTAACTCCGGCCCATCTGAATCCCCTCTTCCTGTGACCTCAGCAGCTCTAGCTCCACAGGCTGAGGAGGGTGCCACTGCCATACAGCAGGACCCCAAAAGCAGACCGGGGTCCTTCAGGTCTCAGCCCTCCAGAGGACGCCTGTCAAGGCCATCACAGACAGGGTGTAGCAGTCAGCAGGCTGCTTCCACCTCCGCTGTGGATATCAGGGGAGCATGAAGATGTAACGGCAGGGTTAGGAAGGCTAAGAAGAGGTAACTCTTTCGAGTTATCAACAGATCGCATGTAACTCTTTCGAGTACATTCACAGTTCTTGGTTTCCGGGAGTGGGACATGAACCCACAACCTTCTGATTCAAAGGCGAGGGTGCTATGAACTGAGCCACAGCTGACACCTCACTAAGAAGAGGTAGCTGCACAACCTGGTCAGGGGTGTTAATCATTTGTACTTAATGTTCACTAATGTAAATAAATTCCCAACAATGTCTCCTTGCCTCCGGCTCCTTGCCCTGATGAGCAGTGTTGGTGTCACTCAGATGTGAAACTTTGGTTCCTGCACAAGATAAAAGGCAGGTGTCCCAATCCAGGGCCTCTTCCCTGTACAGTGTGTAACCTTCAGATCAAAGTGATGGTCTGGCTTTACACTCACTGGATACATTACTGACGCCTGCACCTTGATGGTGCTTGTCATTGCTGCCAGAATGTTGTGGGCAGGCGACACAGAGTTCCGTCATTCTCTCTGTGTGCTCTCAGCACCTTTAAGGTGGGGCTGGCTCCCATCTCTTCAGCATCTGCGACCAGTGACGCTGTGCTTCTGAAGGGGTCAGGTGCTGAAGGCTGACAAAGGATCAGGTGCTTTTAAAGTTTCATGGCTGTGGCTGCATGATATGACCCTGATCACAGAGTGTAAGCGAGCTGCCCTCAGCCAGACAGGAGTCAGGCATTCTCAGAGGCTATGTGAAGATCTATGGAGTGTCCTCACTGCATGTCGTCATCATCTTCCTGGAATCTAATGACTATTAGGGTCTCCACTGCATCTCTGTGACATGAACCTGAGCACTGAGGGTATCTGCGTTGCCATCAGCCACACAGGAGTCAAATTTTCAGAGATGCAAGGTGAGGACGTTAGGACTGTACTCACTGCATCTCATCATCATCCTCCACGAATCTCGCGGCTATGAAGGCTTCCCAAGTGCGCCTGCCTCATCTGGCCAGTGCGATGGCCTTATTGTAGGCATTCTCACCTTCCAGGACTTCATCACTTGTCATGTCCTTTGATGTCCTTCTCATTGGAGGATGTGTGCGGCTCCTCCATCTCCTCCACAGCCAGGTCCTCCCTCCATTGCAGGGTCAGGTTGTGGAGCGTGCAGCAAGTGACGATGATAAGCGACACCCTCTGGGGACTGTATTGCAGTGCTCCACCAGACCTGTCGAGGCACCGGAACATCATTTTCAAAATGTCTAGAATTCGCTCCACCAAAGTTCGGATCGCAGCATGAGCCTCATTGTACCATTGCTCTGCTGCAGTCTGAGGCCACTGCACAGGCTTCATCAGTCATGTCCTCTGTGGGTAGCCCTTGTCCCCGAGCAGCCAACCCTGCAGCCCTCCGGGCTCTAGAAGATGCCAGGGATCTGAGACCTGCTAAGGATGTAGGAGTCGTGGATGCTCCCTGGGGATTGTGCGCAGACCCGCAGGATGTGTTTGTGGTGGTCACACACCAGCTGAACATTCAGCAAGAGGAAACCCTTGCGGTTGATGTAGCTGACTGTTTGTTGCCATGGAGACCTAAGTGCCACGTGAGTGCAGTTGATGGCACCCTGCACATGTAGAAAACCAGAGATCTGCACAAATCCCAGCGCTTTTGCTTCCTGGCTTTCGTGATTCCAGAAAAAATGCACAAAGTTCTGTGTCATAATGAAGGTGGTGTCCGTGACCTCCTGGATACACTTGAGTGTGGAGGCTTGTGAGATCCCACACAGGTCACCTGTGGAGCCCTGGAAGGAGCCACTGGTGTAAAAATTGAGCGCTGCTGTCACTTCCACGGCCACTGGCAGTGGGTGCCCCCCATATCTCTGTGGCACCAAATCCAGCAGCTGGTGGCAGGTGTGACCGACCAGTTCCCTTGATATGCGCAGTCTTCAACGACACTAGTTCACAGTCACCTGCAGGAATGACAGGCGCCATCTATAGACCCTGGGTCTAGCTGTGGATCTTAATCTATGTGTGCAGCAGGCTCTCCAGCCCTTCATCCTGAGGGAGGTGCTCCTCCCTTTGCAGAGCCAGGTGCCTCCGCCGCTCTCTTCTTCTATTTCTCTGCTCCCTGTAAGCCATGAGGCATTCCGCTAAATCACCAGGCTCCATGATCCTGACGTTCTCCTTCTGCAAGATCAAAGCGAGAGATGTGTGGGTTAGCATAGGTGTACTAAGAGGTGTACTACACCTCTCTTGGTGAAGTTTGAAGGCCCCTTCATGCATGCAGCAGAGTGCTGAGCACCACTTGGATGGCCAGCGTGTAGTGCGCTCATTGGCTGTCCGAAACCCCACTCACCTCTGCCCCACTCCACTTAACCGATTGGCAGCAGCTTTGGCCATTGGTTTGCATGCTGTGCACAGGCACAGGCATTCTCCTAACCCACAGAGCAGGGCTGCGCTGTTAGCTTGAACCATAATGGATGCTGGTCCAAACCTTAATTGCAAGGGACTGTGAACACTTCCATCAGTGACTGCGCCGTGGCCACCTTTCACAAGGGGATTGTACAACCTGTCCAGTTGCTTTGCTTCAGAGGCCCAATTCCAAGCAAGTCAATGGAGCTGCAGCTGAACAGTCTCAGCTGTGGAAGAATGCTCACTTTTGACAAGCCTTTCCAAGTGCGTGGCCACTTCCCTCACACTCCGCACCACCCACCGCCCCCAACTCCCACGTTATGGTTTGAGTCTTTCCCTCAGTCTGCTGTGCTGCCTTGCCCCCCACCACACCCCTGGTTTGACCCGCACTGGAGCCCTTGCCCCGGCACTGCACTGAAAGCCAGCCAGGAGAAAGCAACTTGCCTGTGCCCCCTCGCGAAAGCGCAGCTCCTCTTCCTTGATGTCCTATGGGTGATGCACATGAGCGCTGAAAAAGATTGTGTGCACTCACCTCTGAGTTCCCCTTGAAGTTCAGGTCGCCAAGTGCAAGCATTTTAAAGGCAGCTGTGAAGCACGCCGTTCTGAAGCCTTGCTGCTGTGGGCTGTATATTTGACATGGGGGATGATTCCCATGAGCAGGGCTTATAATTAGATGCAAATGTATTAAAATGATATTCCCGACTTCTAGCGGTGGGAAATGTGGCCAGTCAGTGATGGGTGGAGTGGGTGATTGCAAGCTGGTTTCATGGCGGCATAAGAACGATTTTTGGCCTTCTTGCCATATTGTTCCTCTGCCTCTCCGTCATGAGGCTCAATGCCAATGGGACCAAAGAATTCTGGCCAATGACTCTATTTCCTTTGTATAAGATTGCATCTTGGGCTGCCAACTCCTCTCGGTATGCCCGATACGCTCTTATGACCACAGGCGTGTCCTTGATGTGCTCAGGCCATTCTTTTATCACTACTTCTTGCACCACTTGAAGAGTTGGATCTTGTTCGGTAGTTTGCTTGATTTGATCAAGGCACTTGTCTGCTCTGATTCAATGTCTTTGCAGAGTTAATGAGTTCCAGAGCGTGTTGAGCGATTGCTTAATGTTGAATTTGAAAGATTTCACACTCGGTTTCAGCATCCTCAACTTTCTTCATTGGCATTGCTGCTTTCAACAGCATGTCAGCGATGTACATCTGTTTCCTTTGCTTGTATGTCACATCCAGACAGTATCTCTGGATGTAACATTCTTTGTAGACCTTTTGGAGCAGATAGTAGCAGGAAAATGAGGAAAATGCTTTGAAGTGGCTTGTGGTCAGATTCCGCTGTCTGTCTCTCCCAAGCAGGTATTATTGAAAATGCTCACAAGCAAAAACAATAGCCAGGGAATCTTTCTCAATCTGAACGTAGCAAAATTCAGTTTGCGTCAACGCCCTGGATGTAAATGTGACTGGTTGTACTTGCTGCTATCTTGCTGGCGTCACACTGCAAGGTGACTTCATCATTGACATCATAGTACTTCAGCACTGGCATTGTCATCACTAGTTGTTTGATTTTAGTGAGCAGTGCTCCTTGTTCTATGCCCTTGTACCACTGCACCACCTTGGCAGTGAGGTTGGGTAATGTCTCACACTCCAATGACAAATGAGGCAAAAATTTTGCTAAATAGCCCACGAATCCAACAAATCGTTGCACTGCTTTCACATCTGATAGTTGCTGCATCGCTGCTACAGCTCTCACCCTGTCAGTATCCGGGCAAAGGCCTTTTGCTGTCAGTACATGACCCATGTATTTAACGTCTGGCATCTTCAATTATAATTTTTTCTTGTTCAGCTTCAGGTTCATCTGGCGAGCTCTCTCTAGCAGTCATGTTAAATTATGATCATGATCAGCTATGGCTTCATCCATTGTGTCTCCACATCCATAGACTAGCAGATCAGCCACTATGGCTTCACTATAGGAAGATCACTGACTATCTCAGGCTGTCTGCGTTGATAATCTTCTGGAGCCATGGGAATGCCGAATGGCATGCGCAACCATCTGTATCTCCAGAATGGCATCCAGAATGTAATTAGAAAACTACTGCTTTCATCCAGCTTCATTTGCCAGTAACCATCCTTCACATCTAGTGTAGTGAAAATTTTTGCCTTGGCAAGTTGTGTTAAAATTCCTTCAATTGTTGGCATGGGGTAGTGACATCTCTCCAGTGCTTTATTTAGATCCTTTGGGTGTAATCATACTCGCAGCTTTCCAGATTGTTTCACTGCTACCATGCTGCTAATCCAGCCTGTAGGAGTTGTCACTTTCTTGATCACTCCCTTCTATTCCAGCTCTTCTATCTTGTTTATTAGGCTGGGATTAGGGGCAGCTGGAACTCTTCTCGGCAGATTCTGAATTGTTCTGACATTCTCATTTACTTTGAGATGATATTCTCTGGGTAGACATCCCAACCCTGTAAACACATTCTTGTACTCCTCTAGGATCTGTTTGGCAGTCAATGGTTTAGTGTGCTGCCACACGTTGTAAGTCTCTTTTGGCATGTTTAGGGTTACCAGTCCAATCTTTCGATTTGCTCCAGCTGAAATGAGTGGCTTTTGCTTACCATCTATGATCTGGAACTCCAGATCTTCAATCTCGACATTGCACTGGGTTCTTAGATTAATTTGCTCTCTCGGCATGAGTGCCATGCCATCATATAGCCTCAACCTTACTTTCGAGGAATTTGTTTATAGATCGCCATGTTGAGTCACTTTGCACAGGTCTGTGATGGTCATCATGTTGCATGACACACCAGTGTCTATCTGACACTTCATGTTCACTTGATGCTCCCCTGCGGTCATCATTCAAACAGTCACAAACCATTTATCACCTATAGACTTGACAGAGCCAACCTGTTGTATGGTGCACAGTGATTCATCAGACTCTTCGGCTGATATCTCTCCAGTGGTCATCTGTATAGGCTTGCTTTGTTTCTAGCCAAACACTTGCGTGCAAAATGATTCAGCTTCTTGAAGTTAAAACACTGCTTTCCCCATACTGGACAAGCCTTCTTTTCCTTTGTGTGATGCCCTCCACAGTATTTGCATCCTGGCCTTTGTCTGTGATTGTTCTGCTCTTTCGGTCCGGAATGTCTATCAGCATAATGCATCTCCTGGTCTGTTCTGCCATATATGTGCTCTAGCTGATGTTTTACAACCTTGGCTTTCTGCACATCTCTATTGTTTTCTTGAGAATAAATTTCTCCTCTCTCAGTAGACTTGTTTTCACTACAGGGTTTTTATGCCTAAGACAATCCTATTTTAGTTACCTGAATTCACAGCATTCTGCAAGTTCTGTTACTGCAGTCACATGCTGATCAATAGTCCCTTTTTCACCTTGAGCCCCAATGTTGAACACATAGTGTTCATAAGTTACATTCACTTGAGGTTCAAAGCGTGCTTTCAAGATTTCCGTTGTCTGTTTTTTCTGCTCTTTGGAGAGATTTAGGGTGGAATACAATTTGTAGCAGTCTCTCCCTGACAGTGTTAAAAGTGTTGCTACTCATACTGGCTCCAACTTGTTAATTGTTGCAATCCTGTACTTTTGCCATTGCAAGGGAAAACTACCAGTTCTGCTGCATATCGCCTTTCATTTTGACAGGAGCTGGGAGAGGAAAATTAACAGCCATTTTGATGCACCCAGCTTTCTGCAGCTCTGAACATTCCTGTGTGTTTCTTTTGGTGGCTGTGACTATTCTCCAGCTCTTCAAAGCTCAATCTCAGCTCCACTTCTGACACCATGTTACAAGCTCAAAGAGTACAGTGCTTCTAGTGCAATATCTTTATTAGAACTGAATGTAACATGGCTTCCCCCAGTCTCTGCCTCGTGGGAGAGGTCACATGACTACAGTAAGACAGGTAGGACCTTTAGTACATGATTGCATTTCAATCCCAAACAGTAAATAAGGTCAGTGAACTGCAGGGACAGGTAGCAATGTGGGATCTGAAGTTGTGGCAATTCTGTTTCTGGCTTAAAAAGGGCAAGACTTGGTAATAAATATTCCTGGTAACAAGGTATTCAAGATAATCTCCTTAATCATTGGACATATCTGCCATCTCAGACCCTATTGAACCGGAATGGAAGCAAATCATCCTTGATCCCAAGAGACTGCCTAAGAAGAAGAAGCCCATGGAATAAAAGGGACCATAGCAAATGAAGTTTGCTGAGTGACAGGAAACAGAGAGCTGAACAGTTGTTTTTTCGGACTGGAAGAAAGTATTTAGTTCTACTGTTAACACCTTCTGCTATTAAAACCTTCTGCTGTCTTACCATATTCTTACTTATTTACCTTACTCTGCTAGCTTACCTTGATGCCACTATCAGTACCTTCTTTACTCTATAGGCTACCATTAACACGCTCTTTGTCTTGTGTCCATGGCATCTGTGTCAATCTCTCTTTAGCTGTCAGCTATCCCTGACCTCCTATCTTCTTCCACCTGTTCCACCCCTCTTAAACAGTAAACAATAAAATTCATCACATTTCTACCTCTCTTTAGCTCTGAAGAAGAGTCATGCGGACATGAAATGTTAACTCTGTTTCCCTTTCCTCAGATGCTGCCAGACCTGCTGAATTTTTACCTGCATTTTCTGTTTTTATTATTAGGTATTTAGTGGGATTTCTCAGGGGTCAGTATTGGGACTGCTGCGTTTCTTGATCTGTATTAATGACCTAGGCCTGGGTGTGCAGGGCATAATTTCAAATTCAAAATTAGGAAGAAAGAAGAAAGGTAATATAAAATAAAAGTTACAATTTTAAAGGACGTGCAGGAGGTAAGGGACCTGGTGATACATGTACACAAATCGCTGAAGGTGGCAGGGCAAGTGAGAAAGCAGTTAATAAGGCACATTGTCCAAGGCTTTTTAAAGGCATTGAATACAAAAGCAAGGAAATTATGGTGAAACTTTATAAAACACTGGTTGGTCTCAACTGGAGTATTGTGTCTAATTCTGGACACTGCTCTTTGGGAAGGATGGGAAGGAATTGGAAAGGGTATAGAAAAGATTTACGAGAATAGTGCCTTGGATGGGAGACTTCAGTTACATTGATAAATTGGCAAACCTGACACTGTTCTCCTTATAGAAGAGGTGGGTGAGGAGTGATTTGATAATTGATTCAAAATCATGAAGGGTCTGGACAGAGTAGATAGAGAGAAACTGTTCCCATTGATAGAAAGATCACAAACCAAAGGATGAGGATTTAAGGTGATTGGCAAAAGAAGCAATGGCACAATGAGGATAAACTTTATTTACTCAACAAGTGGTGGCAGATTCAATCAAGGTTTTCAAAAAGAATTGGATAACATTTGAAGAGAAAACAATTTGCAAGGTTATGGGCAAAAGATAGGAGAGTGGGACTAACTGAATTGCTCTTACAGAGAACTGGCACGGACATGGTGGGTGAATGTCCTCCTTCTGAGTTGTAGCCAGTCTCTGATTCTAAGACTGATTTGTCCCTCAATTGTCCCTCAATTCACCCACCTTAGCTCCATAACCCTTGTCACCCTAACCTAGCAAAGATCTATCTCTCTCAGCCTTGAAAGCTCCAATTGTCCTAGGGTGGGATTTTCCGCACCCGCCTGCCGCCACGATCTTCTGGTCCCGCTGCAAGTCAATGGACTCCTGGCTGGGGCGCTGCCTCGCCCATGGCGGATCCCGCCCGCAACGGGGCCGGAAAATCCCGGCCCTAGATTCCACAACCTTTTGGGAGAAATTTCCTTTTATTCTTTCACAGGATGTGGATGTCACTGGCTAGGTCAACATTTGTTGCCCTTCCCTAATTGACTTGAGAAGGTGGTGGGGATCCTTCTTGAACCACTGTAGCTCATGTGATGTAAGTACACAAACAGCGCTGTTATGGAGGGAGTTCCAGGATTTTCACCCAGCAACAGTGAAGTAATGGCGATATATTTCCAAGTCAGGGCAATGAGTGGTTTGGAGGGGAACTTCAGGTGTTGGTGTTCCCATGCTGCCCTTGTAGTGGTAGAGGTTGCGGGTTTGAAGGTGTTGTCGAAGGAGCCTTGGTGAGTTGCTGCAGTGCATCTTATAGATGATGCACACTGCTGTTACTGTGTGTCAATGTTGGGGGGAGTGAATGTTTAAAGTGGTGGATGCGGCACAAATCAAATGGGCTGCTTTTTTCTGGATGATGTTGACCTTCTTGAGTGTTGCTGGAGCTGCATTCATCCGGGCAAGAGGAGAGTATTCCATCATGCTCCTCACTTGTGCTTTGTGGATGGTGGGCAGGCTTTGGTAAGTCAGGATGTGAGTTACCTGCTGCAGAATTTTTAGCCTCTGACCTGCTCTTGTAACTACAGTATTTATATGGCTGGCCCAGTTCGGTTTCTGGTCAATGGTAACCCCTAGGATGTTGATAGTGGAGATTCAGTGATGGTAATGCCATTGAAAGTCAAATGGAGGTGGTTAAATTCTCTCTTGTTGGAGATGCTCATTGCCCGGCACTTGTGTGGAGTGAATGTTACTTGCTGCATATCAGCCCAAGCATGAACATTGTCCAGGTCTTGCTGCTTTTCGACATGGAGTACTTCAATATCTGAGGATTTGTGAATAGTGCTGAACATTGTGCAATCATCAGCGAACATCCCCAGTTCTGACTTTATGATGGTGGGAAGGTCAGCTGAAAATGGTTGGGCTTCAGACACTACCCTGAGGAACTCCTGCAGTGATGTCCTGGAGCTGAGATGACTGACCTCCAACAACCACAACCATCTTCCTTTGGGCTGGGTATTACTCTAACCATTGGAGACTTTTGCCCCTGATTCCCATTGACTCCAGTTTTGCTAGGGCTCCTTGATACCATACTTGATTAAATGCTGCCTTGATGTCAAGGCCAGTCACTCTCACCTCATCTTTTTTTTTATTCGTTCTTGGGGCGTGGGCATCGCTAGATAGGCCAGCATTTATTGCCCATCCCTAATTGCCCTTGTTTGGAGGGCAGATAAGAGTCAACCACATTGCTGTGGGTCTGGAGTCACATGCAGGCCAGACTAGGTAAGGATGGCAGATTTCCTTCCCTAAAGGGCATTAATGAACCAGATGGGTTTTTATGACAATTGACAATGGTTTCATGGTCATCATTAGGCTTTTCATTCCAGATTTTTATTAAATTCAAATTCTACCATCTGCCATGGTGGGATTCCCCAAATCATTACCCTGGGTCTCTGGATTACCAGTCCATTGACAATACCACTCCACCACCAACTCCTCTTCTGAAGTTCAGCTCTTTTGTCCATGCTTGGACCAAGGCTGCAATGAGTTCCGGAGCTGAGTGACTCTGTCGGAACTCCAACTGACGTCAGTGAGCAGGTAAGCACCATTTGATAGCACTGTCAATGATCCTTTGCACCACTTTGCTGGTGATCAAATGTAGGCCAATGGGGCGGTAATTGGCCAGGTTGGATTTGCCCTGGTTTTTGTGGAAAGGGCACACCTGAGCATTTTCCACATTGCACAGTAGAAGCCAATGTTGTAGCTGGAATGGCTTGGCTGGTGATGTAGCTACTTCTGGAGCACTGGTCTTCAGTACTGCTGTTGGAATGTTGTCAGGACTCAAAGCCTTTGCAGTATCCTGTGCCATCAGCCATTTCTTATATCCGGTGGAGTGAATTGAACTGGCTGAAGACTGGCATCTGCGTGCTGAAGACCTCAGAAGGAGGCCAGGAAAAATCATCCACTCAGCACTTCTGGCTGAAGATGGTTGCAAATGCTTCAATCTTGTCTTTTGCACTGATGTGCTGGGCTCCCCCATCTTTGAGGATGGGAATATTTGTGGAGCCTCCTCCTCCTGTTGTTTAAAATTGTCTACTGCCATTCACGACAGGATGTGGCAGAACTGCAGAGCTTGGATCTGATCTGTTGGTTGTGAAATCACTTAGGTCTCTCTATTGCATGCTGCTTCTGCTGTTTGACACGCAAGTAGCCCTGTGTTGTATCTTCACCAAGTTGACACCTCATTTTTAGGTATTCCTGGTGCTGCTCCTGGCATGCCCTCTTGCACTTTTACTTGAACCAGGGTTGATGCCCTGGTTTAGTGGTAATGGTAGAGTGGGGGATATGCTGGGCCATGAGGTTACAGATTGTGGTTTAGTACAATTCTACTGCTGCTGATGGCCCACAGTGCTTCATGGATGCCCCGTTTTGAGTTGCTGGATCTGTTCGAAAGCTATCCCATTTAGTAAGGCAGTAGTGCCATACAACATGATGGAGGTATCCTCAATGTAAAGATGGGACCTAGTCTCCACAATGACTGCGCGGTGGTCACTCCTATCAATACTGTCATGGACAGATGCATCTGTGACAGGTAGATTGGTGAGGATGAGACCAGTTAGCTTTTTCTCTCTTGTTGGTCCCTCACCACCTGTCACAGACCAGCCTAGCAGCTATGTCCTTTAGGACTCGGCCAGCTCAGCCAATAGTTTTGCTACTGCCCACACTTGGTGATGGACATTGAAGTCCCCAAATCAGAATACACTCAATGCCCTTGCCACCCTCAGTGCTTCTTCCAATTGGTGTTCAACATGTAGAAGCGCTGGTTCATCACCTGAGGGGTTGGGGGTGGGGGGGGGGGGGGGGGGGGGGGTGGGGGGGGGTGGCGGCGGTGGGGGGTGGAGGTGGGGGGGATGCGGTTTCCTTGCCCATGTTTCATCTGATGCCATGAGACTTTATGGGGTCTGGAGTCAATATTGAGGACTCCCAGGGCAACTCCCTCCCGTCTGTATACCAACTGTAACTGGTGGGTCTGTCCTGTCGGCGGACAAGACATTCCCAGGGATGGTGATGGAGGAGTCTGAGGCATCCGCTATAAGAGATGATTCAGTGAGTATGACTATGTTAGGCTGTTTCCTGACTAGTCTGTGGGATAGTTCTCCCAATTTTGGCACAAGCTCCCTGATGTTAGTAAAGAGGACTTTGCAGAATTGATAGGGCTGGGTACGCTATCGTCGTTTCCGGTGCCTAGTTCGATGCTGAGTAGCGCAACCATTTTCATTCCTTTTTTGACTTTGTAGCGGTTTGATACAATTGAATAGCTTGCTAGGCCTTTTCAGAGGCCATTTAAGAGTCAAACACATTGCTCTACGTCTGGAGCCACATGTAACCAATTTCCTTCCCAAAAGGGCATTAGTGAACGAGATGGGTTTTTACAATTGACATTGGCTTTTAATTCCAGATTTATTAATTGAATTTAAATTCTACCAGCTGCCCTAGTGGAGTTTGAACCTGTGTCCCCAAAACATTAGCCTGGCCCTCTGGATTATTACCACTGTGCTACTGCCTCTCCCTTTGCCAGATTTCTATTACCCTGTGTGTTAATAAATTTAACGAAGAACCCAAAACTATTGTTCATGGAAACAGAACCATTATAAAAACCATCTGATTGTTGAACTTTGATCACAAAGTAATGTGATGCTCCAACTGGTGTAATGTGTTGTTTCCTGCCAGGACCAGTATAAAACCTGTTTCAAAAGCTGAGGAGAGGAGACCTTGGTGAGTTGAGGTCCTTATATTTAAGCTGCTTCTGTTAATTTTTCCTTCATCATTTACAGAAGGTCATTGAAAATTAGCATTCCTGAGGTTTCGCCTTATAAACCTAATGGTGGCACGCATCAGAGCCCTTTCAGTAAACAACAATTAAGCACCAATATTTAAAGAGCCTATAAATCAGCCTCAGATTTGCATTTTTACTTATTGCTTTTAATATGCTTATTAGCAATCAATATTCCAATTACTCCATACCAGGATGCTTTCGATCAATTTGAAATCTGAGAGTCCAAATCACTTCATTTTATTATTACTGTAGTGAAGAAAACACACAGCAAAGGTTAAACTTAACAATTTGTGGAGGAAGAGATTTATTTATCTGCCTGTAGAAAAAATTCTGTAGGGCACAAACATTCTATAAAATTTGGAATAACTTTAATGAATCCATTGGATGTTGAATGACTGTCACTAGGTTACATTCATCTATAAATCCATAAGCATTTTCCTGCTATTTCATACCCCTTACAGCTAACCCTTCATTGCACAGAGAAATTCAAGTCTTTTTCACCTTTAGGGCACAAGTGTTCCGAAAAAACTTGAATTACTTTACAGAAGACTTCGGATGTGAGATGACTTTCAATGAAATATAACAATTGGTCAGAAACATCTATTGATCCACCTGTTCTAAAAGCCACATCAAAACCATTTACAGTGCCTGCTCTGGCTGCTGCCTGGATGTGATCCAGGTTTAAACTGTGATTCAAGTTTCAAGAGGAACAGCCATTCGTCCTTTTGGACCACAAGATGGAGTCCTTGGTGCACGCTGTAGAAGATCCTTGCAAGAAACGAAACAAAGTCAGCTTGGTTAAATTGCTCCATTCAGGGCAATCACTATAGCAACAGTGAGAGGTGTATAGAGTAGCACAAGCTTTTAAAGTCTTATAGGCTGTCTTATTGTGCCTGATTTTAATCCATTCAAAACCCACCCACTTACACTGAGTCAAAATTGAGCTCGTTATGTCCCTTTCATTAGGAGGATTTAGAAGGGGAAAAAAACACAGTTTTTAAATAAACCGAATCTTGGGACGTGGGCATGACTGACAAGGGTGGCATTTACTACCCATCCTTAGTTGGTTTGTATGGCTTGCTAGGCTACTGAGAGTAGTTAAGAGTCAGCCACATAGATGTGGGACTTGCATCACATATAGGCCAGATCAGGTAAGAACAGTGGGTATCGTTCCCTAAAGGGCATGAATTAACTTTGCAATATTACGTCAATGATTTTTCAGGCATTCTTGGGTCACTGGATGTTGATGCTCCTGGGAGGAACGGGTTGTCTTAAGAGGAAAGGCTTGTAACTAAAAGTAACAAAATGTCTTGGATGCACTCCCTCTCTATGCATCGGCATCTAGTCGACTATGTTATCACCAGGAAGGATGTGCATGTGATATGCAGCACTGACTGTTGGATTGACCACTATCTTATCATTTCAATGTTAAACATCAAGATCTATCTGGACATCTCCAGGTCATGAAGGTCCAGAAGTATTGTGAGATATGGATGTTATTTTAAAAATATTTTTGGGGAATATTGTGTTATTCTGTGAAGAAGGCTGAGTGTGTCTGTGTGTGCTTGCATGATTTAATTAAACTGGGCATAAATTAATAGGAGTCAGGTTGTTTGGGGGGTTTAAAACATGAAAAGGATTGAGGTGTTAGGTTTGAGATACAAGTGAATAGGTTAGATCTAACATTTGCATTTTTATATAAGTGGAGAGCTTGCTTGAATATCAAAGGGAAGTTTGAGGTAACAAGATACATGCTTGCATCTTGCAGGAGTTCCATAGGTAAATAGAAATGGGGATATTATATTTTATTGACCCAAAAGCGAAGACAAGACGGAAACATTAAATATTTTACATTTGGAAGGATTTGACTCTCAAAGAAGTGTGAAAATAATAGAATCTGAGATGAAAGGGGAAAAAGGTGTTTAGAGTTACTGTGGACAGCTTAAGGGAGCTGCTTGAGCTGTGGTGGCTGGAACTGGAGCTAAGCTGTTGTTAGGCTGGAGCTGTGAGATGTAGCAGCTGGAGCTATAGCTGGAGCTCTGGGCTGGGAGAAGATGCAAGTTTAAATCAGCCATCCAGTCAAGACAGAAAGGTCTGGGCTTCAAAAAGCCATTTTATTCTGAAGTTTGGGTTTCCACAGAAGAATGGAAGAGAGTTACAGGTCATGTGGTATGCCTTTATTAATGCTACAGTAGTTTGCCTTGGGTAATATTACTGGATTTTTAAAGTTAAACATCTATGTGTGGTTAAGCTTTCTTTTAGTCTTGTTAATAAAACTTTTAATTTTTTTAAAACCCCAAAAGTGTTACTGGACTTCTTGCTGCTGAGATCAGTACGTCTTCTTCTCATTTTCAGAATACGAAAAAAGGGTATGGCCCATAAATCAAGTTTCCCTCTGAGATATGGTTTGCACAGCAATTAACATCGGCTGTGGTCATAACAGATGCTGCCTGACTGACTTGAGTATTTGCAGTATATTCTGTGGAAGCAGTCATCCCAGATTTGCATTAAGTGCAGTAGCGGGCGGGAAAAATTACCCTCCTGCTGCGATGGTGGGTTTTCACACCATATCATCCCAATCCCACCACGTTATTATGCATTCCCGGGAAACACGCCATTTAGGTGGCGAGCAGGCTCTCATTCACCTGCCTGCCATCACCTCGCCGCTTCATCACACTGGGTTCCATATTTAAAGTCCAGCCATGCGCACGCATCTCAGTGCTTCCAGACCATGACTACTGCAGGGAAGATGTCCACGAAAGGTAAGAAGATTGCAGCCCTCAGGTTTAGTGATGCGTCACTGGAATGCCTTTTTGGATGCTGTGGAGGCCTGCCGCAATGTCCTCTGCCCCTGCCCTAGCTGCAGGATGGGCAGCGGCATTACCAACCAAGTTTGGGAGGCAGTAATCAGAGCCAATGCCCAGCAAATGAGGACAGCCACCCAGTGCCACTACAGGAAGAATGGTCTGATCTGTTCCGGCAGGGTAGCTCACTTTTCTCATCACTCTCAATTCATACACTCACAAACCCATCATGCAATCACAGGGATCTCACACCTCAAGGGACAACACCATTAATGCTCACACACACCCTCACATTTCCATCAGGTTCAAATCCTCTTGCGGTCACAATCTCATTCCTGTCCATGGTGCAACTCACCACACAAACATTCCGTGCAGTGCCATGTGTCCTGCTCACACTCTCTCCATCTGTTTCCAAGCAGGAGAAGACTGCTTGCATCAGCAGGGAGAGGTCCCAGGCCGGGGCTGGAGTGGCCCACATTAGGCCCCTCACTCACTTTGAGGAGCGTGCCATTGTGCTGACTGGTGAGGATGGGGACCCTGCCTACGGTGACGGTGAGGTCAGCAGCAAACACCCAACTGAAAATCTTGCAGCAAATTATCCCTCCCTCAATGCAACTGTGAGTGCTCTCTCTCCTGCTTTTGACTCTGCTGCCATGCACTAATTATCTCTATTTTGGTTCACGGGAGCTCTGCCAAGGGACCAACAACCTCAGCCAGCCAGTCCCTCAGTTCCATCCATGTACTCATCTGCAGCCAAGAGCACTTTTCCTCCAGTAAAGAGCTGGAAATAAGCAGCCTGGAAGACTGTCACCGCAGATGGGGCAGCCAATCCACGAGTGATTCTGGAAGGAAAAAGTGTGTGCATGGCAGGGCCTTTCGGAGCCTTGTACAAGCACTCTCACCCACACGCGGATCCTTCATGTTTCACATTCATTCACTGTCCTGAGCATTTTCAATGTTGCCTGCTGATGTTTGCTTTCAGTTGTCCACCTGAGCTGACCTGCATCTCCGTTCACCCACTGATCATATTCCCATGCAGCAGCTGATCTCGTGCACTATGTCTCTCATTTCACTTTCGATTTAGCAGGCGTGGTCCAGTTTCACTACATTATGCGCTCCCTCGTCTTTTACCCTCTCTTGGTCACCCATTTCCTCTCCCCCACCACTGACACCTCTTCCTCTCCCAGACGATCTTAGTCCTTCCTCTCCCACCCCCTCAACCATCACCCGTTGCGAAAATCAATGGTGACTATCCGACTTCCGTGAGCTGCTGCGCAGGAGAGCCATGTCCATGAGAATCTACCCAGCATGCCATGGACATTCCTCCAGTGTGCCATTGGTGTCGGGCTCCAGCATCTTCTGCTTCTCAAATATCCACGATGTGAGCAAAGCCCTGGTGGGTAAGTCCTGACTAATGCACATCACAATTGTTAAGACGTGTTCTACACCGGCGTGCTTTCCTGCTGACGTACACGAACGATCCGGCTTGGGGGTGTGGGGGGTGGTGGTGGGTAATTCTGGTGGGCAGGCCCAATCGTTATATGCTGATATATTACAATGAGGTTCCCAGCGTCGATGGCGGAGAACGCGGCCCGCCATTGGCGGGCTGAATGGACAATCGCAAACTGGTTTCATGCTGTCATGGAATCAATCAAGCCATATTGTCCACTCATGCCACCGAACACACCCGATGCTGGTGGGCACGGAAAATCCCAGCCTGTATTTCTCAAGGCTGCGTTTAAAATTGTGAGGCATTAATGCCATAATATTTTGAAGTGGATTCCAGATCAGGCGTATTCCTTGGATGATCACTCTCATTTAAGTTTGAGAAAGACAGGCCTCACAGACACTTAACTGATCCAACTCTTCCTGAAGGAAAGGAACTGCCATAGAATATTACCGTCCTCCAGATAGCCTTTTAAACAAATTTTAGCTAGATTATAACAACCTGGATATTATAAGGGTCCAGGCATCTCTCAAGAGTGTACGGAGGTGTGTTCTTGAGTTTAGATACAGAAGACTATATGAGACAATATACTTTCTAAACAACATAGAAGTTTATTAAAGAACTGAACATGCAATTCACATTTGATGGTAAGCCAATCACAACATTGAGTGTTCTAAGAAAACAAAGTATAATCTTATTTCTATTACAGAACCCAAGTCTTAAGTTTAAATAATATTACAGAGAGATATGTAAGATAGCCATCAATATTTAAAGTAGTATTTACCTTAAATCTCCAAGCAGAAAGCTACAGAATCTAGTGAGCTACCTCTATCCCGATTAAGGGGAGAACTATCACTGTTACACTATGGTAGCTATGCCTTTACCATGAGGGATGCTAGAGTGAATCCAATGAAGCTAAAAATCCTACTGTGTTGTTCCAACATTTATATCATAAAAGAGCTGAACCAGCGAGAAGTATGTGAGCACACACGCTGGACCGCATCCTTTGTTTTAGTCAATGCCCTTTGAGCAAACAGGATGCAAATGGTGGTCACTTCCTTGCTACACTCAGTTTCCAGGATTCCATTGACAAATGATTTAAGGACATCCTTAAGGTTATCCATTGTTAAATTGTGGTATCTTATAATTTATCAATGCCTTGCTGAGGTGATGTAGAGGCCAGTCCCTGTTTTTTAGGAACTGCCTTGTGAGAGAGGATACACCATATCCTATGCCCCAAGATGTTAGTGTCCTTGGGCATACAACTATGACCAGGCATGTTTATAAACTTCTGAACCTTTGTCCAACAAATGAACTCTGCTTTTAATTTTTAATCCCAATTTCATAGGAGAATCTCTCATTTTTAATCTTATAAATTATATATATAGTTGGATTCCTTCACAATTTGCACAATGCAGGCAGATGTCATATGATTGGATGTCACATGCTCATCCCTCCAGAACACGTTAAACCAGAGTTGGCAACCCTAATTCAACAAAGAGAAAGTTCTGCTTCACTTTCACAGAACGTTGATCAAACCCTATCTGGAGTATTAGCCCAGATCTTCCAGTCAGTGGCTGAGCAGTTGCAAATGTTGATGATCCTATCCCTCTGTGCTTACCCTTTTATGCTTTAGCCTTTGGAACTCCCTGTCCTGGCTCCAGCTTGGATCCAGCACAGAGCAACCTTTTTTTTATTCATTCATGGGATGCGGGCATCGCTGACTATGTCAAAATTTATTGCCCATCCCTAATTGCCCTTGAGAAGATGGTGGTGAGCTGTCTTCTTGAACTGCTGTAGGTACACCCACAGTGCTGTTAGGGAGGGGGTTCCAGGATTTTGACCCAGTGACAGTGAAGGAACGGCGATATGTTTCCAAGTCAGGATAGTGACTGACTTGGAGGGGAACCTCCAGATGGTGATGTTCCCATGTGTCTGCTGCCCTTTTCCTTCTAGATGGTAGTGATCAAGCATTTGGAAGGTGCTGTCTAAGGAGCCTGGTGAGTTCTGCAGTGCATCTTGTAGATGGTACACACTGCTGCTACTGTGCGTCGGTGGTGGAAGGAGTGTGTGTTTATAGATGGGGTGCCAATCAAGTGGGCTGCTTTGTCCTGGATGGTGTCAAGCTTCTTGGGTGTTGTTGGAGCTGCACTCATCCAGGCAAGTAGAGATTACTCCATCATACCCCTGACTTGTGACTTGTGGATGGTGGACAGGCTTTGGGGAGTCAGGAGGTGAGTTACTCGCCATGGGATTCCTAGCCGCTGACCTGCTCTTGTAGCTACAGTATTCACATGGCTAGTCCAGTTAAGTTTCTGGTCAATGTTAACCCCAGGATGTTGATAGTGGGGGATTCAGTGATGGCAATGCCATTGAATGTCAAGGGGCGATGGTGAAATTCTCTCTTGTTGGAGATGGTCATTGCCTGGCACTTGTATGACATGAATGTTACTTTCCACTTGTCAGCCCAAGTCTGGATATTGTCCAGGCCTTGCTGCGTTTGGACATGGACTGCCTCAGTACCTGAGGGGTCGCAAATGGTGCTGGACATTGTGCAATCATCAGTGAACATCCCCGCTTCTGACCTTATGATGGAAGAAAAGCCATTGATGAAGCAGCTGGAGATGGCTGGGCCGAGGACTCTACCCTGAGGAATTTGGAGAGGCCATGTGGCAAAACCCAATTGCAGTGAAGCCACACCCCCTTTCTCATCATGCCTTATGAAGAAAGGTTGAGCAGGTTGGGCCGATAATCATTTCAGTTTGGAGGAATGAGAGGTGATTTTCTTGCAACATGTAAGATTCTGAGGGGGCTGGGGGCAGGGTAGATGCTGAGAGGAATTCTCTTTGGAAATCTCTTCCACAGAGAGCAGTGGAGTCTGGGTCATTGAATATATCCAAGCTGAGTTAGACAGATTTTTGATTGACAAGGGAGTCAAAGGTTATGGGGGCAAGCAGGAAAGTGGAGTTAAAGCCACAATCAGATCGGCTATGATCTTATCGAATGGTGGAGCATGCTCTATTAGCAGAATGGTCTGCTCCAACTCCTATTTCTTATGATCTTGTGAAGATATTCCCCTTAAGGTATGTCTTCAGTTCATTGACCTGAAGAGTTAGTAAGTGTCCCTTGTCTTTGTTGGGTTCCCCCTCAACCCCACTCTCACAACATTGCTCAGTCTCCCCCTAACACAGCTTATATCCCTGCAACCTCTGACATTGCTTACAACCCTGAACCTCCCAACATCCAGCCATCCCACGCCCTTGACAATGCTCACCCTCCACCCCTCCTGACAATACTGAATCCCTCCCCCGCCTCACCAACAATGCTCAACCCCTCCTGATAATGCTTCCCTGCACCCCTAACAATGCACATCCATCCCACACTCCTGACAATGCTCACTGCCCCTCACCTCCCCGAAAATAATCACCACTCACCCCGCAGCCCCTGAAAATGTTCACCCTCCCCACACTTCCAACAATACTTCCTCCCGTA
Organism: Cetorhinus maximus; assembly: GCF_964194155.1. Taxonomy (NCBI): domain Eukaryota; kingdom Metazoa; phylum Chordata; class Chondrichthyes; order Lamniformes; family Cetorhinidae; genus Cetorhinus; species Cetorhinus maximus. The sequence continues at coordinate 90,741,324 of NC_135885.1, forward strand.
CCCCCAATAATGCTCACCTCCTCCATACACCTGACACTGCTCACCAGACCCATTCCCAACAATGCTGAGTCTGTTCTGACATCGGCTGAACTAAGGAGCCAGCAACGCTGGAAGATGAATGGCACGTGGGCTGTGAGGTGTGCAGTGAGCATTGTCAGGGGGTGCGGGGGGGGGGGGGTGGGTAGCAGTGTCAGGGGTGCAGGGGATGGTGAGCAGTGTCAGGGGGTGGTGAGCAGTGTCAGAGGGTGCAGGGGGGGGGTGAGCAGTGTCAGAGGGTGCAGGGGGGTGGTGAGCAGTGTCAGGGGGTGGTGTGCAGTGTCAGAGGGTGCAGGGGTGGTGAACAGTGTCAGAGGGTGCAGGGGGGGGTGAGCAGTGTCAGAGGGAACAGGGGGTGGTGAGCATTGTCAGAGGGAGCAGGGGGTGGTGAGCATTGTCAGAGGGTGCAGGGGTGGTTAGCAGTGTCAGAGGGTGCAGGGGTGGTTAGCAGTGTCAGAGGGAACAGGGGGTGGTGAGCATTGTCAGAGGGAGCAGGGGGTGGTGAGCATTGTCAGAGGGTGCAGGGGTGGTGAGCATTGTCAGAGGGAGCAGGGGGTGGTGAGCATTGTCAGAGGGTGCAGGGGTGGTGAGCATTGTCAGAGGGAGCAGGGGGTGGTGAGCATTGTCAGAGGGTGCAGGGGGGTGGTGAGCATTGTCAGAGGGTGCAGGGAGGTGGTGAGCATTGTCAGAGGGAGCAGGGGGTGGTGAGCATTGTCAGAGGGAACAGGGGGTGGTGAGCATTGTCAGAGGGAGCAGGGGGGTGGTGAGCATTGTCAGAGGGAGCAGGGGGGTGGTGAGCATTGTCAGAGGGAACAGGGGGTGGTGAGAATTGTCAGAGGGAGCAGGGGGGTGGTGAGCATTGTCAGAGGGTGCAGGGGGGTGGTGAGCATTGTCAGAGGGTGCAGGGGGGTGGTGAGCATTGTCAGAGGGTGCAGGGGGGTGGTGAGCAGTGTCAGAGGGTGCAGGGGGGTGGTGAGCAGTGTCAGAGGGTGCAGGGGTGGTGAGCAGTGTCAGAGGGTGCAGGGGGGGTGAGCAGTGTCAGAGGGTGCAGGGGGGGGTGAGCATTGTCAGAGGGAGCAGGGGGTGGTGAGCATTGTCAGAGGGTGCAGGGGTGGTTAGCAGTGTCAGAGGGAACAGGGGGTGGTGAGCATTGTCAGAGGGAGCAGGGGGTGGTGAGCATTGTCAGAGGGAGCAGGGGGTGGTGAGCATTGTCAGAGGGTGCAGGGGTGGTTAGCAGTGTCAGAGGGAACAGGGGGTGGTGAGCATTGTCAGAGGGAGCAGGGGGTGGTGAGCATTGTCAGAGGGTGCAGGGGGGTGGTGAGCATTGTCAGAGGGTGCAGGGGGGTGGTGAGCATTGTCAGAGGGTGCAGGGGGCTGGTGAGCATTGTCAGAGGGTGCAGGGGGGTGGTGAACAGTGTCAGAGGGTGCAGGGGGCTGGTGAGCATTGTCAGAGGGTGCAGGGGGGTGGTGAACAGTGTCAGAGGGTGCAGGGGGTGGTGAACAGTGTCAGAGGGTGCAGGGAGTGGTGAACAGTGTCAGACGGTGTTGGGGGGTGGGGGGGTGAGTATTGTCAGGGGGTGCGGTGGGTTGTGAGCAGTGTCAGAGGGTGTGGGGGGGTGAGTATTGTCAGGGGGTGCGGTGGGTGGTGAGCAGTGTCAGAGGGTCCGAGGGGGGTGAGCAGTGTCAGAGGGTGCAGGGGGGGTGAGTATTGTCAGGGGCGGTGGGTGGTGAGCAGTGTCAGAGGGTGTAGGGGGGGTGAGTATTGTCAGGGGGTGCAGGGGGGGTGGTATTATCAGGGGGTGCGGTGTGTTGTGAGCAGGGGATGCAGGGGGTGTTGAGCAGAGTCAGAGGGTGCAGGGTTGGTGAGCAGAGTCAGAGGGTGCAGGGGATGGTGAGCAGAGTCAGAGGGTGCAGGGGATGGTGAGCAGAGTCAGAGGGTGCAGGGATTGGTGAGCAGAGTCAGAGGGTGCAGGGGTTGGTGAGCATTGTAAGTGGTGCGGATGGAGGGGTCAGCATAATCAGGGTCTTGAGCATTTTTGGGTGTGCGGGTGTGGTGAGGTGCTGAGAATTGATGGATGTCCGGGGGGTGGGGTGGGGTGGGGTGATGGTGTGAGTATTGTTGTGAGGGGTATTGGCTGCTGAGCATTGTTGAGGCTGCAAGGGTTTTGAACATTGTCTGGAGGGTGCTGAGCTATGTTGGGTCGGGGGTGAACACCATTGGGAGGGGTGTGAGCAGTGTCGGGGGTGATTGAGCTGAGTTGGGCCTGCCATCGTGTTTGGAGTGCTTTGACACTCCACCTGATTTACCTAGAGCCGCGCTCCTTAGCACACTTTTTGTCCAAGTTTCCTGGGGGAACCATCAGCAAAGGTAGCATAAAGCCATTTTTCATGTACTGTGTTGAAAATTCCTGGCCCAGCGTAAATCGACTAAACAAAACTTCCGATGCCTTGTGACCCTCAATAACAGCGAATGTCTCTGTGTTCACTATTATTGGGCATGGAATCTGTGGACCAATGGGTTTAGTTTTGGACTCTGCACCTCAGGAAATGCTGTATTGCTTGCAGGGGTGCAGTGCAAATTCACCGGAGCGTTCAAGCTTTAAAGGGTTAACATATGAGAGGACTGGCTGTATTAACTTATTTTGCATTTACTCCAGTGTAGAGGATTGATGGGTGATCAAATTAAGCTGTTTAAAATGATCAAAGGATTAATTAAGTTTTATAAAGAGAATCTAGTTTCTTTGGTGGGTGAATACACAACAAGGGAGCATAATTATAAATTAGAGCCGAAGGCTATTTAGGAGTAAAATCAGAGAGCATTTTGTACAAGCGGTAGCGTAATTCTGAAATTCTCTTTCTCAAAAGGCTGGATGTATGAATATATTCAAGAATGAGATCAATACATTTTTATTAGGTAAGAGTTTCAAGGTAAATGGAACAAAAGCAGGCAAATAGAGTTGAGGAACAGGTCAGTAATGATTCAATTTAATGATGGAAGTTGCTCAAGTCGCCCCCTTTTCTACGTTCATGTAAACTCAACAATTTAATAAGATGCTGTCCTTCCGATAAAGTGTTAGATTGAGATGATTTCTGCCTGTTCATATGACAGTTAAAGATCCAGAGAACCATTTGTAGAAGAGCAGGAAGCTCTCCCAAGGCCCTGGTTAACATTAACAGAATTACCTGGAAAAACTCAGCAGGTCTGGCAGCATCGGTGGAGAAGAAAAGAGTTGACGTTTCGAGTCCAACATGACCCTTCAACAGAACAGGGCAGAAGAGACAGGCGGAAATCCTGTCGGAGAACAGAGCAATACTTCTTCAAGGAAGGCATTTCTTGAAGAGAAGTGGCAGTCAATTAAACACAGAGATAAAAACAAAAAGCTACTGCGGATGCTGGAAATCCAAAACAAAAACAGAATTACCTGGAAAAACTCAGCAGGTCTGGCAGCATCAGTGGAGAAGAAAAGAGTTGACGTTTCGAGTCCAACATGACCCTTCATGTTCTGTTGAAGGGTCATGTTGGACTCGAAATGTCAACTCTTTTCTTCTCCACCGATGCTGCCAGACCTGCTGAGTTTTTCCAGGTAATTCTGTTTTTGTTTTGGATTTCCAGCATCCGCAGTAGCTTTTTGTTTTTATCTCTGGTTAACATTCTTTCTTTAACCAATATCACCAAAAGCTGATGTCATTCCTCTTATTGCTGTATGTGGTATTTCACTGATAATATCTCACTGCGGACTAATTAGCTGCTCTCGTTTGCCTAATAGTAAATTTCAATGCAATTCAGTATATGTGAAGCACTTGAAATGGATTATAGTTTTTGCCAACAATTGTGTAGTAATTAGATTAGTTGTCCCTCCCTCATGTCAATCAACCATAGGTCAATGCTATGGGAGGGGCTTCCAGTAGAAAGTTGACAAACGAGGTAAGCATCGTAACACATATCCTAAAAAAAAGTTGTTTATTTACACTGAACCCGCTCCTCCTTCAAGTTATCACAGCTGGTGATGAGGATAAAACCGACTTATGCTGCATACGTCGTCCTGGTTGCTGTGAGTAACACAAAGTTGAGAAATACTTACCGATCATGCCGTTGTTCGGGAGGATTGATCCATATGATGCAGATGCAGAGGATTGGAGTCAGTATGTCAAGAGACTCGGTTTCTATTGTATTGCGAATGAAATTACTGATGAAGTTAAACGTAGAGCTATCCTGCTGAATGTGTGTGGGAGCAAAACGTATAATCTTATCACAAACCTGACTGCCCTGAATGCACCCAGTGCTAAGTTGCACAACGAGTTAGTGGAGATTGTGAAGTCGCATTTTCAGCCAAAAACTTCTGTAACTATGCAGAAGTATGCAGCGTTTCAAGCTCAGCACGAGAATTTGCGCTCCAGTGGAATCTATTGCAGCCTTTGTAGCGAACCTGAAAGAGCTGACCGAGTACTGTGAGTTCTGGGGATGCCTTGACTGATCTGCTGTGGGACAGACTTGTATGTGGGCTGAATGACGCCATACAGCACCGTTTGCTTGCTGAATTGGATATTGATTTTAAGGGTGCTCTGGAACTTTCTCTAGCTGTGGAGAGTGCCACAAAAGACTCTCAGGATTTGAAGCACATGAATAATGGAGCAGTGCACCATGTTTGACAGAGATCTGCTGCTAAGCATAGCGCGAAAAGTGGCACAGCAGATTTTCAGCATGATTCCCTGTTTACCAAATGATGAGTCAGGAAGCCTAATAACAATGTGTCAGCAGACAAGGTACGCATTTGCTATAGATGTGGTGGGAATCATGGATAGATGTTTCCAGATTTAGAGAGGCAGAGTGTAACTATTGCCACAAGAAAGGGCACCTGGCTAGGCAGTGCAGAACAAAAAATAAACTATCAGCAAAGCAGGGAACCAATCTGCTTGAGTCAACTGTCAATGCAGAATCTGATGCTGCTGATGCATATTCCCTGTGTTGTGTGACTGCTGTTAAACCTGAGCCCATTGCAGTGACAGTGCAGGTGAATGTCAAGCAACTGCAAATGGAGGTGGACACCGGTGCTTCAGCTACTGGTGTTGGGGAGCACACGTTCAAGTACCTCAGTGAATGGAGTCAGCCACTGACATTGGAACACACGTCCACCAAACTGAGAAACTACACTGGACAGCCCACCCATTCATGCAGGGGCATTGCTGCTGAACATTTAGCCAACCTTGTGAAAGTGTTGAAAAGATTTATGGAAGCAGGTGTTCATTTGAAATGAGAAAAATGCATCTTTCAGGCATCTGAGGTAACCTCCCTGGGCCACAGAGTGGACGCTATGAGGTTGCACCCTGTTGAAGACAAGGCCCAAGCCATTGAAGATGCGTCATCACCCTGTAATGTGACAGGACTTAATTCATTCCTCAGGATGATAAATTATTGCAGCCGTTTTTTTATCTAATCTGTCCGCTGTGCTTACACTGCTCCACCTGTTGCTGAGGAAGAACCACCGCTGGTCATGGGGCTCATGCCAAGAAAAAGCCTTTGCAGCAGCACAGAAACTGCTTCATTCATCATGCTTGGTGGTACATTATGACCCAGCTAAAGAGCTAGTGCTAACATGCGATACTTCTCCCTGTGGCATAGGAGCCGTACTGTCACATCAAATGGTGGATGGGTCAGAGAGGCCCACCGGCTATGTTTCAAGAACACTTTCCTAGTCTGAAAAGGGCTATTCCCAGCTGGAGGAAGAAGGACTGTCAGTTGTGTTTAGTGTCAAGAAGTTTCACCAATACCTGCATGGGTGACATTTCACAATTGTTTCCAACCATAAGCCGCTAACAAGCTTGTTCAGCGAAGACAGAGCTATTCCACCTATAGCTTCAGCAGGAATCCAGCGTTGGGCACTGACACTATCAGCTTATTAATACACATTCATATACCACCCCGGATTGCATATAGCCAATGCAGACGCACTTGGTCATCTTCCGTTACCTGGCAGTCCTGCTAACATGCCCGTTCCACAAGACTTAGTGTTACTGTTAAATTTTTTGGATTCATCACCTGTATGTGCTAAGCAGATCAAGAGTTGGACGAGCAGAGACCCAATACTGTCAAAGGTTAAATATTTCATTTTACAAGGCTGGCCAAGTACCCTTGCGTCTGATAGCCTGCGTCCCTTTTATTCCAGAAGCACTGAACTGAGTTGTCAGGATGGAATCTTGCTGTGGGGTTCCAGAGTCGTGGTCCCTTCCCAGGGCAGAGAGTCACTCTTGGCAGAGCTCCACATTGCACACCCAGGCACATCAAGGATGAAGACGTTGGCACATAATTACGTCTGGTGGCCAGGAATAGATAGTGACATCAAGAACATGGTTAAACACCATTCCCTTTTCCAGCAACACCAGAAGCTACCTTCTCCTTCACCCATGGGGATGGCCTGGTCGTCCTTGGGTCAGACTACATATTGACTATGTAGGACCATTTCTAAGCACCATGTTCCTGTTACTCATCGATGCACATTCAAAGTGGCTTGATGTCTACAAGGTAAAACTACTAACTTCAGCTGCAACTATTGAGAAGTTGTGTCACTCCTTTAGTTACATGGTTTGCCTGAGATTATTGTGTCTGACGACAGAACAGCTTTCACCAGTGTTGAATTTCAGAGGTTTACAGACCTGAACGGCATCCAGCACATAAAGATTGCTCCCTGACATCCTTCATCAAATTGTCTCACCGAAAGGGCTGTCCAGATCTTTAAAGCCAGTATGAAGAAGCTGACTGGAGGTACTTTGGAGTCGCGTCTTTCCAGTTCCCTTCTGAGTTACCGCACAACACCACAGACTACTATGGGCTCCAAGCTGTCGGAGCTGCTGATGAAGCGTCCCCGTTTGTGCAAGTGTCTGGACTTGGTGTTTCCCAATTTGGAGGGGAAGGGGAGACAGAAACAAACTACTCAGAAGCTGAACCACGACCTACACAGCAGTGTTTGTGTGTTTAAAGTAGGCGACCCTGTGTATGTGCGTCACTCTGGAAGTGGACCATGCGGGACTCCAGGAGCCATCATTTCAGAAGCTGGTCCATTGTCATTTCGAGTTCAAGTTGATAACATAGTGCGCAAACATGTGGATCACATTCGAACAAGAGAAGCATCTCAATGAATGCAAGATCAACCTGTGAGTGATGTTTCACTGCCAACCCCTGAAGTGTGTGTCGCTCTACAGCTGCTACTCCTGACACATCAAGCGAGCTGTTGAATACAAAACCACCCAGTTCCAGTGATGCATCTTTTTGGGCAGCTCAAGACCCCATTGTTCCTGTTCCAGAACCTCCCTCAAAAGGGCTGCGTCGCTTTGACTGTTCCCACAGAGCACCTCAGAGACTCAATTTGTCATCATAGCCTTGACGTGATTGCCAAGGATACGAAGGGGCAGAATAATCCCCCAGTGATCACTTGGAGTTTGGACAGTCTACCCCAAATCCCCCAGACTTAGGTTTGTTTAAAAAAGAACAAAGAAGAATGCTCTATTCTTTGTTTACAAGGGAAGTTAACGACTTGTTAACGAAGTTTTGCTAGTTTTCAGACATGTTGTTGTAGCAAACATATAAGGAACTTAAGGGGGAGGAAATGTAGTAATTAGATTAGTTGTCCCTCCCACCTGTCAATCAACCATAGGTCCTTGGAGGGGCTTCCGGTAGAAAGATGGCGACAAGCCGGTAGGCATCGTAACGTGTCCTCAATAAAAGTTAAGTTTACATGCACTAAATCCGCTCCTTCTTCAAGTTAATACAAATTGTGATTCAGTTTACATGAGCATTAATGGAGGAAAAGTACACGCTCAATAAAATTAACACACAAATCACATTTTGGTGATCGAGAGCCTTGCGTTTGTCAAACAATTTATTACAATGAAAGAGAGAAAGGTCAAAGAAAAGACTTGCCAATTTCTTTCACAATGTCAGGACACCCGAAAACGCTTTGCAGACAATGAAGGATTTTTGAAGTGAAATCATTTATGAAAAGTAGGAAATGCAACTACTAATTTGAATATAGCAAGGTCACACAAACAGCAATATGTTCATAACCACTTAATCTGTTTTAGTGTTATTAGTTGAGGGATAAATATTGGCCAAGACACCAGGAGAATCCCTTTACTCTGCTTTGAATAATTCAGTGGGATGTTTTACTTTCACCTGAGAGGACAGAGGGGGCTGAAGTTTACCGAATTAATCAGGCACCTACACTAGTGAAGTTCTCCCTCAGGACTGCACTGCACTGGGATGGCGGCCTGGATTTTGTGCTAATCTCTCTGGAGTGAGACTTTAACACACCATCTATTTACTCAGAGGGAAGAGTACTACCCATTGAGCCTTGTTTAGGATGTTGTCTTTCCAGCCAACTCATTAATATTCACAAATTTAAAGCAAGGTATACAGGAATCACCTCACCAGATCTTTACCATCCCAAATCTTTTACAGTAAAATCAGAGACAGAATAGGAAAGGGCAGAATTATGTTCCGCTTCTCTCCGCTCATGCCAGCCCCAAGAAATAAATATTGACTGCTGTGGAAAGGAAGGTGATTGCACATACCCAGTACTTATATTCTTAACATTCAACTGATACACTGTCATTCAACAATAAAAACAGCAACTTCCATTTATTTTGCACCTTTAACATAGTAAAAGATCCCAGGGCTTTTCCCAGGAGCGATGATCAAACAAAATTTGATACTAGGACAGGTGAACAAAATCTTGGTCAAATAGGTGTGATTTAAAGAGCATCTTAAAGGAGAAGAGAGAAGCAGAGAGGTTCAGTAAGGGACTTCCAGAGTTTTGGGTTAGATAGTTGAAGGCACAACCACAAATAGTGGAGGGAAGTAAAAAAGTCAGAATTGGAGCGATGCAGAGCTATTGGAGGGCAGTACGGCTAGAGGAGGTTACAGAGATGGTGGGGGGGAAAGGGATGTGAACACAAAAATTGAAATTTAAAATTTGAGGCATTGATGGATTGAGAGCCAATTTAGGCCAGCAAACAATGGGGGTAATGGATAAAGGGGACTTGTTGCAAGTTAGGTTCAGAGCAGCAGGGAATTACTACAGGCATAGATTACAAAAGTAGGGAGGTCATTTTGGAGTTGTATAGAACCTTGGTGAGGCCACAGCTGGAGTACTGTGTGCAGTTCTGGTTGCCACATTATAGGAAGGATGTGATTGCACTGGAGGGGGTGCAGAGGAGATTCACCAGGATGTTGCCTGGGATGAAACATTTAAGTTATGAAGAGAGGTTGGATAGACTTGGGTTGTTTTTGTTAGAGCAGAGAAGGCTGAGGGTTGACCTGATCGAGGTGTACAAGATTATGAGGGGCATGGACAGGGTGGATAGGGAGCAGCTGTGTCCCCTTAGTTGAAGGGTCAGTCATGAGGGGTTACAAGTTCAAAGTGAGGGGCAGGAGGTTTAGGGGGGATGTGAGGAAAACTTTTTACCCAGAGGGTAGTGACAGTCTGGAATGTGCTGCCCAGGAGGGTAGTGGAGGTGGGTTGCCTCACATCCTTTAAAAAGTACCTGGATGAGCACTTGGCATGTCATAACATTCAAGGCTATGGGCCAAGTGCTGGTAAATGGGATTAGGTAGGTAGGTCAGGTGTTTCTCACATGTCAGTGCAGACTTGATGGGCCGAAGGGCCTCTTCTGCACTGTGTGATTCTGTGATTCTGAACTGTATGAATAGAGGTTTACGAAGGCTGTCATTTGGGACATAATATCTGATAATTTGGACAATAATGAGATGATCAGAGAGAACAAGCACAGATTTGTAATGGGGAAGGCAGGTATAACACACCTAGTTAAATTTTTTGAAGAGGTAATTAACATGGTAGATAAGGGAGTATCTATGGATATTATTTAAATGGACTTCCAAAAGGCATTTGACAAGCTTCCACATAAAAAGCTGTTAACAAAAATAAGAGCACATAGAATTGGAAGGAACTATGGACTTGGATGGGGAATTGGTTAACAGTTAGGTATAGTATAGAGACAGTGGGCATGTCCTCAAATTGGCAGAATGTGATGAGTGGTGACCCTGAGATCTATACTGACGCTACAGCTTTTCAGTATATTTGTAAATGACTTAGATGTGGGAATAGAAAGCCATGATATCTAAGTTTGCCAATGACACCAAGTTAGGGGGCGTATTAAGTGGTGTAGATGGAAGCAGAAAATTGCAAGGGAGCATTGATGGATTGAGTAGGCGAAACAATGGCAGTTGAGTTCATTGTGCGAAAGTGTGAAATCACTTAAGCACTTCATTAAAATAGATCAGAGTATATTCCAAAAGCAAGAAGCTAAGAACTATGGAGTAATAGAGATATTTAGGGATCTAAGTATAGAAAACACTAAATATTAGTTGGCTGGGTCAAGAAAAATGATCAAAAAGGCAAATGGAATGTTCAGCTTAATATAAGAAGAGCTGAAGTATTCCAGTTGCACAGAGCTCTGGTTCAACCCCATCAGGAGTACTGCATTCATTTCTGGTCACTGCACCTCAGGTATATTGTACTTGAAGGGTGTGGAACATGTATTCATCCAAATTATACCAGGACTTAAAGGGTTGAATTAAGCAGACAAGTTGTATAGACTGGACTTGTATTGCCTTGAAAGTAGAAGATTAAGGCGTGATCTAATTTAGCTGTTCAAAGTATTTAAAGGATTTGATAGCCGAGGTTCAGAAAAACTATTCCCTCTGGTAGGAGAGTCTTGTTCTAGGGAACATGACCTCAAAATTAGAGCTAGGCTATTCAGGGGTGATGTCAGAAAGCCTTCTTCATATAAAAGGTAGTGGCACTCTCTTTCCCAGAAGGCCATTGAAGCCAGCTCAAGTGAAAATCTCAAAACTGAGATTGATAGGTTTTTGTTATGTTTGGGGATTAAAGATTACAGAATGAAGATGGGTCACGGAGTTAAAATACAAATCAGCCATGGCAGGAGAGGATCGACGGACTGAGTGACCTACTCCTGTTCCTTTGTTCCTATAAGGGTGGAAGATGGGGGACCAGTCAGGAGATCATTGGAATAATGGTTGTGACATTCTTATTCATGGAATAGGAAAGTCATTACCAAATATAATATATAAAAACAGCATATCACATGCAAGATATTGCAGTGATGTTTACCATCAGTTTTTATTTGTATTCCAGAAAGTTCCTTGCCTTTGCAGCAATCTTTAAGAGCCTTCCTGGATCATGCATAGCCGAAGTTTAGCTCATAAATCACACTTTCATACCTACACAGATATTTAATCCACGTCCCTCTTTGTGGCTCAATCATAAGTTGAACTACCATCATCATGTCCAAGAAGGGAGACACTTTTATTGACTTCATATAAACAATACCAGGAAGATTGAAAGCCACAATCGTGACAAGGTCAGATTAAGAAGAAAGTTTGAAGGGAAGTTAAATCTCCTAATTATCATTGAAAAAATCAACTTGAAAAGCCATGTGAGAACTAAAGGGGTTAGAATATAAATCATCTTGATTTTAAAAATCTGTAAAACAATACACAACAGAAAAGGCAATGAAAATCAATTGAACTAGAGGCAAAACCACCTTTTGCAAGGGTTATTTATCTTGTGAAGGTGCTATTTTCAACAGAGAGTGCTTTTCAGGATGACAGAAATGAAAAACTGACTCAGGATTAATGGAGGAGTGAAAAAGAATGATGTAATAAAAATTTGATAAACATGAAGCAAATTTCCTCTGAATAAACCATGCATAACAAGGTAAGAACTCAATAATACAAAGAAAATTAAAGCACGAGTTTGAAAATAAATCAGAATTGATAGGTATGGAACAATAATTTAAAGCAGCAAAATGCTAAAGTATGAAAGTGAACATTTCTGTATAACAGCTGTTCGAACTTCAAAAAAAACAGGGAGGAACAATAATTGCTAAAAATAAAAGAAACCACCGAGGGCCATTAGAAAAATTTACAAATTTTGGATTGGCTGTGAAATAAAATATTGATTCAAGTTCCACTGAGTTACAGAGAGAGTTTCCATTTTTCAATTTTTCCTTCTTAACTAATGCTAAAGTTTTGAAATAGGGAAACTCCAGGAGCATAGATTATAGAATTGGTTGCAAAGGTCAGTGCATCCAATTTGACTGCAGTTTTCTGGCCACTAATGTTAAAGGGTGGAAAATCTGAAGTGGTGCAAATTATGCACGCTTAAATTTGGATCCATTTGTTCTTATTAAGTGGAACTCCATGCAGTTTCACAATGATAGGGCTTAGGTCTACATACAAGTTATCCAGCTTTGTGATAGAAAGTTCTCAATTCATGCAGTTTTATGAGATCAGGTTCGTAACCCCTGCATCATTATTTACAAAAAAGCAATAAAGATGGAGACAAAAATTGTGCAAGTGATGTCTTCATAATCTCACGTTGCACAGTTGTATGAATAGTAGTGGTAGAGTATGCAGATTGATTGACAGATCATGATGTGAACATTCTTTCTATGGCCATAATCATCTTTATATCAGCCACTAGGGTGATTAGCCCTATACGTTTGAAGAGTATTATAGGTTCCACAATTCATTTAATGAAGGGGGAGGTCACCCAGACTTACCAACACAAGTATCCCTTTGGTTGTCAAGCTAGAGCTCCAATTTGCATGACTGGCTGGGGTGGCATTTGAACCATGTGGCTTCTGACCCAGAGACAGAAATGCTATCACTAAACCTACCATTCAAGCTTAGAAAGCTCTCCTTTGGATAATGGAATTAATCCTATAACTGTTTCTATTTTATCTATGAGAACTTGGTCAATCAGTGTTGAAAATTTTCTTTGCTTTTTGGTTAATGTCACATTTTTTACAAAGCTCTGAAACATCTGCTTCAGATTAATTCTCGTTACTTAATGTCACTACTAATATGTTTGTAAAATGCCAGACTAAAATGTAGTACCCGTATGCTTATAAACCCTCACCATGAACAATGCCACAAGAGATCTGCTTTTGCATGCATCTGTGTTGCCTTAGAGTACTTATAACCATTGGTGTCAAAAGCACTAGATTAAGAATGCAAGAACTTAATCAAGATACTATCTGCAATATAAAACCAATACTAATTCCCACATTGTGCTGAGATTTATATGCCAAGATGTGAATAGCTCAGAACCTATAAGCAACAGGGTGACTTAATCATCATTACAAAGGACATCTCAAAACATTGATGTCAAAGGAAAGATGAATAATATTGTGCGCAAAAATAGATTTGTTTAGCATTATTTGTTATTGACAGCCTTTGCTGGAGGACTTTACCTCAAGCTCTTTCTCTTAAAAGTCCCACTCTGGAGACTTGAACATACGATAGCCTGTATTTTGTGATGAGTAGTGATTTAAAAAATGCTAGCTGCTCATTACATTTTCACTTGTCCAAAGTATTTGTGAGCTTTTGCATTGGAAATTGCATTTATTAGAGAGCTAGAACAATGTGGCAGGGGACATTTACAGGAGACCTTGGACCTCTGTGTGTACGGGGCAAGAAACAGCATACCTCTACAATCAGCCAGTTTGAGGAATCCTTACTGCAGCATGAAAACGAAAATGGGGATTGTGATGTGCAATTAAACCACGCCTGTTTTTCCAATGCAGGCTGCGTGTAAAGTTTCTGCTGCCTACTCATTTAAGTGAAGGTACAACTTGCGCTGAGTGCACTGTTGAGTGACTACATGCCTGAGGAAGGGGTGCAAAATTGTGACAGCCAAGCTTGAGTTACAGCTCATATGCATTACGTAAAGTCAGCCAGCACTGCTTCAAGGAGAGGTGCATTTTGGCTGGAGCAGATGCAGGAAATCAGTGTAGAAGTGAGCTGGGCCTGAGAAAGAGGCCGGATGGCACCTTGGCAAAAACAGCCCTCCAAAAATCTTGACATTCCAGTTCTAAAGATGATTCATATTTGGACTTGAAACATTAAATCTGTTTCTCTTTCCACAGATGCTGCCAGAGCTGCTGAGATTTTCCAGCATTTTCTGTTTTTATTTGACATTCCTTCTGGTTGAAACAACTTCATCTAACTGTGTAATCACACTACTAAAACAAGGAACTTCACACTATATATGCATCACTTAAAACGCTTTTTAAAAAATATGACTCGCTGAGAAATGATTTATAATTTGTGTCTGCAGCTTTATTTGGGAGTATATATCTAATGTGTACTGATTTTCAATCTAAAGTTACTCAATAGTGTATTTCTTCTCTCAGCAACTTGCCAGCATGTTGTGTATCATTCGTTAGGATGTGGGTGGCACTGTCAAATTTGTCAGAACAGGATAAAGTTAGAGATGTAACAAGCTTTAAGGAGGAATAGCGGCAGGGAAAGGGGGAGGGGAGGGGAAGAACAAAATGCAGGTCGATGATAGGGTGGAAAAAGGAATGATGGTGCAAAGCAAATGGTGATGCTAATGGAACAAGAAAAGCGATGTGTCTTGAGGAGCTGTTTCTCATTGTTGTCATTGTTGGCAGTCTCTCGATTGGAGGATGGTATCTACGCAGCGTCATGAGTTTCTGCCATGGGTCTCTGGGTGACTGAACAGGCCGATTCTCGCCCTGCAGATCTTTGGGCACATGGGGCAGGACATTCCTCAAAGTAGTGGGATCCGGAGTGGTGCTTCATTTTTCTTTTTCTCTGCCTCATCATTAAGACATTGTGACTCAAAGTGTGATGCAGCTTGATGGGCAAGTTGTTGCCATTCGGAGTGATTGTTGGCAAGCTTGATCCTCCTGGTCATTAATATCAATGATGCTGTGCTTCAAGGAGAGATTCAGAGTGTCTTTAGAGCTTTCCCCTGGAATGTTGGCTGTTTGAAAATTGAGAGAACAGGGCCTGGTGGGGGAAATGGCTTTCAACCATGTGGACACAATGGACAGAATTTTCCATGCCCTCTAGCAGCGGGCGTGATAGATGGCGAGTGTGGATAATATGGTGCGATCTGGTTCACAACGACGGGAAGGCCAGTCATGATCGTCTGCTCAGACCACCGACGGTGGGCCTCGTTTCCCGCCAACTGTCAGCGGGGAGCTCATTGTAATGCATCAGCATCTCATTAAAAGGCCATTCCGCCAGGCTCTGGACCCTGCCTAAGCGTCCGTCCATGTCGACGGGAAAGCACGTCGACGTGCTTCACAACGACACACAGGCGACGTGTGCTTGGCAGCCTTCACTTTGAGGGAATTGGGGGTGAGTGAACAGTATCGTTTTCCACTCGCCAGGGTCGCCTAGTGCTTTGCAGGCTTAAGGGGTGTTGGGGGGCCGGGGTGAAGTGCCGCCCTGCCACGGAGGCAACTGTTTTCAGGGGGGTGGGTGGTGTCTGGGGTCAACTGCTGCCCTGGCGTTGGATCCCGCGCACAAGCAATCGAGGTGGGGGGAAGAGTAGGTAAGGGGAGTGACCACGCAGTAGAGAGACCTGTATAAACTGACCATTGCTCTGCAATTGAGACAGATCAGGCGCAGCCTCAGTGATATGATTGGGATCGGGCTCCTAGCCTGCCTGCCCACTCAAGCAATGCAGAGCCACCAATGTGCCATCAAGCCCTCCAGACCTTACCCCCTGCCACCCCGGCACAGACTGCGAGTCCGCCACCACTTAATTGGACCTTGGAGCAGTTGGACTGCACACTTTGTACAATCTCCTTGCTAACGCCGGCCATGCAGCAGTCACTGCTGGAGGTGCTCACAGCCCCTTGCAATCTCAGCATCCCAGTTTGGACCAGTGTCCCCATGTTGCAGGTTGACAGGGCAGCCATGCAGCGCACTCATTCTCCCGGATCTCAGGATTCCCACAGGTACAGGGTGCGACCAACTGCACCCATGTGGTGCTCAGGTCTCTGTCACTACACACGGTGGACTTCATCAATTGCAAGGTATTCCACTCACTGAACGTACAGCTGGTATGCGACCACCAGAAACACATCCTGCAGGTACGCGCACAGTTTCCAGGGAGTGTGCATGACACCTACATCCTCAGTCGCTCGCAGATCCCTGGAGTCTTCCAGGGTCTACAGAGGCAGCAGGGATGGTTCCTTGGGGTCAAGGGCTACCCACAGAGGCCGCGGCTGTTGACACCGTACAGCGGCCTCAGACTGCAGCAGAGTGACGCTATAATGACGCTCATGCTGCAGCTCGCACCTTGGTGGAGCAGACCATCAGGATGCTGAAAATGAGGTTCTGGTGCCTGGACCGGTTTGATGGAGCCCTGCAATATAGTCCACATAGGGTGTCAAACATCGTCATCGTCTGCTGCACCCTTCACAACCTGGCGCTCCAACGGGGAGAGGAGAGTTAGGGTTAGGGTTAGGGTTAGGGGTTAGGGTTAGGGGTTGAGGAGGAATTGGAGGAGCTGGAGGTTTCCTCGGATGAGGAGGACGGCAGCGGGAATGAGGGTGAGGAGGTCCTTTGTGGTGATGATGACGGGGATAAGGATCTTGCACTGGCTAGATGACACAGGCGTGCTCGGGAGGTCCTCATATCTGCCAGATTTGTGGAGGATGATGATGACATGCAATGAGGTGTCCCTGTGCATCGCAGTGGTGAACGTTTGACTCCAGTCTGGCTTATGGCAGCGCCAATACCCTCTGTGAGAATGCTCCTGTCATGGAGATGCAGTGGAGGCCCTAATAGTCACTCGATTGCAGGAGGATGATGACAACATGCAGCAAGGACACTCCATAAATCTTCACATAGCCTCTGAGAATGTCTGACTCCTGTCTGGCCAAGGGCAGCTCGCTTGTGCTCCGTGATCAGGGCCATTGCATAGAGATGTAGCCATGAAACTTTAGATGCATCCGATGCTGTGTCCGCCTTCACCAACCTTCAGGAGCTGGTGTACAGCATCACTGGTCGTAGATGCTGGTGTGATGGGGGCCAGACCCATCTTAAATGTCCTGAGAGCACACAGAGAGAATGCGAGGACTCGGTGGCACCTGCCCACTACATTCTGGCAGCAATGACAAACACAGCTGAGGTGCAGGCGTCAGTAATGTTTCCAGGGAGTGTGAGGCTGGACCATCACTGTGGTCTGAAGAGAGCACAGAGCACAGGGAAGAGGCCGTGGACTGAGACATCTGCCTTTATCTTGTGCAGAAAGGTTTCACATCTGAGTGACAAGAACACTGTTCATCAGAACAAGGAGCCACAGGCAGGGGGACATTCTTAGGAGTTTATTGACAATAGTGAGCATTATGTACAAGTGATCAACACCCGTGCCCAGGCTGTGAACCTAACTTTCCCAACCCTCCCACTGCGGCTTGGTGCTCCCCGGACATCCACAGCGGAGATGGAGGCAGCCTGCTGACTGTGACGCCCTGTCTGTGATGACTTTGGCGGGCGTCCTCTGGAGGGCTGAGACTTGGAGGGCCCCGGCCTGCTTTTGGGGTCCTGCTGTGTGCCAGTGGCACCCTCCTTGGCCTGTGTAGCTACAGCTGTTGAGGTCACAGGAAGAGGGGATTTGGATGGGCCGGTCACTCCCTGAGTCCCCTGGGTGGATGACCCTGGGGTGTGCACCTGCTGATCCTCCTCCTTGTGGGTGCCTGAGGGCCACTGGTTGACTTCATGAGGGGAAGGGGCGGCTGGAGTGATATCGAGCTGCCCGGCACCCCTCTTGAATACACACTGTTGGAGGCCAACTATGGCATCGGCGATGGAGTTCAGCCTGTGCAGCAGTGCAGGAGCGATGTCCTGGACCAAGGTCTCCATTGGTGGCCACCATACTACCAGTGTTGACCTTGGTGCATTACAATGCTGGCACTATCTCCTCAGTCTGAAGACGGACGGACTCCTCCATCATGCCTTGCAATCTGAGGAGTACAGCGGACATCCCTTCATTATGTTCCCTAGCTTGCCTTTGCAACTCCAGCAACTGTGACATGACCGAGTCCAGAGGTTCGTCATTTGACTCGGACTCAACAGGTTCCTGGTCTCCAGCAGCCCTCCGAGTGCCGGGGACCTGGGAAGTCCTTGCCATCACTTGCCGTGGATCAGATTGTGTTCAGCGCAATGTGATCCCATGCGTATTCTAGAGTTAGGTCCCACCGAGGTGTGTGTCTCTGCGCTGGTGGAGGGTGTGGGTGAGCGCTGTGACAGGACTTCGAGGACGGTGCCTTCAGATTTCCCCTTCGGGGGTTTCTTCGGGGCTTCATTGGAGGCCCTGGATTGGACACTCTGTCGCTGTTTGGCGATGTGCCTGCGAAAGTAAGGAGAGATAATTAGTGCATGGCAGTGGCCTGTGAAATAGGACACATCACTCACAGCATGGTTATCTGATGGATGTTGCACTGCTAGATCTTCACTTGGTAGAGCAGCGCCGACCTCACCATCAGCACAGGACCGGTCCAGATTGTGGCTGGCCAGCTGGATGGCTCTGATTTCAAAGTCTGTGAGGACCTTGATTTTGGGCATTCCGCCACCAGTCTGCAACCTCTCTCTCTTGTTGTGTGCCAGATTATCCTGCATGGATAGAGATGGAGAAAGCGCAAGCAGGACACCTGCCAGGCCAGATGATAGATGTGCCTGGCCTGTGCGGGTGATGAGTGGGCCCATGGACGAGATGAGGACACGGTTTGTGTGAGAGAGTGAATGGTGATGTCCCTTGAATTGGCAGTGAGTGAGGGCCCTGTGGATGTGTGCTGGGTTTGTGAGTGTGAGCTGAGAGTGATGAAAAGAGTGACTTACCCTGGTGGAACGGAGGAGATCATTCATCCTCTTGTGGCACTGGGTGGCTGTCCTCTTCTGAAGGGCGTTGGTGCTGACCACCAGGCTGGATTGGTCACGTTGCTGCCCATCCTGCAGATAGAGCGGGGTTACAGGACATCCCGGTGGGCCTCCACAGCATCCAACAGTCGCTCGAGGGACCCATCATTAAACCGGGGGGTCTGCGGTCTTTATTCCTTTGCTGGCCATGTCTACCAGGCGGTGGCGGTGAGCTGGTGGCGATGAGCGCTTTGCTGGAGGCTGCCTTTTAAACATGGCGGCCAGCGTGATGCAACGGCGGGGTGATGGCAGGTGGGTGAATGAGGAGCCTGCCCACCATGGAAACTGTGTGTTTCCTGGGAATGCATAAATAATGAGGCTGGTTTGGGACGGTACGGCGTGAAAACCCACCATCGTGGCTGGCGGGGAAAACATCGTTTTACCCACCCGCTACCACACTTAGCGCAAATCTGGGAAAATTCCGCCCAATGCCTAGACCATCAAGACTAAAGCAAAATACTGCGGATGCTGGAAATCTGAAATAAAAGCAGAAAATGCTGAAAAATCTCAGCAGGTCTGACAGCTTCTGTGGAGAGAGAAACAGAGTTAACATTTCGAATTTGTATGGCCCTTCTTCAGAGCTAATGAGAAATAGAAATGAGATGAAATTTATATTGTTTAAGTGGGGGTGGAGCAGGTGAAGCTGGATAGAAGGCAGCGCTAGGTGGGGGTTAAGGAAAGATTGACAAAGATGTCATGGACTAAAGGACAAAGGGAGCGTTAATGGTAGTGGTAAGGGCTAAAGGAGGTGCTGACAGGCGGTTTGAGGGGAAGATGTGTTTGGTGGTGGCATCATGCTGGTGTTGACGTGTCTCCTTCAATTTCCCTTTCAAGTCACGCACCATCTTGACTTGGAACTAACTGTTCCTCCTCGGTTGCTGGGTCAGAGACCTGGAAACTCCCTTCCTAACAGCACTGTAGATGGACCTACTCCAGATGGACTGCAGTGGATCAAAAAGACAACTCACACCACGGTTTCATGGACAATTTTGGATGGGCAATAAATGGTGGCCTTGCCAGCGATGCTCACATCCCAAGAAAGAATAACTGACTAGAATTCTTAGATCTTTCAATAGTTTTGATTTTCCTGCTGGTTTATCACAACGGCTTTTCTAACCTCCATTCTTATAGCTCTGCTATTAGAATAGCGTGGTGAACGTTATGAGGAAACTGTCCTTGGGTACACTGTTTTTTTTCACAATCAGGGTGTGATTGTTTTTGTCTGAATCTGGTCTATACGTGACATTGTCCCCACACTAACATGGTTGACTGTTAACTGCCCTCTGAAGTGGCCCAGCAAGACACCTAATTACCAGCTTCTTCTCAGGGCAACAAGGGTTGGTTAGTAAATGTCAGCTTTGCCAGTGAAGACCATCTTTAAAGAATGAATTTGCAAAAACAAAAACTGCTGTAACAAGGATAGTTGCCCATTAAAGTTCACTATGCCCTTGTAACTGCAGTGTTAAGTTTAAAGAAGCTGTAGTGTTGAACAGATATAGAGGTGCTGACTTTGACATGAAACTCTTTTCTCCATGGTAAATAATTGTCAAATATCTAGTCAGGATCCTCTAACCTTGTCATTGTCCTGTCCTTATTCTGTTTCAGATTTGGCAAAAGGTGGCAACAATGAATGGCAAAACATTATTACTGTGATTTTCTCCAAATCTACCTCCAAAATCAGGTTTGCAGACAGTCCGAGGTTTCCTGCCCACAGTCCTAACAATGAAAGGAACTGATTTGTTCCATTTGCCCATTTCTTCTCTCTTTCTCTCTCTCTCACACACACTCTCTGCTAGAATATGCTGCTCTTGATCAAAACGCTTATGGAGGGTTGATCATTCCAGCGAGTATTGCAGTAATAAACCTGAACTGTTAAATTGTCCCTTTATTGCTTAATTACAAAGTTAATTGTTACTTGTGTGACAAACATAATTAGTCCTTTTACCTTCTCCCCAGGAGACATAGAGGCATAATGCTCAGCTAGCTTAATTAACTCAACTGGTGAGAAATGATAAGGTTTCCTTATGCTGATACCAGTTTTTATTGCAATAACTACTCCGATGGTGTCTTCCTCTCTCTCTCTTAATTACTCTAAATGTCACTGGATAAAGCTTCTGCCTGAAGTGGCTGCAGAAGTGAGGAGGGTAAAAGTGGTAACATGTAGAGTCAAATCTTGAATGCAGGATGGAAAAATGTTAAAAGCAATGCTCACTCCTGATCTCATATCAAACAATAATCATTAAATCTCTTGGGACCCAAGGTCAGGTTCCCAGCTGAAGGGAGTGCTGGAATTTCTAACCTCACCTTTGCAATGGCTGATTACATTCTATGTTGGGTTGTGGAGTGCGTGAGGTTTCTGATTGGGAAAGGGCTCTCTTCCCATTATTTCCCTATTTTGCATAAAGGACACCAGAGTATAAATTTGTTTTGGATAGCAGCACACAACAGGGGACAGAGAATCAACCATCTAATTTTCTTTTCCATTGAAGTCGATAGCAAACTGAGCTGACTATTCACTGTTGCCCTTTTCTGTGTTACTGTTCAAGACTTCATTTTCCTTTGAAGGAGCTTGTAGTATAAGGGTCTGGCACGTATAGGGTTAACGTGGGACTGAGTACAGTGCTACACACACAGTGATGTAAGAGAACACATGACCTGCACCTAGGGGTCAACGTAGTGTTGGACAGAGCCGTGTGTACAATCAAGCATGGAGACAACTCCTAGCTTGAACCCTTTACTGTATATATGTATGTAGTTCTTGTAGTTAATAAATAAATACAGTTAACCTACTTAAGACTACGAAGGCATCATTAGGACCTACTGAACGGTATCCAACAGCCTGCAACATGGTGGCAGCAAATGGAAAAACCCAAAACGTTGCAAAAAACGCAGAGAAAAGCTAAAATCCTGTGAGACTAAAAAAAAATTTGAAGAAACATTCTGACCTGAATAAAGCTTGAGAGCCAATGTGCAGAGGAAAGTTGCTAGGGAAAAAAGGGATGTGGTATCTAAATGCACGGAAGGCCCAAAGATGATTCATGAGGTTGAGACTGCACACCAAGAGGACACATAGATTTTTGGGTAAGGCCAAAGATCCAGGATTTTCATATTGGAATGTGAACATTTCAGTTAACGGCCATCTCACAAACTTTAAATTGGACATGGGAGCCAGTGTAATCGTTCTATCCAACAAAAAATTGTGACTGAGAGACCTCGGGCTTCAAACAATGGACACACCAATCTATGGGCCCAGAGGAATCTGTCTTTCTGTCATGGGCATGATTCAAATACCACTAAGATATGGTGGCAAACAAATCTTTCAGCTGATGTAGTCATCCATAACCAGTCTTCTTCTCTCGTGCAGAAATGTGTGTGTAGCCCTGAATCTCCTCAATGTGGCAGAAGATGTCAAGACAACCACTGTCGCAAATTGTACAGAACAGCAAGTTCATGGGAACTCAAACAAGGAAGAGTATTCTGACTGGGACTTCAGCTCTGCACGGTCTTCCCTCTTTGCAGAGCAGGTTTGTCTATCATTACAGGTGCCGGAAAACCCTCATTGGTCAGACCAGCCGTCCATTCAGATGGATACCATGACGCCTCCAGTGGAGGACAGACAAGAGAGCAACCAACAACCAGAAGAACCTCAATCTCTGACTCTGAAGTCTGTTGATGAGGTCAATACAGCTACCACAGAGCAAACACTGCAACTCCCGGCCAGCACGACAGCGTCACAGGCGATGTTAGAACCAAATAGCAGCCGTCCATTGCTGACAGCACACCACACAGCCAAATGCAAAAGTGAGATTACTAAAGAAAACCACATCCTCTTAACAGGATAGGCCATCTTCCATCACAGAGGACATCGCGGCAACCCACACGACGAAAGAAGAAGTAAAAACTACATAAGGCAGAATTTTCCCATTGGCATGCGGGGGCGGGCCCTGCATGTCCGCGTGTAAAATGATGCACGGTGATGTCGGATGAGTGTCCTGACGTCACCGCGCACCATTGCGATATTTCGCTGGGCGGGCGTGTGATGATGTCCGACGCGCGCCCACCATTAATTAAAGGTCGACTTAAGACCCTTGACTCACCAATCGACACAGATTTTTCAGCGCCGGTGAAATATTGGGGTCGGCGCACGGGCGCAACGGGCAGGCAGGTAGGACACATTTGTATAAACCTCATCCACGGGCGGGATACGAGGGCTCAGTGGGATTGTGAGTGTGCACAGTCCAGTATTTATTTATGAAAGTTTTTGAAACTTACCTGTGTGATCTGTAGTACTTCAAAACCCATAGCAGTTGCTTTCTCTGGACCTCTTAACCTTCAGGTCAGCACTCTGCACTGAATAATTTTTTCTGGCCTGCAGGTTTCAGGAAGACTTCCCTTAGCCTGGGAATGGGAGCTGAACTGTCCACTGGAGGCAGCTCCTCTGAGGTGGAAGGGAGGGCTAGAAGGGGGAGGAGACCAGGAGAGCACATTCAGCCTCCAGGGGAGTCACTTTTGGGAGGACAGGCGCAGGCACAAGGGGCATAGGGCGAAGAGGTAGTCCAAGGCAGAAGGGGCTGCAGAAGATGCCACTATCCTGCTGCCAGGGTTTACAGGTAGTGAAGCAGCTACTTCAATATGTCTGAGGTGCAGTGCCGAAGGAGGCTCCTTCTCTCAAGGGAGACAGTCACCTATATCTGTCAGATGATTGGGCCTGAGATCTCCGCTAACTGTGTGTGTGGACGCCCCATGCCAGTGGCTCTGAAGGTCACAGCTGCCCTCAACTTCTATGCCTCTGGCTCGTTCCAGGGGTCGGTGGGTGATCTTTGCGGTATCTCCTAATCAGCTGTCCACATTTGTGTCAAGCAGGTTACAGACGCTCTGTTCAGGCGTGTATTGACTTTCATCCACTCCTGTTGGAACCAGGCAAGCCAGACATAGCAAGCCAGAGGCTTTGCAGCGATTGCTGGCTTCCCCTGTGTCCAGGATGCAATTGACTGTACACATGTGGCCATCAAGGTGCCAGTGGGTGAGCCGGTGCCTTCGTCAACAGGAAGGGCTTCCACTCCATGAATGCGCAGATAATGTGTGATCACAGGATGCAGATTCTACAAGTCTGTGCAAGGTCCTCAGGCAGCACCCACGACGCCTGCATCCTGAGACACTCCCAGGTGTAGGGCTCTTCAGTGCTCAAGCCCAGCTTTGTGGATGGCTTCTGGGTGACAAGGGCTATCCCCTCAAAAGGTGGCTCATGACGCCTCTCTGCCATCCAAGACAGAAGCTGAGCAGCGGTATAATAGGAGCCACGGCTCCACAAGGGCTGTGGTGGAGAGAGCCATTGGCCTTCTCAAGATGCACTTCCGATGCCTAGACCGCTCAGGTGGCGCACTCCAGTACCCCCCCAGATCGTGTGTTGGTGATAGTGGTTGCATGCTGTGCTCTCCACAATCTTGCGCTGGAAAGGGGGGATGCAGTGGACGATGAAGATCGATGCAGTTGCTCCAGATGCACACGATGAGTCCAGCAGTGAGTCCGAGGATGAGCACGCACAGGGAAATGCTGAGGGAGTAGATGCTGACCCAGGCATACTGCAGGGAGGCAGGGATACCTGGGAGGCTTTAATCCAATGAACCTTCAGCCAGCAAACCACAGATGGACCTCCAGGACAAGCCTGGGCTGTAGGCTCGATACTCAATACCTAAGTGCAAAATCTGCCAGGTTAGGAACAGTCACTAAGGGCCTTGTTAATAAAGCTGAATGTCCAACAAAGCATTCATTACAGTTTTGGAAACCATACACATGCAGAAGAAAAGAGGCAGCTTCAGCCATGGTGACATATCTGAATTTAATATGTCAGGCAAACCAACTTATTCAAAAAAAAAAGTGTTACAAATCAAAACAAATAATAAGGACCTCATCTCAGGCCAACACAAAAGCACCAGTGATAAACCCGTGGTGTGCCTAAGGTGCCTTATGTTTTTGTTTCTGGGTGCTACGTCTTGGTGCTGCCCCCTCGCTGGGAGTGGCATCCGAGACAGCCTGCTGACCCTGCTGTCCTGTTGGCCTCGATGACTTTGGCAGGCGTCCTCTGGCCTGTGGAGCCAGTGCTGGCCCCGCCTGGGAGAGAGCTGCCAGTTCCACAGCTGGCATCTCCCCAGTCATCACAGTCTCACCGGATGCTACAGTCACTGGTAGAGGGGCGGAAGAGCTGCCGACCTCATCCGGAGCACCCTGAGAGGTGCCCACAGAGACGCCAGGCAGCTGCTGCACCGACGTGAGGTGGCTTCGGGCCTCCCTGCTCACCATGGATGGATGGGCACCGAGCTGGGAAACTTGGTGCCCAGACCATCTCCCACACTGGCACTGATCAGCTGAGGTCAATGCCGATGTGAGGGCTTGCTGGTCAGAGCGCATCCCCAGGAAGCCCTGACAGGTCTCCTGGAGGAGCCTGTCCTCAAGAGTTGACGCTCTCTCAATGGAGGATGCATGGTGCTCGGACATATGGCTCATTGTTTCAGCAATTGTCCATGTAGACTCCTCCACCACGGAGACCAAGCCAAGCATAGCCTCATGTATCTCCCCCAGATGCTCCCACACACCTGGCCGCATTTCCTGCACCTGCTGCGTCGTGGACGACACCAGAGGCACATCATCAGGCACCGACTGAGCATGTGCCTGGTTCCCAGCAGTACCCCTACTGCTGGCACCATGGGCACTCTCTGTCTCTGCCAGCTCCTCCAGCGGCTGTGAAGTGCCCTCACCACTGTGCCCCGGGACACTAGCTGATGTTCGAATTCCCACCGAGGTGCCAGTATCTGTGCTGGTGCCTGTCTCGCAGAAATGGTGTGATGTTGGTGAGACTTCAGGCCCCTCAGGTGTGAGAGGGGGCTGCTGCTGCTCCTCCTCCTCGGCCCTGCTCCACTGATGCTGAAAGGAAGAACAAGGACAGTGGATCAGTTAACGTGGAGACAATGACAAAGTGCATCCCTGTCCCCCGGATTATTATGTGCTCACCCTTCCATAAGCAATGGTCAAGCCATGTTGCAAATTAAATCAATTAACATTCAGCAGTGTTATGGCCTTTGGGGGAACAATGCTGACCTCACTGTTGGGTATAAATACCTGGCCGTGGCACCCCAGCCTCAACGACACCAGTGAACCAGGGTGCATGGAGCCTCTCCAGATCCAGGACCTCCTGCTCGAAGCGGCTAAGAATGGCAATCTGCGCCTGGCTGCCGCCAGTCCTCGCATGCTCTGCCACGTTATGAGCATTCTTCTCCTGAAAATGAGAGACAAGCATTGATTTGTGCAAATTGCACATGGACTCGCTTCACGCATGGCCCACCCCAACCAGAGTGGGACATATCAGGGCTCCAGAGCCTCCTCACCCTGCTGCTGCTGAACACTCACACAAAGATGCTGGGCCTGCTCCCCATCCACCCACCACCCCCTTGGACACATGCAGCCTACATCACATTAGGCACCACGCGGTATATCCTTCCATATCAAGGAGGCGCAAGAACATGGAGTGCAGAGCGCAGCAGATCGTTCGTTGCCACACCACCTTGAAGCTCCCCTCCCAGCATGCCATCACCCTGACTTGGACATGTCCTGGAGTTCAAACACAGCGGCTAGGTGCAGCTCCTCCAGGTTGCCCCCAAACCAGTCATGTGGGACTCACACGCTGCAGGGGCAAAACACATCTCCTTACCACCCACTCAGCCTGACCTCGGCATGAGCAGTATCTGCTTACCCAACCAGCAAAGGACAAATGCCGTCAATGATTCAATGCAGTCACTACACTCAGGCTTGGGGGGAGTGGGCAGCAGGGGGGGTAAGCCGACCTGCTGGGTTAAATGCCCAATGCCAACATGGCACTCACCCTGCCAGAGCACAACAAGTCATTGAAGTGCTTACGACACTGCATCCAGGTGTGCCGCACCACATCGTGGGAGCTCAACGCCTCCACCACCTCCTCCCAGGCACGTTTCGTCATGTAGGGGGGTCTCCTCCTCCCATCCTGGGAAACCAGCACCTCCCACTGTGCTGCCACTGCCTTGAGGAGGGCAGAAAGGCAGTCATTTGATAAACGAGGGGCACACTGGCCCCCCGCTCTACCCTCCTGCCTGGCCTGCTCCGCTGGCCTACCCTCCAGATTAGCTTGCTCACCAGGCTCACCTCTGGTGTGCCCTTCTATCTGCCATTGTGAGCAGCCTTGCAAAGGCTGACAGCTCTTCATATAAACAGGCTGCCGGGTCACCATTGGACCCGGCAGACAGTGCACTCCCTCTGCTGTCTGCCCACTCCTGCTATCCTCGGGGGTCGCGCATTACACTGGGCGGGCCAATTCACGTAAAATGGCGGCGCAGACCCGATTATGGGCGACGATCGGGTCCGCACCTGACCGCGCCCACTCCCACCCACGCCCGCTTCCTCTCCGCCCCCCTCACCAACCAGAAAATTCAGCCCATGGAGATGTGCACAATGTCCGTCCACCCTGCAAACAGGATGGAACAGCAACCACTTACCACCCCAACTGCCGAATCGACAAAGTGCGGTTCAATTCCAAGGAACAGAGAAAGAGGATAAAATGATACCCAGATGCCAGAGCAACCTCCAAATTAACAGAATTTACCTGCAACAACAGAGCCTGCCACTGCTCAGACAGCAGAGCGAATGAGATGTGGAAGGGTAATAAGGCCTCCAGACCGCCTGAACCTATAAACTTAGAGACTTGTAATAGGAGATGGGGTAGTAATAATGATGTAAATACATGCGATAAACTAGGATAACTTTAAATACATTGGATAAAGGCTTGACGGAAGTGTGGTATAAGGGCTGGCACGTATACGGTGAATGTGGGACTGAGCACAGTACCACACACACAGTGATGTAAAAGAACACATGACCCACACCTAGGGGTCAGTCTAGTGTTGGACAGAGCCGTGTGTACAAGCAAGCATGGAGATAGCTCCTGGCTTGAACCCTTTACTGTATATA
Organism: Cetorhinus maximus; assembly: GCF_964194155.1. Classification (NCBI taxonomy): domain Eukaryota; kingdom Metazoa; phylum Chordata; class Chondrichthyes; order Lamniformes; family Cetorhinidae; genus Cetorhinus; species Cetorhinus maximus. The sequence goes on from NC_135885.1 coordinate 90,769,129, forward strand.
TGTACATAGTTATTGTAGTTAATAAATACATAACAGTTAACCCACTTAAGCGAATTAAGACTTCATTAAGACCTCCTGAATGGTAGCCAACACCCTACAACAGAGCTGACAAGAAATATGAGGAGTCGTTTTACCAGCCTGTGCTCCCTATGTGAAACTTTGCCCATTAAGTGCGTATATCAGGAACTTGGGAGCATGCCCACTATGCTATGGTTTTCCATTCATTAAAATCAATGGTTTGATAATCATGGGAGTAAGGCACTCAAATTGCCAATATGCATTTCCAGTGGATGAATTTCCAAGGGGTAGGGTGGGCTTGATGGGTGCACAGACGTTACTCCCAACTTAAAGGAGCTCCACAAACATTGTATATCAAGGCCTTGAAGAGGGTGCAGAAGAGATTTAACAGGATTATGCCTGGAATGAAGTACTGCAGTTTTGTGCAGAGCCCAGAGAAGCTGGGATTTTTCTCCTTAGAGCAGAGTAAGCTAAGTGGAGATTTAATAGAGGTGTTCAAAATTATGGCAGGTTTTGATAGATGTGAAACTGTTTCCTCCGGTAGGAGGGTCGGTAATGAGAGGACAAAGATTTAAGGGAATTGGAAAAAGAACCAGAGGGGTATTTTGATGTGCAGAGTGGTTATGATCTTGAATGCACTGCCTGAAATTCACCAGTAACTGTCAAAAGAGTATTGGATATAAAATTCAACAGAAAAAAAATACACAGCCATGTAGAAAGTACAAGGGAGTGGGAGTAATTGGATAGCTCTTTCAAACAGCCAGTTCAAACACAATGGGCCAAATGGCCTCTTCTCTATGATTCTAAGATTCTTCTATGATTTCATTAATAATATACAAAGATTACACTTTCAAATGTTGTTCCTGTACCCATTATTTTAGCTTGGCCATTGTACATTCTCCAATTACATAGAATCATGGTCTCTTGTGTGATCACAACATTAGGAGTGATAACTTATATTTTGATAGGGGAGAGGAATGTATATTTTTCTTTGTCTGTTTCCTGAATTGGTGAGGCCTGATCACTTAAAGGACTACCATTGTGACTTCTGTTGTAGGCTACGATGTCATTTTATCTGTAGTGCAGGATTTCCATGGAAACAGCATGTGACATTCCCTAATGGCTGGTATCTTTGAGTTTCTGTTGACCAGAATCTGTCGTTTTGATGAGCTACCAGGGGAACTGAATGTTTGTTTTTTTTTTCTGCTGTGGTTTTAGGTCAATTGAGATGCAGGTTGAGACCTCTCAAACTCATTTCACTCTTTGCCAATAGACTGAAAAACTCAAATCCCAAAAGGAAGTTTTTTAACGCAATGCCGCACCCAATCCCCCACAAGTCAAGCCCTTTCTGTTTAACACAATTAGTTCATGATAATTACAAATTATATTGCCAGATAGTATTTCTGTATGGGTATACATGGTTGTTTGGGATTACAAAATCTACCATTTAAGCTGCTATTGTGCTTCCCATACATGCTGATTGAATCAACATTTTCCTCTTTTCTCAATTTACATGCCATTATGCGTGCATTTGAAAATGCATAGCAGCAAACCATAATATTCAATAGTTATTACAACAACATAATGCAAACACAGTTTTGGCTAGCAAATGTTTGGTAACATACATGCAAACCACTAATATGTACAAAAAGGTTGTTCTTAACAAAAAAGAATAGCTGACAAATACAGGGATTTAATAATCTGAAAGGCCAATGGCACTAAAGATCCACACGTATATATAAATTAATTATAATCATATTTGGCATGTGTGGTTGTCTCTAAACCAACCTCTTCTGCAGTTGAAATTTCACTTGATTGGAGGTGTCTGAATTGAAAGGTCAGCTCTTTGAAGCCTGCAAGTCTTGTGGACTTTTACAATCTGATGAGAATTTGTGTTCTCAGCACAGAGATTGCTCTCAACAGCTGGCATTTAAATAGCACCTTTAACATAGAAAAATGTTTCAAGGAGCTTTAAAGGAGTTTAATCAGACAAAAATTAACACTAAGCCAAAGAAGGAGCCATGAGGATAGGTGACCAAAAGTATGGTCAAAGAGGTAGATTTTAAGGAGTGTCTTAAAGGAGAAGAGATAGGTGGCCAGGCAGAGGCAGGAGGGTTACAACATTGTAGCCCCAATACTTCAGCTTGTGCTTGCTGTGAGTGTGGTTCTGACTGCAAGTGTATGGGTCACACATCCTACCGGGAGTTATTTTTTGGCTCATGTAACAAGTGGAGGTCATCAGTTTATTGGAAATTTGGAACAACGCTCCCAAAATTTTACAACATTTTAAAATGGTACTTAGAAAGCCTGTGCGCGGCAAGCATCCAAATTTTTGATGTATGCCCAGTGGATGACGATCTGTGCCAACAGTATGAAAACAGGAAATTATCCAGTATTGTTGTTTTAATCAGTGATTTGGATTCTTCATCGGAGATGGTAGTTTATCTTCAGGTGAAGAAAAAAATACCTGATGAAGATATTACAAAGCATGGTTACCTCCGCAAAAAAACTTTCACAAGTTAGAAAATAAAGCCTGACAAGAATAGAAGTCGTATAAATAGAAATCAAGGAATGAAGGACTTGCATTTACATAGCAGCGATCACAACCCCAGGATGTCCAAAAGTGTTTTGCAGCAATTGAAATTCTTTTGAAGTATAATCTCTGTTGAAATGTAGGAAATGCGACAGCCAATTTGTGCACAGTAAGCTCCCACAAACTGCAACGTGATAATAATGAGAAAATTTGTTTTAGTAATGTTGGTCAAGCGATTTATATTGACCAGGACACGACTAAAAATTCCCTGCTCTTTTCAAAATAGTGTCATGTGGTCTATTATGTCCAACTGAGATGGCTAATGTGATCTCAGTATTGCATTTCATCCAAAAGATTGTACCTATGAGATTGCAGTGCTCCCTCAGTACTGCATCCATGGCTTGAATCTTCTGGTCGGTGTGCAAGGGCGGGCCCCGCTCGCTGACGCGTGGTGATGTCAGGCCTGCATCTTGACTTCACCGTGCGTCATTCTGATCTTCAGTTTGGCGGGCGCGCACCGGAGTCGGCTGCGCCCCCGCCGAACTGTCAAAGGCTTATTAAGGCCATTTAAAAACTAATTTAAATAATCAACGGAGCTACCTGTCCAGCCTTAAGGTTGGCGGGCAGGCGAAGAGCCCAGGCAGCCTTCGTATTTATCATGAAACTTCATCCACGGGCAGGATGAGGTTTCATGAAGGATTTACAAATCAAATAATTTTTAAAATTTAAGTTCATTGACATGTCCCAGCTCATGCGACACTGTCACATGAGGGGATATGTCTGAAAATGTTTTTTTTCTCTTTATTTAAATTTTAAAAAATGAAATTAAACTTCCTGAGGCAGCTCTGTGCCTCAGGGAGGTTTCTGCGCTCTTTTGTGCGCATGCATGAAAGAGCGCAGGCCCCGACTCAGCCTCCTCCCCCTGCCCACACAGGGAGTGCTCAGTGCTTCCGGGTGTGCTTCACGCTGGGCGTGCCTTAATTGGCCCGCCTGCGTAAAATGGCGGCGCGCAGCTGATCGCAGGCGGCAATTGGCTGCGCGCCCATTCCCGCTCAGCGCCCCTGATGGGGAGAAAATTCTCCTCCATGTGTCAGCCTGGTTTATGTACTAAAGTCTCTAGTATGAGACTTGAATCCAGAACCTTCTGGTTCAGATGTGAACCAGTTCAACTGAACCACAGCTTCCAACTTGAAAGTCAGGAATGGTAGTACAGTGGTAACTAGTAATCCAGAAGCCTGAACTAATGCTTTGGAGGTGTGAGTTCAAATCCCATTAATGACAGCTGGGGGAATTTAAGTTCAATTAATTAATAAACCTGGGAAAAAGAGCTTACCTCACTAATGATGACCTTGAAACTACTGGATTCTTGTAAAACCCCATCCGGTTCACTAATGCCCTTTAGGGAAGTAAATCTAGAGTCCTTCCCTGGTCTGGCCCACATGTGACTCCAGACATGCCCTTCATAAGGGAAGATGATTGTGATTATTGAAAACCAATCATCTCAGCCCCAGGACATCGCTGCTAGAGTTCCTCAGGGTGGTGTCCTAGTCCCAACCATCTTCAGCTGCTTCATCAATGACCTTCCCTCCATCATAAGGTCAGGAGAGGAAATGTTCGGTGAAGATTGCACAGTACCATTTTAACTCCTCGGATACTGAAGCGATTCATGCCTGCATGTCACAAGACTGGGACAACATTCAGGCTTGGGCTAATAATTGGCAAGCAACATTCACCTTGTTGGTTCTCTCACCACATGCCACAGGTTCAGTCTGAAAGCTATGTCCTTCAGGTGTCAGGCAGTTCAGTTAGTAGTGGTGCTATCAAGACTCTCTTGGTGACACACAGTAAGGTGGTTGACTCTTAGCTGCCTCTGAAATAGTTTAGTAAGTAACTCAGTTGTACCAAACCACTACAGAAAAATCAAATATGAACAAAGCTGGATAGACCGCCTAGCATTGACTGAGGCACTGGAAATGAAAAGACATGCCCTGCCTGCTCAATCCTGTGACGTCCTCCCTTGGCAAAATGTTCTGCCAAAATTGGGAGAGCTTTCCCACAGGCTAGTCAAGCATAAAGCCTGACATAGTCATACTCACCGAATTGTATCTTAATGCAAATGTCCTGGACTCCTCCATCACCATCCCTGGGTATGCCCTGACACACTGCAGAACAGACCCACCAGAAACAGCAGCATAGTAGTATACTCTCAGGACAAAGTGGCCCTAGGAATCCTCAACATTGGCTGTGCATCCCATTAAGTCTCAAGGCATCAGGTCAAACAATGGCACAACCTGCTGATTACCAACTACAGCCCTCCCTCAGCTGATGAGTACTCCTTCATGTTGAACACCACCTGGGAGAGGCATTGAGTGTAGCAAGGACGTAGAATGTACTCTGAGTGGAAAATTTCAATGTCAATCACCAAGAAAGTCTTGCACAACTACTAACTGAACTGCCTGACACATGAAGGACACATCTTTCAGACTGGATCTGCGACATGTGGTGAGAGAACCACATGGTGGTCATTGCCTGGCACTTGTGTAGTTTGAATGTTGCTTGCCAATTATTAGCCCAAGCCTGAATGTTGTCCCAGTCTTGTGACATGCAGGCATGAATCGCTTCAGTATCTGAGGAGTTGAAAATGGTACTATGCAATTGTCAACGAACGTTTCCTCTCCTGACCTTATGATGGAGGGAAGGTCATTGATGAATCAGCTGAAGATGGTTGGGACTAGGACACTACCCTGAGGAACTCTAGCAGCGATGTCCTGGGGCTGAGATGATTGGTTTTCAATAATCGCAATCATCTTCCTTTATGAAAGGTATGGCTCCAACCAGTGGAGAGTTTTCCACCTGATTTTCATCGACTTTAGCTTGCTGGGTTTCATTAATGCCTCACTTGGTCGTCTGCTGCCTTGATGTCAAGGGTGGTCACTCTCACTTTACCATTGTCTATTTATGAAACAAGGCTTGATTGAGGTCTGGAGCCCATTGCATCAGTGAGCAGGTTATTTCTAAGTAAGTGGTGCTTGGTAACACTGTGAATGACACCTTCCATCACACTGCTGGTGATTGAGAGTAGGCTGATGGGACAGTAATTGGCCAGATTGGATTTGTCCTGCTTTTTTACATGACTGTGCCCTAGCTGTCCACAACAAGGAAGGCATCTGGACTAAGACAAGCAAATTCTTGAGTGTTGCTAAAAGTCAGCTGGTCTTGAAATCAATATCTCCAAGACTAAGGTTATGTTTCAACCAGCACCAGACACACACTCTGAAGCACCAGACATAACGTTGACGGCATCTGTTTCAAGGTTGTAGAAAAATTCTCATACTTTGGCAGTGTGGTCCCTAGGGATGCCACTATTGATGAAGATATCAGTGAATGCATCCAGAAAGCAAGCTCTACCCATGGCTGATTCCGTGATCATGTCTGGAAGCAGCATGGAATTAAGCTAAAGATGAAAATCAAACTCTACCAGTCTCTTATCCTTACCACCCTGCCTTATGGTGCAGAATCCTGGGTCTGCTATAGGCGACACATCAAAGCTCTGAAATGTTTCCACCACAGACACCTGAGGTCAATCATGAGAATTCAATCGCAGGAAAACATCACAAACAATGAGGTCCTTCACCAGGGCTCAATGGCATGGAAACCAACATTCAGAAAATTCAACTGAGATGAGCAACCCATTTCTCCTGCATGGCTGATTACAGGATCCTCAAGCAGGTCTTCTATAGGGAACTGTCTCAGGACAGATGACATCAAGGCAGTCAGTATAACTATACATGGGCACCCTAAAAAGAGCCTTACAAACTTTCTTGTTGCAGACCACCACTCTTGGAATAACACTAGCCATGTGGAGGCAAGTACTGAAATTTGGTTCAGTTTGGTTCAGTTTGAGAAACATTTGTGCCAAATTTGTAATATCCAACATGCTCAGAGGAAGGCCAGAGGTGCTGCTGCAGCAGACGTGTCCCCTCCAGCACCAAAACCATAACATGGACCTTGTTATGAGCAAGTTGAATTTACATATACATTTATGTGTTAAGAAAGGTAAAAATTGTTTCGGCTTAATTTAGGTTTTGTTTATGAATCTTGGTGCCTGGGAGTCTGGATTGTGACTAAAAGGTTTCAGGTTTTTTGGGTTTGCTTGTGTATATATATACTTTTAATGATGTTTTACAACCCCTGAATTTAAAGAGATGGGTTAAAAGCTTGGTGATTTTGGAAACAAAACACAAAGTAGAAAAGCTTTACTGTTGCCTAGCGACAGTGATCCAGTGACACAGACACATAGAAAAAGACAGGAGTTGAGAGGGGAAGAGTTCAGAGTTTGCAGAAATGTATAATGTGATAACGTACAATGTGGGAAAATGTGAAGTTATTCACTTTGGCAGGAAGAATAAAAAAGCAGAGCATTACTTAAATGGAGAATAACTGCAGAATTCTGAGATGCAAAGGGATCTAGGTGTTCTAGTACATGAGTCACAAGAAGTTAGTATGCTGATACCGCATGTAATCAAGCAGGCTAATGGAATGCTATTCCTTATTATGAGAGGAATTGAACATAAAAGTAAGGATGTTATGCTTCAGTTATACAGGGCATTGGCAAGACTGCATCTCGAATGTTGTGTGCAGTTTTGGTCTCCTTATTTAAGAAAGGATGTAAATGCATTGGAGGCGGTTCAGAAGAGGTTTATTAGATTGATACCTGGGATGAGTGGGTTGCCTTATGATGCTAGGTTGGACAGGCTGGGCTTGTTTCCACTGGAGTTTAGAAGAGTGAGGGGTGACTTGATTGAAGTGTATAAGATCCTGAACGGCCTCGACAAGGTGGATGTGGAAAGGATGTTTCCTCTTGTGGGTGAGTCCAGAACTAGGGGGCACTGTTTTAAAATTAGGGGTCGCCGTTTTAGGACAGAGATTAGGAGAATTTCTTCCTCTCAGAGGGCTGTGCGACTTTGGCACTCTCTACCTCAGAAGGCAGTGGAGGCGGGGTCATTGAATATTTTTAAGGCAGAGGTAGTTAGGCAAGGAAATCAAAGGTTATCTGGAGTAGATGGTCATGTGGAACTTGAAACACAAACTGATCAGCCATGATCTTATTGAATGGCAGAGCAGGCTCAAAGGACCGAATGGCATACTTCTGTTCTATTTCATATGTTCACATGTGTTACAGAGAGAGCAGACGGTGATTTTTAAGACCACTGAAGAAAAAACTACAAAGCTATTGGGACAGTAGTTAACTGGATAATCAGTTACAGGGCTCAGAAAAGTGATCAGTTCAGTGGAGGTGCTACTGGAAGACTGAGTTAGGGAACTCATTTGTTTGCTCTGCAGTTGAAGAGATGGTGAGTATAGAGTGCAGTTTTTGGGTCTCTTGAGGGGAGATATGAGTTGGGTGAGAAGCATCAAGTGAATGCTCAGGGATTCACCTGAAGAAAACCATTTGCAACTGTGCCGGTCCCAAGTGAGAAGCCTTTATGTTAAGTTAGTGGTTACTCTTCACTGGTTTATGTGTCTGTAGAGATATTGCTGGGGTAAAGGAATAGTGGGAATTTGAATTGTCTTCTTGTGTTTGTATTGAGTTTTTTCCAACCTTTTTGTCTGATGTAATATAGTTCATTTTTCTTTGTTTAATAAATATTTTACTCTTTGTATTAAAAGTTAATTAGCAGACTCCCGTGAATTTGTTCAGTAATTTTCCCCCATGGTTTCTAAAAAATAAAGTTAGGATCTATTAAGCCAGGTTTCACTCTGGGATCTGACTTGTCCAGTATTAACAACAGCTAGGATGATAACAACTGATAATCCTGTGGACATCCATGCTGAATCCACATTGGCACTTCAGTCATGAGAGGGCCCACAGAAGATGATGAAATCATTTACAGCCTGATCATACTCGAACAATGAGAAGTCTACCAAGATCTTGTGGACAGCACACACTTGGACAATTTACCACATTGTTGAGTAGATGCCAATGTTGTAACTGTGCTGGAACAGCTTGACTCGGGGCATGGCTAGTTTAGGAGTACAAGTCTTCAGTACTACTGCTGGGATGTTATTAGGGTCCAGAGTCTTTGCTGTCTCCAGCCATGTGGAGTAAATCAAATTGGCTGAAGACTGGAATCCATGATGGTGGGAATCTCAGGGGGAGGCTGAGATGGATCATGCACTGGGCACTTCTGGTTGAAAATGTTTGCAAATTCTTCAGCCTTGCACTGATGTGCTGGGTTCCCCCATCACTGAGGATGGGGATATTTGGGGAGCATCCTCCTCTGATTAATTCTTTAATTGTCCAGCACCATAAACAACAGGATGTGGTAGGACTGCAGATCCTTGATCTTATCTGTTGGTTATGGGATAACTTTGTTCTATTGAATGCTGCTTCTGCTGTTTAGCATGCATGGATTCCTGTGTTGTAGCTTCACCAGATTTTTACCTCATTTTTATTTCCCACTGGTTCTGCTGATGGCATGCTGTCCTACACTCCTTATTGATCTTGGGTTAATTTCGTGGTTTAATGGTAAGGTAAAGTGAGGGATATGCCAGGCCATGGGATTACAGATTGAGGTTGAATATAATTCTACTACTATTTATGGGCCTTAGTGGGTCATGGATGCCCAGTTTTGAGCTGCTATTCCATTTGGCTCGGGGCTGGTGTCACACAACACAATGGAGGGCAGCTTCAGTGTGAAGACAGTACTTTGTCTCCACAGGACTGTGCAGATCATTCCTACTAATACTGTTATGGACAGATGCATCTGCAATAAGTGGATTTGTGAGGACAAGATTAAGTAAGTTTTACCTCTTGTTGGTTTTCTCACCCTCCACTGCAGGCCCAGTCTGACAGATATGCCCTTCAGGATTCAGCCAACTTGGTCAGTAGATGTGCTACTGCCCACTCTTGGTGATGGACATTGAAGTTATCTATCCAGAGTACATTCTGTGCCCTTGCTACACTCAGCGCTTCTTTTAAGTGATGTTCAATAGAGAGGAGCACTGATTATCAGCAAAGGTGGTGGTTGGGGGTGGGGGGGGAGCGGTTAGTGGCGTGGGTGGTGGTAGGTGGTAATCAGCAGGAAGTTTCTTTGCCCATGTTTGACCTGATGCCATGAGACTTCATAGGGTCCACAGCCAATGTTGAGGACTCCAAGGGCCATTCGTTTGTATACCCCTGTGCCACTGCCTCTCCTGGTTCTGACCTGCTAGTGGGTCAGGACACACACAGGGATGGTGATGGAGGAGTCTGGGATATTTGCTATAAGATTTGATTTGGTGAGTATGACTGTGTCAGCCTCTTGTTTGACTAATCTGTGGGACAACCCTCCCAATTTTGGAACAAGTCTCCAGGGCCAGATTTTCCAGTTTGGAGAGCAGGGGTCAGGTCCACTCGCCAAGGCATAAAATGATGTCGGGTGTACGTCTGTCAAACTGTCAAAGGCCTATTAAGGCCATTTAAAATCTAATTAAACTAATAAACTGAGCTGCCCATCCAACCTTAAGGTTGGCGGGCAGGCAAAGAGCCCAGGTGGCCATCACATTGTTCATGAACCTCATCCATGGGTGGGATGAGGTTTCATGAAGTGTTTAAAAATTGAATTAAAATGTTTTTAAAAATTAATTGACATACCCCAGCTCATGTAACAGTGTCACATGAGGGGACATGTCTTAAAATTTTTTATTTTCTTTCTTTTCTTTATTTAGATGTTTAAAGCTTAAACCAATCTCCCTCTGTGCCTTAGGGAGATTTCTGCTCTCCCGCGCTCATGTGCGAAGGAGTGCAGGCCCCGACTCAAAGAATCCCCTTCCCCCCCCGCCTGCACAGGGAGCGCTCGGTGCTTCTGGGCGCACGTCTTGTTGGGTGGGCCTTAATTGGCCCGCCCACGTAAAATGGCGGCGTGTACCCAATCGGGGGCGGCGATCGGGTTTGCGCCTGTCCCCACCCGCCCCCACACAACCCTCCTGATGGAGGGAAAATTCTCCCCCCAATGTTAATGCAGAGGACTTTGCTGGGTTGACTGAGCAGGATGTATCTTTCTCTTTGGTGTTGCCTCGGTTGATGCTGGGTGGTCCATCCAGCTTTCCTATTGTTCAGTGGTTTGCTACCACTGAGTGATTCGCTAAGTTATTTCACATTGCAGTTAAAAGTAAACCACATTCCTGTGAGTCTGAAGTCACATGTGGGTCAGATCAGGTAAGGGCAGTAGAATTCCTTTCTTAAAGGACATTAGTGAATTGGATGGGTTTTTACAGCAATTTGGTAGTTTCAAGGTCACCGTTACTGAAACTAGCTTTTTATTCCAGATTTATTAATTAATTGAACTTAAATTCCCCCAGCTGTTATAATGGGATTTGAACTCACGTTTCCAATGCATTAGTCTGGGCCTCCTGTAATATTACCATTGCGTTACTGTTCCCATGTAAATCCACTTCATAACATTCCACACAACATTTGTTCATCTCCCTCTATTTATTCTTATCACCCTCAACTTCCTTTCCAAAGAGATATCCTTCCAGCTGTGTTTTTAGAGTTGTGTTATTTGAAGCAGTGTTAAGTGCTTTAACTAGGAGTCTAATCGGCATAATGACTACTCAATGGTAGGAAAATAAAAGCAAAGCTCAAGCTTGAGACTTCTTAAATTCATAATCATGTCTTGTCTTACTGTTAAACTTCCAAGAAAAATAACCTACTTGCATCAATGTGGTCTATTAATCTCAATAATTTAAAGATATCTTTTGTCACATTTCTGGTCTCCTAAATGAATGCAAGTGCATGTGTGAATGTGTTTATGTAACTCACAGTCATCCTGAGCACGCAGCCTGAATCCTCTCCAGCTCATTAATGTTTTTTTAGGAGGAAAGTGTCACTCAAAGCCCTGCATCACAGAATTACACATTTCACCCACTGAATTTTCTTCATCAACTGTTTTGGTAATTCTTTGAGACAACTCAGCAGCTGTGAATGGTGCAATGAATGCATATTAACCAATGAGTTCAATTGGTGCAATCAAATGAGAGCTAAATGAAAATATCATTCATCTCCAATTTATTAACATAAGTGACACTATTTGATATAATTCAACTCTTTGTGATAAGTTTCCAAAGGTTGAAGGAATTATATGTTCTAAGCTTAGAAACTGTAACAGTGTTGAAAGTGAAGGCAGTAGTAGGCAAGAATTTATGGCTGTCATAAGCTTGAACATGAAAGCTCTTCCTTCCATCTCCTGAACCTCTAATACAGAACACTTATTTATACTTGTTCAGTGTGGTTCCCTCTGAGAGTTTTTCAAAAAAGGGAGAAAAAGTTAGAGTGAAAAGCGATCCTTTAATCATTTCTGGGATTCTGAGAAAGGGGACTTTATAAAATACAGGGCATTGCCGGTATATCAGATGTATCTGCTGCTTCTCCATTTTTAGTGGCTAATTTGAAGGCTCTGATTCCTCCAAAAACAGAAAAAGGAGCATTAGTGATATTAAGAAAAAGGAGGCCATTAATGATGAGCTTTTGTACATCATAAATATTTTAATTAAGGTCAGTTAGTAGCCCTGAATCCCATGTCAATGCACAGTCAGTGGAGGTGGGCATGATGCCCATGAGATTGGTTTAATTCTCATTCCAGAGGAAGTTCCAGGGATGTTCTAATTCTAATGTTTTAAGTTTGGTCTCAGCCTATATTGGGTCCATCAGTGGGAAGAACAGGATATTTCTCAAAGGATTGCTGACAATGGATGAGGTCATGGCTGATTTGTAACTTAACTCCATTCACGAGCCTTTGATCCATATTGGCTGATTTCCTTGCTGAATAACAATATGTTGCTCTTGGTCTTGAAAATTTCAATTGTCTCAGCCTTTTGGGGCCAAGGGTTCCAGATATTCAGTACCCTTTGTGTCAAAAATTATCTCTTGATCTCACTTCTGAATGGTCTAGTTTTAATTTTAGAATTGTGTTCACATTCTGGATACACCTGCCAAAGGAAATAGCAAATCTATTCCATCAAATTGTTTTATCATTTTAAACACTTCAATTAGATCACTGTTCAATCTTCTAAACCCAATGGAATAAAACCCAATTTTATGGATCCTGTCTTCATAACGTAACCCTTTAAGCCCTGATATGAATTGGGTGAAGCTGCACTACATCCTTTCCAAGGCTAGTATATCCTCCCCCTAGTTGGATTCTGACTAAGGCTGAGGAAGGAAAACTAGATGGCACACATACTCAATGAATAGTGTTTAAACAGCAAAGATGAAACTGTAAAAGAACCAGGAGTCTAAATAGATTTGATGATGTTAAACATGTCCAACTGAAACAGAGCAGCAATCAATAAAGCTAATTGAATTTTGTCTATCTTACTTGACCCTGAGCTGACACCATATTCTCTTAAGCATAAAATCTGCCTACTTCAACCTACATAAAATGACCTACTCCTGAAACCCTGATACATGCTTTGTTTATCTTAATTCTGACTAAAATATTCCAATTCTTACCTGACCAGACTATCTTCATCCATAAGCTTAAACTCATCCAAAACTCTGCTGTCCCCATATCCTAACTAACACCAAGTCCTGTTCACCCATGACCAATGTGCACTTTGACCTACATTAGATCCTGGTCTACCAGCATCAAATTAAAAATTCTCACCCACATGTTCAAATCTCTCTGTGACCTCACCGTTCTCTACATCGGTTACCTCTGCCTGCCTTATGTCCTTCTGACAGATGTGTGTTCCCAACTCTGGTCTCTTTCTTAGCCTAATATCCCTTCACCCAAATATTGGCTGCTGTACCTTCAGCCATCTCAGCCCTAAGCTCTAGAATTCTCTTACTTAAGATTTTCCCCTCTCTACATCACCGCTCCTCTAAGATGTTTACAATCAAAAATTTATTTTTACAAACATTTAGAAATGAAAAAATGAAAGGTATTTTAAGCTGCAAAGCTTGGGCCCTTATTTGCTGAGATCTGGACGGCAGAACAATGGAGCAGAGTGCAAAGATTTTGGAGTCTGTGCAGGCTATGGCCACTCTCTCCATCTAGCCTTATCTCCACCAGCAGCAGAGAAAAAAGGAGACACATAGGAGCAGCATTTTTAAAAAATTTATTCTTTCATGGGATGTGGGCACAGCTGGCAAGGCCAGCGTTTGATTGCCCATCCCTAACTGCCCTGTTCAGCCATTTCAGAGGGCAGTTAAGAGTCAACCACATTGCTGTGGGTCTGGAGTCACATGTAGGCCACACCAGGTAAGGACAGCAGATTTCTTTCCCTGAAGGATATTAGTGGGTCAGATGGGTTTTAACAACATTCATTTTCACCATTGCTAAAGCAAGCTTTCAATTCCAGATTTTATGAATTGAATTTAAACTTCATTAGCTGCTGTAGTGGGATTTGAAACCATGCCCATAGAGTATTAGTGCGGGCCTCTGGATTACTCATCCAGAGGCAATACCACTAGACCATCATCTCCCTAATGGTACACAGTACCATGACACAACAATCCTTCAAAGCTTTAAAAACCTGCAGGCACCATTATTTCTCTTCATACATTTACAACTGCTCTGGCCATGTTGCTATTTTTGGAAGACCAAATGCTTCGATCCACACTGTCCAGACAAAGCTCTGGGGTCGTGTTTCCACTTCCATACAATTGGTGATCCTGGTGCAAATTGCGCCCAAACTTGCACTAGTTTTAACAAGTACTTATTTCTCGGGCTTCTGCCCAAACTAATCTCCATATCATTAAACATAAAGGGCCTGAACTTCGGTGGAGTGGTAATCAGAGTCAGATTGCCACTCCACTCCTAGCATATTACCTGGGAATCCAGTTGCTCCTTTCTCACCTGACTTTCTGACTCAGACTGGGTGAGAACTGTGTAGTGCAGCAAGTTCCCAAGGCCTTCAGCTGAGGGCTGGAGAGTTGGAGATAAGGAAGCCATGGCTCTTTTTTTATGGCACTAGTGGTCAGTGGGGAGAGGTCAGGTGGTTGGGGGGAGTTTGGGGGTCAGGTGCCCAGTGGGGATGTGGGGGTTGTGTGGTCAGGGGGGGTTGGTTGGTTGGGGGTGTCAGGTGGCTGGGGGGTCGGTTGATCGGTGGGGTCGATGGTCGGGGAGGAGTTGGGTGGTCAGTGGGTGGGTGTTGGGTGGTCGGGGGGGGTCGAATGGCTGGGGGTGTCGGGTGGTCGGTTGATTAGTGGGGTCAATGGTTGGGGGAGGCGTCATGTGGTCAGTGGGGGGTGGTCGGTTGGTCAGGTGGGGGGTCAGTGGGGGGCTGGTCAGTGGCGATGGATCAGGTGATTGGGGGTGTCCTGTGGGGAGAATCGGGGGAGTGTGGGGAATCATGTGAGAGATTGGAGGGTTGGGGTCAGTATTATAGTTACCCAGGAGTTAGAAGTGGTTTTAATTTTTCTAACTTTTCCGGGGTAACTATTCCGGTAAGACAGTCGGAACCATCCAGAGTTTGCAATTTACGTTGGTTCCGTTTGCAAGGCAGTTGCCCAATGGAAGTTTGAACATCCCAGGCAATTACCAAGCAATTGTTACTTGGGATCATCTGGGGGGTGCGTTCCCCAGTGCATCTTTGGGGTAGCCAGTTATGACACCTTGGAGCATGGAAGTTACGGGGCAAATTCTTCCCATTAACCAGTGCAATTGGACAAGGTCCTAGAACATAAATTTTTTTAAAAAAGAATGTTGCTTAAAAAATATTCCTTGATATACTGTATTTAAAATAGTCACTTGGTGCTGTTTTACTAGTATGACTGAAAATTTAATCACAAACAAACATTTTTAATCAGAATGTCTAATCACTCAAGTTGTGAATGACCCAATTTTAAATAACTCAAAATGACTTTTAAAAATATGCAGAATCATATGCTAGTTATCTTGGTGTACATTAGTTAGTTATTTGCTAACTTAAAAGGGATTATATTCAAAAGTTTTTAAAACATTTCCAGTAGTGTCCTTGTGACCAAGGAAAAGCTTGGTTTTTAGAGTCTCCTCAAAGGCCTGCAAACAAGCGCAATGGGGTGATGGTGATGTAATGGTAATGTCACTGGGCTAGTAATCCAGAGTGTTATGAATGTATAATAATTTTCATAATATTTTTCTGGTTTATTGTAAAGTAGGTTTATGGAGATAAGTATAGTTGTCCGTGTGTGATGTAATTACATTTAGAGTCAAATAGACTGTAAGCTTTAATTCATCAAAAGAAGCTAGGTGCTTGACATGCTAATGAGCAAGCATGGATGCTGGCTTAGCATGTACGGTGTGAAGGAAATCTGCATTTTTAAATAAATGAAGGGATATTTGGATTTCAAAGGGATCCCAGTCTGGTTACAACTAGTCAGATAAGCAAGGCTAAGGAATGTGTTTATTTTTCCCAAATGTTACTGACAATGTATAGTGACAACATGAAAGTTTTTATATTATGAGGGAGATACAGTTTCAAAGACATATGATACAATAGAATTTACATATTAAAAAGAGAGAAACATATATAAAGGAGAATAAAAGGCTATGTAGGAAGAGAAGGCCATGTGAGATCTAACAGAAGTGTGTGAAATAGCCTTAATGAAACCTCCAGGATTTGTACATAAGTCTGCTGTCTACTGAAACTGAAGCTGGAGAAAAGCCATTTGGAATTCCACTTTCTGCAGTATTGTGTTAATTTTCTGGATCTGTTTAAAACCTAAAATCTACTTTTGGACCGTTGCCTTAAAGGGAGTCTAACTGGGGGTGAGGCCAATTAGGAATTTTAGGAGTTATTATAGGAGTAATTTGTAGTCTTATGCATGTGCTTGAAATCTTTCATTTTGTTAAGAAATAGTTCAATTTAATTTTTAAAAAAATCTCTACAAGTCTTGGTAGGCTTATTACTTCTGAATTCAGAAGTACGCATCTCGTAATAAATACATATTGCAAAACTGTTGTGATAGAGCAACCAAGTTTCCCCATGGATTTGGTCTGCTTTGCACACATCATCTACTGTGTCATAAGACAGAAGCCCAGGCTAATGCTCTGAGGATATGGGTTCCACCATGGCAACTGGTGGAATTTGAATTTAGTTAATGAAAAAAATCTGGAACTGAAAGCTATTCTCAGTAATGGTGACCACAAAACTATCATAGATTGTTGTAAAAACCCATCTGGACCACTAATGTCCTTCAGGGAAGGAAATCTTCCAGCCTTACCTGGTCTGGCCTACATGTGCCTCCACAACAATGTGGCTGACTCTTAACTGCCCTCTGAAATGACCTAGTAAGCCAATCAGTTTAAGGGCAATTAGGGATAGGCAACAAATGCTGGCTTTGCCAGCGACACCCATATCCCACCAAATAATCTAAAGAAAATTAGTGGAAACTCACCATGCTGTTAATTTGATTGATATATGCGGCCAGTTTTGTGAGACAGGCTGGATTCTAGCACTATGGTTTTAAACGAATGTAGAAGAACGTGGAACCTTGATTTACATTGAATGTAATTTGCATTTAAAATTCCACGATCTTTTATGCTGGTTTTGTCTATTACGGGCAAGTTGCACTGAAAAAGCCAATACTACCTTGTGGAAACTCTACTGTGCCCACACTAATACATTATTTATCTTATTCCCAAGTAATTGATTTCCTGCTCAGTGCCAATGCCCAGACAAATGCAGTTAAAGGAATGACAAAGCTATTAATTTGCTTTTAGATGCCTCAAAAGAGGTATAACTTCAAAATAAAATTCACAATATTGGAAAATCCATCTGAGGCACATTGGAATTTGAAAATGCACCTACATTAATGAAATAAAATTAAGAAATAGCACAACTAGTAAGATAATGGATTTACATTATTTAAAAACATGTAATGGCTTACTTAAAATCTTTCAAACAGAAGGATTACTATCTCTACTGGAATTACATCTATTAAGCAAAAATGTGGTCAATTCATGTTCCATATGCTTATGATATTAAATATGCTTTGAAAAGGCTGTTGGATGCACAGTAAGAAATTAGTCATGGAGAGAACTAAGCTCCTGAGAAAATTTAATATGCTTTGTTTTGTCTTTGACAATTTTTGGAATGTTAAATATCTCCAACAAGACCAGCCTTTATTGCCCTGAGAGTGATGCTGGGCCTTTTCCTTGAACTTCTGTAGCAGTTTGATACAGCTGACTGGCCTTTTTGATTTCATCAGAGGATTAATAATCCAGTGAATGTGAGTTCAAATCTCACTGTGGTACTTTGAAAATTTAATGAAAATCTGAAAATATAAGAAAATGATATAAGTAGAAGTGACCATGAATCTGACGGATTGTCATTAGAAACCTAATTCGTTCAGTTGTGTTCTTTAGGAAAGGATACTTCCTATTTTGCCCTATATGTAACACCAGTCCCACACCAATGTGGTTCATGCTTAACTGCCACTGAACTGGCCTAGCAAGTCATTTACGTTATTTCAAACTGCTACCAATGATTCAAGAAGCAGGTCCACCATCACCTTCACAGGGTAAGTCTAGATAGACAACAAATCCTGGCTTTGTCTGTGACACATGCCGAAAATCAGAAAAAGGATGACTGTAACAATGACAGTTATACAACCTAATGGAGGTTCGCAAAGCTGTGGTGTTAGATCTTCAGGCAAATCAAAGGTTTCCCATAGACTATCAACTGTACCAAAAACCCTGGCCAAACAAGTCATGTTTAATACTAGACCGAAAGATCTGGTTTTAGATAAAGACACAATGGAAGCACATTCTACTAGCAGGAGCAAAATGTTTGTGATGTTTCAACTTTGGTACTGTGTGAGGCATTTTTGATTGATACAGAATGTTGAGGTTATTAGATCAGTCAAATAGACCATATAGGCATGGGCACTAAAAATAAATCAATTTGCATGTTTTACTAATAGCAACTGAATGTATAAGAATGTCTATACACCTATATACTTACAAGTTGGATACCCATCAGGGCCTGCAAACCACTAACCAACCCATTTGAGTTCTCAGTACAGAATTACTGAAACTGAACTTATTCATGCATCTAAATGGACAATGTTAGATTACTTGTTCTGAACCTATCAATTCTGAGAATATGATCTTTGTGTTATATGCTATAACACCAACAGATGGCAATATTGCACCATGTACATTTCATTCTTACTGGAATATGGGTGATGTTTAATTTCTTATCCATAGAGAATAAGACAATTTTTCATGGTTATAAATATCATAATAAACCAAAATAATATCACTGAATCCTAGATATATTTTCTCCAAACTAGCTATAGTTTTTCTTTAACAAATCTTTTGATCCATCTTAAATTGTGTTAACCCCACAGCTCCTGTTTATTTAGCATTCACCTGCGGAATCCTAATGACCTAATCTAAACCATGTGTTAGCCTGTTACACAGAATATATTCTCATAATAGAAAGATACTAATATATTGTTATGTTATTTTTTCTTATTATTTTAAACACTATCCTACAGATGTCTTTCTGTAGTTGACCTTGTGCTCCCAGCATAAACATTGAAATTCTTTTCAAGGTGGGTAATCTCAATCAATTTTTCTCAATCAGTTTATCAACTTAGAACCAAAGAATTATAGAAATTTGTGGCACAGAACAAAGTAATTTGATCCATTGGGTGGAGTTTTATCTTGACAGACCTGCATGCAGTGGGAGGTCAGTAGCAGGGAGGGAACCCACTTCTCTGTCAGAGGGTTTCCTTTTGGCTTTTTAATGCAATTAACATCCCAATTCTGGGATTCCCGACCAATTACAGATTACAGGTTTGATGATGATCTACACACTGTGAATAAAGGATCTTTACTTCAAGGCAGGCATCAGAATGGATGCGGAAAACTTTGCTTGTGACGTCTAGTGCAGGCAAAGACAAGGAAGGAAGACATCGGAAGACTGCTTTCAGTTCATCTGACTCTTCCCTGGAGGTTATGTTAAAGACAGTGGCTCATGTGCACCCTCTACCATCGCACATGCCTTGGTAGATACTGCAGGAGAAATAGCTGGGTTGTCACATAGTAAAGGTGCTGGAGACAGGGTCAGCAGTGGTGAGACCTTTTCAGAGGGCACAGGACACTCTGGGTTTGCTCAGTTGGGCTTGGACGTTGAGCTTTAGGGGTCATGCATGAAAAAGGAATGTGTGGAGCAGCAATGGGAGATGTGTGTGCCACGGTCAGCATTTTGAGAGGCAGTGTACACCCTTGGAGAGGGATTGGAGGAGCCCATCTCTAGCATAAGTGCCATGATGTCTCAGCCGTTTATGTTGACGCCTATCTCCATGGAAAGAGTGGCCAGGGAATCAGACGTGACAGACTACCTAGTGCACGTTGGACCTGACCAATGGTCTGTCTTGGTACTTTACACAGGATGGAGCAAAGCCTTTCCTTGATGGCTCAATGCCTCACTGAGGTGCAGCCAAGTGCCCTCCAGCTTTTGGCTGGCAGAGAGATGCAGGTGGGCCAGGAGAGGGAAGATGGAGAAAGGGCACATGGCAGTGGAGACCATTCTCAAGGCTTCTCATTCCTAACTCCTCCTCCTCCCATTCAGGGCCCACATTCCACCTCCTCCCCCGATGTCTGCCCCAGTCAGCATGAATGCTGGTGGTGCAGCCTTTTCCCGGTCCTTACAGGCTCAAAAACCCAGAGGACATCTGCCGCAGGTATCTTGTGTATCAGAGTAGAGGAATGAGCAGTCTGCCTGCAGCTCTGCTGAAGACACAAAGTAGCACCATGTGGGAGCAATAGGAAGTAGATGAGAATGGTATATTAGTTGCACAAGGAGATTCACTTGGATGTGCATAACAATATTTATGACTCCCAGGATCAGCTGCTGATTTTATGTGGAAGAATCATGGAATCTTAGAATGGTCACAGCTCAGAAGGAAGCCATTTGACCTGTTGTGTCCATGCAGTCCCTCCCTAAGAGCTACTCAGCTATTCCCCATATCCTTGTATTTCTTTTCTCTTTAGATAATCATTCAATTCCCTTTGGAAAGCCGAGATTTAATCTGCCTCCACCGCATTCTCAGGCTATGCATTCTGGATCCTAACCACTCACTGCATAAAAATGTTTTTCCTCATGTTACCTTTCACCCTTTTGTCAATCACCTAAAATCAATGTTCTCTGGATCTTGGCCCTTCCTGCTAGTGAGAACAGTTTCTCCCTATCTGTTCTGTCCAGCCCCTCATGATTTTGAACAACATTATCAAATCTCCCCTCAAACTTCTCTTCTCTAAAGAGAATTGCCCCAGCTTCTCCAATCTATCTACATAATTGAAGTTTCTCTTCCCAGGTACAATTCTCATGAATATCTTTTGCAGCCGTCTAAAAATCCGTGGGAGATATGACTACTGCAGAATGAATGAATCCTTCACCATCTAGGGCAGAGATACATGGCCATCATGGTGGTTGCAAACCAGCTGAACACTGCAGCAGTGGAATCTCTTGAGATTAATGAAACCTCCAGGCTGATCTGAGGGGACATTGATTGCCACATTTGTGCAGTCAATGACTCCCTGTACAGTACCTGTGGGAATCCAGCCACTGCAGCAAAGTCAACAGCCCTCTCTGTTTGACTGGCCTCATCCATGGAAACATGGACATAAGTGGCGGCCTTGGAAAATGAGACATTGATGAGCTGGGGGATATACTTATGGACAGCAGATTGAGAGATCCTGAAGATGTCTTTAGTAGATTCCTGCCAGAGGTGAACAAATTCAGAACTGTGGTGACCTTGATGGCCACTTGCAATGCATGGCCACCCGGTCCTTTTGGAAAGAGGTTGCAGATGTCAGCAATGGCCAGCCTGAACCCCCCTGAGGCACTGCTTCATGTTGAGGCAGTTTGCACTCTGCCTGTATGCTGTGTGCTGGTGCATATTGCCTTAAATGAGCTGGAGCTCTGTGTCCATCCCCTATATCCTGTGGAGTGAAATGTGGCCGTGGAGAATGCAGCTGCTATTGGTATTGCCGCTGTTCCTGGTGCTCCTCGTCAGCAGTCCAGGCTACTGCTGCATCATTTGCTGCCATGCTACAGGTGAGTAAGTCAGACACTGAAGGTGAGTAAATTCCAAGCTAGTTGAAAGTACTTCCAAAAAAGTTGGAAATTATCTTCAAAGTAATCAATTCAGGCTCTCAGAACAAATCCTGCAGAATAAGCCTTTCACTGAGGCAATTTCTCTGTTTAAAGGCTCCCCAGCAGGTCAGTTTCATTGTTCAATGACTCCCTGTTGTGCTCTGACCTTGTTGACTCTGATGAGTTCCACACAGCTTGGGAAACCAGTACTCTGGCTGTTAAAGCCAGAATACTAGATTAAAGTCACTCTAATTGATTCTCTGACTATTTTAATTAGTTACCTGATAGCTCCACAGGGGATTAAACCTGGAACTGAGCAAGATCATGTCAGTTTTCCGGCCTGACACCTCTTTATTGGGCTTTAACACCCCCAGCCCTTTCCTGCACCCAAACCCACCTCTCCTGCTTGCCAGTTAAAATCTTGCCCATTGTATCTGTGCTAGCTGATGAACAATTATCTAGCTTAATCCCACTTTCTAACCCTTGGTCTGTAGTCTTACTGGTTACAAAACTTCAAGTGTATATAAGTATTTCTTAAATGTAATGACTGTCCCTGAGTTCCAGATCCCTACCACCCTCTGGATGAAAAATGTTCTCCTTGACCCTCCTCTAATCCTCCTACCAATTACTTTAAATCGATGTCTCCTCGATATTGATCACTCTGCTACTCTCATTGACCCTGCTTGTTACCTGCACAAAAATTTCAATCAGGTTAGTCAGATATGACCTTCCCTTATCAAATCCATGCTGACTGTCCTTGATTAAGCCATGCCTCTTTAAATGACGATTCGGATGTTTCCAATAATTTTCCCACTACTGAGATTTGGCTGACTGGTTTGTAATAAGCATAAATTGTGGCATATATGTTGACCCGAAGTATAAAGTGACCCTATTTTTCCGGTCCCAAATTCATGTTTTTGCATATGTTGCGTATATAAATTGACCCCCCTCCTGTTTTCAGCCATGACATGCTATACTCACATGAGTAGTCAGCCTCAATTTTACACCCCACAAATACATGTTTTACTTACTGGTTTCCCATAACAGGGCCCAAGGGATCAAGCAGGTGATATGGGCTGTGCTGAGAAGGTGCGCAGGAGTTTAAGGCAGGCCCACTCTTTGTGTTGGATGCCGATGACATTTCAAAAAGGTGACTGTACACACCCACGCTGGCAGATCACTTTTATACTCGTTGACCCCCGTTTTGGGAGAGATTTTTCAAGGTTTCAAAGATCAACTTATACGGCAATATCTACATTACCCAGTCTATCCCTTTCTCCCTTTTTAAACAACGGTACAAAATTAACAGTCCTCTGGCACCACACCAGTTGCCAGGGAGGATTACAAAATGATGGGCAGAGCCTCTACTATTTCCTCCCTTGCTCGTGTTACAGTCCATGATACATCTCAGCAAGGCCTGGTGATTTATCTACTTTCAAAGATGCTAAATCCCTTAATATTTCATCCCTTACTATGTTTATCTCATCCAAGTATTTCACACTCCATCTCCTTAGCTACGACTGCATCTTCTCCCTCTTTGTGAAGACAGATGTAAAATATCTGTTGAGAACCATGCCCACATCTTCCAACTTGACACATAGGTTACCTTTTTCCACTAGGCCCTTCTCTTTTCTTAGTTGTCCCCTTGCTCTTGACATGTTTGGGTTTCCTTGATTTTACTTGTCAATATTTTTTCCTGCTCTTTTTTTGCTTTCCTGATTTCTTTTTTATTTTCACTCCTGCACTTTCTATACTTCTCTAGGCTTTCAGCAATATTGAGTTCTCGGTATGTGGAATGAGCTTCCCTCTTTGTCTTAATCTACCCTGTGTGCTCTTTGACAACCATGGGCTCTAGATTTGGGAGTCACACCCTTTTTCTTTGTGGGAACATATTTGTTCTAAACCCTAACTGTCTCCTTGTTGAATGCCTCTCCCTGCCCTGAACTGATTTACTCAAGAAGCAGATCCAGTCCACCTTTGCTAACTCACATCCCAGCTTAATAAAATTTGCTTCCCCGAACAGAAAACTTTTTACTCCTGGTCTATCTTTGTCCATTTCCACAACTACACTTAATCTAATTGAATTATGATGACTTAACACTCATTGCACTGAAAGTAATGCAAGCTTCGACTATCTTCTGTGGAATTCTGTCAACATACAATGACGCTCCAAACCTAGGCTTTCCTTGTTGGGGTAAACTTGGTGTCCCGGACAGGTTTCTTACTTGAAACAGATAACTTTATTACAGGGTTCTTGTAGAAGCTACATGCTTGAACCAGGTCCATGACTAGAAAACTCTGCCCTTAGATAACCTGCGCTTAGGGCTGATTCATCAGTGCCATCACATGGCCCCTAAAGGAAGTAGGAAAGGTTATACCTACAATCACTGCACTCACCTTTGTCATTCAATTTCAGGCAGCTTCGGGGGTGACAGGAGAGGAAAATAGGCTTTGGGTATCCTAACCCTCAATCTTCATGGATTCCTGATAGATGGTGCAAGTAGTGTTGGGCATCGGGTGTCAATATTAAAAAGCCACTGACACAAGAAAATGGGACAGGGTCAGAGTTGGGTCACACTGGCAGTCAGAAGTTTGACACACTTCTGGTAGGAAACACACCGCAGATGAAAAATTAACTTAAATTAACTCCTTGTGATTGTGAATTAATCACGTGTAGACAAAGATGTCACCCAGAAACGAACATTATTTCTGATGATGGCAACCAAATCCCTGATGAACAGAAGAGGACAAGTTAGGCCAAATACATTTCCTTAGTAACATTTCCTGTTAGTAGCTCAGTGAAACCATTCGTACTGTTTATTTGCTCCTAGCAGCCACATAATGGGCCTAAACTTCCTCAGAGTGGCAGAGTCAGATTGCCACTCCGCTCCTAGTGTTGTACCTCAAATATTTTTCAATCCTACTCACTCAGGCAAGGCAAGATTCAGGCTGTGCAGCAGGTCCTCTGGGACTAGCGTCAAGTGCAGCTCTGTCAGATGCAAGGAGGTCACACTGCCTTTTTTATGGCACTAGCTCCTGTAAACTAGGTAAGTTCAAGGTCCAGCCAAGTTTAAAAGTCCTTGACAGGCCAGGGAGAAGGTAAGTTTAAGAGGTAAATAAATGGGTAGGATTTGAGGGGAGGGGGTGGAGTTGGGGAGGAGATTTTGGGGAGGGTGGCGGGTCAGATTGTTTCTCGGGAGGGGGATTGGGTTGTGCCTCGGGGTGGGGGGGAATTGGGCCATGCTTTGAGCTGGGAGAGTGGGGTCTTGCCTCGGGGCGGGGGTTATGCCTCGGTAGGGGGGTGGGGCAGCGGGGTTGGGTTGGGTTGGGGGGGTGGTTTGGGGCAGGCATTGGGAGGGGATTTGGGTCAGGCCTTGTGGCTGGGGTGGAGGTGCGATTGTTGGTGAGAGTGAGCCTAGGTGGGAAGGGGGGTTGTTGGATGGGGTAAGGTCTCGGGGGTATCGGGTGTTGGGGTGTGTCGGATGGGCATTCGGGACTCGGGGGGTGCGGTCGGGTCTTGGGGGGTGGGTCAGGTCACGGGGGGATTGAGTTGGGCCTCGGGTGGGGGGTGGTGGTGGATCTGGTCGGGCTTTGGCGGGAGTGGGGCGCTCGGCTTGGGCTGGGCCTTGGCGGCAGGGCCAGGTCCGGCCATGGAGGAAAAGGGATTTGGGTCAAGCCAAGCCTCGGTGGGGGTGGGGGCGGGGTCAGGTTGGCCCCCGGGGGAAAAGGGGGTTTGATCGGGTCTGGACTCGGGTTGGGGGTGGCTCAGGTTGGTCTATGGGGGAAAAGGGAGTTGGGTTGGGCCCCACCTCGGTGGGGGGGGGGGGGGGTCATGTTGGGCTGCTGGGGGAGGGGTTTTGAGTTTGATTGGCCCTTGGAGGAGGGAATGGGGGTGAGAGTAGGGCCTGCTCAGGTGGGTGAGGGAGTCAGGCCTGGTGTGGGTGGGGATGCAAGAGTCCCTGTGCTGGGTGGGGAGAATCCGAGAGTTGGGGAGTTCCCGTCAGGGCATGTAGTCCTTTGTGGTGAGCAGAGTCACATGGGGGAGTAATTGGGTGTGTGTGCGGATACCCCTAGGGGATCAGGAGAGTTGGGGAGTCCCGTGAGGGTGAGTAGTCGGGGGTTGGGCAGAGTTCCCTGGGTGTTCGGGGGTGTGGGGGGAGTCCTGTGGCGGTGGGGGGGGGTGGGGGTGTGGGTGGGGGTGGGGTGGTGGGTGGCGTGGTCTGTGACTTTACAATAGTTACCCAGAAAAATTAGAAGAGGTTTTAATTTTTCTAACTTTTTCTGGGTAACTATTGATGTAACCTAGTCGAAACCATCCAAAATTTGCGATTTAAGTCTTATTTTCGGACGGTTCCCAGTGCAGGGTAATTTCCCTGGGGAAGTTTTCACTTCTGGGCAATTGCTGTGCAAACATTATCTGTGAACTTCCGGGTGAGGTTCCCCAAGCGCATCTTTGGGGCTCCCCCCAATACGACGCCTTGGAGCTCAGAAGTTATGGCCCAATGTTTTCTCGTTGGACCTGGTTAAACCCTATTCTTCTACTTTAAAGAAAGAATGAGTTTGTCTAATCTGAGTTCTGAAAGTGTTGAATAAGTGAAAAATCTGAGTAAATACATTGGGCTGCCTCCTGACTTCACATTGTTGAAGTCAATGGAAATGAATGTTGGGAGAGTTTAAACTGGCCTGCTGACTCACCGCTGGCCATTTTACATCATTGCACAAAGCCTAGATCTATCCCAGTATAGGCAGAACTTTTCTCGATGGCAGGGATTCCTGCCCACCATTGGAGACATCAACAGGTACACTTTCCTGCCGATCAGGGCTTCCCTGAAGCCATTTAATGCTCCAAGGAATATTAATTGACTGGAGGTGAGACTTCCATCCCTCACTTGGGTGGAATCCCACCACAGAGAGCTGCCAACAAATCTAATTGGCTGGCAGCTCTGTAGCCCTAGCAGCACCACTGGGAGTGGTGGTCGGTGCAGGAACTACAAGCAGTCCCCAGAGTCAAAGTTCCGGAGCTCCAGGTTCCAGGTATGTCCAGTGTCTCATGGTAGGGAGTGGACGGATGGCCCAGGGGGTGGAATTGGAGTGGGGTTGAGATCTGAAGGGCAGATGGGGAGGAAACAACCAGGAAGCCAAGACCTTGTGGGTTGTGCCCAATCTCAAAAGGGTGCCAGTCATGGAGGCGACCCCCTGTTCCGCATGTGGCCTGAACAGAGTGACCCACAAGGCTTCTCCCCTGTCCATGAACTCCTCACGCAGGCTGTGAGAAGATGCCCTTAAGTGGCCATTAATTGAGTGGGCGGACTGCCTTAGGCTTCGCTCACACCCGATAAAATTATGGGCACGTTAGGAGTGGAAGGACACCCAGGAAATTTTACAGGCCCCTGCAGTTGGGTTGGGTTCTGTAAAATTCTGCCTTATGTAAAAAAAAATGCATTTTTAATATATGTAAACATTCAATTTGGAATTGTGCCATTGCTCTTAGAAATCAAATGTTTTCTAGTTTCACTGAAATATCTAAATGATTCATGAGGAGCAACAGTTTTGTCTGATGAGAAATGACAGTTTTCTGAGGGCACATTGGAACAAGACTAACGCCTATAGCCATAATCATTATTCATATAAGCCTAACAGTTGTGCTAAATTTAAGCCTTCACTGTAGAAACTGGTAGAAAAATATTGAAATGGAGTTGATCAAAATACAAGCAAATGCCTAGCTTTCTGTCTTGTTTCTTGTTTTTTTTTAATAATGCACACAGACTGTTGGCATTGTAGCTGAGCTAACTTTATTGATAACACATTTTCTTAACATGAACACATATCTGCAGTGTCTGAACTCTATCAAGACTGGCTTCAACATGTGCTGTCTGACCTTCAACCCCCAGGTCAGGTGACCCCATATATAGCACAGAGTACTGTATTAGATACTGGAGTCCACAGCCACAATCAGTTACTATCGTGACATTTCCTTTTTTTAAAAGCTTTTATACAACTCAAGCACACAATCTATTCTTTCTCACTCTGTTTTGATCAGCCTGTTTTGTCTTTTACTCATCTCTGTATCTCTGTGGTTTTTTTCACAATTCTTCCACTGGAAGTTCTGAATGGTGACAGAGGTGATTTTGAAGGACAAGGGGCTTTCTCTAGCTCTGTGTCACTATCATCTCTTGGATAGTTTTCAGGACTCTCAGGCTTTGTCTGGTTATCTGTTGCTTCACTGATGCATTCTGGTTTTTGATCTTCAGCTACTCTTCCTGGTTCAGAGCAGGGTTGCGTTTCATTTGTTTTCCGTAAGAATTTCCGGTTTCTCCTATACTGTTGTCCGTTTGGAGTCTGCTCTATGTAAGACTTTGGTTCGCCTGTGATTTCAGTGACAACAGCGGGATTCCAGATCCTTTCATGCTGAATCCTCACTGTCTCTCCCATGTTCAGGTCAGGCAGAGGTCGGGCACCTCAATCAAGGTACTGTTTCTGCTTCTGCTGTCTCAGTTTGAGCAGGTCCTGCACACTGCAGCTCACTGGCTGTGGAAATAACAGTTTGGGTGCAGTTGGAAGCTTAGTTCTTAGTCTTCTCCCCATCAGAAGCTGTGCTGGAGATGATCCAATGCTCTTTGATGGAGTATTCCTGAAATCCAGCAGAGCCAGGTAGGGGTCTCTTCCGTCCGCCTTTGCTGCCTTCAACAGGTGTTTTAAGCTCTCACGGTACGTTCCACCATTCCGTTGGATTCTGGATATTTGGGACTTGACATAGTGTGGCAAAATTCCCAGTCCTGTGAAAATTTGCGAAACTCAGTGCCTGAGAATTGTGGACTGTTATCTGAGATGGGCACTTCAGGTATGCCATGGCGAGCAAAAATTGATTTTAAATGATATGTTACAGTGATGCCCTTACTATCATTTCTCAGCAGCGCAGACTCAAAAAACTTTGAGTAATAATCCATAGCTAGTAGGAATCACTGTTGTCAAATGTGAACAAGTCCACTCCAATTTTCTGCCAGGGCCTCTCTGGAACACTGTGTGTATGAAGTGGTTCTTTTTGATGCGATTTACTGTACTTTTGGTACACTGCACACGCATTCACCATTTCCCCAGTTTGTGCTCCCATTCCGGGCCAATACATTACATCTCGAGCTCTTCTCCTGCATGTTTCTATGCCGAGGTGACTTTCATGTATGTGCTGAAGCATTTCCTTCCTCAGTGTTGCAGGATTTATGATCTTTTCTCCCTTGAAAAGCATTCCTTCTGCTACTTGAAGTTCCTCATGAAAGTTCCAGTATCCTTGTACAGCAGAAGAGGCTCCGCTCCGATGCGTGGGCCAGCCAGTTTGCACAATCTGCTGTAGTTTTCTCAGGGTGGCGTGGTTCTTGGTCACTTCCCTGATCTCATCCAGTTTGGTGACAGCTGCAGGTAAGCTCTTTGTCAGCATGTGAGCCTGTGCTTCCATTTCTCTATCCTCTTCCTTCATGATGGGTAGGTATACACGTGACAGGGTGTCTGCGATGTACATTTCCTTGCCCGGTTTGTATTTAACTCTGACCTGGTACTTCTGCAGACGCATTAGTAATCTTTGGACTCTTGGTGGTGCACAGTTCAGGGGATTTTTAAGTATAGCTTCCAAAGGCTTATGATCAGACTCTACCTCCACGTCTTTGCCATAGAGAAACTGGTGGAAGTGTTCTAGGCCAAACACAATTGCTAGCATTTCTTTCTCTATTTGGGCATATGGCTGCTGTGTTTTAGTAATTGCCTTTGAAGTGTATGCCACTGGTGCCTCATTTTTCAAGACGACATCTCCCAGGCCAGTCTTTGAAGCATCCACTGAGATCTTGACTGGCTGATTGACATCGTAACACTGGTGCCTGGGTTAGTGTTCTCTTCAGGCTGGGCAAAGCTTCCTGGTGACTTTGTTCCCAGTGCCATTCCACATCATTTTGTAGAAGTTCTCTGAGAGGTGCTGTCAGGTCTGACATGTTTGGAATTGTGGTAGTTATGGTTTTATTTAGTCTGTAATATACCTTTCGAATAATGCATGTTAAGGAAGATCACATGATCTTTAGTAACCACTAGAGGAGTAGCCCGGGCTACCTCTGTAGTTAGTAGTGTAGAGATGGGGTTCGAAGTGAAAGGACACATGTAGTTGCTGCTGAGGCCTTTGTTAATAACTTTAAATTTCTGCCTAAGAAGTGTCTGCTGATCAACTCTATCAATAGTACCAACTCAATCACCACTCACAACAAACTGGTGATGAGGATCCACAGGATCCAACAAATTGGTGATGAGGAAAAAACAAGATTAAACAGAAGAAATCAAGTTGAAAAGAAATCGGCACTGTATCCAGTAATTGTAAGTAGAAGTTCAGTTCGAATCGAAGAGGTAATTCCCTTTCAGAATGCTGCAATACAGAAGAATTGATCCTTTCGATCCAGCCATGGATGATTGATCTCATTACATTCAATGCCTTGCGTTCTTTTTCCAAGCAAATGAGATTATGGGGGAAGAGAAGAGGCGGATGATCCTTTTAAGTACATGTGGAAATAAAGCCTACGGCTTGATTCATAGTTTGACAGTGCCCAGTGCCCCAATCTAAAAAATTTTGATGAATTGGCGGACCTCGTGAAGGGTCATTATCAGCCAAAGTCTCTGGTAATGATGCTATTAATGTATATAATATTACTGGAAAATATTTTTCTTTAAAATAGAGGTTTAGTCTGTGGGTGTGTCTTAATTGGATTAAAGCCAGCTAATCTGGGTGCTTTGATGGGTACTAGTTTTGAGTTGTAAGAAAGGTGGAGTACATTTGTACTTTTTTGAATAGAGCTGTCAAGAAGTGGGTGAAATATGGCAACCAGTGAGCAGAGACCAAGCAATTTATATTACTAATAAAATTGGCACTATGAAAGGGGTTTTATCATTAGGAGTGGCTGGTGATACAATGAGAATTTACATTCAATGAGCCGTGCTAGGTATAACTTCAGCAGTTATGTGTGTGCAGAGCAGGGGCAATGTACGATCAAAGTAGCTGTAAGCCTCCAACTGACTCCACAGGAACCTAAGTGAAAGGAACTTCATTTTGAATTCATAATGCGAAAATGCTTTGCCTGGTGTCTGCTTAAAAATCTATGGGTTGCTGTTGCCTTAATGGAGATCAGTTTAGGAATTTGTTAAAAGTTATGATAGTAATAATTTGTAGCCATGTGTATGTATTTAACTTGTGTAAATTAATAAAATGTTTCATTTAGTTTAATATAAAACCTCTTGAAAACTGATGGTCTGATTCCTGAATTTAGAGCTGCATCTCAAACATACCACTTAAAAATATAAGTTATGACAGTTGTTTAAAGTTTCCCTCTGGGATTTTTAAATAGCTCAGCTTTACCAAAAGGCTGTCTTATAACATGATACGAAGGTTCAAGTTTAACTCAAGAAATAGAGCCCCGAATGAGACAGTTGCATGCTATATGGCAAATTTGAAGCAGTTAATAGGACATTGTGAGTTTGGTGCATCTCTAAATGACACGCTCAGAGATCATTTAGTGTACGCTGTGAATGAGGACATGATTCAGAAGAGATTATTGTCCGAAGTGAATTTGGACTTTTAGAAGGTGCTAGAGACAGCGCTGGCCATGGAAAGTGCAGTAAGAGATTCAAAAGCCATACAGGGATCTGGAAACTCCAGCCAAAAAGGGCGCAAAAATACAAGGCTCTGCCGAGAAGCGGGAAACAGCCCAGAAAATGAGAAAAAATGACATAGCAGTGGAAACAAAGAATAATTTCAATAGAGATAGAAACAAGCAGTCTTATAACGACTGGAAGTTTAAAAAAACTAATGTTATTATTGTCACAGAAATGGTCATACAATGAGACAGTGCAAGGAAAGATTCAAGCAGTCTTTTAAACAAAAGAAAAAACCCAGTGAGATCTACAATGTTGAAGAGCCAGAAACAACAAATTCAGATATTTACTCATTGTTTAATCTGAAGGTTGGAAAGACAGAACCAATATTTGTCACAGTGAAAGTAAATGGCAAACCTTTTGGAATGGAAGTGGACAAAGGAGCTTCCACTGCAGTAATTGGGGAACATACTTTCAGATATCTGAATAATGGGGAACATCAATTAAAGTTAGAAGAAACAACTGCCCAATTAAAAATATACATGGGTGAAGGCATCCAGGTCAAAGACATAAGTAGAATAACTGTCCATTATGGAAGCCAGTCAGCAAAGGTACCAGTATTGGTATTGAGAGGCAGAGCATCAAGCCTTCTAGGGTGAAATTGGGTAAGGGAAATCAGCCTTGAGTGACCACTGAGATTCCAAAAGGAAGCTGGAAGCATTCCTGTTTTGGGAAAAGGGGGTGTAAGGACTCAACAACCTATAGAAATGCAGGCTGTCTTTGGCTTAAGACATGGTAGAACAGCAGAAGGAACTCAAAGAGGCCATGCTTGATGACAGAGTTCGAGATGAGGTGAGCAACCTTTGAAAGGAAAAAGAAAACCTGCTGAAAGACCTTCACACGCTACAAGATTCTCTCAGGTCAAAGTTTGTACCATTGGAAAAGTACAAGGAGAAACAGAAAGAATTCAGCACCTCTCTGAATAGTGAGTTGGCAGAGAAGACAGCAATGCTCAATTTTCTAGGAGGCAGCATACAAATATAAAAAAGAGATGGAAGAGTTGAAGAGTCAGTTGCATGAAGTCAAAGAGGCTTTGGAGGCAAAAGTCACAAAATTTTCTAAGGGCAGAATTTTTCATTCCGTGGGCAAGCGCGCCCCTGATGCGAACAGGAGTGAAAAAGTTCACAATGACGTCTGGTGAGCGTCCCAAGAAACTGTTTCAGGCACAGGGATAACAGTTGTGTGAAAGGTGACCTTAACTGTCAATTGAGAAGGTGTGAATGGAACTAAACACTCTAAATCATCAGTGAGCAGTCCAACTTTGACTTTATGATGGAAGGAAGGTCATTGATGAAGCAGCTGAAGATTCTGCCCTGAGGAAGGCCTCTGATGATTGGCTTCTAACAACCACAAGAATCTACTTGTGTTTCAGGTATGACTGTAGCTACTGAAGGATTTTCCCCGAGAACTTCATTGATTTCAACTTTGTTAGTACTGTGGTGCTACACCCAGTTGAAAGATGCCAGATGTGGAAAACTGTTACTTTGACCTATTATCTGGCATTCAGCTCTTGCATCCCTGTCTGTAGCAAATACTTCCCACATCCATACTTCCTGCGATGTTTCAATCATGGCCAAATTCTAAACAATTACAAAAGCCACTGTACTGTGGATTTGTACCTACTGGAAATCGCATAAAGACTGGCCCAGCAAAGTTCACTTAGAATCTTTACTAACTATTCATACCATTAGTCTGATATCCCATCAAAGATGTAATTTACAGTTTCCAATGCACAAATAGCACACATCAGGAACTCAGAAAAGTTTCCTAAGTATTCTAATTCAGCGTACCACCAATATTTTGGCAAGTGATTTATTGTGAAATGGGCCTTTGACCAGAAAGTTTTGGGGCAACAATTAAACATGATATGAATGAAATTTAAAAATTTTTGTTTAATTTTTAATTGCTGTTGGAAACCTCATCCTGCTTGTGGATGAGGTTTCCAAAAAATCCAGACCACTTGGCCTTTTTACTTGCCCGCCAACCGTAAGGTTGGACAGGAAGCAAAAGATTTCATTCAATTGTTACTTTAAAGGCCTTAATAGGCCATGTTAATTGTCATTGGGTGCGTTGCCGACTCCCACGTGCGCCCCCCAATCGCGCACCATTTTACGTTTGAGCGGGTTGGGCATGCGCCTGCCCACTCAGCGAAAAATCCTGCCCTATCTGTTTACACTTGAAGATGATAACGTGTAATCAATTGAAGACCTGCACCTAGCTTGATTTCAGTTGATTATGTGTCCATCTACTTCCATCTGGCCAATTTGTTCCTCTTTGGCATTTCTGTTCTTCTCAATGCTTGGCTAAATTTCCTCCCTCCTTCGACTTGCTATCCATTTAAGAGAAGTGTGCAAAGTCTTCCCTCGCCCATTGTCGATAGATAAACATTCAGCAACCCCCTCCCCCTAACTTGTTTTGCAAATTTCATCCTCTTTTGGGATCGTGTCAGTATGCTCAAACAACATTTGATTTGAGATTCAATACAGCCAAAAATATATTGCATAATTTAACATTGGCAACTTCACAGCTTCTATGTTATAATCTGCTGCCAAGTTCTAAGACCAGTAGCACACGCTAATCATTACATTAGAAGTACTTAAAATTTGGTCTCCTTGCTCTAATTGCCAAATCATTTTACAAATGTTTGGAAAACAAGCAGCAGGAAAAGGCCAACAGCCTTTCCTAAGTAAATGTTGCGTCTTGTGCATCATAGCATATAAAAACTTCCCACCCCACCCAAAAACCTCATAATTTTCTGGAAGAAGCGATAAAGTAGATAAACAACACAAGCCATTTACAGGAAAAGTAAGGAAAATCCCTTTTCAAATCCTTTAGATGGTCACAGCTAATCTAGGAGAATGCCTTGATCCTGATTAATATTAAAACACGAGGAGCTCTCCACCTGAGCCAGAATCTTGTCCAGCTCGCAAGGAATTCAGTGAAATCAGCATTTACCATTCAAGCCAGAGCATGGCTATTCTCTGAGAAAAGAACCACCTCATTAACATCTAATCTAGTTCTGGCTTTATATAACTTCCACATTTGGATGGTATTTTAGACCTGATACCCTCTCCAGCACTGTAAGAGAGCTTCTCAGCAGCAATACTTTCTCCCAATCTTGTTTATCATTATTGAGTATTTAAGAAGTAGATACGCAAATTGCAGAAATGTCCATAACATTTTACAGCTTTCTTAATTCAAAAATTGTCCCTTTTGATTGGACAATTGCAAATATAACCACTATTTAAGAAAGACGAGAAAGAGATCTGTTTGCCTAACAGCTGTTCTGGGGAAGTTAATGGAATCTATAATTAAAGGACAAAGTGACTGAGCACTTAAAGAAATTTGAGCTGATTAGAGAGAGCCAACATGGGTTTGGAAAGGGTAGGTCAGATCCAACAAACTGAATCAAATTTTTTGAATAAGTAACTGAAGAAGTAGACAGGGAAATGTTTATAAATGTATGTTATGTGGGTTTCCATGGGAAAGTGTTAGCTAAACCTTAATTAAAAATAGAGCTCATGGAATTGAAGGCAAACTATTGACCTGGTTATGAGACTGTTTAGCAGTAGAAGATACAGAATAGAAATAATGAATGTGCATTTGAATTGGAAGAAAGCGACCAGTACTATCCCATATGAACATACAAATTAGAAGCAGGAGTAGGCCACCCGGCCCTTCGAGCCTGCTCCGCCATTTAATAAGATCATGGCTGATCTGAATGTAACTTCAACCCCACGTTCCTGCCTACCACCAACAATCTTTCATCCCCTTGTTAATCAAGAAACTATGTAGCTCTGACTTAAAAATATGCAAAGACTCTGCTTCCACCACCTTTTCAGGAAGAGTGTTCCAAAGACGCATAACTCACTGAGAGAAAAATTTCTCCCCATCTCTGTCTTAAATGAGCGACCCTTTATTTATAAACAATGATCCCTAGTTCTAGATTCTCCCACAAGAGGAAACATCCTCTCCACATTCACCCTTCAAGACCCCTCAGGATCTTAAAGGTTTCAATTAAGCCACCTCTTACTCTTCTAAATTCCAGTGATACAATCTTAACCTTTCCAGACTTTCCTCATGAGACAACCCGCCCATTCCTGGTAGTCTAGTAAACCTTCTCTGAACTGTTTCTAATGCATTTGCTTCTTTCTTTAAATAAGGAAACCAGTACTGTACACAATACTGAGATGTGGTCTCACCAATGCCCTGTACAACTGAAGCATAACCTCCCTACTTTTGTAACCAATTCCCCTTACAATAAATGATAGCATTCTATTAGCTTTCCTAACTAGCTGATGTACCGGAATTCTAATCTTCTGTGATTCATGCACTAGGACACCCAGATCCTTTTGAATCTCAGAGCTCACCAATCTCTCACCATTTAGATAATAAGCTTTTTTATTCTTTCTGCCAAAATGAACAATTTCACATTTGCCCACATTATACTCCATTTGCCAGATCTTTCCCCACTCACTTAACCTATCTATGTCACTTGTAGCCTCCTTACATCCTCTTCACAATTTCCTACCTATCTTTGTGCATCAGCAAATTTAGCAACCATTCCTTCGGTCCCTTCATCCAAGTCATTTATATAAATTGTAAAAAGTTGAGGCCCCAGCACTAATCCCTGTGGCACACTACTCATCACATCCTGCCAACCAGAAAAAGACCCATTTATGCCAACTCTCTGCTTCCTGTTAGCTAGCCAATCTTCTATTCATGACAATATGTTAACCCCTACACTATGAGCTTTTATTTTCTGTGATAAAATTGATGTGCCACTTTATCAAACGCTGGAAATCTAAGTACAGTACATCTACAGGTTCCCCTTTATCCACAGCACAAGTGACTCCTTCAAAGAACTCCAATAAATTGGTTAAACATAATTTCCCTTTTACAAAACCATGTTTACTCTGCCTGATTGCCTTGAATTTTTCTAAGCCCTGCTATAACATCCTTAATAATGGCTCTGACATTTTCCCTATGACAGATGTTAGGCTAGCTGGCCTCTTGTTCCTGCTTTCTGTCTCCCTCCTTTTTTGAGTAAAGGAGCTACATTTGCTATTTTCCAATCTAATGGAACTTTCCCTGAATCAAGGGAATTTTGGCAAATTAAAACCAGTGCAACAACTATCTCACTAGCCACTTCTTTCAAGACCTTAGGGTGAAGTCCATCTGGACCTGGGGATTCGTCTGCCCAACAATTTGCTTAGTATCACTTCCCTGGTGCTTGTAATTTTCCAGAGTTCCTCCCTGCCCTTCTATTTCCTGATTTACAGCTATTTCTGGGATGTTACTTGTGTTCTCTATAGTGAAGACTGAAGCAAAATACCTGTTTCATTCATTCTCCATTGTCCTACTTTCCATTATCAATTCCCCAGATACACTTTCTATAGGACCAATGCTCACTTTGTTAACTCTTTTCGTATTTAAATGCCCATAGAAATTCTTATTATCCATTTTTATATTTCTAACTAGCTTTCTCTCATACTCTAATTTTTCTCTTCTTATTAATCTTTTTGTCATTCTTTGCTGTTCTTTATATTCTTTCCAATCTTCTGACCTGCCACCTGTCTTTACCTAGTTATATGCTTTTTCTTTAAGTTTTATACCGTCTTTAACATTTTTAGTTAACCACGGATAGTGGGCCCTCCCCTTGGAATTTTTCTTTCTCATTGGAATGTATCTATTCTGTGTATTCTGAAATATCCCTTTAAATGTCTGCCACTGAACCTCTATTAACATATCCCTTAACCTCATTTGTTAGTTCACTTTAGCTAGCTCTGCTTTCTTGCCCTCATAATTGCCCTTATTTAAGTTTAAAATACTAGTTTTGGACACACTAGTTTCTCCCTCAAAACGAGTGTAAAATTCAATCATATTATGATTGCTGCTACCTAGGGGTGCCTTCACTAGGAGGTTATCAATTAATCCTATCTCATTGCTCAGTGTCAGGTCTAGTATAGCCTGCTCTCTCGTTGGCTCC
Organism: Cetorhinus maximus; assembly: GCF_964194155.1. Taxonomy (NCBI): domain Eukaryota; kingdom Metazoa; phylum Chordata; class Chondrichthyes; order Lamniformes; family Cetorhinidae; genus Cetorhinus; species Cetorhinus maximus. The sequence continues at coordinate 90,806,424 of NC_135885.1, forward strand.
AGGATGTGCTGTTCTAAGAAACTATTCTGAAAACATTCTATGATCTCTTCTTCTATGCTACCTTTGCCCATCTGATTTTTCCAGTCTATATGTGGATTAAAATCCCTCATGATTATTGCTGTACCAAGCCCTCCCATTAACTCTTCTTTTATACTCTGTCCTACTGTGTAGTTACAATTAGGGGACATGTACACCTATCCCACAAGTAACTTCTTGCCTTTATCATTCCTCATCTCAACCCAAACTACTTCTACATTCTGGTTTCCTGAACTTAGGTCAGCCCTCTCTAATTTGTTAATGCCATCATTAAACAACAGAGCTACCCCTCTACCTTTTCCAAACTTCCTGCACTTCCTAAATGTCATGTACCTTTCAATATTCAGTTCCCAATCTATGTCATCCTGTAGCCATGTCTCTGTAATGGCTATCAGATCATACTTATTTATTTCTATTTGCGCTAACAGTTCATCTGTTTAGTTTCGAATGCTACATGCGTTTAGATACAGAGCCTTTAGTTTTGTCCTTTTATTATTTTTGTAGCATCTAACCTTATCTGCCGATTTACACTTAGAATTGTACTCTCTGTCCCTTCCTGTCACAGTCTGTTTATCATTTCCCATATTAATCTCTCTCTCTCTTGCCTTGTCTCTACTCTTTGGTTTACCTCATCTTCCCAAATTTGATCCCTTGCCCCCACTATTCAGTTTGAAACCCTCTCTACTTCCCTAGTTATGTGGCATGCGAGGGCACCAGCCCCAGTACAGTTCAGGTGTAGATGGTCCCAGTGGTACAGATCCCACTTTCCCCAATACTGGCCCCAGTGCCCCACAAACTGGACCCCACTTCTCCCACACCAGTTTTTGAGCCACACATTCATTTCTCTAATCTTATTTGTCCTATGCCAATTTGCACATGGCTCAGGTAATAATCCAGAGATTATGACTTTTGAGATTTGGCTTATTAATTTAGTGCCTAGCTTGTCATACTGACTATGCAGAGCCACCTTCCTCATCCTGCCTATGTCGTTGGTACCTACATGAACCATAACCACTGGATCCTCCCCCTCCCATTGCATGTTCCTCTCCAGCCCTGAGCAGATGTTCCGAACCCTGGCACTAGGCAGGCAACAAAGCCGTCTGGATCTCGTCCTTTGTTACAGAGAACAGTGTCAATCCCCCTCACTATTCTGTCCCCTACTACCACTACATTTCTTTTTGCTCCCCGTACTTGGATGGCTTCCTGTACCACTGGGCCATGGTCAGTTTGCTCATCCACCCTGCAGCCCCCACTCTCATCCTAACAAGCTCAGAGAACCTCAAACCCGTTGGATAATTTCAGAGGCTCTTGCACTCCTACCCTCGGAATTCCCTTACCAGCCTTACTCGCAGTCACACCCTCCTGTCCCTGGCCACTGACCAAATCAGAAGACCCTATCCTAAGTGGTGTGACTGCTTCCTGGTATAAAGCATCCAGGTAACTTTCTCCCTCCCTGATATGTCGCAGAGTCTGCGGCTCAGCCTCCAACTCAATGACTCTGAGCTGAAGTTCCTCAAGCCGTGAACACTTACTGCAGACGTGTTTGCCCTGGATCACGATGTTATCCAGTAGCTCCCACATGCTGCAGCCTTGACACATCACCTGTACTAGCATCCTTAATGTGTTTTAAATAATTACTTAATTATATTAATCACTTATTTATTTTGTTTTCTTATATATTTTATTAACTTTACTACCAACTTGTGTACTATTTTAAACCTTAGGGATAGAATAGAACTGAACCACTTACCAGATACCCACCAAATATGTAGCTCTTTTCCGTCTAATAGAGCAAGAACCAATTTCTATGGGCTGAGAAAGATAGAAAAAGGAAACAAACAGGTTCTTTCCTTCCCTTCACTGAACTCCCCTACCACCAAACTCCAAGTCTTCACTCAGTTAGCTTAGCTGCACTCCATTTGCCCAAAGGATCCCACAAGGATCTATACTGTGGTCTCAGCTATTCACTATATTAATTAATGACTTGGATTACACAATAGAGAGAGATATATCAAGGTTTGTGATGACACAAAATAGGACACAGCAATTAGTATAGACAGAAGCATTAAATTATAAAGAAACATTGTTGGATTAAATGAATGGCAAAACTGGCAGATGAATTTCAGTACAATAAGTGTGAAATCATCTGTTTTGGCCTAAAAAAATCCCAGTACTTTCTAAACAGTGAAAGCTAGGGATAGTGAAGGTCCAAAGAGATTTAGGAGTCCATGTGCACTTATCACTAAAATGTAGTGGTCAAGTACAAAAAAAATCAAAAAGGTTAATGGAACCTTAGTCTTTAAATCTTCCCAATCTCCAAACTCCCTTTCTTTTCCAAAGTCTTTGTACGTGCTATCACTTCCCTCAGTGACACTGGGCAGAATCTTCTGGTAGTGGTGAGGTTGTCTGTGGTGGGACCGGAAATGCGTGGCACATTCACTCAAAAGTGGGACGGCTGGCCATGAGCGATCATGCAGTGGCCAGCCCAAATTAACGATTCATGCTCAAGGAGCCTAGCCAATCATACGGCAAAGGTGGACTTAAATCAGCATCCCCATCACCCACCCGATACCACGCCCTCTCCACCTATTGATCACTGGAACTGTTGCATCCCCATACAAAAGTGGTAATTGTCTGAGCGCAGACAAAGAGTGGCCCCACAGCTCAGCGATGCCTCCCTGTAGATTCTCCTCCAGGCATACAGGAACAATGGGAGGTCCTGTTTCCCAGGGTTGGCAGAAGAAGGCCCTCCCTCCTGCCCTGAGCACTTTTGACCAATGGGGAGCCCTATACTCAGCATCAGCCACATCCTGGACTCCACTCACTGACCGTGCTCAATTCCATATTGGGGTTCACTGCAGAGAACACTTTTTGTTGATGCAGCCATGATGCTGAAACTCACACTGTGACCCTGAAAGTGGAAGCCATCACCCTGCACCCTCCCTCCATAACCCTAAACTCGCACTCTATTACCCTGCCCTGGCCTTCAGTGACCTTTGATCCAGATGCGTGGGAACACCACCGCCTGCAAGTTCTGCTCCAAGCCACACACCATCCTGACTTAGAACTACGTCACCGTTCCTTCACTGTTACTGGGACAAAATCCTGGAACTCCTTAATGGCACTGTGGGTGTACCTACACCACATGGACTGCAGTTTTTCAAGAAACCAGCTCACCACCACCTTCTCAAGGGCAATAAGGCTTGGGCAATAAATACTGGCCTATCCAGTGAAGCGCACATCCCATGAAAGTATAACCATTATCTTTAACCAGCTATTATTGATCATCGAGCTTCCCCTCGGCACAGTCAAACTGGCACCTGTTACCCTTGACCTGCCACCCATCATCCTCAACGTTCTCCTTTTGATTGCCGTCACTCAATCTCAGTCATCAATGCCTCCTCTCCAGTTGTTGAACAAAGCTCCTCATTGAGGAAAAAGCAGCTCTGGCCCACTCCAAATCCACCAGGAAGACTACCTCACTGCTGCACACTACAGTTAAACAGTTGTGAATCTGAAGGCAGATGTTTCTCATTCGCTGATTGCTTCATTGGAAAGGTACATTTAATTCTGGTGAGGTTGTCTTTTAATGAGCATGCATGACATGCAAACGTATTAAAAAGAGAATCCCGGCACTTACCACGGGGAAGCTCGATCTACCATCAATCCGCTGCCAACTAAATTCCGGAGTTTTATCCCACTGTCGAGAAGCTGATTTTTGGCCTCCCACACAATTAAGTGCCCCTTCCCTCCTTGTTTCCTGCTCCCGGGAGCTTCACAAGATTCCACCCATCATCTGAAACATTCCAGCTTGGGATGAAAACTGCCAAGTACCATTCATTCCACGCAAGTAGGCAATGACCCTTTTAAAAAATTGATTCATGGGAAGGGAGAATTGATGGCCAGGCCAGCATTTATTGCCCATCCCTAGTTGCTCTTGAAAAGGTGGTGGTGAGCCACTTTGAATTGCTGCAGCCCATGTGGTTTAGGAAGGAGTTCCAGGATTTTGACCCAGGACAGTAAAGGAACGGCGATATAGTTCCAAATTAGGGTGGTGGAAGGATTGGAGGGGAACTTGCATTGGAGGTGTTCCCATGCATCTGCTACCTCTGCTCCTCTAGAGGTCGCGGTTTTGGAAGGTGCTGTCGAAGGAGCCTAGGTGCACCTTGTAGATGGTACACACTGTTGCCACTGTGCATCAGTGGTGGAGGGAGTGAATGTTTAAGGTGGTGGATGGGATGCCAATCAAGCAGACCACTTTGTCCTAGATGATATTGATCCTCTTGAGTGTTGTTGGAGCTGCACTCATCCAGGCAAGTGGAGAGTATTCCATTACACTCCTGACTTAAGCCTTGTAGATGGTGGACAGGCTTTGGGGAGTCGGGAGGAGTATTTATATGGCTAAACGTCCAGGGCAGAGGGTTAGATTCTCGCTTGTTTGAGATGGTCAATGCCTGGCAAGTTGTGTGGCATGAATGTTACTTAATGATTATTAGTCCTGCCTGAATATTGTCCAGGTCTTGCTGCAAGCAGGCATGGGCTGCTTCATTATCTGAGAAGAATCAAATGGAACTGAACACTGTGCAATCAACTGTGAACATCCCCACTTCTAACCTAATGATGGAGGGAGGGTCATTGATGAAGCAGCTGAAGATAGTTAGGCCTAGGACATAGCCTGAGGAGCTTCTACAGCGAGGTCTTGGAAACTGAAATGATTGACCATCGACAACCCCAACTGTCTTCCTTTGTTCAAGATAAGACTCCAACCAGTGGAAAGTTTTCCCCCTGATTCCCATTGACTTCAATGTTGCCAGGACACCTTGATGACACAGTTAACCAAATGCAGCCTTAATGTCAAAGGCAGTAACTTTTATCTCACCTCTCGAATTCAGCTCTTTTGTCCATGTTTGGGCCAAGGCAGTAGTGAGGACTGGAACCGAATGGCCCTAGCGGAGCCTAAACTGAGCATCAATGAGAAGTCATTGCTGAAAAAGTTACACTTAATAGCACTGTTGACAATACCTTTGATTACTTTGCTGATGAATGAAAATAGACTGATGGGGTGGTAATTAATCAAACTGAATTTGTCCTGCTTTTTCTGGACAGGACAAACCTGGGCAATTTTCCATATTGTTGGGTAGATGCCAATGTTGTAGCTGTACTGGAACAGCTTGGCTAGCAGCATGGCTAGTTCTGGAGTACAATCTTCTGTACTGCAAATGGGTTGTTGTCAGGGTCCATAGCCTTTGCTGCATCCTCTGCCTTCAGCCATTTCTAGATGTCATGTGGCATGAATTGAATTAGCTGAAGACTGGCATCTGGGATCCTCATGAGGAGATCAAGAGAGAGGGTTAAACCACTTCTCCTTGACATTCAAAGACCTTACCATCACTGAATTCCCAGCCATCAACCCCCTGGAGTTCACCTTTTGATAGAAACTGAACTGAACCTGCCATGTAAGTTTTGTGACTACAAGAAAAGGTCAAAGGTTGGATATTCTGTGGCGAGTGACTCTCTACCTAACTCCCCACTGCCTTTCTACCACCTATAAGACACAAGTCAGGAGTGTGATGGAATTCTTTCCACTTGTCAGGAAGATGATAATTCCAACAATCCTCAAGAAACTCAACATCATCCAGGACAAAGCAGCTCACTTGATTGGTGCCCATCAACCACCTTAACAATATTCACAACTTCACTATGGCTACAGTGTTTATCATCTACAAAATGCACTGCTGCAAATTTCCAAGGCTTCTTGGACAACACCTTCCAAGCCTATACGCTCTACCACCTAGTAGGCCAAGGCCAGCAGATGCATGGGAACACCACCACCTCCAATTTCCCCTCCAAGTCACATGCCATTCTTTCATTGTTGTTGGGTCAAAATACTGGATCTCCCATCCTAACTGCACTATGGGAGTACCTACTCTACACAAATTGCAATAGTTCAAGAAGACAGATTACCACTGCCTTCTCCAGGGCAATTGCCAGTCATGCCCACATTCTATGAATGAATAAAAAATATGCACTGTGTCAGTTTCCACATGTGTGCTGATGGCACTCATCACCACCTCTCTCGATCCCTTTCTAAATAGTCACACTGCTTGCCCAAGGAATAGCTGAGCAGAACTTTTTGCCCAAAAAAATATTGAGAAGAGTGAAGCCATTGTCTTCAGTCCCCACTACAAACTCCATTTGTTGGTCACCTATTTTACCTTTCTCCTTGGCAACTGTTTGAGGCTGAACCAGACTGTTCACAACAAGATGAACTCCTGACCACACAGCCACGTTATCACTAAGACGACCTATTTCCACCTCCATAACATTGCCTGACTCCACCCCTACCTCAACTCATCAGCTGCTGAAAACTTCATCCATGCCTTTGTTACCTCTAGACTCAACCATTCCAGCTCTTTTCTAGCCAGCCTTCCACTTTCTATCCTCTGTAAACTTGAAGCCATCTAAAACTCTGCTGCCATTTTCCTAACTCACACCAAGTCTCATTCATCTATCATCCCTGGGCTCGCTGACCTACATTGGCTCTTGGTTAAGGAACACTTCAATTTTAAAATCCTCATGATAGTTTTAAAATCCGCCCCCCTTGCCTCGCCCCTCCCCATCTTTGTAATTTCCTCCAGCCCTACCACCCTCAGAAATATCTGCTCTCCTTCAATTCTGGTCTCTTTTGCATCCCTGATTTTAACTATTCCACCAATGGCTTTCAACTGCCAAGGTCCAAAACTATGGTATTCGATCCCTAAACCTCCCTGCCTCTCTTGCTCATTATGTTCTTTTAAGATGCTCCTTAAAATCTACTTCTTCAACCATGCTTTTGGTCAGCTGCTCTGAAATGTGGCTCAGTGTCAAACTTTGTTTGCTAATGCTCCAGTGAAGCACTTTGGGGCAACTTACTACGCCAGAAGCACTACATAAATACAAGTTGTGGTTATTGTTGTTGGAGATGGCAAGACTATAATGGGGAGGAAGATTTTCTGAAGCTATACATAGTGCTTGTTGAACCACATCTACAGTACTGTGGACAGTTCTGGGCAATGCACCTTAGAAAGGATAGATTACTGTTGGATCGAGTGCAGAGCGTTATCAGGGCTCCAAGGGTTATATTATAAGAAGAGATTATGTCAACTGGGCTTGTGTTCCCTGGACCATAGAAGATCAAGGGGTGATTTGATTGAGGTTTTTAGGATTTTGAAAGGAATCAATAGAGTAGATGGATATTTTTCTGCTGATGGGCAAGTGTGGGGCAAGGAGACACAAAATTAAAATTATAATTAAAATTAAAATCATGCCATTCAGGAGAGAAGTTAGGAAACAACTCTTCAAACAATTATATTGGTTTTAATAACTAGTTTGATAATCAGAACGCAGGAACAGGGAATAGGTTGTTCAGCCTTTTAGCCCTGTTCCACCATTCAGTGAGATCAGCTGATCTATTCCCGAACTCTCTGTAAAACTCTCCCTTACAAACGAGATTAGATGTTAGCTCAGTTCATAAATTTGAATCTGAGATTGATAAATTTTTGCTACTCCAGGGTATTAAGGGAAACGGAACCAAGGCAACTAGATAGAGTTCAAAAATAGATCAGCTGATCTCACTGAGTGATGGAACAGGGCTGAAAGGCTGAATGATCTACATCCTGTTCCTGTGTTCTGATTATCAAACTAGTTATTAAAACCAATATAATTAATGCATGGAAAATTTGGAAAACTTTGAGTTATTATTTTTCATCATTTTTGAGCTGTAAAAATTGAGAATGTAGTAGAGCTTATTGAAATTGTGGTTTAATACTCTACTTCATCAATAGTAAATGCTCACAAATCCTTCCTCCTTTAGATGGCTATGACTGAGTTGTTGTATAGGAAATGATTTCCAATTGCTGTCTGGCAATGCTTAAGGTCTTGTATGATTTATACACAATTCATCAGTGAATTAAATTAACTACAGCAGGTGGCATTTTCATAACAAATACATCGCCACCTACAAAAGCTGTGATGCCACACGTCTTTTGGAACAAATGGAACACTTTTTAATTCACTTGATGATTTATCTGACACAAACCAGCATGCACATTTCTAAAATTAGTGCATGACTGAGGCAAATGAGTTTTACCACCAACTGAATTTCTATTCCTCCAATTCGCACACATCTGAAAGCTCTTTTGCACTTTTTATGCAAAGTTGCAATTGTTAGGAAATAAATTATATCACATGTGGTAAATTTAGGAATTTGTGGGCAATGCTGTGAAATACGCACCACGAAACCTCACTCAAACTTTGCATGTGGCCTTTAGGGAGTGAAGCTGCTGTAGAATAAAGAGCATTTTGAAATGTCATTGAATGACTACAATAGTGTAACATTTATGTTAAAGAACTAGCAATCCAGAGGTTTGCACTAATAATGTGGAGAACTTTGAGTTCGAATCCCACTATGGCTGTTTGAATTTACTTCTTTTAACAAATGAATCTAAAACTAAAAGGCTGGAATCAATAAGAATGACCAAGAAGTTGTTGGATTGTCGTACAAATCCAACTGGTTCAGTAATGTCCTTTATGAAACTTGTAATCCTGACCTTCTCTGGCCTATTTCCCACAAACGACAGGTTTGACTTTTAACTGTCAGCTGAGATTGTCATGCAAGACACTCAGTTATATTGAACTGTTGCAAAAAATATTGAGAAATATAGGGATGTGAAGCAAGCGCTGGTCTTACCAGCAACATAATCAACATCCTGAGAATTTACTTTTAAGAAATACATCATCAAACTCAATTTCTTTTCAACATTTTATTTCTTGAATATGGAGAAAAATAATAGTGCTGCAAACATGACAAGAAAGCCCATTTTATTTAACTAAGGGCATGATTTTTACATCGGTGTGCGGGTGCAATCAGTGGGCCCGGGAGCAGCCAGGGAACGGACTGCCGCCCGCGATCGGACCCCGACCGCGATTTCACGCTGGCTGGCCAGTTAACGGCCAGCCACATAAAACGTGTGCTGAAATGCTCAGTGCTGCCGGGGTGGGGGCGGGAGGAGGGCGGGCGCTGATGCAAGCACGAGCGTGAGGGATCCCGGAATGAAAGCTTCCTAAAGGCAGAGAGCTGCCTCAGGGAGCTGAAGAAGTTAAAACCAATAAATAAAGATTGTAAAATCTGGTAAAAAAATTCCCACGCATCAGAGTCAGTCACCTGAACATGTACATGAGGCAGAATTTTCTGTTCGGCATGTGGGGGCATGCCCTGCATGCCGACGCGTAACATGATGCACGGTGACGTCAGGTGTGCGTCCCGAGGTCATTCCGATCTTCCGTTCGGCAGGTGCGCACTGGAGTCAGCTGCGCATCAGCCGAACTGTCAAAAGCCTGTTAAGGCCATTAATTAACTAATTTACCAAACTGACAGGGCTGCCCGTCCGATCTTAAGGTTGGTGGGCAGGTGAAGAGTCCAGGAGACCTTTGCATTTTTCAAGAAACCTCATCCACGGGCGGAATCAGGTTTCATGACGGGTTTATTAAATTAATAAATATTTTTTAAACATTTGATAAACATGTCCCAGCTCATGTGGCGCTGTCACATGAGGGGACATGTGTAAATGATCTTTCATTTTTTTTTATTTTAAACTTTGAAACTGACCTGAATCTCCCTGAGGCAGCTCCATGCTTCAGAGAGATTTCTGTGCTCTTTCGCGCGCATTCTCCGACTCTCCCTCCATCCCCCACCTGCACAGGCAGTGCTGGGCGCTACTGGGCACACGTCACGCTGGCTGGCCCTTAACTGGCCCACCCACATAAAATGGAGGCGAGCAGCTGATCGCGGGCGGCGATTGGCTCTGCACGCGCCTGCGCCTGCTCCTGCTCCCGACTGGCCCGTGCGACGGGGAGAAAATTCTCCTCATGATGAAAATTCTGTCCATACATTTTTTTTCTATTTAATAACAGAAACCTCACCCCGCCCTTTGATGAGGTCTCATCAAAAGTGCAAAGCCTGCCTCGCAGATTCGCCTGTCCGCCAACCATAAGGTTGGACAGACCAGGAAAAATCGGGGACAATTGGAACTTTAATGGGCTTAATTGCCGTCTTAATTGTTGGTGGACGCCTGCCGACCGAAATATTGCGCAAGCGCAGGGTGACTTCGGGACACTCGCCCGACATAATCACGTGCTATTTCACACTCGGATGGATCAAGCGCGTGCCCACATGTCAAGCTAAAAGTTCTCCCCTATAGCTTTGAAATTACAAATAGGAAGGATTCAAAATAAAGATGTAAAACAAGTAAAAGCAGGTTAGCATTTATTCCCAATATTGCCTGTGGCATTATAGCAGCTAAAGATTGCTCAGAATGAAGTTTCCAGTGGAAAAACAGGTTATTAATGCAGCAAAACATCAATTGTCACGATATTCAAGATTGAACCAGCAATGTAGTGAGGGAGTTGAAATTTCCTTGTTTGTTATTTTTAGCACTGCTTACATGGAATTCCTGTGTGTGGTGTTTTAACAAAATGTTTAAATAAATAGGACCTTTGTTAAAATGACACGCATAGGAGTTTGTGGCAGGCAAGTTATCATATACTAGGAATAGCCCAGAGGCCATTTGAAGCTTTACAAAAAGTCTAAGCAGCATAAACTCTGTGAGGTGCAGGTTAACTGGTAGTGTGCTGATAATGTGAACAAGCTAAATTGTCCTAACTTGTTTGAGCAAGTCTCCCCAGCTTCCTTTATCTCAAATTGTAGGTTCACAATTTTTATCACGCTTGATAGTGTGCAAACTATGTCCTGGGGTTACAATTGACGAGTGAAGGGTGAATGCTTGTAACAACTTGGGCATCCAAGAAACAATCAAGTGTCCAAAAGGAAGTCAAGATGGGGAAAGCACCATAAAATCTTACAGTTGCATGAGTTTCCTTGGGAAAGACCAGGTTATCCTATCCATCACATGTAAAACAGAGTGTGATCATTCAAACATAACAGTCAATGTTAACACACTCAAACCTTCCCATGGTTATGAGTATTAATAAAATGGGTGGCAATGAAGCCAAAAGAATAATAAGTACACGGAATGGTGCCCTAAATTCATTATCCAGAAATGGTTTAGATATGACTAAGAAAAAAGAGTGACTTGCATTAATATAGCACATTTCACAACCTCAAGATGCTCAAAGCACTTGACAGTGAATGAAGTGCTTTTGAAGAATATTCACTGTTGTAATGTAAGGTATCACAGCAGCCAACGTGTATACAGCAAGCCAAAAACAGCAATGTGATAATGACCAAGTAAACTCTATTGGAGCTGTTAGTTGAGGGATAAATACTGGTTAGGGCACTGGAGTGAAGTGTCCTGCACTTTTTCACAATAGTTCCATAATATCTTTAAAAGACTGGCATTTATTTGGTACCTTTAACAATTCAAGGTATCCCCAAAAGCTTTACAGTCAGTGAAGTACGTTTGAACTGTAGCCACTGTTGTAAGAAAGTAGCAGTCAGTTTGTACACAGCAAACCAGAAACAGCAAAGTAATAATGATCAGACAATCCGTCTTTTTCAGTTGATTGAATCTAAATATTGGCCAGAACACATGGGATAATTCCCCTACTGTTTTTTGAAATGGTGCCATGGGATCCTTTGCAACAACCTGAGAGGCCAATAGGTCCTGCATTTGACATCTCATCCAAAAGATGGCTCCTCCAACAGTGCAGCACTTCCTCAGTACTGCATTGAACTGTCAGCCTATATTCTCTGCTCAAATTCCTGGTGTGGAGATGGAGCTCATAACCATATGACTCAGAGCGAGAGTGCCAACACTGCTAAGCCTTGACTTAACAGTCAAGGAAGCGAAGTGGAGAGGAAAATGAGTGAGTAATATTATCAAAGAAACACACATCACTGCAAAGCTACAGTTCCTTACAAGTTATTTTTGAAAGTTAAAAACAATGAGGAAATACGGAACATACTAAATGTAAAAGATTCCACTTTTGGTCAGTATTTTCCTACATCCATGAGGCTTAAGAGGGTAAAACAAAGTAAGAGGAATTGATAGTGCACTTTAAAGTAAATAAAAATGATCTGATAACCATTGTGGCTGCAGGATGACAAGGATTGGGTCCTGACTATTGAGGGGTATATGACCTTCTAGAAGAATAAGAAGCTAGGTAAAAGTGGAGGGGTTGCACTGTTAATCAAGGATGGAATTTGTGCCATAGTTTGAGATGACCTTGGTTCAGGAGATCAGGATGTAGAATTGGTTTGGGTGGAGATGAGGAACAGTAGGGGAAAGAAGTCACTTGTGGGGTGGTCTACAGGCCCCCAACAGTAACCGCAATGTAGGACAAGGTATACAAGAAGAAATATTGGGTGCTTGTGATAAAGGGATGGCAGTAATCATGGGCAACTTTAATCTACATATAAACTGGAAAAATCAGATTGACAGTAGTAGCGTGAATGAAGAGCTCAAGGAACGCTTTCAAGATAGTTTCTTAGAGCAGCACATTCTGGAACCAACCAGAGAGCAGGTTATATTAGACCTGGTATTGTGTAATGTGACAGGATTAATTAATGACCTCAGAGCAAAGGCACCCTTAGGTAGCAGTGACCACAATATGATTGAATTTTAGATCCAGCATGAAAGGGAGAGGAGTGGGTCTAAGACTAGTATTTTAAACTTAAATAAGGACAATTACATGGGCATGAAAGCTCAGCTAGCTGAAGTGAACTGGGACACTAGACTAAGGGATACAGCAAAAGAAAAACAGTGGCAGACATTTAAGAGGATTTTTCAGAATAGACAAGATAAATATATTTCTACTATAAAGAAAAATTCTAAAGGAAGGACCCAGCATCTACATTCCCATCTAACCCCTGTGGTTAACTAAAGAAGTTAGGGAAAGCATCAAACTTAAGGAAAAAGCATATAACTGCGTAAAGATGTGTGTTAGGTCAGATGATTGGTCACATTATAATGAATGGCAGAGAATGACTAAAAGGTTAGCCAGGAGAAAGAAATTAGAGTATGAGAGGAAGTGGGCTGAAAATGTAAAAACAGATAGCAAGAGTTTCTACAGGTATTTAAACAGAAAAAGAGTAATTAAAGAGAGTGTTGGTCCTCAAGAGAGTGCTAATGGAGAGTTAATAGTAGCTAATAAGGAAATGGCAGATGAAATGAACTAATATTTTGCTTCTGTCTTCACTATAGAGGACATAAAAAAAATTCCAATGATAGCTGTAAATCAGGAGGTGGAGGGTAGAGAGGAAGTTGGTGAAATTACAATCACTAGGGAAGCGGTACTGAGCAAACTGATGGAGCTGTGGGCTGACATGTCTCCGGGTCCAGACAGACTTCATCCTAGGGTCTTAAAAGAGGTGACTAATGAAGGAGTAGATGCTTTGGTGTTCATTTTCCAAAATTCCCTAGAACCTGGAAAGGTTCCATCAGACTGGAAAGTAGCAAATCTAACCCCTCTATTCAAGAAGGGAGGGAGGCAGAAAACAGGAAATTATAGGCCAGTTAGCTTGACATCTGTTGTGGGGAAGGTGTTAGAGTCAATAATTAAAAGGTTATTGCTGGGCACTTAGAAAAATACAAGACAGCATGGCTTTGTGAAAGGGAAATCATGTTTCACCAATTTATTAGAGTTCTTTGAAGGAGTAACATGCGTTGTGGATAAATGGGAGCCTATAGATATGGATTTCCAGAAGGCATTTGATAAGGTGCCACACCAAAGGTTATTGCAAAAAATAAAGGCTCATGGTGTAGTGGGTAGCATATTAGCATGGATAGAAGATTGGCTGGCTGGCAGAAAACAAAGAGAATGCCTTTGTCTGATTGGCAGGATGTGACTAGTGGGGTCCCGCAGGGGTCTATGTTGGAGCCTCAACTTTTTACAATTTACATCAATGACTTAGGTGAGGGGAGTAAAGGCATGATAGCTAAATTTGCAGACGACACAAAGATAGGTAGGAAAGTATGTTGTGAAGAAGACATAAGAGGTTGGCAGATGGATATAGATAAGTTGAATGAGTGGGCAAAAATCTGGCAAATGGAGTATAAAGTGGGAAAATGCTAAGTTGTTCACTTTGGCAGGAAAAATAAAAAAGTAGGGCATTAATTAAATGGAGAACGACTGCAGAATTCAGGCATGCAGAGGGATCTAAGCTTTCTTGTGCATGAGTCACAAAAAGTTAGTCTGCAGGTACAGCAAGTAATCAAGAAGGCTAATGGAATGTTATCCTTTATTACGAAAGGAATTGAACATAAAAGTAAGGATGTTATGCTTCAGTTATACAGGGCACTGCTGAGACCTCACCTCGAATACTGTGTGTAGTTTTAGTCTCCTTATTTAAGGAAGGATGCACGTTCTTTGGAGGTGGTTCAGAGGAGGTTTACTAGGTTGATATTTGGAGTGAGCAGGTTGCCTTATGAGGAAAGGTTGGACAGGCTGAGCTTGTTTCCACTGGAGTTTAGAAGAGTGAGGGGTGACTTGATTAAAGTATGTAAGATCCTGAATGGTTTTGACAAGGTGGATGTGGAAAGGATGTTTCCTGTTGTGGGTAAGTCCAGAATTAGGAGGCACTGTTTTAAAATTAGGAGTCGCTGTTATAGGGCAGGGATGAGGAGAATTCTTTTCTCTCAGAGGGTTGCATAACTTTGGAGCTCTCTGAATATTTTTAAGGGAGTGGTAGATAGATTCTTGTCAGGCAAGGGAATCAAAGGTTATCAGGAGTAGATGGGAATGTAGAATTTGAAACACAAATAGATCAGCCATGATCTTATTGAATGGCTGAGCAGGTTCAAGGGGCTGAATGGCCTACTTCTGCCCCTATTTTGTATGTTAGTATAGTGATGGTAGAAGCTCCAATTTCTTTCCATCACATGACTGATCAGTAATCTGAAGGATTTACAAGTTGGTACTCAGCTTGTTTGGCTACATTAAGAATGCGCCTTTCGTGGCCATCAAGTCCTGGAGTGGGGCTCAAACCCAGAGCTTCTAGCTCAGAAGCAGGGACATTGCGCACTGTGCCACAAGGCCTCCCAGATGCTTTTAGACATCTTCAGTTCACTTATTCCAGCTGTGCCATAAGAACATAAGAAAAAGGAGGAGGGGTAGACAATACTGCCCATCGAGCCTGCTCTGCCATTCAACATGGCCATAGTTGATCTTCAGCTTCAACTCCACTTTCCTGCCCGCACCCCATACCACTTGATTCCCTGAGGGACCAAAATCTGTCTATAAATATATTCAATGATGGAGCATCCACAACCCTCTGGGGTAAAGAGTTCCAAAGATTCATAACCATTTAAGTGAAGACATTTCTCCTCATCTCAATTTTAAATTATCCTTCCCTTATCCTGAGTCTGTGCCCCCATGTTTTAGATTCCCCTACCAGGGGAAACAACCTCTCTGTGTCGACTCTGTCAAGCCCCTTCAGAATCTTGTACGTTTCAATGAGATCACCTCTAATTCTTCTAAACTCCAGGTAATATGGCCTCAATTTAGCCTCTCATCATAGGACAACCCTCTCATTCTGTGTTCCTTGCACAATTGCACCCAAGTTCCTCTGAACATCAACATTTACAGGTTTCACCCTTTTAAAATTCTTACAACCAAAGTGCGTAATGTCACATTTCCCCACGCTAAACTCACTTAACCTGTCTATGGGCGAAATTGTCCAGATTCGCATTAAGTGCGGTAGTGGGCAGGAAAAAGAATGTTTTTCCCGCCAGACACAGTGGCGGTTTTTCTCACTGTAACACCCCAATCCTGCCTCAGTAATCATGCATTCCCAGGAAACATGAGTTTCGATGGCAGATGGGCTCTCATTTGCCCGCCTAGCCGCTTCCTCACACCAGGAGCCATATTTAAAGTACAGCCATGCGCACACCTCTCAATGCTTCCAGCCCAAGGATGTAGGAGCCATGGACACTACTTGGAAACCATGTGCGGCCTTGAAGGATGCGTTTGTTGTGGTCGTACACGAACTGCACATTCAGCGAATGGAAGCTTTTTAGGTTGACATATTTGACTGCTTGTTGTGACATCGATCTAAACACCACGTGAGTGCAGTTGATGGCACCCTGAACCTGTGGGAAACCTGAGATCTGGGCAAATCCAATCACTCTTGCATCCGGGCTTTCCTGGTCCCAGGTGAAATGCACAAAGTTGTTGCCTTTGCGAAGATGGCATCCATGACTTCATGGATGCACTTGTGGGTGGAGGCTTGTGATATCCCAAAGAGGTCACCATTGGAGCACTGAAAGGAGCCACTGGTGTTAAAATTGAGCACCGCAGTCAGTTTCATGGCCATGGGCTGTGTATACCCTCCATGTCTCATGGCACCAAATCTTGCAGCAGCTGGCAGATTTGATCGACCAGTTCCCTGGACATGCGCAGTCTTCAGTGACACTGGTTCTCAGTCATCTGCAGGATGAAAGGTGGCATTTATAGGCCCTGGGTCTAGCTAGGCACCAACCAGTGATGGCTTGCTGTGGCTCTTCAGAGGCGTGTGCGATAGCCCCAGCCGTCCTTTCTTCCTGATGGTGCTGCCCCTCCCTCTGTCCAGACAGTTGCCTCGGTCACTCTCTTCTCCTTCGTCTCTGCTCTCTGTTCGCCATGAGGCATACAGCTAGGTCATTAGGCTCCATGCTCCTCATGTACTCCTCTTGCAGGATGAAAGGGAGAGAAGTGTAGGTTAACACAGGTGTACCAAGAACCTCTCTTGGTTAAGTCTGAAGGCCCCCTAACACATGCCAGGGAGCTCTGGCCACCATTTGGATGGCCAGAGTTTAGTGCGCTACATGGCTGCGCAAAACCCTACCCACCTCGCCCCACTCCACCCGACCGATTGGCAGCAGCTTTGCCCATTGGACTGCATGCTGTGCTCTCAGCCCAGGCGCAGGCATTCTCCTAACGCACACTGCAAGGCTGCCCTGTTAGTTTGAACCATGGGGGAGACTGGTCCAAACCTGACTGTGAGGGGGCTGTGAGCACTTCCACTAGTGACTGCTCCACGGCCAGCTTTAGCAAGGAGATTATACAATGCCCAGTTGTCCAACTGTTCTGCAGTCCACTAAAATGATCATTAGTTTGCAGTCTGTGCCTGAGGGGTGAAAGGTTCAGGGGCATTTGGTGGCAATTTGATGCCTCTGCGTTACTTGAGTGAGTGGGCAGATGAGCTAGAGGCCTGACTCCAATCATGTCAATGTGCCTGTGTCTGAACCATCTTAACTGCGGAGGAATGGTCACTTTACACAAGGTTTCCTAATGCGTGTCCGCTTCAATCCCCCCCGACCCCACACGTGCTTGTGCATTACCATCAAATGCAGTGCAACCCTTGCCCCCACCATGTCGCTTCGGTCGCAGTGCAGCCCTTGCCCGCTCCCAACATGCCTCAACCTTGAAGTTCAACAGGCGACCCTTGTGAGTGCTGTGCAACCTTATTATGCACTCACATCCGAGTTCCCCTCAAAGTGCAGCCTGCCAAATGCACACCTTATATATGCTGTTGTGAAACACGCTGGCGTTCAGTCATGCCGATGTGCTTTGATGATCCAGCGTGGGGGAAAGATCTGGCAGGCTGGGCTTATAATGAAATACAGATGTATTACAACAAGGTTGCCAATGCCCGACGGCAGGAAACGCGACCCTCCATTGACGCGTAGAGTGGACAAGTGTAAAAAGATTTCATGATGTTGTGAAACCGATTTTTGGGCTTCTCGCCATATTGTCCACTCATGCCACCAAGCACACCCAACACCAGCAGGCAAGGAAAATTCTACCCTATATCTCTTTATAACCTCTTTGTGTCCTCCTCACAGTTTACATTCCCACCTAGCTTTGTATGGTCAGCAGACTTAGTTACATGACTCTGTCTCTTGGTCTATGCCGTTAATATAACTTACCAGCAATGCCCACATCCCACAAAAGAATTTTAAAAAATAGCATCTAGATGCTTCACATGACTGAATTTCTCCTCTGTTACTTTAGTGAAGTTGTTAACTCATTTACTTTAGATGGCTTAGAGCCTCCCTGAGACAGCAGACAAACGAATTTCAGATAAATATTTTAGTGTTCATGCTGGATTATTCCCACAGCATAATTTCAAATTCATGGAGTTTACTTTATCCTTTGCAGAGATTCTCTCCCAGCACTGATAGGTATGAGTAAATAGTTTTCGAAGGCTATAATTAAGTTCTTTTATGTTTTAGCCTCTTCATTTGAAGAACTTCCTGGTGCAGGGCATAAATCACCATCTCAGTCAGGCACCTTGCGTATTTCTTTTTTGCATTTGTTGAAGTGATGGATGATGTTTTGTTTGTATCTTAAGTCATGTCTTTAATAGTGATGCTTACTGTTTAAGGAAAATTGTCACAAATCTGCTCACTATTTACTTCTGTACTTTGGGCTTTAAAAGAGGATAATGGTACTTTTGAAGATGGATTCTGAGTGGTACTTATTTCTAGTGGACCTACCATATAAATGCTATGACTTACAGGAGCAGATCAGAGGTGAAGTATTCTGTGGCAAGTTGCTTATTTTCTGACTCCCATACACCTCTCTAGCACCTGTAAAGGAAAAGTCAGGAGTGCGATGGAATAGTCTCCACTTGCTTGAATTGGTGCAGGTCCGAAAAACACTCATGAAGCTTGACACTATCTAGGACAAGGAAACCCCAATTGATACACACACCAACTGCTAGCTTAAATATCCATTCTCTCCACCACCAGAATACCTGTGACTGCACGTTGTTAGAAATGACAAAAGCAACTAAACTCCTGTCAAGTGGCAAAGCTCAGGGAGTTGATGTTATCCCAGCTGAGGTCTATGAGGCTGGAGGTCAATGTCTGGTCAAGAAGTTCACTGAACTCTTTCAGTTTATCTGGGAGAAAGGAACCATCCCACAAGAATACAAAGATACCTTCATTGTCCACCTGTACAAGCGGTAAGGATCTTGGCAATCTTGCGACAATCATAGAGGAATTTCAGTCCTCTCCATCGCTGGCAAAATTTTGCCAGAATCCTCCTGAACTGTTTAGTGCAACATCTTGACCAGCTCTTGCTTGGCAGAGAATCAGTGAGGTTTCAGAAAAAGGTCAAGGAACCATTGATATGGTGTTTGCAGTTAGGCAGTGTGACAAAAGTATAATAATTTTCACAATATTTTTCTGGTTATTGTGAAATAAGTTTATGGGTGTAAGTATAGGTGGTTCTTTCTGTGATTTAATTATATTTGGAATCAAGTAGACTGCAAGCTCGAAATCATCAAAAGAAGCTAGGTGTAGAAATGTGCTTGAGATGCTAATGAGTAAACATGGATGGGGTCTTAGCATGTAAGGTGTGAAGGGAATTTGCATTTTTAGATAAGGGAAGGGATTGTTGGATTTCAAAGGGATGTTAATCTGGTTACAACTAGTCAAATATGTAAGGCTAAAGAGTGTGTTTATTTTTCCCAAAGGTTACTGTCGATATGTAATATGAAAGTTTTTATATTATGAGGAAGATACAGTTTCAAAGACATACGGAACAATAGAATTTTCATATTAAAGAGAGGGAAACATATATAAAGGAGAATGAAAGGCTATGCGAAGAGAGGGTCATGTAAGATCTAGCAGCAGTGTGTGAAACAGCCTTCCTTAATACTTGTGATTTTGGGTAATCTGTGAGCCTTGATCAAATATTAGTATTGTTACTTGACCTCAACTCTCAACCACTAGCTCAGATACCCTCACTGTGCCAATGTTAGAGGCCTGTGTAAAATTCAGATCTGTGTATGGTGAGTCAGCAGGAAGCCTGGCCAAAGGGTTAGGAAAGCTCATGTTCAAACTCCCTGGGGGGTGAGGTCTCAGATGAGTTCTGCTCTAGGAGTCTCAGATGAGGATCTCGTTGGGGTGGATGACAGGAAAATGCATGTGATGATACGCACCAAGCTGCTTACTTCATTGACAAACCTGCCAGAGGTCCAATAGTCACCGGCAAGGAGCATGGAGGAATCCAGGCCCATCATGGCACAGACCATCGCACAGGGTTTGAAGCCCATCATTTCCATTGTGAAAGTGTTGGCATTACTGCCAGACTGATCCATGATGGAGTGCCTGTTGGCTGCTGCATTGGCTTCCATTATTGCATAGGCGAAGGCCATCTAATCTTTCAGTGCCCTGGTGAAAGTTCAGACGGAGGTCAGGAGATCCATGGCTGCGGCCATGCAGGCACAGACTGCTGCATCATGGGTGTGGATCTCGGTGCTCAGAGGATGCAGGCTCTAACAGCCGTCCAAAATTTCTGTGCTCCAACAGGTTACTAGGATTCCTGAAGTGCTGCCTCATGGAGTGGTAGGGGCATTATGGAGCATGAACCTGCTGTCCTCTCTCAGGATGACAACATTTGTCCTTCCACCACTACACTCCTCGCTGTTGCTTATCAGCCAGCCAGCCCAGACTGCTGCCATCAATGCTGAGGTGATGCAGTCCGAAGCCAGCCCCTCAAGGCTCAGGACTGCTCGAGGTCGTCTTGCAAGGCTATCTGCAGATGCCCCCTGCCCTGGTGAAAGTCAGCAATTTCCATCAGCCATAATGCAGCCACTAGGTAGCACTGCATAGGAGTGTTAGGTCAGGCAAAGGTACTTTCAAGACAGGCACTTAAGGGATGCACAAGGGTGATATAGTTCTGTTTTATTTTTATATTGTTGATGTGTCGCCTGATAAAACTGTTGAGTGAAGATATTTGCTGTTGCCTTCATCGAATGATGCTGGTCAAGGGGACTTTGTGATGGGGAGGTGGATGGGGATTGTGGATCTATGTTGGGGTGGCAAAATTCCACTTAACTCAAGTGAGGTCTAAAAATATGATCTCTCTCGCTCTGTCCTGTTTGACATGGTTAATGTGGTCTCCTCTCAGCCTCCTCCTCCTTCTGAGGTGGCCTCCGAATGCCTGGAGGCAGTAGCTGAGCTCACAGAAATACCAGGTTGCCGAGGATGTCAGTATAAAATGGACATCCCCTTGTGAGTGTACTGTAGAGTTTCTCCTGTACGATCTAAGCAGCAAACAATTGCTTGAAGAGGCCAATGGCTTGCTCCATGGAGTTTGTGAGTGAGACTGGGGGTGGGGGGGGGGGGGGGGGGGGGGGGGGGTGTGTGGAGTGGAGCTGGTCACACTATGTCTTCCCAAAGACCCTTTGACCTTGCAGGGTGGGATGTCAGAAGGGGGTCATCAGCCATGTGTATCGGGGGTATCCCTTGTCTCTTTACAGCTTTTTCCGGTGTGTCTTGACAGCCCAAAGATGAAGGGCAATGTGGGCTGGCACAGGTTAAATGCGTCATGAGTGCCGACAGGGTAGTGGGCATTTGCTGAAATGAACTTCTTGATGTGGTCACACACCAACAAGTTCAGAGAACGGTTTCCCTTAAACCTCCTGGATCACTCTCCATTGATGTGGGGGCCTGCAGAGCAATGTGTGTGCAGCTGATGGTGCCCTATCCTGGCAAATCCATTCTGGTGTTCTCTCCTCAGGGAGAAGAGGACTAAGTCCCCTCTCCTCAGTGTCTCTGTGGGCCTCCCAATGCATCAATGAATGGCGAACAGATATTACTGCTGTCGTCTGTTCCTGGCTGGAAGCATTCAGTGCCATCGAATGTTAGGACGACTATGATGTTCATGGCCACTGAGAGGGCCATGCTTGCCTTGATTTGAGACTCTAGGTCAGTGTGAAAGACATGACAGAACTCTGTAGTAGTCTCCTCTGAGGATTGCCTCAACACTGCTCCTTATGGCGCTCTTAGAAAACGCTTTGTGGGTAGTGCCTTCTTTGGAGATTTTGTCCTTCCTCCTCACATGTCTTGCTCATTGAACCATAGAAAAGTTACGGGGCAGAACGAGGCCATTCAGCCCATCATGTCTGTGCCGGCCATAAAAGGAGAAAATAGAAGCTAGCCACTCATTTTTAATCCTACTCTCCAGCACCTGGTCCATAGCCTTGCAGGTTACAGCACTTCAGATACATAACCAGGTACCTTTTAAATGAGTTTAGCATTTCAGCCTCAACTACCAATTTAGGAAGTGAATTCCAGACACCCACCGCCCTCTGGATGAAAAAGTTCTTCCACATGTAGTACTTCTATCACCTTAAATCTATGCTCCCTGGTAATTGACCCATCTGCTAGTGGAAACAGGTCTTTCCTGTCTACCCTATCTATGCCCCTCATAGTTTTGTAACCTTAATTTGGTCACCTCTCAGCCTCCTCTATTCTAAAGGAAACAACCCTAGCCTATCCAATCTTTCTTCATAACTGCAATTTTCAAGCCCTGGCAACATTCTTGTAAATCTCCTCTGCACCCTCTCCAGAGCAATTATGTCCTTCCTGTAATGTGGTGACCAGAACCGTACACAAAATTCCAGCTGTGGCCTAACCAGCGTTTTATACAGTTCCATCATTACATCCCTGCTTTTGTATTCAATACCTCATCCAATAAAGGAAAGCATTCCATATGCTTTCTTTACCATCTTATCTGCCTGTCCTGCCACCTTCAGGGACCTTTGGACATGCACTCCAAGGTCTCTCACTTCC
This sequence comes from Cetorhinus maximus, assembly GCF_964194155.1. Classification (NCBI taxonomy): domain Eukaryota; kingdom Metazoa; phylum Chordata; class Chondrichthyes; order Lamniformes; family Cetorhinidae; genus Cetorhinus; species Cetorhinus maximus. The sequence continues at coordinate 90,829,022 of NC_135885.1, forward strand.
TCAGCCCCTCTGAATATCCTCCCGTTTATTGAGTATTCCTTTGCTTTGTTTGCCTTCCCAAAATGCGTTACCTCACACTTCTCTGGATTGAATTCCATTTACCACTTTTCCACCCACTCAACCAAACCATTGATATAATTCTGGAAACAACAGCTATCCTCTTCACTATCAACTATGCAGACAATTTTTGCATCATCTGCAAAGTTCCCAATCATGTCTCCCACATTTAAGTCCAAATCATTAATATATATGACAAACAGCAAGGGCCCCAACACTGAGCCTTGTGGAATGCCACTGGAAACCACTTTCCACTCGCAAAAACATCCATCGACCATTACCCTTCGTTTCCTGTCGCTGAGCCAATTTTGGATCCAACTCACCACCTTCTCCTGTATCCCATGGGATCTCACTTTTCTGACCAGTCTGCCATGTGGGACCTTGTCAAATGTCTTGCTAAAATCCATGTAGACGACATCCACTGCATTACCCTCATCAATCGTCCTTGTTGCTTCCCCCGCAAAATTCTATTAAGTTAATAAGACACGATCTTCCCCTAACAAACCATGCTGACTATCCCTGATCAATCCGTGCCCTTTTAAGTGACAATTTATCCCATCTCTCAGAATTGATTCCAATAATTTGCCAACCACCGAAGTCAAACTGACCAGCCTATAATTTTCTGGATTATCCCTCGCGTCCTTTTCAAATATTAGTATAATTTTCACATACCTCAATCCTCTGGTACCTCGCCTGTACCTACTGAGGATTGGAAAATGATCCTCAGAGCATCCACTAATTCCCCTCTGGCTTCCTTTAACAACCTGGGGTACAATCCATCCGGCCCTGGTGATTTATCCATCTTCAAGGATGCCAGTGCCTCCAGTACTTCCTCTCTCATTATGCTTATTGTATCTAATATTTCGCACTCTTCCTTTTTAACTAGAATGTCTGCATCATCCCTCCTTTTAGTGAAGACAGAGACAAAGTACTCATTGAGAAACCTGCCCACATCTTCTGCATCAACGCATAAGTTACCTTGTATATCTCTGACAGGCTCCACCCTTCCCTTCGTTATCCTCTTGCTCTTAATGTACTGGTAAAACACCTTTGGATATTCTTTGATTTTACCTGCCAATATTTTTTCATATCCTCTCTTTGCTTCCCTAATTTCCTTTTTTACTTTGCCCCTGTACTTTCAATGCTCCTTTAGGCTTTCTACAGTATTAAGCTTTTTGTGACTGTCATAAGCTTTCTTTTTCTGCTTTATCTTAACTAGTACACTTCTAGATAGCCAGGGGCTCTAGATTTGGCAGTACTGCCCTTTTTCTTTGTGGGGACATGTCTACACTGTGCCCATAGAATCTGACTTTTGAATACTTCCCACTGGTCTGTCACTGATTTCCCTTCTAGTAGCTGTAACCAGTCCACTTTTACCAAGGTCACCTCTCAGCTTTGTAAAATTTGTCTTCCTCCAATTTAGAATATTTACTCCTGTTCTATCTTTTTCCTTTTCCATAATGATATTAAATCTAACTGTATTATGATCACTGTCTCCAAAATGGTCCCCCACTGCTACTTTTTCCACTTGGCCAGTTTCATTTCCTAGTACTAAATCTGGAATTGCATCCCCTCTCGTTAGGCTTGTTAAGTGCTGGCTAAAAAAGTTCTCTTGAATGCAGTTCAAGAGTTTTGTGCCCTCTGTGCCCTTCACACTGTTTGCATCCCAATTGATATTAGGGTAGCTGAAGTCCCCAATTACTGTCCTATTGTTTTTGCACTCAGAAATTCGCTACATATTTGCTCTTCTAACTCCCTTCCATTATTTGGGGGTCTATAGTACATCCTAGCAGTGCGGCTGCCCCTTTTTTATTCTGAGCTCAACCAATATGGCCTCATTTGGTGCTTCATTTAGTATATCATCCCTTCTTACAGCTGTAATTATTTCTTTAACCAATAACGCTAAACTCCTACCTTTTTTTTTCCCCTCTCTGTCCTGCCTGAAAACTCTATATCTGAAGCATTGGGACTGGTTCTGGGGAAGGTGGGATGAATGTTGAGCTGCCATTTTTTCCCCTCTTTAAGCCAAATTTCCATTATAGCAATGATATCATGCTGCCACATATCTATCTGTACCCTCAGCTCATTGGCTTTATTTATTATACTCCTTGCATTTAGATATGTACCTTTTAACACTGTGCTGTACACTTTTTAACCTGTGATTCTTCTGTCTTTCAGAGTCACTCACTAATCCTCCATCTTCCGATCCCTGCTCTGAATTTTCTCTCAGGTTCCCAGCCCCCTGTCAATCTAGTTTAAACCATCCGTCCCCCCCAACAGCACTAGCAGATCTCCCTGTAACGACATTCCTCCCAGTCTTATTCAGGTATAGATCCTCCGGCTTGTACAGGTCCCACCTTCCCCAGAACCAGTCCCAAAACTTCAGAAATGTGATGTCCTCCCTCCTACACCAGCTTTCCAGCCACATGTTCAATCGCTCAATTCTCCTATTCCTATACTCTTTAGCACATGGGACCGGGAGTAATCCTGAGATTATTACTTTTGAAATCTTGCTTTTCAATCTCCTTCCTGGCTCCCTGAAACCTGTTTTCAGGACCTCACCCCCTTTCCTACCCAAGTCATTGGTACCAACATGGAGCACGACCTCTGGCTGATCACCCTCCCCAAGGAGAATGCTGCTGCTCCATGGCATCCTTGACACTGGCACCAGGAAGGCAACATACCATCCTGGAGTCACGCCTATGGCCACAGAAACGCCTGTCTGTTCCCCTAATTAATGAATCCCCTATCACTATTGTTCTTCTCCACTTCTTCCTCCCCTCCTGTACAGCAGAACCGCTCGTGGTGCCACAAACCTGGCTCTGACTGCACTCCGAGGAACCGAAGCCCTCACCAATATCCAAAACAGAAAACTGATTGGTGAGCAAGACCCCAGGGGACTCATGCACTACTCGCCTGGTTGCCTTGGACTGCCTGGCGGTCACCCATTCCCGTTCTGTCTCCAGGCTCCTAAGCTGTGACCTCTCTGAACGTGCTTTCCATGTAGCTCCCGGCCTCGCGGATGTGCCACAGTGACTGTAGTAACTGGGGGTATAGCCCTCCTGCTGTCTATCAGGGGTCATGTGATGTTCTGGGAGGTTCCACCCAATGAGCCCTAAGTGCGGGCAACCCAGGGGGGTGGGGCTTCCTGATGAGAGTCCTGATTGAGCATGTAGCATCTGAAAAGCTCTTTGTAACAAAGTTTATCCGTTTCTTGTTGAAACCAGTCCGCTCTGTCGAGTCATTACATTTGGTGACGAGGGTAAAATAGCTCCGACGCTGCATCTCTCCTGGTTAGCGTGAGTATATTGAATCTTAAGAAAAAAAAGACTACTCACCAGTGATGCCAGGCTTCGACAGAATTGATCCTTAGGAAGTAACTATAGAAGACAGGAGCCAGTATGTAGAGCACCTCGGGTTTTATTTCGTGGCAAACAAAATTACTGCAGAGGAAAAGCAGAGTGTATGTGGCAGTAAAACATACAAACTCATTCGCAACCTGACGGCACCGAGTGCACCCAATTCTAAGTCCTATAATGAATTAGCAGACCTCATGAAAACACACTTCCAGCCGTCACCATCCCCAATAATGCAGCGTTTTAAACTTAATTCCAGAGTTAGGGCCCCGGGAGAGTCCATTGCAACCTATGTAACAAACCTGAAGCACTTGACAGAACACTGCGACTTCAGGGACACATTAAATGACACGGTGCGGGACCAATTAGTTTGTGGAGTTCAGGACGGCGCCATTCAGCTCCATTTACTCACCGAGCTTGACACCGACTTTAAGCGCACCCTAGAAATCTCCCTTGCAAAAGAAAGTGCGGCAAAAGACGTGCAGGCTTTGCAACACATACAACTTGGCACCGTTCTTCATGTGGGACAGGAACCTATCTCCAGAGGTGGCACGAATATCGAAGTGAGATGCAATGTCCGCTGTTAGAAACATGAAAAGTCCCAGCAGCGACTTTGAGATTAAGTTGTTATAGATGTGGAGGTAACCACGTACCGGACACCTGTAATTTCAAGGAGGCAGAATGCCATTACTGCCAAAAGAAAGGGCACGTAGCAAGGCAATGTCAGGCAAAGTCGAAACAGCCCACAAAGCAGCAAACCAACATGACTGAATAAAAGAATACAGCAGAACCACACCGATGTTTATTCCCTGTATAATGTAACCATTGTGAAAACGGAACCTATCACTGCCACAATCCAAGTTAATGAGAAGCCACTAATAATGGAGGTGGATATATGTGGATCCTCAGGCAACACCACATTTCTTTGAGGCCAGGCCTGTGCCTTATGTGTTGAAGGAGAAGGCGGATGCAGACTGTGCCGTTTAGAAAAGTGGGAGGTCATCCAACCTGTCCAATTTTCGGAGTGGGCAGCATCCATAGTTCCAGTGGTTAAGCCTGACCAAGCCATATGCATTTGTGGGGACTATAAATTGATCGTCAACAAGGCAGCAAAACTAGACAAGTACCCTTTTCCGAGGATAGACCACTTAAATGCAAAGCTGGCTGGTGGTAAGTCCTATACAAAATTGGATGTGAGTCACGCCTACCAGCAATTAGGACTGGATAGCACATCGAGAGAATGCGTGACTATTAACATACACAAGGGTCTTTATCAGTACACTCGTCTACCCTTTGGAGTATCGCTGCATGCACTTTCTTCCAGAGAACAATGGAGAGTCTTTTGCAAGGGCTTGGCAAGGAGTGGTAGTATACCTAGATAATGTTCTGATCACAGAGTCAACTGAGACTGAGCACTTGGCCAACCTGGAGGAGGTGCTAAGACGGTTCATGGAAGCCGTCATATGGTTAAAGAAAGAAAAATGCACATTTCATGTGCCAGAAGATACTTTCCTGGTCACAGGATGGATGCCATGGATTTGAATCTGGTAGAAGAGAACGTTCAGGCAATAAAAGATGCACCCTCACTATACAATGTAACCAAATTCAAGTCCTTCCTGCGTAAGATCAACTACTATAGCTGCTTCTTACCTAACTTATCAATTGTGTTGGCACCATTGCACATGTTATTGAAAAACGAATCATTGTTGGTCATGGAATTCGCAACAGGAAGAAGCCTGCGTGAAAGTAAAGAAACTATTGTATTTGTCATGTTTACGTCATTGGTACACTACGACCCATCAAAATAGTTGGTATTAACATGTGATGCCTCTCCTTATGGTTTAGGAGCCATGTTATCATGTGGAATGGAAAATGGATCAGAAAGGTCCATTGGCTATGTCTCGAGAACCCTTTCCACAGCTGAGAAGGGTTATTAACAGCCAGAAAAGAAGGTTTATTGGTGGTATTCGGGGTGAAAAAATTCCTACACTTCACCATTGTGTCAGACCATAAACCATTAATGAGTTTATTCAGTGAGGATAAGGCCATTCTGCCAATAGCATCAACAAGAACACAATGTTGGGCTCTGATATTATCTGCGTCTGAGTATACTTTTATGTACCGTCCTGGCTTACACATTGCAAATGCGGATGCACTTAGTCATCTCCCATTACCAGATAGCATTATACATGCTCATGTTCCACAAGAGGTTTTGCTATCACTGAATTTCTTGGATTCTTCACCCATGTGTGCAAAGCGAATTATAAATTGGATGAACAGAGATCCAAAAATTGTTGAAAGTCAGAGACTTTGTTTTGCAAGGGTGGTCAAATTAGCTTGTGTCTGAAGATTTGAGATCATTCCATGCCAGAACCACAGAGTTAAGCTGTCAAGATTGAATTTTGTTGTGGGGATCAAGAGATTTTGTCCTATCATAAGGTAGAGAACCACTCTTGACAGAGCTTCACAGTGCACATCCAGGCATATCAAAGATGATAATGCTTGTGCAAAGTTATGTCTGGTGGCCAGGTATTGACAGTGACATTGAAAGCATGTTGTCAAGTTTCCTGTTTCATCTCCCCCACATCCATGGGAGTGGCCTAGTCGACCCTGGGTTAGATTATATATCGATTATGTAGCCCCATTCTTAGGTACCATGTTTTTGTTGATTGTAGATTCATATTCTAAATGGCTGGACGTAAACAAAGTCAAATCGCCAACATCGAACATAACTATCGACAAGCTGCATCATTGTTTTAACTTACATGGCCTACCTGAAACTGTCATTTCTGATAATGGTACAGCCTTTACCAGCACAGAGTTTCAGAAATTGATGATCTGAATGGAATCCGCCATATAAAAACAGACCCTTGACATCCCTGATCGAATGGTTTAGCCTCAAGAGCTGTACAAACTTTCAACTCTGGTATGAAAAGGTTATCAGAAGGTACTCTGGAATCTCGACTTTCCGCTTTCTTTTCAGTTATGGTGCAACATCACATTTGAATACAGGTTCAACACCATCTGAATTATTGATGAAAAGCTGCCTAGGTACACGGTTAAGCCTGGTGTTTCCAAATTTAGAGGGGAAGGTAGAGCAGAATCAGAGTAATCAAAAATTGAACCATGACATACAAAGCAAAGCTCGCACATTCAATGTAGGTGACACAGTATTCGTGCGAGATTTTGGAAGTGGACTTTGCTGAGCTCCTGGAGCCATTGTCTCAGAGACTGGTCCATTATCTTTCCAAGTACAAAGTGGAAGATAGAATCATCTGTAAGCACGTATATCATATTCGTGCTAGAGAGACATTCCAACAACCAACTATACTGCCTGCGATTAACGCCAAACTGCCAATTCCTGAGGTAACCAATCGACCTAGAATAGACATGCCTGATGTCTCTGTAGAATTGCCAAACCCTGAACTGCCACTTTCTAATGATATTTGTCATGCTGCAGTTCCAGGTCCTATTGATCCTGTTGAGGAACCTCAAGTGATAGAGCTATGCCCCTCTAGCCATATAAGGAGAGCTCCTCAGAGACTTGATCTTTAATCATCGAAAGTTGTATATATGTATATGTTGTTGGATATTCAAATATTTCTCTGTAAATAGAAATTGTGAAAAATTAAAGGGAGAAGAAATGTAGTTACTGAGAGTATAGCCCCTCCTGCTGTTTATCAGGGATCTTGTGATGTTCTGGAAGGCTCTGACCAATGAGCCCTAAGCGCGGGCAACTCATGGAGGTGGGGCTTCCTGAAAAGAGTCCTGGTCGAGCATGTAGCACCTGAAAAGCTCTCTGTAACAAAGTTTATCTGTTTCTTCTTGAAACATGTCTGAACCGTCGATTCATTACAGTGACTCCACCCGCCACTGAATCTCTGAAGCCCGGAGTTCAAGGTTCTGCAGCTGGCAGCCCTTCCTGCACTTGTGGTCGTCAAGGATACTGGTAGTGACCACGACTTCCCACATATTACAGGACACACGTTCCACATGACTGAGGTGCCCTGCCATTGCTTCAATTTACTTCCCTTATGTTAACTTTATTTTACTATGGTTTACTTATACTGCTTTAGTTTACCTGGCCTTGGCTTAACTATATTTCCCTATTGCTTGTGTTTCTTACTGAAATCTAAGTAGCTCCTTCTTCTAAGAAGAATGTGTTTTTCTAATTTTCAGTTATTTGAACACCCTCCCCCACAGTAGTTTCTCACCAACTGATGAACTTGTGTTCATCCTGTGATGTCACTCTTGGATGTTTTCAAAACTCAGCTGTCTCATGCAGCTTTTCAACTACTGGTCTCCTGCAGACTGAGAAAAATAGAGAAAGATAAAAAAAAGAACACCTCCCTTCCCTCCTCCCTGAACTCCTTTCTCACCAAACTTGCAGCAATTCCACTCTGTAGCAGTGCACTCTGTGACCAGGCAGTTAAGCTTTCTTATTTGCACTGCTGAGATTCAAATGAATCTCCTATCTGGCAGTCACAGAACCAGATTAGGCCAGTTCCTTAATTTGCTGATCTCACCTGCTCTCCAGAAGCGGGCTGGATTTGCTTGAATAGCCCTGCCCAAACCTTGAAGAAACTTAAAACTTAAAAAACAGTAAATTTAAGTAAAATGCTGAATTGCAAGCAAGCAGTACTAGATTTTATAAAAGATTAACCCTTCTCAACAAACTTGCAGCAATTCTATTCTGTAACAGTGCACTCCGTTGCAGACTGACTTATACTTTTCCCTCATAGCTATGGTCTTTCCTCCTCTTTATGAAGAAGTCATACGGACTTGAAACATTTCTCCACAGATGCTGCCAGACCTGCTGAGTTTTTCCAGCATTTTCTGTTTTTATTTCAGATATCCAACATCTGCAGTATTTTGCTTTTATCTAAGGTTTTTCCTTTTTTGCTCCAGTAACTCACCACAATACTTCTAAAAACTTTGCCTTGGCAAAAGTGAGTCAAAAGCACTTCAACTGCAACTTGATGAATAACACTTTAAATAGCCCCAGAACAAGGCTCATTTTGCTTCATAATGCTTGTTGTTTCAGGAGTGATTAACAAAGATGTCACCTGCACATTCATCGACCAAATTTGGTATTCTGGTGTTACATCAGCCCGTTCAGGTCACTGATATGATTGTGTCCATTCAAGGTCTTCAACCCCACACACAGGGGCACACCTCCATAGCTGCTGCGTAACTGAATTTCAGACCCACCACCTCAATGCACCTAGTGCCTTCGATGGAAACTTCACACAGCCTGAAACCTAACAGCCTGAAGCAAACAGCTACATTAGCAACAAATCGAAGCAGGTGTGGGGAAAAATATCCTGATGATATCCTGGATTCCATGCCATTTAATTGATTTTCCAACAGTCGAGTCCCTGCCCAAACTCAGCCCATTTTGAAGGCCACCTTCTTCTGTTAATGGACTGACGGAGGGCAGTCACCTATCCCAAAAGTATTCGGATTGCATCAATTCCACATGGTCATTTTCCACTTCCGATCTGTAGGATGTCCAAGTGAAATGGGCATCCAGGTTGCAAGGTATGAGTGAGAATTATGCAGGTTATGAGAAGGAAACATCTATTTTATCTCCATAAAATGTTTTAATTCTTTTTCTGCATTACACTTAAATCAGGGCAGGAATCAGACTGTTGTAGGACCAAGGCAAGCAGCAAACTGCCCTGAACTTGGCAGCAGGAGGCTCAAACAATCCTAACTCTCAGGATACCCACCCAATAACTTGCCCAAGGCCTATTCCAAACAGAAATGCCCCACAGTCACAAATCTGCTCTAGGTTTTCAGATGTCTCCTTTCCGTTGAAGTTCCATGAAAGATTGGGTGAATCCTTGCAGAAATTCCAGGCACACAATTCTACTTGAATCTGCCTCAGAACCTTTCCAGTCCAAGTCACATCACATGCAATCATTATATCCACATAGTTGATGCTGTGCGTAAGAACTCTAATAACAGATATTCTAGAGTATAAATTTGTTCCGAGTAGTAGCTAGGAATTCAGGAACAGGAATAGGCCATTCAGCCCCTCAAGCCTGTTCCACTATTCAATTAGATCATGGTCAATCTGTACCTCAATCCCATTTGCCTGACTTTAATCTATATCCCTTGATACACTGACCTCACAGAAGTATATTGATTTCAGTCTTGAACATTTCAATTAGACCAGCAACAACTATATTTTGGGAGAGATTTTTAGATTTCTACTGCCCTTTGTGTGAAAAAGTGCTTCCCGCTTTCATTCCTGAATGGCTGGCTCTAATTTGAAGATTGCACACCTTGTTCTGGACTTCTCCAACAGAGGAAATACCTCATTTGTATCTAGCTAATTGATACCTTCCATAATTTTAAACTACTCCAATAGATCACCCCTCAATCTTTTAAACTCAAGGCTATACAAAATAGGTTTATGTAATCTGTTTTCATAATTTAACCCTTTAAGTTACAGTTTCATTTTGGTGAATCTGTGATGTAACTCTCCAATGTTTATACATTTTTTCCTGAAATGTGGTGTCCAAAACTGAACAGTCCTCAACGTGGTGCATGACCAAGCCTCTGTACAACTGAATCAGGATTGAGGAAGACCGGGAAATGGAGTCATGGAATGGGTGTATCGGGGAATGAGGGACACTAGGGACTGGGAAGTTGGGGGTCAGGAATGGAAGTTTAAGAGGGAGTGCGAGAGGGGTCTAGGGAATCGGAGCCGATACTGTAGTCAGCATTTCCTGTAGAGCCAGGAGCTTTGGAAGCAGCAATGTGGTGAGTAGCATCAGTGCTGAGAGAGAAGTAACCAGTAAATGAGTGAGTGAAACCTAGGGACCTTATTACATATGAACTTACATACAAACATATGAATTAGGAGCAGGTGTAGACCATTCGGCCCCTCAAGCCTGCACTGCCATTCAATAAGATCATGGCTGATCTGATTGTGGCCTCAATGCCATTATCCTGCCTACCCTGATACTCTTTGATTCCCTTGTTAGTCAAGAATTTATCTACTTCTGCTTTAAAAATATTCAATGGCCCTACCTCTGCCACTCTCTAGGAAAGGAGTTCCATAGACTTAGGACTCTCTGAGAGAAAAAAAGTTCTCCTAATCTCTGTCTTAAATGGGAGACCTCTTATTTTTAAACTATGTCCCCTAGTTCTGGTTCTCCCACGGGGGAAATATCTTCTCAGCATTCACCCAGTTAAGTCCCCTCAGTATCTTATATGTTTCAATAAGATCACCTCTCATTCTTCAAAACTCCAATGGATACAGGCCCAGCCTGTCCAACCTTTCCTCATAAAAAACACCCCTCATTCCTGTAATTGGTCAAGTGAACCTTTTCTGAACTGCTTCGAATGCAACTAAGTCCTTTCCTAAATATGGAGGCTGAAACTGTACACAGTACTCCAGATGTGGTCTCACCAACAGCCTGTACAACTGTAGCAAAACGCCCCTACTTTTATATTCCATTCCTCTTGCAATAAATAACAACATTCCATTTGCCTTCCTAATCACTTGCTGCACCTGCAAACTAACCGCTTGTGATTCATGTACCAGGGCACTCAGATCCCTCTGTACCTCAGAGTTCTGCAATCTCTCTCTATTTAGATAATATGCTGCTTTTCTATTCTTCCTGCCAAAATAGATCAGTTCACATTTTCCCACATTATACTCCATCTGCCAAATTTTTGCCCACTCACTTAGCCTATCTCGATCCCTTTGCAGACTCCTAATGTCCTCTTCACAATTTACATTCTTACCTATCTTTGTGTCATCAGCAAATTTAACAACGATACATTCGGTCCCTTCATCCAAATCAAAGTTGCTAGTTATTTCCCCAAAGAACCCTCGTAAATTAGTCAACACAATTTCCTTTTTAAAAACTCTCTCCTCCATCCCCACCCCCTTTTTTCCAATAATTAATATATATTTTTCCTTCCCCACCTATTTCGATTATTTTTAAATGTATTTCCATCCATTGTTTTATCTCTACCTTTTAGCCTATTTCGATCCCTTCCCCCCACCCCACCCCCACTAGGGCTATCTGTACCTTGCTCGTCCTGCTTTCTACCCTTAATGTCAACAATTAGCACATTCCTTAGATAATATCACCACCGTCAACACCTCTTTGTCCTTTTGTCTATGACATCTTTTGGCAATCTCCACCTATCACTGGCCCTCTAACCAGCTCTACCTGTCCCACCCCATATTCTGACTTTTCTTTTCTCATTATTCTTTTGGTCATTCTTTGCTGTTATTTTATTCTGCCCAATATCCTGACCTGCCTCTAATCTTCGTGGAGTTGCATGCTTTTTCTTTCAATTTGATACTATCTTTAACTTCCACGGCTGGCGCATCCTTTCCCTAGAGTTTTTCCTTCCCACTCAAATGTATCTTTGCTGAGTGTTTTGAAATATCTCCATAAATGTCTGCCATTGCATCTCTACTGACCTATCCCTTAACCTAATTTTCCAGTCCTTTTCAGCCAGCCAAAGGTAAAAGGTATTGTAGGTAAATAGTGAAAGATTGATTCTTCTGGTAGGTGAATGGAGAACAAAGGGATGGAGACTAGGGCCAGAATCTTTTGCTCATTGGGTGGGCTCCAGCCCGAACCAAATGAGCGTAAAATGGCGCGCGATGATGTTGGGCGAGCGTCCTGACGTCATCTCGCACTTGCGGGATATTTTGGTTGGCGGGCATGTGCGGGAGTCGGCAGCACATCCACCGACAATTATAAGGTTTATTAAGGCCATTAAAGTCATAATTAAAAGAAATTTTTTGTTGCCCGTCCAACCTTACGGTTGGCGGCCAGGCGAAAAGACCAAATGGCCTCTGGATTTTTTTCACGGGCAGGATGAGGTTTTCCAACAGTAATTAAAGGTTAAATTAAAATTGTAACATTTCATTAATAATATGTCACTGCTCATGTGGCAGAGTTACATGAGGGAACATGTTATTTTAAACATTTTTAAGTTCTTTATTTTTAATTTTCAAAAATCTGTACCTCCCTGAGGCAGCTCTGTTCCACAGGGAGCTTTTCCTGTGAGCACCCACGCGCATGTATGAAGTTCCCTGCTCGCCTTCCTCCCCCACCCCCTGCCACAGAGGCAGCGCTGAGCACTGCAGTCAGCGTTTCATGTTGGCAGGCCTTAATTGTCCCGTCAGAGTGAAAGCGCGTTCATGACCCAATTGTGGACGGTGGTTGGATTCCCCGCCGAGCCCGCCCGACAGGATTCTTACTGGAATAACCAAGTGGGGAGGGAAAAGGAAGATTGTTCATTAATTTAGGGAATGCCATGACACATGCAGCTATTGAAGTAGAGACCAGAACATAATTTAAAAGGTAATAGGATTAATATTTGGAAATGAGGAACATAAAGAATCTGGGGGCATTGGGGCCAGATGAATTTCTACCACACGGCTTCAAGGCTGGATCAAGTTGTCTAAAACTTTGCTATCTCAAATACCCATATGTATGAATGATTGTAAAGTGTGTCTTGTACAGTAGCACTGACAGTCATACAACTTGCATTTTTTTTTTGTTTGTTGTTAAACTGACTAAAAAGAGAAAACATATGCTAAATTTATTTTTATGGATTTGTGGAGATATTCACCCATTGCCCTATTCCTACTTTTAACACTGATTTTATTCCTTCTTTTGGTGTATTGAGATATAAAAAGGTTTCCTAATTAGATATATAAATGGAAGGAACATGTTTAATGAACTCCGATTTATCTCTTAGCATCCATTAAATCTTCTGCCTTTGACAGAAACTTAGTTAGACAGCTCAATTCAAAACCTTGCAGCTTCCACCCCTGTGCATTGTGTATATGATGCTGGTATGACAGGGATAGACAGGAGTGGTATATGTCTTTGACAAGCTTAGTTATGCCACAATACCTTTGCTCCCATTGATGTGAATTTTATTGGCGTTTGTCTTCCTTCTCGTTAATCCGCTTCTGTTTTGCCTGGGTGCCTGTTATGATAACCTATACACAGTAATTAATTTTATGATGGCCTGCAGTTCTTCTGATAAATTTGAATTAAGAGCATAAAGTTATTATTCTTAATCATCTTAACATTGATTTACTCAGACTGAACTGAAACAGCTGAGAATTATACAGGCTAATAACGATTTATTCCTGGAATATTTCACTGCTCAGTGATCTGTTGAGAAGTTGCTGCAGTGAAATTAAAAAATATAATTCACTACAGTAAGCTATCACTTAGCATTGCCATTTTCAAACCCAGATAAAAATAAAAATGAAGTGCTCTTGTCTGTAATTTTAGACCATTGGCAGTGAATTGCTAATGTTCCTTCAATCAGGCCAATGCCTGTAATAATTCATTCACTCTTCTGATGGGTATAGGTTATTTAGTCCTTTGCCTTCATGCAACAAAAGTTTACTAATGCAAAATCAACAGTGTAAGACAAAGAACTTGTATTATATAAGACATTTAACACTCTCAAGATGTCCTGATATACTTTACAGCCAATGAAGTACTTTTGAACTCTAGCCACTATTGTAATACAGGAAAAGCACGACTGTCATTAATTTTAGTTATTTATTTCCAGTGGCCTGTACATCACTGAGGCAATATTCCTAATTTGCATCAGCATTTCTAATGTTCCTGAAGTACCTTGGTAGTTTTAATTTGAACTAACCCAATAAAACTGAGCTAAGGTTTACTCTAGACAAAAGATAGACACATTTAAGCTTATGTTTAAGCAATGGCATGGGCCAGGCAATACCATCTCATAAGTGCAGAGAAGTAGGAAAGGAGGAGGCATATCTTGAAAAATTCCTGGCTCCATTTGATCCAATTCCAGTTCAAGCCTTGTGTGATCCAGTTATCATTGGAAGAGTCTAATCATCTTCCCTTGACATTCAATGGCATTACCATTGCCGTACTTAATAGATTACCATTGACCAGAAGCTTAACCAAACCAGCCATATAAATACTGCAGTTAGCAGAGCAGGGCTGAGAATTCTGCAATCAGTAATTCACCTCCTGACTCCCCAAAGCCTGTCCACCATCAACAAGACACAAGTCAGGAGTGTGATGAGGAGGTGGTGGTATAGTGGTATTGGACTGGTGATCCAGAGACCCAAGGTAATGCTCTGAGGACCTGGTTTTAAATCCCACCATGGCAGATGGTGGAATTTAAATTCAATAAAAAAATCTGGAATTAAAATTCTGATGATGGCCATGAAGCCATTGCTGATTGTCGTAAAAACCCATCTGGTTCACTAATGCCCTTTAGGGAAGAAAATCTGCCATCCTTACCTGGTCTGGCCTATATGTGACTCCAGACCCACAGCAATGTGGTTGACCCTCAAATGCCCTCTGAACAAGGGCAATTAGGGATGGGCAATAAATGCTGGCCCAGCCAGTGACACCCACATCCCATGAGCGAATAAAATAAAAGAAGATCTCTCCACTTGCCTGGATGACTGCAGCTCCATCAACACTCAAGAACTCAACACCATCCAGGACAAAGCAACCTGCTTGATTGGCATCACCTTAATCATTCACTCGCTCCATCACCGCTGCAGTGTGTCCATATACAAGGTGTAATGCAGCAATTTGCCAAGGCTTCTTCGACAGCACCTTCCAAACCCACAAGCTCTACCTCCTAGAAGGACAAGGGCAGAAGAGACATGGGAGCACCATCACCTTCAGGTTCCCCTCCAAGCCACACACTCTCCTGAATCGGGAATATGTCGCCATTCCTTCACTGTTACTTGGTCAAAATCTTGGAACTGCTCCCTAACTGCATTGTGCATGTACCTACACTAGGACTGCAGCAGTTCAAGAACATAGCTCACTGTCACCTTGTTAGTGACACCCACATCCCATGAATGAGAAAAGAGCAGGGAAAGCCCAGGGCCAATAAGGGAATTCAGAACTATGGAAAATTAATCTCTGGTTGGGTCAGGTAATCAGCTCCAGTACGGATCACATGTGTTTTATCTGTTAATCTACTTGCCTTCAATATGATCTAATCTGTACCACAGTTAAGAACTGATCCAGGTACCTCTTGAAAGTGTCCCGACAGTTAGCACCCACCATACCAACCAACACAATTCAGAGGCTCACTACTCTCTGAGAAAAAAAGTGGAGCACCGATCATCCAGTCTATTCCTACTTTTGTGTAGTTTAAACATGTCTCCTTGTTTTGCACAATCTTTCAAAGTGGATTAATCCACCAATACGCACAATATTAAACCCATCAATATTTTAACAACCTCTATTTGGTCATGTCTAAATCTACACTGCTGAAGAGTAAATACGCCCAGCCCTTTAAGCTAATCTGAGTAACTAAGGTATTTTAATTTAGGAATAATTCCCCTAGGAACTCCCTTCATAACAGCACTGTAGATGTACCTACAGCAGATAGACTGCAGCGGTTCATGAAGGTGGCTCACCATCTTCTAAAGGGCAATGAGCAGCAAATGCTGGCCTTGCCATTGCCACTCATATCCCATGAAAGAATAAAAACAAGCTCTGCTCTGAACCTTTAACAAGATGACTATATCACCCACAATGTGATATTTGTTAGCTCAGAATCACAGAATTATTACAGCACAGAAGGAGGCCATTTGGCTAGTCATGTCTGCGCATCTCTCCTTAGGAGCAATTAAGCTGGTGCCACTCCCCAGCAATCTCCCCATAATCCTGCCATTCTTCTTTTCCAGATAACAATCGAATTCCCTCTTGAGTGCCTCAATCGACCCTGCCTCCGCCTCACTCTCAGGCAGTGCATTCCAGATCCTAACCACTCACTGCATGAAGTTTTTCTTCATGTCACCATTGCTCCTTTTGCCTATCATCTTAATCTGTGTCCTTTTGTTTTCAATCCTTCCACCAATGGAAACAGCTTTACCCTATCTACTCTGTCTGGACCCCACATGATTTTGAATTATTCTATCAAATTTCTCTCAATCTTCTCTTCTCCAAAGAAAACAATCACAACTTCTCCAATCGATCTGCTTAAAAGAATTTCCTTATCCCTGGAACCATTCTCATGAATCTTTTCTGCATTATATTTAATGCCTTCAGATCTTTCCTAAAGTGTGGCGTCCAGAACTGGATGCAATACTCCAGTTGAAGCTGAACCAGTGGGTGGGCAGGGGGATGTTGGGTGGGGGATGTTGGGTGGGGGATGATTGGTGGGGGGGGGGGGGGGGGGGGGGTGCTCCAAAGTTAAACAAAACACCAGGGTAGTAACATTCAATATTTAATTTTTAACGTTCACATGAACATTAAACTTCAGAAAACCTGTGTTTTTAAATTCAAACTATTTTGTGAAAATGTCGTCTTACTCACTTGGCCTAATGAGACACAGATTCTGTATACTGACTCCTTTAAAACTAGTGGCCCAAACAAGCAAAAAGGTAAGTAATAATTTAAATACCTGGAAAACATTATCACAAATTAAACAAGAGCAAATGATGCTGGAAACGTGTGACATCCCAAAGGATTTGAAAATGAAGGCTTCAGCAGCCACATTGAATAGGCTAAAAACAAACAGCAGTGCCCCCGATGTCTGGAAAATGATACTACATTGATGATTTTGAGCTTTGAAGTAGGTGAGATTTAGAGCCAGAAAAAGAAATTGAGCATGCTCAAGGCAGACAGTGAGGCTGCCTGTGTGAAGCTCGTTCAGTCCCCTCCCTTCCCCTCCCAGAGAACTGCGAGCCGGGAAAGAAAATTGAGCATGCGTTTCCTGGGGCTTCAAAGCCAGTCCTAGGGCTTTTGCAACAAAGGGCGGAATTTTCCGTGCCCGCTGGTGGCGGGTGTGATAGATGGCATGTACGGACAATATGGAGTGATCGGTTTCACGATGGCGGGAAGTCAGGCCGCGATTGTCTGTTCAGCCCACTGATGGTGGGCCACGTTTCCCGCCGTCGGACGATGGGAACCTCATTGTAATACATCAGCATATCATTATCAGGCCATCCCGCTAGGCTCTTGCACCCCTGCTGGATTGTCCGTCCACATCGGCGAGAAAGCAACAGCACAGAGGCGACGTGCACTTGGCGGCCTGCACTTTGGGTGAACTGGAGGTGAGTGAACAGCATCGTTCTGCAGAGCTCGCCGGGGTCGCCTGTTGCTTTGCAGGCTTCAGGGGCGCCGGGGGGCCAGGGTTAAATGCCGCCCTGCCTCAGGGGTGACTTTTGAGGGTGGGGGGGAGTGGGGGGCAAGTGCAGCCTTGTCGTTGAGGAGACTGGTGGTGGAGGGTGTGGGGGGGCAAGGGCAGCCCTGCAGTTGAATATAGCGCACAAGCATTCGGGGTGGAGGGAGGGTGGGTAGGGTGGACGAGGGAAGTGGCCAAGCATTCGGGAAACCTGTAGAAAGTGACCATTCCTCTGCAACTGAGACAGTTCAGGCGCAGCCACATTGAGATGATTGGGGTCGGGCTCCTAGCTTATCTGCCCACTCAAGCAACGCAGAGGCATCAAAGTGCCACCAAGTTCTTCAGACCCCCAACCCCTGGTACAGACTGAAAATTCATGAGCATTTTAGTGGACTGCAGAGCAGTTGGGCTGCACACTTTGTACAATCTCCTTGCTAAAGCTGGCCATGTAGCAGTCACTGCTGGAGGTGCTCACAGCCCCTTGCAATGTCGTCACCCCGGTTTGGACCAGTCTTCCCCATGATTCAAGCTAACAGGGCAGCCATGCAGCGCACTAATCCCTGGCCATCCAAGTGGTGGCCAGCACTCTCCGGGAAATGTTAAGGGGCCGTCAAACTAACCAGGACAGGTTCTTAGTGCACCCATGCTAACCATGTGTCTCTCTCTTTGATCCTGCAGGAGTACATCAGGATCATGGAGCCTGGTGAACTAGCTGTATGCCTGATGGCCTACAGAGCTAAAAGAAGATGGAGGAGAGAGCGACTGAGACTCCTGGCTCTGCAGAGGCAGGAGCAGCAACCTCAGGAAGTAGGGGTGGCTGGGACTCCTGCACATGTTGCCCAAGAGCCATAGCAAGCCATCGCATGCCGGCACCTAGTGACACCCTGGGTCTATAGGCGCCGTCTTTCATCCCTGCAGATGATCAAGAAGCAGTGTGGCCAAAGACAGCGCATGTCTAGGGAACTGGTTGGTCACATCTGCCACTTACTGCAATATCTGGTGCCACATGGACATGGAGGGTATCCACTGCCAGTGTCTGTGAAAGTGACCATGGTGCTCAATCTCCATGCCAGTGGCTCTTTTCAGGGCTCCACAGGTAACCTCTGTGGAATGTCTCAAGCCTCCACCCACAAATGCATCCATGAGGTCATGAGTGCCATCTTCACGAGGGCAACAACTTTGTGCATTTCACCCGGGACTGGGACATCCAGGATGCAAGAGCCATTAGGTTTGCCCAGATCTAGGGATTCCCACAGGTGCAGGGTGTGATCGACTGCACTCATGTGGCGCTCAGGTCTTGGTCGCAACATATGATGGACTTCATCAACCGCAAGGTATTCCACTCACTGAACATGCAGCTGGTATGTGACCACCAGAAACACATCCTGCAGGTGTGCGCACAGTTTCCAGGGAGTGTGCA
Source organism: Cetorhinus maximus (assembly GCF_964194155.1). NCBI lineage: Eukaryota > Metazoa > Chordata > Chondrichthyes > Lamniformes > Cetorhinidae > Cetorhinus > Cetorhinus maximus. The sequence continues at coordinate 90,848,000 of NC_135885.1, forward strand.
CAACGCCTACATTCTGAATCGCTCGCAGATCCCTGCAGTCTTCCAGGGTCCACAGAAGCTGCAGGGTGACTCCTTGGGGACAAGGGCTACCCGCAGAGGCCATGGCTGATGACACCCGTGTGGCGGCCTCAGACTTCAGCAGAGCAACGTTATACTGATGCTCATGCTACAGCTCGCAACTTGGTGGAGCAGACCAGTGGGATGCTGAAGATGAGGTTCCGGTGCATGGGCCGGTCTGGTGGAGCCCTGCAATACAGTCCGCAGAGGGTGTCACACATCGTTATCATCTGCTGCGCCCTTTACAATCTGGCCCTGCAATGGGGAGACGAGCTGACTGAGGAGGAGATGGAGGAGCTGCATGTCCCCTCTGATGAGGAGGTCACCGATGGAGATGAGCCTGAGGAGGTCCTCGGAGGTGACGATGATGGAGGGTGAGGCCTTTGCACTGGCTAGATGATGCAGGTGTGCTCGGGAGGTCCTCATAGCTGCCAGATTTGTGGAGGATGATGACGACATGCAGTGAGGTGACCCCATAGACCCTCACATTGCATTTGTGAACATTTGACTCCAGTCTGACAGATGGCAGTGCGAGTACCCTCTGTGAGAATGCTCCTGTCATGGAGATGCAGTGGAGGCCCTAATAGTCGCTCAATTGCAGGAGGATGTTGACAATATACATTGAGGACACTCTATAAATCTTCACATAGCCTCTGAGAATGTCTGACTCCTGTCTGGCTGAGGGCAACTCGCTTGCGCTCTGTGATCAGGGCCATATCATAGAGATGCAGTCACGAAATGTAACAAGCATCTGATTCTTTGTCAGCCTTCAGCACCTGAGCCCTTCAGGAGCACAGCATCAGTGGTCACAGATACTGAAGAGATGGGGACCAGCCCTTCCATAAAGGTGCTGAGAGTACACCGAGAGAATGAGAGAACTCTCTGGCGTCTGCCCACTACATTCTGGCAGCAATGACAAGCACCGCTGAGGTGCAGGCATCAGTAATGTTTCCAGGGAGTGTGAGGCTGGACCATCACTTTGGTCTAACGGCTGCACAGAATACAGGGAAGAGGCCCTTGACTGAGGCATCTGCCTTTATCTTGTGCAGAAAGGTTTCACATCTGAGTGACAAGAACACTGCCCATCAAAACAAGGAGCCATAGGCAGGGAGAAACTCTTGGGAGTTTATTGACAACAATGAACAGTATGTACAAGTGATTAACACCCGTGCCCAGGCTGTGCAACTCATTCTCCTTAACTTTACTAACCCTGCCGCTACATCTTGGTGTTCCCTGGACATCCACAGCAGAGGAGGAGGCAGCCTGTTGACTGCGACACCCTGTCTGTGATGATTTGGCAGGCGTTCTCTGGAGGGTCGAGACTTGGTGGGCCCCGGCCTGTTCCGGGGTCCTGCTATGTGGCAGTGGTACCCTCCTCGGCCTGTGTAGCTACAGCTGCTGAGGTCACAGGAAGGGGGGAGTCAGGTTGGCCAGACACTCTCGCAGTCACCTGGATGGATGGGCCTGGAGTGTGCATCTGCTGATCGTCCTCCCTATGGGTGCTGGGGGGCCCTTGTCTGGCTCCTTGAGGAACAGGGGTAGCTGGAGTGAGATCGAGCTGCCCAGCAGCCCTCTCGCGTACACACTATTGGAAGCCAACTATGGCATCAGCGATGGAGTTGAGCTTGTGCAGCAGTGCAGGGGCGAAGTCCTGGACCAACGTCTCCATGGCGGCCGCTATGCTACCAGTGTTGACCTCGGTGCGTTGGCATGCCAACACTATCACCTCAGACTGAAGGCGGACGGACTCTTCCATCGTGTCTTACAATCTGAGGAGTGCAGCGGACATCCCTTCCCTCTATTCCTGAGCTTGCCTTTGCAGCTCCAGCAACTGTGACATGACCGAGTCCAGAGGCTCATCATCTGACTTGGACTCAGCAATGTTCTAGCCTCCAGCAGTCCTCCGTGTGCCGGGAACCTGGGAAGTCCCTGCCCCACCTGCTGTGGATCAGACAGTGCGATGTGCCCACCAGATTGTGATCCCGGGGCTGCTCTAAAGCTAGGTCCCACCGAGGTGTGTGTCTCTGCGTTGATGAAGGATGTGGGTGAGCGCTGTGATGGGACATCAGGGAGGATGCTTCCAGATTCCTCTTCAGAGTGTCTTTGGGGCTTGATTGGAGGCCCTGGGTCATGGACTCTGTCGGCTGTTTGGCGATGTGCCTGCGAAAGCAAGGGGAGATAATCAGTGCATGGCAGTGGCCTGTGAAACAGGACACATCACTCACAGTATGGTTGTCTGATGGATGCTGCACTGCTGGATCCTCAGTTGGTAGAGCACCGCCGACCTCATTGTCAGCTCAGGAACGGTCCTGGTCATCACTAGCCAGCTGATGGCTCTGTTTTCAAAGTCTGTGAGGACCTTGATTTTGGGCATTCCTCCACTGGTCTGTGACCTCTCTCTCTTGTTGTGTGCCAGCTTACCCTGCACGGATAGAGATGGAGAAAGTGTAAGTAGGATGCCTGCCGGGCCAGATGATAAGTATGCCTGGCCTGTGTGGGTGGTGAATGGTCCTATGGACGGGTGAGGACAATGAAGGTGTGTGTGAGCGAGTGAATGGTGATGTCCCTTGAACTGGCACTGAGTGAGGACCCTGTGGATGTGTGATGGGTTTGTGAGTGTGTGAGTTGAGTCATGAGATGAGTGACCTACCCTGGCAGAACGGGGGAGATCATTCATCCTCTTGCAGCACTGGGTGGCTGTCGTCTTTTCCAGGGCATTGGCACTAACCACAGCTGCCGCCACCTCCCAAGCTGGATTACTGCCCATCCTGCAGGCAGAGGGGTGGTAGGGGACATCCTGGCGGGCCTCCAAGTCATCCAAAAGTCACTCAAGGGACGCGTCACTGAACCTGGGGACTGCAGTCATCTTCAGTTTCAGGGCCATGTCTTCCATGCAGCAGTGGTGAGCTGGAAGCACTGAGATGTGTGCTTGTGGCTGGACTTTAAACATGGTGCCCGGCGTGATTCAGCAGTGGAGTGATGGTGGGTGGGCGAATGACAGCCCGCCCGCCATGGAAACGGCACTTTTCCTGGGAATGCATAAATAATGAGACAGGTTTGGGATGGTACGGAGTGAAAACCCACCATCGCGGCCGGCAGGTAAAACATCATTTTACCCGCCCACTACCTCACTTAGTGCACATTTGGGAAAATTCCAACCTGAGTTTCAACTCCACAGCCACCATAATGGCCTCAGAGCTCATGACTCCAAAATCTTGTTCCACAGCCCCACCAGCAGTGTCGCAACACATAGTTATGTTAAACTTGTGTTAAACACTGGTTCAGCCTCAATTGCAGTATTGTGTCCAGTTCTGGGTGCCGCACTTTAGGAAGGATGTGAAGGCTTTAGAGAAAGTTCAAAGAAGATTTATGAGCATGGTTTCAGAGATGAGGAACTTCAGCTGTGTAGGTGGATTGGAGAAGATGGGAATGTTTTCCTCAGATGAGAAGGTTGAGAGATTTGATAGAGCTAATTCAAATTTATAAGGTGTGTGGACAGAGTAGATAGGGGAAAACTGTTCCCACTGGTGGAAGGATTGAGAACAAAAGATTTAAGGTAACTGTTGTGTAATATGCCTTCAAAGTATGACATCACGAGAAGGGAAATGTGTCATGTAATTCAGTCTTAGTTTCATTTTTGCTTTGGGCAGAGCAGATATACAGCTCTAATGTCTTCAAGATTTATATCTATGTAACTATTTTCATGTGCCTAATAAAGCAACCCACAACATGTTTACCCAATCCCTTATGAGCAATTGGTGCCTTGAGTTTTGTACGATAAATAAGCCAAGGTATTATATCATTGTAATAACATACATGGTGATCAGCAGTGATAAGACAGGTGGCAGCAAGATTAAGTGCAGGTACGTCATGGTGAACAGACTTAGATCGTGCTGTATGGTATAAGACGACCCTCAACATTTTGGTCAGAACGCAACAAAGTCACAACATCGGAGAGTGTTGAAAATGCAGCACGCTGACTGTGAAGAAAAGCTTTGGAGACTGAGCTGGTGCTCAAGTAAAGAGCTGCTAAGCAGACGGATCCCTCACGGTGAGATTACAGCGCATAGCCTGTCAGTTCCATGAGTGGGACAGCACATCGTGAGGACCAACACCGGGTTAGTTCAGTCAGGACAGGCGAGTGCCCAGGGTGTGGGCCGGATCGATAGCGAGTGAGGAAGAGTCGAACAAAACTAAAAAAAACTGTCAGAAAAATCGGGCCAGAGAAGGGAGTTGCTGAACAATAAATTGAATAAAAAGCAAAGATGTCATTACTCTGTGATACGTTCCCACCACAACTCACCTTTGTGGGCAGAGCTTCGGAAAATCGCGCAAAAGTGGCTATAGCGACACTGATCCCAGGTACTTCAGGAAAAGGAAGGTCAAAGGGATATTGTCAGAATTTCCACAAAATTCCCCAGCTTGAATTGAAATGCAACTGACAGACTTTCCGAATTCAAAATGTTTAAATAGCATATGGAGCTATGGTTTCTTGATTCAAGGGTCTCAACCAGACAAGCAAGCCATAAAAATTCACCTAGTAAGGGGAATAAGGGTCTACACAGGCTGAACATGTCTGGATTAACAGAAAAGGAGGTAAAGGATCCCCAAAAGATATGAATTACATTGAAAGACCAGTTCAGAATCAGGTTAAACTTCTCTATTCATCGACTAGAGTTCATATAATTTTGACAACAGCCCTCAGAATCCATAGACCACTTTGTCAGCAGATGCAGAGAAAAGGCTACATATTGTGATTTTTCAAACACAGAGCTAGAAGGCAGAATTGTTGGCCAGGATTTTATGGCCCCGCCACGGCGTGTCTCCCCCCAGAGGATGCAGCAAGCCATTTAAATCTCCATTCAGTTCGGCAGGACCGTAATATCCTGCCGGGCAGGAGGAGCCATAAAATCCTGGTCGTTGAGTTGGTAATCACTTTGACTCCCATGGAAGCTTTCCAGAAAGATCTGCATGGTTAACCCAATACTTTTGGCAACAAAGAGCTACTCAAGGATGGACATAAATACTAAATGACCCTTGCGGTCAACAAAACTTCCAGGTCCGAAGTAAATCCCAACTGTTGACATATTCCCTAGAACACCCAAACCTAGTAAGACATGTGGAAGGTGTGGACTTCTACATGCACCAAGGAAATGCCCAGCTTCTCAGCAATTCCACAACGCATGTGGCAGAAAAGGCCATTGGCAGTGGCAGTGCACTAGAGCAAAGGCTGATACAGCTACAAAGAGTTGTGCTCTGATCCAAACAGACTGTGCACAATGGATACCTTCGAGCAATAAGAATGACACTCCATATCCCGTTAGAAACATATACATGAGGTAATTGAAAAATCAGAAAATGACAATGATGTGCACAACGAGGTGAAGAATGGTGAAGACAGGTTTCACACCATCAACCTCATAGAAAAGATAGACATCGTCACACCATCTAAGGTATTTGCCGAGGTTCAAGTTATCTGTCATAAGAAAATTGGCAACTATTCATTATTGGCCAAGGTTGACACAGGGGAAAGTGCCAACATACTACCTCTGTGAATTCTAAAAGACGTATATCCACAGACATGAAACCTACTACTGTGAAACTTTCATCATACAACGGTTCACTAATTCCATGTGCAAGCTCCGTTGTCTCTGGAACGCAAGTACAATCAATCCTCCTGGGTGTGACAGATGTTCTACATCATGAAAACTAAAGGCTCAGCAATTGCAGGTCTACCGGCATGTTGTGACCTCACAGCAATAACAATCCATGGAATCAGTCAGACATCGCAAGGCAGATCAGCTTCGGAAACTACTCCAATCACCTCAGTTCACGACCTAACATTGAAATACCCAGAATGTTTTGACAAAATTGGTAGTTTTAACAGACCTGCAACATTACACATGCAGGAGAATACAAGTCCGTCAATTGATTCACCACATAAGTGCAGCATCCACATACATGACAAACTGAAGGTCAAACTAGACAAAATGGAGAAGGGTGGAATTATTAGAAGTGTATGCTCGATCACATATGTCATAAAGAAGGACGGATCATTGAGAGTATTTCTCAATCCACAGCATTTAAACACACTTTGAAGCGTTGTCCTTAACGAAATACCCATATTAAAAGAGTTAAATCGGAGATTTGCAGGTGCAAAATTCTTCTTCATGTCAAGCATGGTTGGTCAGTACATCTTGTGGAGAAGTCCCAAGAGCTTACTGCATTTCGTGCCCCATTCAGACAGTACCATTTCCGACAACTTCCTTTCGGGCTAACTGTTAGCCAGGATCTCTTTCAAGCTCACATGAACCACATTACATGCACTGTACCAGGGTGCATCTGTATCACAGATGTTATAGCTGTTGTGGAAGAACCAAGCAAGAACATGACCATGATCTGCATTTATTGATGCAAATGGCATATAGTGGAGGATTAGTGTTCAAGAGTCTGAAATGTGACATCAACATGCAGCAGATCAATTTACTCAGTTCTATCTATTCCAGTGCTGGCAGATGTCCCGATCCAAGTCAAATAGAGTATATTAAGGCCATGCCTTAATATCTTCAAAGATGTCTAGGCCTCTTTAATTTCTTGTCTCCATACATTCCCAAATTCGCTCAGAAATCTTCATTGCTAAGGGAACTGTTGAAAAAGGATGTGCCTTTCCTGTGACACAAAGGCCACCAATACCTCTTATAAGTACTGAGACAGTCATTATGATCCAAGGGAGACAAGTACCCTGGAGTTAGATACCTCACAGAAAGGTCTGGGAGCATGCATACTACAAAAAGACAAACCAATTGCATTTGCTTCAAAATCTCTGCCTGCAACACAATCCAACTATTCCAACATTGAGTGGGAAACATTAGCCTTAGTGCTTGGAATCATGTGTTTTCATATCTATCTATTGACAAAGTATTTGTGGTAGAGACCAACCACAAACCATTGGAGATAATTTTGTGAAAACCGTTGACCAGTGCACTGCCAAAACTTTTTATTCTTTCATGGGATGTGGGTATCGCTGGCAAGGCCAACATTTGTTGCTCATCCCTAATTACCAATCAACTGAGTGGCTTGCTAGGCCATTTCAGAGTCAGCCACATTGCTGTGGGTCTGGAGTCACATGTAGACCAGACAATTTCCTTCCCTAAAGGACATTAGTGAACCAGATGGGATTTTACAACAATCAACAACAGCTTCCATGGTCACCATCACTGAGACCAGCTTTTAATTCCAGATTTATTAATTGAATTTAAATTCCACAGCTGCCATGGTGGGATTTGAACCCATATCCCCAGGGCATTAGGTTGGGCCTCGGGATTATTAATCCAGTGAGATTACCAGTACACTGCTGTATCCCCACAAATGTTTAAAAAAATTTCAATGTCTCTTTATAAAGGTACGATTGTGAAATTAGGTACAAGCTAGGCAATTTGATAGTCACATTGGATACACTTAGCAGATTGCCTAACCCAATGAAAACAGAAGATATATGGATCTACAAGTTGATTTCATTGACATCGAACTTGAAGGTGTTCTCCACATTGATCTAGTACATTTTGTGCAACACCAATGCCAGCAGCTACAAGAAGAAACGGTGAAAGATTCTACACTACAGAAACTGTTGAAAACAATCGTCTCAGGATGGCCTGATTCAATTCAGCATGCCCACAAACATTTGAGAGCACTTTAGCATTATCAGGACAAGCTATGCATTTCCCGGGGAGTCATATTTAATGGCAGGCACGTCATCTTTGTGGCCTGATATTCTGCAACAATTTCATCACTCACACACGGGCATAGAGTGGATGAGAAGACTCGCAAGTAATACCATCTATTGGCTGGATATGAACAATGACATTGAAGTCGTCAAGAAATACGAAGCATGTCAAGAGCATATGCCAAGTCAGCACAAAGCACCATTGATTCCGCATGAAGTTCCTACCCCCGACTTGGTCCAAAATTGCACCTGACCTCTTTCATGGCCATGGCACTGAGTTTATTGTCATCGTTGACTACTTTACCAAGACCCACATTATTTAACAATTGCACAATACGTCAAGTACAACTGTCTCACACACATTCTAAGTGCTATTTTCAGTTTATTTTGTGTGCCTAGAGAGATCATTTTGGATAATGGTCCACAATTTATTGGTAAGCCATTTCAGGATATGTGTGAGAAGTGGAATATTGATCACACTACTTCTTCTCCTCATTACCCTAGATAGATTTAATGGCCTAGCTGAATGAATGATTCACTTGGTAAAATCCCTAATTCTCATATGTAGACAGACCAAGCAAGATCTACATATTGCAATGTTATACCTGAGAGCAACACCTTTAAGTGCAACTGTTCCATCATTGGCAGAGGCCATGCTTGGCACACCAGTGCATACCAATTTACCTACTCTTACCCATTCTACTCTCTCAGAAACTAGACAGCAACTTTTAAAACTACAAGATAAGATGACTAACGTGCACAGTGAAAATGCAGATACAGAATTGCCAAGTTTGCAGTTGGGACAACAAGTTCGCATCCAGGATCCCACAGAAGGTACATGGCAGCCAGGCAATCTGACAGGCATTTGTTCAGGACCAAGGTGCTATGAAGCCATGACACACGTGTGCAATGGTGAGGCTTAAATGAGGACAAATCAGATCTATTCCAGCTCCTTAACCACTGCACAGTTCTATTGCATCTAGGACAAGATCCCAAATGCAACCAGGACCAACATCCAAGAATGACTATCCTACAGATCATTGTGAACAATTAAAGAAACCTCAAGACAAGGTTACCGTTACAAGACCTGGGTGTACCAGCAGATTACCTTTATGCTTTAAAGACTTATAGATTCATCCGTTCTATGCACTTATGTAATGGTAATTAAACAGGAACATGTACCTGTCATTCTTCTTTGGAAGGGGGTAAAGTATCTTTAAAAAGAAAGGGAATGTTGTAATATGCCTTTAATGGATATAAGCATGACATCACTGGAAGGGAAATGTGTCATGTGATCCAGCCTTAGTTTCACTTTTGCTTTTAGTAGAGCACACACACACACAGCTCTGATGCCTTAAAGCTTTATACCTATGTATGTGTTCTCATGTGCCTAGTTTTAATAAATGAACCCACAATGTGTTCACCCAATCCTTTATGAGTGATTGGTGCCTTGTGTCTTGTACAGTAAGTATTATATCATTATGACAACACAACAATTGGCAAAAGGAGCAGTGGCGACATGAGGAGAAACTTTTTCATGCAGTGAGTGGTTAAGATCTTGAATGCACTGCCTGAGCATGTGGTGGAGGCAGGTTCAATTGAGGCATTTAAGAGGGAATTGGATTATTATCTGAAAAGAAAGAATGTGCAGGGTTTTGGGGAGAAGGAGAGGGAATGGCACTAGGTGCATTGCTCATTCAGAGAGCAAGCTCAGGCACGATGTGCTGAATAGCCTCCTTCTGTGCTGCAATAATTCTGTGATTCAGTGATTCTGTGATAACATCTTCCTTTATCTGGCTGGTATAGCCATAAATATTTGAACTTATGGAACTGCCTCTCTTTATCTTCTGATTTTGAGGGTGAGCTAACTTTGCTTGGAGGTGCACTTTCCACTATTTTCACACACATAGGCCAGCATCTTCCGATCGACGAGAGGGGGTGGGCCCCACTCGCTGACACATAAAATGACGCGGGGTGACATCGGGCGTGTGTCCCGACGTCACCCCGCGTCATTTAGATAGTCGGTTCGGCTGGCACACATCCAACTCGGATGTGCGCCCGCCGACTTGTCAATAGCCTATTAAGGCTGTTAAAAAAACCAATTGATCTCATTAATGGACCTGCCCATCCAACCTTAAGGTTGGCGGGCAGGCCGGGAGCTCAGGCGGGCTTGTGAAGAAACATGAAACCTCATCCACGGGCGGGATGAGGTTTCATGAGTGATTTAAAAAATGCAGAATATTTTACAATAAAAGTTATGGACAAGTCCCTGTCACATGAGGGGACATGGCAGGGAAATTTTTTTCTAATCTTTATTGAAAGTTTTAAATCAGAGCCGATCTCCCTGAGGCAGCACTTTGCCTCAGGGAGATCTGTGTGTTCTTTCGCCCGCATAGCGCTTCCTGGCGCACGTCACGCTGGGCAGGCCTTAATTGGCCTACCCATGTAAAATAGCAGCGCGCCCCCGACTGGGGGCACCCGATCGGAAGTGCGCCCACTCCCGCACTTCCCCCCCAGATGGGGGAAAATGTTGCCCATAGTTTTATGCCCACTCCGGAGAAAAAACTCCTGCACAATAAAAATGAATGTGAATACTGCTACCACTAATTCCACTGCTACTTAGTATTCTACAACTTCTATCATTATCACTAGTATCATACTGTTATAAATACTAGTCATTATACTAATAATATTACTGCTAATAATAGTGCTATAACTAATACAGCTACTAATGATACTATTACTACTACCACTAGTGCTAACTTTTAGGTGTCAATCAACTTAAACGGTTTTGTTTGTATCTGCGGCAAATTCAAGTTGAAGAAGCAGAATTCAGATAAATAACTTTTTATCTTTCTTTCTCATTAAAATTCAGAAACTTATGGATCGAGTTCTCACACATGCGGGCTGTCAGGTGGACAACAGATAGACTGCCTGTCCACTAGATCTTGTCAGCCTCTTTAAAAGGAAAAGAAAACAACATTATTGGTGAGGGTTAGAAATCAGGATCATTGCCTTTCTCTGTTGAATTTTTAAACTTGTTAACCCATGTTAAAATAGTCCAGAGAGGAAAATGGTATCGACATTTTAAGAGTTTATAAAATAACAAGGGCAGCAGATAGATGGGAACATTACCGCCTGGAAGTTCCCCTCCAAGTCACTCACCATCCTGACTTGGAAATATATCGCTGTTCCTTCACTGTCACTGGGTCAAAATCCTGGAACTCCCCTCCTAACAGCACTGTAGGTGTACCTACACCACAGGGACTGCAGCGGTTCAAGAGGGCAGCTCACCACCACCTTCTCAAGGGCAACGAGGGATGGGCAATAAATACTGGCCCAGCCAGCGAAGCCCACATCCCGTGAATGAATTTTAAAAATTGAAACTCATTGCACTGAAAAGAGAAAATGAGCATCCCTGTATCATTGTGGTCCATTTGCAAAGCAGAAGTTGCCATTTAAATAACCATTTAAAGCACATCTCCTTGATTTGAATGGAAAATATTATATGAATGGCATCAACCCTCATGTTGGATGAGTAAGTGTTTATTTTCCATTACTCCACAATATTGATTGAGGATGGAAAATGAATAACAGATCATGGAGCATCTCACTGCATAAAACATTAGCAATTGATTTGTAAATTTATTAGTTGGTAGGCTTACTGATTATTAAAAAATCAATATTATTGAATAGCCATCAACTCTTAAAGTTTACAACAAATGTGTTGAGAAATGTCAGCAATTGTTCCCTGCTATCTAGCACTGATTATTTTTCATCCAGGTTTGCATTCAAGCTGGACAGATGACAGGTGTGCTGCAAATGTTCACTCAGGAAGTAAAGGAGAGAAGTGTCATTTTCCAGTGAATGATACCCTCCTGACAAGTACCTAGTACACCATACAAACCTATCACAGAGTAAATGCAGTCACCCAAATATTTGTGCCCAGCAGAAGTTAGAAAATAATGGCCTCATAAAGAGCAAAATTAAGTGAAGCAAGGAGAACACATTGTCAACCACAAGCTATCCATTCATTTGATTATATTTCTTTAAAAAGCTCAGGGAGAGCAAACTTGAGTACATTATGGCAATTCCCAGAAAATCTCACTTAGATGTGAAGGATCCTAGTCATACACAAGATGGACATTCAACAAGTCATAGAGTAATTTGTAGCACAGAAGGAGCCCATTCAGCCCATCAAGCCTATATTGGCTCTCCATGGAGTAATCCAGTCTGTTCCATTTCTCTCCTCTATTCCTGTAGCCTTGCAAGTTTATTTCCTTCAGGTACCCATCAATTTCCTTTTGAAATAATTGGCTTCCACCACCTTTGTGGGCAGTGAGTTCCAGGTCATTACCACTTGCAGTGGTAAAGTGGTATCCCTTTCCAGTGAATAATTTGAGGGGGTTTACTGCAGGAGTCATCTATTGCACCCTGTACTTTTTGGAACTCAGCAATGTGATGAAGCCCGATATCTATTCTGCTCAACGTAACCAATTTACGATTTGGGTCAAAAAACAGGTCTTAGGTCCTTAATTAGCATCTTCAAGGAGCCTAATGCCAGTTTTAGGCAGCCAACAGGAATGGTCAAACCAACATGGCATTGACACGTTCCTGATGCTATTCAGGAGCTGACAGTTAGTCCCATAAATCACACTTATTTTTCAACTGAAACTGAGACATACTTAGGACCCCAATTCAATTTTGGGCTTCTGTCATGCAAGCTCCATCCAGTAGAGCTGAAAGGGAAACTGTCAAACTAGTAGACATTAAAGGGCTCCTGGAGGCACTTCAATATAACCAGTAAGAGTTTTTTTTTTAAATGATTATTATTGGAACAGGAAGAACTTGAGTGCTCCCCCTGTTCCTGCAAAAACCATGTCCCTCTGCAATCTCAACCATGATCTTTGGTTAATAGTGATTATTGATTAGGGTTTCAAACACAGTTCCTTATCTATTTTATGAGACTTAGCTCTAAATCAATCTTACAGCTTTCCTTTAGTTTTTCCCTATTAATTTTCTTGTGCTGTCATGTTTTCCCCTGGTGACAACAGTTGCTTAATAGAATATGGTTTGTGATTTATTGTGACTTCACCATGAGAACAAGTTAAACAGACTCTCCTCCTCCAGCAAAGCATCCAAGTGAAAAACACATCATTGGCTATAAAAAATATTTATGTTGCTGAAAACAGCTAAGTTTCATCAAAAAATATAATAACAAGCCCAACTATTTACACAGTTGAATATATAAATGATGAAAAAAAGAAAGAGAAAGAAAGAAAGACAGGCGTGCATATATATAACGTCTTTAATCAATTCAGGTCACCCCAAAGTGCTCTGCAGTCGAAGTATTTTTGACATGTAATCACTAGTGTTGTAATGGAGGAAAAGTGGCAGCCAATTTGCACATGGCAAGGTCCCACAAACGGCAATGTAATAATGACTACTTAATCTGCTTTAGTTATGTTGGTTGAGGGATAAAAATTTGTCAGCTCTCGTTTGGAACATTCCCCTGCTCTTCTTTGAAATAGTGCTATTGAATGTTTTACATCCACCTAAACAAGACAGCTAGGGCCTCGGCTTAACGTCTGATCTGAAAGATGGCACCTTCAACAGTGCAGCGCTAAATCAGTAGTGCATTGAAGTGTCAGCCTAGGTTATATGCTCAAGTCTCTGGAGTAGGACGTGATCCTCAACCTTCTGACTCAGAAGTGAGGTGCTACCACTGAATCAGGGCTGATTGTTATTATAGGCCCTGAATGTATTCAATTTAAGGACAAGCTCTGAGCAATGGCAGTAATTTCATTGTGAATCCAGAGCATTTCAGGCAAATGGAAGGACTAATACCGCTCGATATCACAGGGAACTGGTGTTCAGTGCGCTTCTTCAGAATGGACACTGGTTAAAAAATTATTGGCCCCTGTAAGTCCACACAATAGTTCCCATATTTATTTGATTACAAAATGCCACTTTTATAAATATGGTCTTTTTGATAATCCAGCCATCCCAGGACAAGTGTGAACATCTCTGTGTTGGTGCAGTTTGGGTAGCCATAACCTGGTGTCATCTCTACCCCTCTCCAAGAAGTTTTTCAGTCATGATGTTAGAACTTCTCCTAGTTACTTGTTTCCAATAATTGTAGCACAGGCAACAGATTAATTTGGGGAACAATCGTCCAATTCCTGAAAATGTCCATGAAGATCACGGTCTGTGATTAATCGTGACCATTCATTCTGCCTGCTGCTTTACATAATGACTTTGAGCAAACAACATCAACTGCTGTTCATTGGCTGCAAACATCAGCAGGGGGCCTGATAGCACAAGTGGCTAGTAGTACATAAAGGCCCCTTGGACCTCTTAACAGGAGGCTCATTTTGTCATGATGATAGCTGATTGTGTGTATCGACTTGAGTATTGGGTACTACACTGTACTTGGATAAGATACTGTAAGGTATACTCTACACTACAAATCATGTTACCTGACTTGGGGGTTGAAGGTCAGAGAGCATATGTTAGGGAGTTAGCCAGCATGGCAGATTAATTGACGTTGTTCTTGCAGTTAGATCTGTGACTTTAAGCGCTGTTCGTTCAGCCTGAGATGTGACATTGGGGATGAGGATAAATATGGAGCTATTTAGAATTGCATCATGGTACTTGCTGGAGCTGATATATCTGCTGCCTGGGGAATTAAGCCATTTGATCCGATGGATGATGCCAGTACCGTGAGCCTGAAATGGAAAGCCTGTCTGGAGGCATTCGAAGTGGATGCTGATGGTCGCAGTCTGTTTTTGGACAGGGCGATGGTGGCACAGAAAGCACAGGGACGGGCCTTATTGCTGTTCATTGTGGGTGCTTCCCTGAGGGACACTTTCAAGGTGTTGCCTGACACGGGATAAAAGGTGGATTATGAACCATTATGTGATGACATCAAATGCCACATTCTAAAGGTATGTTTTCCCTCAAATGAGACAGAAAGAGCAGGAAACAGTCACCTAATTTGTGACCCATTTGAGCTAGGCATCAGATGGATGCAATTATGCTGTGAAGATCTGAATAAGCAGATAATGGATCAGGTAGTCCAAAATTGCAAGTCAGATAAGTTGAGGTGTAAGCTGCTGGAAAGAGGAGATGACTTATCATTGGATGACACTTTGAAAATAGCAGCTGCATTGGAAGCAGTGGATGGACAATTCCACAGCATGAAAGTTGGTCCTACCTCTGTATTTGGCACAACGAAAGCTGAGGTTAACCGAGTGGCACAACGGAATTCAGGCACATGTAAAATATAAACAGCAAAAATCTGAAAGAGTGTCTTTCAGATGTGACAACTTGGGGCACTATGGAAAAATTGCCTGCTTCCAAGGGAAAGATATGTAGAAAATGTGGGGGCAAAGACCATTTTGCCAAGAAGAGCAGATGCAAAGAGTGAGCACA
Organism: Cetorhinus maximus; assembly: GCF_964194155.1. Lineage (NCBI taxonomy): Eukaryota > Metazoa > Chordata > Chondrichthyes > Lamniformes > Cetorhinidae > Cetorhinus > Cetorhinus maximus. The sequence continues at coordinate 90,863,214 of NC_135885.1, forward strand.
TGAATAGCTATCATGGATACATGTTTTATATCAATGGTAACAACCACAAGAAAGTTCCAGTAATTGTTGGTGGTGTTGAAGTGAGCATCATTATTTTTTTAAATATTTGTTCATGGGATGTGGACATCACTGGCTAGGCCAGCATTTATTGCCCATCCCTAATTGCCCTTTTTCAAAGGGCATTTAAGAGTCATTGCTGTGGGTCTTGAGTCACATGTAGGCCAGACCAGGTAAGGACAGCAGATTCCCTTCCCTAAAGGACATTGGTGAACCAGATGAGTTTTTACAACAATTGACAATGGCTTCATGGTCATTATTAGACTTTTAATTCTAGATTTTTATTGAATTCAAATTCCATCATCTGCCATGGTGGGATTTGAACCCAGAGCATTACCCTGGGTCTCTGGATTACTGGTTGAGTGACAATACCACTACGCCATCACCTCCCCCATTGTCATCAATAGCACTGGGAAAGGAACTGAAGCCAAAGCCAATCAAATGCACATCTCAAAAATGTGTCAAAAAAGCTCTATCCTTACTTATCTAAAACCCCACTTCAAACTGTTGGATGCTTGCTGAATCAGAATGTAGAGGCAGAATTTATAGTGATTGAAGAAGATGGTGAGCCTCTTCTGAGTAGAGAAACTGCTCAAGCATTGGGGGTGCTACACACCAGACTGAAAGGGAATCCCATGAAATTCTATGCAAAGCTTAAAGAGGCGTACAAGGAACTGGGAAATTACACAACCCCCAAGAGATATTAACCATTGAAGGGTACATGAAGCCTGTAGCTCAGCCTCTATACAGAATATTTGGCCTGAGAGGGAAAGTTGAGGCAAAGATCAAAGAACTGATTGACCAAGACATTGCAGAGCCAGTTGAAGGACCAACATCGTGGGTGCATCCTGCTGTGGTCGTGCCTAAATGAAATGGTGTCATCAGACTCTGTTGCTATGTGACAGGCGAATGAAGTGGTAGTGAGAGAAGGTCACCCAGTTCCCACTGTGGATGAAGTCTTTCAAGAGTTGTCAACAATCAAGGCATTTTCCAAATTGGATTTAAAGTGGGGATACCACTAGCTGGAACTTCATCCTGATTCAAGGAAGCTGACAAACTTTGTCACTCATTGTGTGCTTTACTGAGACAAGAAATTGCTATTTGGCATCAATGCAGCACCAGAGGTTTACCAACATGAAATCTATGTGGTGATACAAGGGATCCCAGGAACAATCAATATCTCAGATGACATAATTATTCATGGAGCCAATAGAGAGAAACATAACAAGAGGCTGAGATTAGCATTGGCTCAATTGCAGTCAGGACTTAGGGTAAATGCAGATAAGTGTTTGCTGGGCATGACAGAGCTAACGTTCATGGAGCATAAATACACAAGTTGTGGAATCAATCTAGCCAAAGACAAGATAGAAGCAATAACAGAGGCATGTGAACCACAAAACGCCAGTGAAATGAGAAGTTTTCTGGGACTGGTGGACTATTGTGTGAGGTATATTCCAAACTTTGCTACCCTGGCTGATCCATTGAGGAAGTTGACCAGAAAGAAAGAAAGGTTCAGATTTGGTGAAGAACAGAAATCTGCTTTCAAAGCTTTGACTGACAGCATGCCAAGTATTCAAACCCTGGGACATTATAATCCCAATGCATCAATGAAAGTCATAGCAAATGCTAGTTCAGTAGGATTAGGAGCAGTGCTGGTGCAAATGCCTGCTGAAGGCCCGAGAATCATTGTCTATGTAAGCATATCTCTGGCAGATGTGGAGTGGAGATATTCTCAGATGGAGAAAAAGGCCCTAGGATTGATGTGGACATATGAAAGATTCCATTCCTGCCTAGAGAGATTCCTAACTAGAGAGATTGAAAGCAAGTCATATAAGATCCAGAACTGAATGACATCAAACAGAGAATCCAAGCTGGAAACTGGGAGAATTCCCCATTCACGGCGTACATTGCTATACGAGATGAACTGTGCACAATTAGGAAATGTATTCTCAGAGGCAGCAGACTTGTAGTGTCACAAAAGCTTAGGCCTAGACTGGTGCTAGCCCATGAGGGTCACTTGGGAGTGGTTGTTACTAAGCAAAACTTACGAACCAAAGTATGGTGGCCAGGGATGGAGAAAGATGTGGAGCAGAGCCAATCCACCAGAAACAGTACACAGAACACTGTTACCAGCTGGACCATGGGAGGATGTTGCAGTTGACTTCTTAGCCCACTTCCATCAGGAGAGTCCATACTTGTGGTGATTAACTACAACAGCTGCTATTATGAGTATGTTGTGATGAAGCATACAACAGCAGAGAAAATGGTGTCTGCAGTAACTGAAATATTTGCAAAGCACCAGTCACTCTGTATTCAGGCAATGGGCCACAATTCATTTCGCAGACCTTTGCAGATTGCATGCAAGTTACAGGCGCTCACCATCACAGAGTCACTCCTAAATGGCCACAAGCAAATGGGGAAGTGAAACAACAAAAAACAATCCTTCAAGAAATGGATGAGGATTGCTCAGGCTGACGGCAAAGTTTGGAAAGAGGCATTGCTGTCATATGTGGCCATGTATGGAACAACCTTGTATATTGCGATGGGAAAGAGCCCAGCTGAGCTGATATTTACATGTAAAGTACGCACCAAGATACCAGAGCTGAGGGACATCAGTGTTATCAGGAGGTTCAAGATGATGATGATGATGAGAAAAAGAGTGCTGCAAAGTTTTGTGCAGACCACAGAAGGGGAGCTATACAGTCTGATGTGATGCCAGGCGATGAAGTACTGAGATGGGAGAGTCTGAGTAAGAGAGATACACCATTTTATACCAAGCCATACACTGTCATCACCAAGAAGGGAAACAGTGTGACTGTGTAGTCACCATAAGGAGCACTGTATCAAAGAAATCCTTCATGCATCAAAAAATATCACAATGACAAAGACACAGCAGCAGGTGAACCAGATGTAGAGTCTGAGGCGAAGCTGACATCCAGCAATCAGAATTCCAAGCCAGCGATGCTGATGACTAGCAGACAGCTTGTTATCCAGAGGGAGAAACCTTGGTTCCAGAGGGAACAGCACTTACTAACCTTTACACGATAACCAGAGTTCCTGAGAAAGTAAGCAGTCCACGATGGAAGAGAAGACCATCCGAGCGATATGGAGATTTTGTGTGATCTAGCAACAGAACGTGAAATTGAAAATCAGTTTGGAGCAACGATTTTCAATTTAAAACAATGTGATTTTAAGTTGAAAAACAGCAAATTTGACACAAACCATGTGCCTAGATGTGAAGTTTTATGTGTTATGATTATATTCAAAACAAGAAGGGTGTATGCCAAACACTAACCTTGTGATTTTAAAGTTCCTGTTAGTGATATTTGCAAGTACATGAGAAAGCAATTGGGTTGGATCACTGAGGAGTATCGAATTACATACTGATGATTATCACAAGGGAATGGCCACAGTTGAATATAGTGAAAGAGAAATGACAGTGCCAAAAAGAGAAATACTGAACAAAGGACTGAAACAATGTTGGAAGGTGATGCGCTGAACTTACCTGACATTCATAATTGGAGAAATCCATTTACTTAGTGAGTTGGGGAAATAATGATTTGTTAAGTTTGTTTGCAAATTTATTGCAGTATGTTTAGTAATGGATGGAGTCTAAGCTACGTACATCAAGCAGAAAAATTAAGGACACGTTTTTGGTTTAATAAGGGAGGGATGTCATGATGATAGCTGATAGTTGGCTTGAGTAATGCATAGTATAAGGTTTTTGGATAAGATACTGTAAGATACACTCTGTACTACATATTAGGTCACCTGACCTAGGGTTGAAGATCAGATAGCACATATTAGGGAGTTGGCCAGCATGGCAGATTAAATGATATTGTTCTTGCAGTTAAATCTGTGACTTTGAATGTTTTTCTTTCAACCTGAGATGTGACACATTGTGGGTACAAGAAGTGATGGGAGTCATATGAAAACTGAATCTGTGCTGTGGTTCTTTAAGGAATGGCTGAACATGCAAAAGAGCATGTACAAGGATTCCAAACAATGTACTTCAGTCTTGATGGAAGAGCTAGAAAGGAGAGATGTTCTCTATCCATAGGGGAGCAGGAGCCCCACCAAACCTATGCTCAGGAGGCAGTGGGGACTAGTTATGGAGGTCAGTGCCAGAGGTGTTACTGCAAGAATATGGAATGTGGAAGAAGTTTAACAATCTGACATGCATTGTCAAGGTGAATGACCTCACCTTGAAGTGGCATATGCTGCCAACTCCTCTATAAAGGAGAGAGAGAGAGAGATGGGCTAAAACCTGGCAACAGTCAGTTCAGGACTGAAACAAGGCCTTGGGGCTTAAATTCTGCCAATAAAATATTCCAGATCTCAACAAGGACACTGCAATTGCAATTGGCATCATGGGATGGTTGAAGATTGTATTGCAGGAGTAAAACCAAAAGCTAAGAGCTGGGCTAGAAATGATCATATAAGGCAATGTGCAGCAAAAGAACCAACCAAGAGAGAGAAGGAAAATGTTTAGCGTACCAAGGAAAAGTAATGTTTAAGCATTTTGTTTGCTTAGGTAGTACGAGGTGGTGAGCGTATGTCTATATTTTATTGTGTTCTACCTTCTGACAATAGCCCGCTTGTCAATTGCTTAATGTACTGAAGAAATAATAATCTGCAAGTTCTGGGGCAGGAGGTAAACTATTTCCACCATTAACAACCCAGCAGAATGACTATGCAGCAAGACAGAGGATAAAGAATAACTAGACATGAGTAGTATCAATTTGATATTGGAGGAGAGCAGATATCAAATTGCATATTTTAACATGACACCATCTGGGAAACCACTGTACTAGTCATATAATCTTCAACCTTTATAGGCATCATAGAAAGAGGAGATTGTTGTAAGGGAGGAAATATTAGAGACTGTTTGCATCTAATAAAAGCTGAGTCTAAGAAAGAGAGTCCAAATGAAGAGCAGCTGCAAAGCACTAATAAAATGGATAACAATGATAGCCTTTTACTAATGTTGAGATTGTGGCAGAAATTTAAATCTAAAAGCACACTAGGAAAGGACCTTTTGAGGAGGTTAACACTGATGACCCTTACAAGGAAATGTAATAATCATAGAGTGGAAAAAACTAAGAAAACAAACAGGCAAGCTGCTTAATGGCAATGATGCAAATAGTAGCTAGTTTGAACAAGAAACATACTGGACATAGTAGTCAAGTTCAGACTCTTCAGGAGGGCTTGAAAAATGAACTGGGTGTCGTACAAACAGAACATTGATTAACCACCCCCTCAAAAGTTTGAGGTGCACAAGAAATAACTCAATTACGTGCCCAGCTGCAAAGATCTTCAGAAACAATCGTTAATACACAGGGAAAATTATATGATTTCAGAATAGTTTATGGAGAATTATGAAATTTGTCACAGCAGAACAAGGATAGGGACATGGTAAGGGTATGGAGAGAGGAAAGGTGGAGAAGGGGAAATGACCAAAGAAAAATTAAAGAATTAAAAGTTAGAGTGGCAGCCTTGTCTATTGACACTGGCAAGGAAAATCCAGTTATGGCAATGATAAGAATGATCCAGTCCTTCCCATGGAGCCCCTGCCATCCAGGATATCACTGAATGTGAACAATCCTGATGGCAAGCAGGAGGGGTGTAAAACTTCTGGACCATTTTCTTCGGTCAGTACTAATACATGAAATAGTGCCAATTATACTCAGTCTAAAATATGTGGTAATACAGGTGTAGGAAGTCTTTTGGTGCAATGGTGGTGTCCCTTTCTCTCGTCCAGAAGCTCTGGGTTCAAGTTCCACTTCAGGACTTGATGGCCATGGAAGATGCATTCATAATGTGGCTGAACAGGTTGTTTATCAGCCTGTAAGCCCTTTCAGTGTGCCTGATTGTGAGTGGGAAGTTTCTTGATCAGCCATACTGCAGAAGGCAATGGCAAACCACTGCAATACTTTGCCATGCATAATCATGGCCAATCCAATGGAAGTCCATGGTTGCCAGTAGCCTTTTAGAGCATAGTACAAGGGGAGGAGGAATACAAGTGTACACATTTTTGTTAAACTGGCCCCCTTGTTAACAAATACTTGCACAAGGAAGGACAACAAACACACAGGATCAAACAGTATATAAATATAATGATACAGAAATAAATTTGGATCTGACCCTTTTGGACCCTGCCAACTTAGTGGCCAATTGCCCTCAAATAATGGGGTGGGAGAGGAACTCATCTTGACGGACAAGGATGCTTGTTGACTGCTGCTGGCTGGTTTACCTCCAGGTGTGACATTGCCTGATAAACTTGTAATGGAGCATGAGGCAAAATTCCTAAACTATAAAGAGTGTATGGAAGTGAGCACTCATTTGTGAGACATTGTGGAAATGTAGAATACACAATGAATACTAAAGGAGAACCCTGAAAGGATTGTACTATTACTGTAGAAGGGCCAGGGGGGACACCAGACAGGTGTAGAGAAGAATGGAAGGAGGTAGGAGGAATGGAGAATGGGCTACATTTTTGACCCACAGGACAATTGCAGGTAATGAAACTCTCAATTGTCCTGGTAAACTGCTGTTTGAACACTTTAATGTATCAATTTTCACATAAATTCATAAAATGTTGCCAATACAGTGTCAGCTTCAAAGCATTGAACATACAGTCCAAAGAGACTTCAAATTTATTATAGTTGCTATGGCACAGTTACTATTTCTGATATTACTATAGAAGGGAAGGAGACATATAGTTGCCAGACGCTGGCAGTTCAGGAACTCCACTGTGCTTTTTGGATATAACCAAGATGTGTATTAAGTGTGGCTGTCCAGGCTCCAAGGATGCCATATTTCTTAAGGTGGCACTGGGGATGGGATCAGGAGTCTGGCTGAAGGGAGATGACGACAAAGACGCAATTCAAAATGAAATGAAATTACGCTGGCTCCCTGCGATGAGGATATCATACACTTTTAATGGCAGTACCCTTCTAAACACAGAATGGGAGTCAACCTTAGAAATAAGGTAGAGACTGCCTGACTGATTAAAGACTCTGGCATAGGCCCAATACATTAACAATGTACCACAGCATCTGATAAAGAGTGGACGAACTTGGGTAGCATTGGACGTAGAGCGCTGCCCTCTGAAATGGATCATTTGGGTCTAGGTATGGTGTGATACATACCACTCCATCTCACCTGTACACAATCAATGAAACACCACTTAATTGTTAGATGAGACCAGGGTGGAATTTTACACACATCCTCTCCCTGGGGGTGGGTTAGCAGATGGGGGGAGCATTAAATTGGGTGCCACGGCAGTGGCGTTGTGCTCACTGTCAACCCACCTGCCCTCCAGGTTGGCCACTTGCTCATGCGCTAATTGAAGCCTTTAAGTGGGCATTTAACTTTAGATCCTCCTCCCACCACCACTGGGGTTTTACCTGTGGTGGTGAAGGCCCCAATGTTTCCCCTCCCACCCTTCTAGCCCTGTCAATCCCAGCCGCCCAGACCATTGCCAGATCCTGCCAGCTCAGCCTTGACAAAACCCCGGAAATATCTGTATGTCCAGGGTCCATGCTGCTCGTCTTTGGGGCTGCCTTCAGTCCCAGCAGTGGTCACTGCTCCTGGTAGCATTGCTGGGACAAGAGATCTGCAAGATGTCTGATTGGCCAGTAGCTCTCAGAGGTGGAATTTCTCTCTGACTGGGGCAGAAGGCCTGCCTCAAGCCAACTAAAGGTCTGAAGGCTGTTAAATGGCTGCAGGGTGAGCTGACCAAATGCAGGGGGGGGGGCTCTCCCCCTGACTTCTACACCGAAGGGCAGAGAGCATAAAATTCAACCCTAAGACTCTGGGAAGAAGGACAGACTAATGTAACCTGCAAAGACAAGGGAACATACTGCATATCACTACAGCTGTCTTTCTGACTGTTGGATTGATGAGATGTGCCTTTTGGGGCACCAATTCTGATTGTCCACAACTTAAGTCAATGATAAAATGTTGGTGCCAGTATGTCCTCATAATGTGACCCACCTCCAAGTGAAACTGCCTTTGGTGAATGAGGCAATTCAAGCAATGTCATACATTGGACTTTGTATAACCCCTCTATTTCTCTGTCTGAAATCCATATTCCACAGAACTAAAACCTCACAAAAACATGCCATGCATATGCTACAAGACAATAAGCAGATAGAATGGGTAATTAAGAAACAAGAAAGATTGGTGGAATGTAGTTACTAGTATGGAATTACACCCATGGGGCTAGACTACTTCAGATGAGATTGGTAGTAGCATAAGTGATAGCGTTCTGATCACTGCATCACGCTGTTTGAGGCAAGTGATATAGAGAATATAAGAACAACTAGAGAGGTAGCAAGGACATTGAGGGAAAACTAGGGAGGTACAAAACACGTTAAGAGGTAGGCAACCAATAAATTGTTTTTATAAAGTAAGGCATGTTGATGCATAAGAGAGAGAGAAAAGGAGAGAAGAGATTTTTATTGATTCATTCATGGGAAGTAAGCATCCTAATTACCCTTAAGCAGGTGGTGGTGAGCCACCTTCTTGAACCGCTGCAGTCTATCTGGTGTAGGTACACTTGTAATGTTGTTAGGGAGGGAGTTCCAGGATTTTAACATAACAAAAGTGAAGTATAGATGTAGTTCCAAGTCACCACCACCTGCAAGCTTGTGTCTTGGAAGGTAACTTGCAGGCGGTGGTATTCCCATGTCATTGCTGCCCTTGTTCTTCCAGGTGGTAAAGGTCACAGGTTTGGAAGGTGCTGCTGCCAAAGCCCTGGCGAGTTGCTACAGTGCAGTTTGTAAATGATACACACTGCTGCCACTCTGTGCCAATTGTGGAGGGAGTAAATATTTCATTTGGTGGATGGGATGCCGATCAAGTGGGCTGCCTTGTCCTGGATGGAGATGAGCTTCTTAAGTGTTGTTGGAGCTGCACTCAACCAGGCAAGTAGAGAATATTCTATCACACTTCTGACTTGTGCCTTGCAGATGTTGGACAGGCTTTCGGGAGTCAGGAAGTGAGTTACTCGTTGCAGAATTCCCAGCCTCTGACCTTCGTTTGTAGTCACAGTATTTATATGGCTGGGCCAGTTCAGTATTTGGTCAATGGTAAACCACCAAGATGTTGATGGTGAGGGATTCAGTGATGGTAATGCCATTGAACATCAAGGGGAGATGGTTAGATTCTTTTTTATTGGAGATGTTTTTTGCCTGGCACTTGTGTAGAGTGAGTGTTACTAGCCATTTATTAGCCAAAGCCTGAATGTCATTTAGGTTTTGCTGCGTGCAGACATGAACTGCTGAACTGCTTCAGTATCTGAGGAGTCGTGACTAGTACTGAACACTGTGCAATTGTCAGCGAACATCCCCACTTCTGACATGAAGATGAATGGTAGTTTATTGTTGAAACAGCTGAAGATGGTTAAGCCTAGGATATTACCCTGAGGACCTCCTGCAGCAATATCCTGGGACTGAGATGACTGGCCTCCAACAATGTTCCTTCGTGCTAGGTATAGCTCCAACCAATTGAGAACTTTTCTCCTGCTGCTCATTGACTTCAATTTTTGCTAGGGTTCCTTGGGGCAGAATTTTCCTGTTGGTGTGCGGGGTAAAATGACCTGCAGTGACATTGGGTGAGTGTCCCGATGTCACTGTGCGCCATCGCAACATTTCACTTCCGCCACCTCCTCCCAGGCACATTTGGTCATGTGGGAGGGCCTCCACTTCCCGCCTGGGGTATCAGGATCTCCTGCCATGCTGCCATCTCCTCAAGGAGGGCAGCAAGGCAATCATCGGAAAAATGAGGGGCACAGTACCCCCCTGCCCTACCCTCCCGCCTGGCCTGCTCACCAGCAGCGCTCTGGAGACCCCTTCCACTGGCCATGATTTACAGCCTTGGAAAGGCTGCAGCAACTTTTTTAAACAGGCTGCCGGGTCGCCATTGGACCCGATGGTCATTGCAGTCCCACCACCGCCCGCCCACTCCCGCTGTCCTCGGGAGCCGTGATTCACGCTGGACGGGCCTTAATTGGCCCGCCCGCATAAAATGGCGTCGTGGACCCGATTGTGGGCGGTGATCGGGCCCGCGCCCGCCCACGCCTGCTCCCGCTCCGCCCCCTCCGCCAGCCAGAAAATTATGCCCTTGATGTCATACCTTGTAAAATGCTGCCCTGATGTCAAGGGCAGTCACCCTCACCTCACTCTGGAATTTAGCTCTTTTGTCCATGTTTGAACCAAGGCTGTAATAAAGTTTGGAGCCAAGTGATCCTAGCAGAACCTAAACTGAGCATGGATGAGCAGTTTATTGGTGACTAAGTGCTGTTTGACAACACTGTCAACGACCCCTTCTGCCACTTTACTGATGATTGAGAGTAGGCTGACAGGGCAGTAATTAACCAGATTGCACTTGTGCTGCTTTTTGTGGACAGGACATGCCTGGTCAATTTTCCACATTGTTGGATAGATGCCTAGATGCTAGTGTTGTAGCTGTATTGGAACAGCTTTTGGAGCTGTTAATGATAGCCTAGTAACTGTTAGTGTGTTAAGTTGAATCTAGGCCTTGGGGCTAAAACTTGAAGTCCTACCAATAAAATATTCCAGACAATAACAGGGACACAGTGACTACAGCTGTGAAGTTTCACTTCTCCATCATCCCTAAATTTCTTCAGGCTTGGAAACTGCAGATGGTGTAAACAGCTCTCCTCTCCTCTGCCCTCAGCACAACCCAACACTTGTCCCTTTTCATTTCAGATACTCAAGAACTGGGCCCTACCCAGTTAGTGGAGGAAGGGTTAGAAGACACAAAGATGAAGAGACATTTCACCCTATCGTATACTTGCAGCCACCTCAGACACTGACAGTGTGTGTATTTTAGAGGCTAGGATAGACGGGGGAAATAATGTCCCAGGTGAGACACTGGCACAAGTGTGCAGGAGCTAAGGCAGAGGGAAAGGAAAATGCAGCTGCCAGTTCATTAGAGGGCAAGGTCAGATACTCGTTCTGCTGCAGACAGTTGAGTTAGGAATTCAATGAGCCAGGCTACAAAAGAAGGCTAATATAAAAGCAAAATACTGAAGATACTGGAAATCTGAAATGAAAACAACAACATGCTGGGAATACTCAGCAGGTCAAGCAGTATCTGTGGAGAGGGAAACAGAGTTACATTTCAGGGCGAGAAAGTCAACTCAACTTGAAATGCTAACTCTGTTTCTCTTCACAGATCTACAGAAGAAGGGTGATGAGTGTACTTAACCAAAAGCCTGTGCTCAATGTCAAGGAGCATAGAGAAGTCCAAAACCAACTTGGCATAGGGCTTGGCACAGGGCTTTGCCCAGAGCTTGGAGCCCATCTGTTCCAATATTGAACAGGCAGTCACTTCAATCAACATAGCTGTGGAACCCACCATGATGCTATGTCTGAAGGCTAATGTCACAACTTTGATTGTAGCACAAAAAGCTTCTATCAAAGGTTTTAGTTCTGCAGTAGAAACTCAGACTTCTTGCTTGAAAGCTTAGATTACCGCCATCATGGTTCTGGATGCCACTGCTCAAAGGGACTTTCAGAGCATCACACCAGACCATCCCTCTGTTCTACAACAGGTCAGTATGATTGCTGAGACACTGCCCTAAGAGAATGGCAGCGGTTCCATAGAGCATGAACGTTCTCTCGCAGAATGACAGCATTTCTGCTCTCATCCATGCCATTCCGCTAGTGCCCATGCTGTTGCATGTCAGCAAGGCAGACCAGGCTGCTGCAGCTCATGCCAAGATGATGCAGTCTGAAGCTGGGTTTTCTAGGCTCAGCTTTGCTGAACGTCACCCTGTAAAGCCAGCTGCAGTCTCCTCAACTGGAAGCCAGCAGCCTTCCACAACCCATGCTGCAGCCATTGGAGAAGCATCTTACAGGAGCACCAAGGTAGCTAAAAGCACTCAAAAGACAGGGTCTAAAGGAGTGCACAAGGTTGATTAGTTTATATTTGGGTCTACTATGTCATGATTGAATTTATAAATTCAGATTTGAATGTGCATTTTCTGGTGGTTCTTATTTTTCTGTTGTCAGAAAGAGGCTGACATGATGGTCAATGAGAGAGGAAAGTAAGGGGCTTGTGACTGTTGGCAAATGGGGAAGTGTGTTTGAGGGTATGTATATCACTCATTAATTATTTCAACACAAAGAACCTGGACAGGAAGGGGATTTTTATGTTGTAGCCTCACTCTTCCTGTTCCTCCACTTTCTGTTGCATTTCCTGATAGGTGATGACAAGGGCTGTTGCTTCATTATGGTGAGGTTGTGCAGCATACTAATGTCTTGTGTTTTTTGTTCCAATGATGTACACAGGCCATCAACATTGTAGCTGAGCTAACTTTATTGATAACACATTTTCCTAATATAAATATATATCCACACTAACTGAATTCTATTAAGAAAGGTTCCAAGATGTGCTATCTAAACTTCAATTCCCAGGTCAGGTGACCCCATATCTAGTACAGAGTACTGTATAGTATCTAATACTGGAGCCCACTGCACTATCAATTATTATCATGACATTTCCATTTTTAAAAAAACTTTTATACAACTCAAGTACACAAAGTCTCTTATCTATTCTTTCTCACTCTGTTTTGATCAGCCTGTTTTGTCTTTTACTCATCTCTGTATCTCTGTGGATTTTTCACAATTCTTCCACTGGATGTTCTGAATGGTGACAGAGGTGATTTTGAAGGACAAGGGGCCTTCTCCAGTTCAGTGTCACTATCACCCCTTGGATAGTTTTCAGGACTCTCAGGCTTTGTCTGGTTATCTGTTGCTTCACTGGTGCATTCTGGTTTTTGAACTTCAGCTACACTTTCTGGTGAAGAGCAGGGCTGCGTTTCATTTGTTTTCCGTAAGAATTTCTGGTTTCTCCTATACTGTTGTCCATTTGGAGTCTGTGCTATGTAAGACTTTGGTTCCCCTGTGATTCCAGTGACAACAGCGGGATTCCAGATCCCTTCATGCTGAATCCTCACTGTCTCTCCCATGTTCAGGTCAGGCAGAGGTCGGGCACCTCGATCAAAGTACTGTTTCTGCTTCTGCTGTCTCAGTTTGAGCAGGTCCTGTACACTGCAGCTCACTGGCTGTGGAAATAACAGTTTGGGTGCAGTTGGAAGCTTAGTTCTTAGTCTTCTCCCCATCAGGAGCTGTGCTGGAGATGATCCAATGCTCTCTGATGGAGTATTCCTGAAATCCAGCAGAGCCAGGTAGGGGTCTCTTCTGTCTGCCTTTGCCTTCTTCAACAGGTGTTTTAAGCTCTCACGGTACGTTCCACCATTCCGTTGGATTCTGGATATTTGGGACTTGACCTAGTGTGGCAAAATTCCCAGTCCTATGTAAATTTGCGAAACTCAGTGCCTGAGAATTGTGAACTGTTATCTGAGATGGGCACTTCAGGTATGTCATGGCGAGCAAAATGATTTTTTAAATGATTTATTACAGTGATGCTCTTACTATTATTTCTCAGCAGCACAGGCTCAAGGAACTTTGAGTAATAATCTACAGCTCACTGTTGTCGAATGTGAACAAGTCCACTCCAAATTTCTGCCAGGGCCTCTCTGGAACATTGTGTGTATGAAGTGGTTCTTTTTGATGCGATTTACTGTACTTTTGGTACACTGCACACCATTTCCTCAATTTGTGCTCCCATTCCAGGCCAATACATTACATCTTGAGCTCTTCTCCTGCATGTTTCTATGCCGAGGTGACTTTCATGTATGTGCTGCAGCATTTCCTTCCTCAGTGTTGCAGGATTTATTATCTTTTCTTCCTTGAAAAGCACTCCTTCTGCTACATGAAGTTCCTCATGAAAGTTCCAGTATCCTTGTACAGCAGAAGAGGCTCCGCTCCGATGCGTGGGCCAGCCAGTTTGCACAACCTGCTGTAGTTTTCTCAGGGTGGCGTCGTTCTTGGTCGCTTCCATGATCTCATCCAGTTTGGTGACAGCTGCAGGTAAGTTCTTTATCAGCATGTGAGCCTGTGCTTCCATTTCTTTATCCTCTTCCTTCATGATGGGTAGGTATACACGTGACAGAGTGTCTGCGATGTACATTTCCTTGCCCGGTTTGTATTTAACTCTGACCTGGTACTTCTGCAGACGCATTAGTAATCTTTGGATTCTTGGTGGTGCACAGTTCAGGGGCTTTTTAAGATAAGCTTCCAAAGGATTATGATCAGACTCTACCTCCACGACTTTGCTATAGAGAAACTGGTGGAAGTGTTCTAGGCCAAACACAATTGCTAGCATTTCTTTCTCTATTTGGGCATACGGCTGCTGTGTTTCAGTCATTGCCTTTGAAGTGTATGCCACTGGTGCCCCATTTTTCAAGAGGACAGCTCCCAGGCCAGTCTTTGAAGCGTCCACTGAGATCTTGACTGGCTGACTGACATCGTAACACTGGTGCCTGGGTCAGTGTTCTCTTCAGACTGGCCAAAGGTTCCTGGTGACTTTGTTCCCAGTGCCATTCCTCATCATTTTGTAGAAGTTCTCTGAGAGGTGCTGCCAGGTCTGACATGTTCGGAATGAATTTCCCAAGATAGGTCGCTATTCCCAAAAACCTCTCCGAGTCTTTCTTACATTCTGGCATGTTCATGGCTGCTTCGATTTTACTTGGGTCCGATTTCAGTCCCTCTCCTAATAGCACATGTCCCAAGTATTTGATTTCATGAAGATCTATTTTGCACTTTTCCCTCTTCAACTTGAGGTTCCTTTCTCTAGCTCTGGCCAGCATCTGCCTCAGTCTGTGGTTGTGTTCTTCTCGTGAGGCTCCCCAGACCAGCACATCATCGATATAGGTTTCCACGCCCTCTAACCCTTCAAACAGCTGCTTCACTGTTCTGTAGAACACCTCCGGAGCTGAATTAATACCAAAAGGTTAGTGTAGAAACCTGTGTCACCCATATGGTGTGTTGATGGTACAGAGATAGGAGCTGCATTCATCTAGCTTGACCTTCCAGAAGCCTGAACTCGCCTCCAAGACGGAATGGTATTTAGCACCGGCTGGCTTAGGTGTGATCTCTTCTACTGTGTGCAGCTGGTAATGCTCTTTTTGTATTGCCTCGTTTAGGTCTCTGGGATCCAGACAGACTCACAGATTCCCATCTGATTTTTCTACAATTACAATTGGATTAACTCACTTTGTCGGTTCTTCAATTTTTCTAATGATGTGAAGTTTCTCCATTCTGTCCAACTCTGCTTTCAGTCGATCTCTCAGCATTACTGGTAATTTCCTGGGCAGGTGTATTTTGGGTGTAACAGTTTCGTCAATCTTGATGATGTCTTCTCCTTTTAGGCAGCCAATCCCTTGGAACACATCTTTATACTCGCTCAGGATGTCATCAGTGACAATCATTATTCTCTTGATGAGCTTCAGATTTTCACAAGCTTTGATTCCAAGAATGGGTTTTGCATCAGTTTTCACCACTATGAATGGAAGTGCTTGAGACTGTTTTTTGTAGTTCACTTTAAGTGTGCACTTGACTTCTAAAGCAATTTTTTCACCTATATAAGTAGACAGCTTCACTTTTGTTTTAGTTAGCAGTTTTTCTTTGCTTATCTTACGATACAGGCTTATGGCAACGACATTTGGTTGTGCACCTATGTCAAGCTTGAAATTCACCATCATGTTGGCAATTTTTAAATCAACCTTCCATTCGATTCCTTTGGAATTTCTTGTTGCTGCACCAACAAAAAGTTCAGTTTCAGTATCTGAGCCAACCGTGTGCACTTTCTTCGATTTACACATCTTAGTGAAGTGATTTAGTTTATCACAGTTCTTACCCTGCTTTCTGTAGGCTGGACAATTACATGGTAAATGCTCTGCTCTGCATCAGCTGCTTTTAAATGTTTTAATAGCAGCTTAGTTACAGCTTAGTTATTTTTTACATTCAGACTGTCTATTTGCTCTTTCCTGGGGCTGTTTCTGTTTAACTACATCTAACTGCTTGACCATGTGAAACTTAGCATCTTCTGTCATCGCTTTAGCCTGGCATTTTGTTGTCTCTGCTGCTTTGCAGATATTTATTGCTTACTCCAGTGTGAGATCAACTTCTCTCAAAAGCTGCTCTCTCAGAGAGTCATTTGTGATCCGGCAAAATATTCTCTTTCAGATGAGTGATTGTTCAAGCTCTCCAAATTCACATGATTTGGTTTGTTTTCTCAGCTCAGTTACGCACTGACTAATCTTGTCACTGTCTTGAGTGCATGTAAAAAGTCAATATCTTTCGTATATGGGGAAGAATTTTATGTCCTGTGGTGGGCATTAAATTGCGCGAGAAGATGTTGGGCGAGCGTCCTGACATCATCGCACATTCACGCGATATTTCACTCGGCAGGCGTACGCAAAAGTCGGAAGCGTGCCCGCCGACAATTAGGAGAGCAACTAAGCCCATTAACTGTGTAATTGTCTCCGATTTTTGTGGCCCATCCAACCTTGCGGTTAGCAGGTGGGCGAATTGGCCAGAAGGCCTTTACATTTTTCGTCAAACCTCATCCTAGGGTGGGATGAAACCTCTGTTATGAAATAAAATAAAAATAAATATCTCTGGACATCATTTTTATTAGATATATTTTCAGGTGCTTGATTGTGATTCATGGGCATTTTTGGCAGCTTTTTAAATCTTTATTTAATTATTTGAAGGTCTGCAGCTCCCTGGGGTGGTTGTCTGTCTTCAGGGAGCTCTCTTGCAGTGCTCACCTGCACCTGCAGTGATGTAATCGCCTGTCCTCTTCCCACCCCCACTCCGGCAGTGCTGAGTGTTAATTGGCCAGTGAGCGTGAAATTGCGGTTGGGGGCCGATCACAGTTGGCGGTCCATTTCTCGACCGGTCCCAGGCCCGCCAATCGCGCGTACCCACCGAGTAAAATTCAGGCCATGATGTTTTTCTTAGGGCTGCAGTAGGCTTCGAATTTTTCCATTACTTCTTTCAAGTCATTTTGATTCTCATCACTTTCAAACGTGAATATGTTATCGACTTCAAGGGCTTTTTCCCCTGCTACGTGAAGAAAGATGGAAGACTGTACCTGAGGGTCTTTTTTATCACTGCCCATCGCTGTGAGGTACAGCTGCCGGAGCCTGCTCCAGTTTTTGGCAAGATTTCCCTCCAAACTGAGTGCTGTCGGTGGTTTCACTGTTGTGTTTAGCTTACTTCTGGCACCATGTCTTGTTTTTTGTTTCAATGATGCACACAGGCTGTTGACATTGTAGCTGAGCTAACTTTATTGAAAACATATTTTCCTAACATGAACACATATTTGCAGTAACTGAATTCTATCAACTGAATTCTATGAAGGTTCCAACATGTGCTATCTGACCTTCAAACCCTAGGTCAGGTGACCACATATCTAGTACAGAGCACCGTATAGTATCTTAATATTGGAGTCCACTACCACAATCAACTATTATCATGACAACTAACACAAATTTGGATACCCACTTCTGTGAATACTGCAGGGTTCCTCCATGGCTGTTTTGCCATCAGAGGCATTGTTTGTGTTGTGCTCTATAATGGTCCTTGTG
The DNA here is from genome assembly GCF_964194155.1 of Cetorhinus maximus. NCBI lineage: Eukaryota > Metazoa > Chordata > Chondrichthyes > Lamniformes > Cetorhinidae > Cetorhinus > Cetorhinus maximus. The sequence goes on from NC_135885.1 coordinate 90,880,804, forward strand.
GCAGAATGGCTCTCACTGAATGCTTGTTATGCATGTGAGCCTGGTTTCTGGATCGAGTCATGTGCTGTGTCATGAGTTGATCCCTGTCACCCAAAAGTTAGCCTTTGACTTGCAGTGGTGGGTCAAATGTAGTTGGCTCAGAGGTCTGCTGCAGAATGAAGAAATCATGACTACTGCCAGGAAACCAGGAATTCACCTGCACGATGTGCTGCCTGTAGTTGCGCACCAGCTGCAAACTGAGAGAATGGAATTCCTTTCAATTCAGGATTGCATTGCATTGCACACTGATTGTCACCATAAACTGTCTGTTTTACATGTTGCCAATAGTCGTATGCGCACACCACATTTACCAAGATGTCAGTAGTCACGCTCATCTCAGACACCATTTTTCACCATTCAGAGGTCACATGGATCATAAAAAATAGGCGATACAGGACTCAACTTCTCCTCCATTATTTTAATGTGCTGAATTTTTGGAAGTCCCAACAATAACTTTTTGAGGTATAGGTGCCTCGCACATCATTGTTCCTTTGCTCCTAATGTCCATTATCCACAGTTGACTTTTAGTGTTAACTCTTGGGAACTTCCTAACTCACTGCCATGAACTGAATTTTCCCACAAAACATGACTTGCATTACTGTATTCTTTCTCCATAGCTGCTAGATATAGCAATTCCGAGCTGAGATTTGATGTAGTGCCCAGTCTGTTCTTCATCACCTGCTTATCAACAATTCTACAGGACTCTATTCAGTTGCCAGTGGGATATTACTATATATTAGGTGATGTAAATATTGTCCTTTTGACTTTCTGAACATGTTCTTTGTAAATTGCACCAATCTCTTCCCATCACCCTTAATTTGTGCTATCTTGGTCTGCTTGTATTGAATAAATCTATTGTATTTTGCAAGTTCACAGTTGATAATTCGGGCCCATTATCTGCAGTTACCCAGTCTCTTTTCCCATGACATGTAAAGTTGTTAATTGTTAATTTGAGATGTTCCATAGTATTTGCAGCATAGCGAAAATCAGTGTAGTGACACCTGCATGAAATTCAGGTGTTAGCATTCCAGTGATTTTTTTTATTCATTCATGGGATGTGGGCATTGCTGGCTAGGCCAGCATTTATTGCCCATCCCTCATTGCCCTTAGGAATGTGGCCGTGAGCTGCCTTCTTGAACCGCTGCAGTGTGTGTGTTGCAGCTACACCCACAGTGCTGTTAGGGAAGGAGTTCCAGGATTTTGACCCAGAGATGGTGAAGGAACAGTTATCTATTTCCAAATCAGGATGGTAAGTGGCTTGGAGGTGAACTTCCAGGTGGCGGTGTTCCCATGTATCCGCTGCCCTTGTCCTTCTAGATGGTAGTGGTCGTGGGTTTGGAAGGTGCTGCCTAAGGAACCTTGGTGAGTTACTGCAGTGCATCTTGTAGATGGTACACACTGATGCCACTGTTTGTTGGTGGTGGAGGAAGTGAATGTTTGTGGAAGGAATGTCAATCAAGTGGGCTGCTTTGTCCTGGATGGTGTCAAACTTCTTGAGTGTTGTTGGAGCTGCATTCATCCAGGCAAGTGAAGAGTATTTCATCACACTCCTGATTTGTGCCTTGATGGTGGAGTCAGGAGGTGAGTTACTCACTGCAGGATTCCTAGCCTCTGACCTGCTCTTGTAGCCACTGTATTTATATGGCTAGTGCAGCTCAGTTTCTGGTCAAAGCTAAGTCCCAGGATGTTGATAGTGGGGTATTCAGTGATGATATTGCCATTGAATGTCAAGGGGAGATGTTTAGATTCTCTTTTGTTGGAGATGGTCATTGCCTGTCACTTGTGTGGCGCGAATGTTACTTCCCAATTGTCAGCCCAAGCCTGGATATTGTCCAGGTCTTGCTGCATTTGGGCATGGACTGCTTCAGTATCTGAGGAGTCAAGAATGATATTGAACATTGTGCAATTATCAGCGAACATCCCCACTTCTGACCTTATGATGAAGCAGCTGAAGATGGTTGGGCTGAGGACATTACCCTGAGGAACTCCTGCAGTGATGTCCTGGAACCGTGATAATTGACCTCCAACAACCACAACCATCTTCCTTTGTTCTAGATATGACTCCAACCAGCAGAGAGTTTTCCCCCTGATTCCCATTGACTCCAGTTCTGCTGAACATTGTGCAATCATCAGCAAACATCCCCACTTCTGACCTTATGATGGGAAGAAGGTCATTTTGTGAAGCAGGTGAAGATGGTTGGGCCGAGGACACTACCCTGAGGAACTCCTGTAGTGATGTCCTGCTGCTGAGATGACTGGCCTTCAACAACCAGAGCCATTTTCCTTTGTGCTCGGTATGACTGCAAACAGGGAGTTTTCCTCTGATTCCCATTGACTCCAGTTTTACTCAAGCTCCTTGATGCCACACTTGGTCAAATGCGTCCTTGATGTCAGGCAGTCACTCTCACCTCAACTCTGGAGTTCAGCTCTTTTTCCATGTTTGAACCAAAGCTGTGCTCGGTGCAGTGATGGGCCGCAGATTGTGTGACCCCACAAATATCCCCAGACTATCCCTGAAATGACTCTGATGAGTGGCACAGTCACCTTGACTGCTGCAGCCAATGAATACTGGTCTCTTTCAACATTCTGCATAGGTCTGCAATTGCCTGTTATTGAATAATGCAGACTTCGGAGACACTGGTGCTTCAAAAGGTCCATGAAACAGAGTCGACTATAGAATCTTAGCATTGGGTAGCACTTTCTTTGAGCATTTGACTGCGTTACTGAGCTCCATGTGTTCTTTGAACCATTGAGCTTTTCGCAGATTGACTTTCAAACCTGCCTAAGCTAGGATCATAAGCAATTCATCCAATAGGAATAAATGTTCACAGTTTCTGTTGCCAAAAGGATGTCATCAACCATACTGCAACAAGCAGACAGGTCTAGAAAAGTCTCTCAGGTAAAATAGGTGAGTTAGTTGCGAATGTGTCTTGCCTTCCAACACCCTGTTTGATGAGGGATTGAATTTTTTTCTCTGATATATAAGTGACTTTTTTAGGGATTGGAAGCTGTTCGGGTATTGGGTATGGGTGTTTCTGTTAATAGTCTCCTCTCCTTTCATTCACCACATGTCTATCTGTAGCAAAGACAACAAGACGTTTCTGAATTAACTGTTCCACTTGGTTATTTTCATGCTTAGTGGGATCATACAAGCAAGCATTTTTAATTGCAAACACAAAATGAACATCCGAAATTACTATAGTCTTTTCATTTTCTGATCCAAGCCACATACAGTTATATTTAATTATAATTAATAATTGCACCATACCGATCTAACACATCTGTTGATCCCAATATCCCATTTCTATTGGTATATTCATATAAATTGGTTCATCAACTACACAGCTGAGACTTCCCAACCAGGGATCAGTAGCCTCTCCTATAACCACAGGTTGCTCACTATCTTCATATCCTCTTAATTCTGTACAACCCTTGCCCAAGTAGCATTCAGGGTATGAGGTATGGATGATTATGACCCCAGAACCTGTGTCAATTAACATAATCTGCTGCCAGCCCCCATCAAAAACAACAGGAATAACTGGTCTTGAATCACAATTATGGCAGAACCCCATTACTGTTTCAAGTTCCAAGACAGCAGTGCTTCTTAGTGTCTTTCTTATAATGTCTTTATTGAACTAATTGTAAGATGGCAGCTTACAGAGCTTCCCTCATGACAAAGGTCACATGATTACATCAAGCCAGATAGGACATATAGTACTGTTGCATTTCAAAACCCAAACATCCTCCTTTTCATAACGAACAAAAGACGCAAACATCCCCTTTTCCTGATGAACAAAAGTCAAATTTGCATGCAAGACCAGCTGTAACTGTGAGTCACCCAAGTTACCCACTATACACTAATTGTTATACACTAATTGTTCTCATGCATTAACAACTGTTTGTTCTACTATTAAGTCTCTGCACCTGCATTGTATACATAGTTTTTAAACCACGCAGTTCTCTTAATGGTTCACGTGCATGTTGTCATTGGCTGTTCATCTGGGTGATTTCCTTGTCAGAGAATGTTGTTCCCGTGACTCTTGTTGCCATAGTAACTGTTGTTGTTCTATTGCCATTGTTGGGGACTGTGGACCTCTGGGATTGATGGTAGTTCTGTACTCAGTACAGCTGGTGAGATCCCTTCTCCCTGACCAGTAATTGCTGTGAAGGAACAGCTTCGTTAGTTGTGTGTATATGCCTGCGGTTGCACCGGTATATTTGGTTGTTCACTTTCACCACATTCAATTGAGGTGACAATTCCTCTGTTTGGCCAGTAAAGCACTTATCTTACCTTTCTCAGACTCGATTCAATTCCTTGGCGGCTTGTATGGATGCACTTCAGCATCTCTCCTCTCATCTCCTTAGGGATGATGACTTTATTTCCTTTGTACAAGATACCTTCTTGGGCTGTCAACTCATCTTGGTATGCCCAATATGCTCTTGTGACCATTGATATGGCCCTGATACTCTTAGGCCATCCTTTCATCACTACTTCTTACACCACTTGGAGAGTTGCATCTTGTTGGGTAGTTTGTTTGATTTGAGCAAGGCGCTTGTCTGCTCTGATTCAATGTATCTGCTGGTTGATGACTTCCAGGTCATGTTGAGCTGCTGCTTCATGTTGAATTTCCATTGGCATGTTTAGGGTTACCAGGCCAAGCTTTAGACTTGCTCCAGCTGAGATGAGTGGCTGTTGCATCCTATCTATGATCTGGAACTCAAAATCTCCCTCTTACCATTGAATTGGGGTCTCAGACTAAGTTGTCCTCTCAGTATGAGTATCGTGCTGTCATAAAGTCTCAACCTCACTTTTGAGTGCTTCAATTTTGGATCACAATGTTGAACTACTTTGCACAGGTGTGTGATAGTCATTATGTTGCATGTGTCACCAGTGTGTACCTTACATTTCTTGTTCACTTGATTCTCCCCTTCTGCTGTTATCATTATAACAGTCACAAACCATTCTTCACCTACCGACTTGACGGAACCAAACTATTGCATCATGTTCTTCATTGGACTCTTCTGCTGATATCTCTCCAGTGGTCATCTGCATAGACTTGTTTCATTTTTTTTCTCACCAAACACTTGTGTGTGAAATTATTCTGCTTCTTGCAGTTAAAATAATGCTTTCCCCATTCTGGGAAATCCTTCCTTTCCTTTGTATGATGTCCTCGGCAGTTTTTGCGTCCTGCCCTTTGTTTGCGATTGCTTTGCTCTTTCTGCAAGGAATGTCTTTCAGCATAATGTATCTCCTGGAATGCACTGCTGTACATGTGTTCTAACTGATTTTTTACAAGCTCTGCATTTCTACATACATCTATTGCTTTTCTGTGCATACGTTTCTCCTCTTTTCTTGGATTTGAGGGGTCTAGTATGCCTAAGAGTATTCTATCTTTAATCAGATCATCTTTTAGCTCTCCAAATTCACATGATTCTGCAAGCTGTGTCACTGCAGTTGCATACTGTTCAATGTGTTTTTTTCCCCTTGAGCTCTAGTATTGAATACATAGCATTCATAAGTTATGTTCACTCAGGATTCAAAGCATTTATCCAAAGCTTTCAAAATCTCTGCCATCTGTTTTCTTTGTTTGTCTGTTAGATTTAGGGTGGTATACAATATGTAGCAGTTCCTCTCCAGATATGTTAGAAGTGTGGCTACTCTTGTTGATGGTGGCTTGTTAATTAAATCTGTTTTAATTATATCTGTTGCCAGCTCAAAATTTTGCAATTGCCACTGCCAGTGCTGCCACACATGGCCTTTAATTTTGACAGGGGCTGAGAGTGGAAAGTTTACTGCCATGTTTACTCACCCAATGTTTTACCTGCAGCCTTGCGATCAGCATGTGTTTGCTTTTCCTTATCCTTTTTCAACAGATTTGAACATTTATGTGTGCCTTTCTGAGCTGTGTCTTCTCTGCAGAATTTCCAGGATTTCAAAATTCTATTTTACTTCCACTTCCTGACAATATTTTGAGTTCCAAGAGAGCAGTACTTCTTAGTGTCTTCCTCGTAGAAAGTCTTTATTGAACTGATTGTAAGATGTCCACAGAGCTTCCCTCATGGTGGAGGTCACATGACTACAGCAAGCCAGATGGGACATGTGGTATTGTTGCATTTCAAAACCCAAACAATTACTGACCATTTGAAGGAGGCCAAATCCCTCCATTGGCATCCCATTTGGAATCCGTTTGCCGCCAAAACATTCAGTTGGATATTACTCACTGCTCTTGAGTAAACAAAGTGACCTTTAATGAAGGTAACCATCTCTTTCATTTCCTTTTTCACTTGTTTCATTTCATCCTCCATTTTAGATGAGATCAAATCAGAGTGATTTTGATTGAGTCCTCTCTGTCCTTTCTGGGCAGGACCAGAGGAGGACAATTTTTCCTTACAATCCTGTGCAAAGTGACCTGTTTTACCACAATTTAACAGGAATAGTTAGGCATTCTTGGGACTCATTGATTATTTTTGTAAAGGGTCTGTTGGTATTGTCCTTCTACTGCTGAAACGTTCTTTCTGACAGGAGGAGACACTTTTTGTTTTTCTTTTAATGAATCTCTAACTAATGTCCTGGCCTCCATAACTTTCTCCTCAATATAGTGCCAATGATCAGCTTCTCTAACCAAAACTCACAAAGCACTCTTAACCTTTGTGCTTTTAAAGTTAGTTTGATTCTTTCCTGCTGCAACTGTTCTTGGGGCTACATGTTGGGTGCACACATAGAAATCATATAATCGATTAGCAAAGGCACATGATGACTCATCTGAACATTGTTTAGACTGATCCATTAGCGCATATATGTTTACGCCTGCTAAACCAAGGCATGTAAAATTGAATCTATTATTTCTGCAGATATCTCTACAGTAAAGATTTCTGAATCTGCATTTTCCTTTAGTTCCCTTGTTGTTATGACACAGCAGCTGGTAAAGGCTGAGTTGTTTAACTCCCAGAGAGAAACTTGAACAGCTGTCATAACCTATATTTTCAACTGAATGTTTGAGATGCAGCTCGGAATTCAGGAATAAGACCACCGAGCCTCAAGATGATTTTTATATAAAACTAAATTAAACATGTATTAATTTAACAGCAAATTAAACACATACACATGTCTACAAATTATTACCATAATAACTTTAAAACAAATCCCCAAATTAATCACTCCCAGGTAAATCTTCACCAAGGCAACGTTAACCCCACTTAAACAGAAGCCAGGCAAAGCACATTTAACCTTATGAATCCAAAATGTGGTTCCTTTGCAGACGCAGTTGCAGGCTTACAGGCTAGCTAGATCTGAAATGCCTCTGACTTATACACACAAACTCCTTTCTGTTTATACCTAGCTTCCCCTTTGAATGTAAATTTTCCATTGTATCCTAGGCTTTTAACGTCACATCTTCTAACAATAACATTTTCATCCCACTAATTTTATTAGTAATATAAACATATTACTTGGCATCTCCCAGCTAAATGTAAGATTTCACCCATTCTTTTGAATGGTTTATTTAAAAATGCAAATTGCCTCCTTGACACTTATGTTTCTAAACTTCTCCATGTTTATCTAATTACCATTTCAAACCTACTTCTTTCTATACATCAAAGCACCCAAACTATCTGGCTTTAATCCAATTAAGACACACACAGACACACCCCCTCATTACAATTCTATTTAAAGTAAGTTCCAATAACATTATAGACATTACTATCTCTTCATGACACTTGTGCAAGCAGTGAAAAGAATTTGTGTCAAATCACTGTCTTCTAGTTCTGAATGGCCTCTCCTAAATTTTACCCATCATCTGCCCCGTTCTAAGGGGTCATCTCCATCCTTAATCATTCCCAATTCATTGACACAAGCTTGTATCTCTGTGTGGGAAAAAGGAACAGACTTATCCCCTTCCCTTATGATATGTCCACGATGGTCTTTGACACTTGTTCTTGTTACTACTGCAACGGGAGCTGTTTTGTTTTCAGATGGGAGTGGGTAAGTTATGACTGGAGGGGTAGAAACAGCAGTGCACAATGGTGCAATAGGGGAATCCCAAGTTTCAACTTCTTCAGCAAGAGGTGATGGATTTGGCCATTTCCAAACTGATACACATGCATCCGGATGTGATTGTTAGTTTGGGACTGATTCTGAGTTTGAATTTGACACTGAAACTGGGATTGAATTTCCCCCAGTAAGGGCAGTGATAACTGCCTGCTGGCTTTCTAACTTCCCCTCGAGCTCAATTTTCAGTTGACACTGAGTATGATCTTCCTCTGATCTTCTCTCATTATGATGTTGTCCTTTAGTTCCTGGTTAAGAACTTTGTTCTCTTGTTTATAATCTGTTAGCTTTCATCTTAGCTCCTGTATCTCAGTGCTGGGGTAGCTCTGATGATTCAACATGGAAGCTGTACAATCTACATCTAACTCTAAATCATGAACTTGAAGTTGCAGACCATGAATTTCTTGCTCCTTTTGTTTCTTTAGCTCATCTATCTCTTTTAATCGAATATCTCTTCCTGTTCTAACTGCAATTTAAACTTGAATGATATTACCATTTTCCCTAGCACATAAGAATGCACTGAATTTCAAGAGATCTCTACTTTCTTTGAATCCCCAAGATGCTGAGCATATCTTTTCATCAATGAAAGCAACTATATCTTTGAATTGAAACTCATTTGTCTGACCCTTCAGTAACAGTGTTTCCAATTCTGGACCAGTTATTTGGCCTAACTTCTCTTTGTACTGGGCTGAAAACAGGTTTAATTCTAACAAAGTTCTGTTTATCTGGATTTTCTGATAGTGATGCATAATTTTTTTTAGCTTAGTCTAGCCATCCTTGTGGTTTCTGTTTGTTCTAACAGAATTTTTTCTTTCACTTAAACTGACTTAAAATAAACTCAGTAAATGTAACATCATACTTAAAAGACAGACAGCAAAGAGTTAACGACTTTTACTGAGAGAACTCTAACATGAGATAAAACAAGGGGTTTCTCGAGGTACGACAGAAGTAACAGAGCTTGCATTAGATTTCTCTGCAACTCTGGAACATCAGTCGACACAGAAACACAGATAGTTGCTGAACAATTGTGTTCACTCAGTATGCTTACTGATACACCAAGGTCAGATCTCTGATTCCATGTTCTCTTTCATTCTCTTACCAGAACAAAACAATTACTCTAACAAAATAAAATATCCATTCTTCTTTCACAACCTTTTAAATTCACTTATCTGAATATCAAGCCTTTTTAATCTCGTCCCTTCGTGGATGCCAATTTGTTGGGATTTTTGGATGAATTCTAATTGGAATCAATCCAATTCACCGGTAATTCATTTTAATTCTCAGGTTTCGAATGAGACTTTAAACCCACAAGGTAAGGCAAGTCCCTTCAGATAGTGAATTCAAAGAAATTGTATTTAAACAAAAAATATGAAGTACAGAGTTGTAATATAGAATTATGGAATTATAATACAGAATTAGTTAAATCAAAATATATGAGAATCATACATCCATACAATTAAACCTTCTCATTAGTATCATTCTCTGTCTTCTTTCTACATTAAACTAATTTCAAGTTCATCACCCATAACATGGAATATACTTATGTCATCCGTAAGACCTCTACGACTTTCGATGGGTGATTAATTCTATGAAAGCGTGTATCTTCTTATCTCAAGTCAGAATATGGCTAGCTAACAGTGTCCCTGGAGATGGGATTTTTAAACCCTAGAGAAGATTCAAGACCCTATCTTTCATGTGTTAATGGGGTCTTGTCACCCATTGATTGGCTGACATACTGGGCAGAATCATTGCAGATTTGCACCAAGTGCGATAGCAACGGGAAAAAGAACGTTTTATCTGCCGGTCAACATGACAGCTTTTCATGCCGTATTGTCCCAATCATACTTTATTAATTATGCATTCCCAGGAAACATGTCATTTCAATGGCAGGCGGGCTCTCATTCGCCTGCCACGCTATCACCTTGTCGTTTCATCATGCCCGGCACCATAATTAAAATGCAGCCATGTGCAGATCTCTCAGTGCCTCCAGCCATGACTGCTGCAAAGAAAACATGACCCCAAAAGGCAAGACGACTGCAGCCCCCTCGGTTTAATGAACCATCCCTCGAGCACCTTTTGGATGCAGTGGAGGCCCGCTGTGATGTCCTCTATCCCCGCTCTGGCCGCAGGATGTGCAGCAACATCACTACTTCAGCATGGGAGGTGGTGGCAGCAGTGGTCAGCGCCAATGCCCTGCAAAAGAGGACAGCCACCCAGTACCACTACAGGATGAGTGGTCCCATCCGTTCCACCAGGATAAGTCACTCTTCTCTTCACTCTCAATCCACACACTCACAAACCCATCCAACATCCACAGGGAACTCACACCTCAAGGAACAACACCACTCACTCTCATACACACCCTCACGTCTTCCTCAGGCTCATATCCTCTAGAGCTCATGCCCTTATCCCGTCTATGTCTCCGCTCACCACACAAAAATTCCATGCCATGTGTCCTGCTCACACTCTCTCCATCTGCAGGGAGAGGTCCATGACAGGGGGTGGAGTGGCCCACATTAGGCCCCTCACTCACTTTGAGGAGCGTGCCATAGTGCTGACTGGTGAGGATGTGGACCCTGCCTACGGCGACAGTGAGGTTGGTTGCAAACACCCACCTTAGGATCCTGCACCACATTATCACTCCCTCAATGCAACCATGAGTGCGCTCTCTCCTGCTTTTTACTCTGCTGCCATGCACTACTTACCTCTACTTTGGTTCACAGGGAGATCTGCCAAGCGACCGACACCCTCAGCCAGCCAGCTCCATAAACATCTTCACCTCCAGCCAAGAGACATCTCCTCCATTGGAGAGCTGGAAATAAGCAGCCTGGAAGACTTGTCATGGCGCTTACCCACACCCTGCACCAGTGCAGAGACACATACCTTGGTGGGACCTAGATCCAGGGCAGGCTTGGTGGTCACCGCATGGGCATGTGTCCGCAACAGGAGGAGGCAGGTTCAGCTTAGCTACCGGGCACTTGGAGGGCTGGTGGGGAAGAGGCATCTGTGAGGTCTGAGTCAGATGTCAAGCCTCTGGATTTGGCCTCCCAACTCATTGTGGAGAGTCAGCGGAAGGTGGAGGAACATCATGCAGAGCTGTTAGAAGCCCTCAACAGAGTGGCAAATGAGTTGGAGAAGTGCGTCTGCCTGCTCTCTGTTGAATGGTGTCCACATGTGCACATATGGAGGTCTCCATGGGGAGGAAGGCAGACACCTTGGAGACCCTGGTCCAGCAGAATGTGGAGATGCGCTCAGACCTGCATTCCATCACCGTAGCCATGGGTGGGTTCCTGCAGTGGCAACGTGAGAGGGAAATGGGGCACATTAACGTCTCCCCAGGTGCTCCTTCCCCTCCAGGAGTCAGGCGGGGACCCTCGGACACCCAAAGGGAGGAGGAGCAGCTGGACACCCCTGGCTTGTCCACTCAGGAATCTCAGAGGCCACCCACTCCCTCCAAGTCCCCTTTGCCTGTGACCCCCCTCAACCTCGTCCTCTGTCACCACAGAGGGGGCAGTTGGTCCACAGGAGGGCAGCCAAAGCAAGTCGGGGCTCCCAAGGCCTCAGCTCTCCAGAGGACACGCACTGAAGTCAGAGGCAACAGGGCCAACCGTTGCACAGGCTGTCTCCATACCTGCTGCAGATGTCAGGACAGCAGCTGGAAGTCTAAGGCATTCAAAAGTTAAGAATTTCTGATCACAGTTGATTACTTGAGTGAACACATTTTGTCACTTTACAATCTGAAAATATATTCACTTTCACTGAATAATGTGTAATGGTGCCTTTCAGCTTTATTGACAGGCTTTGCTAGTCCTCCCCCTCCACCCCCTCCCTAAACTAGCAGTTCAGAAGCACGCAGCTGGCCAGCGAGTGATTTTGGAGGGAGAGGTGTGTGTGTGGCAGGGCCTTTCAGAGCCTTGTGCAAGCACTCTCCCATGTGTGCAGTTCCTTCCCACATCACACTCATCTCAATGTCCTGAGCATTTTCAATGTTGCCTGCTGAGGTTTGCTTTCAGTTGGCCATCTGAGCTGACCTGCATCTCCGTCCACCCACTGATGACACTCCCATGCACCTGCTCTCGCCCACCACCACTCTTGTTTCACTTTTGATTTATCCAGCATTGTAGTGCTACAGCTTTTCTTGCACTCCCCTGTCATTTCTTCTCCTCCAGTTACTCATTTCCTTTCCCCCATCACTGTCAACCCTGCTGGCATCACCTTCCACCTCCCCTCCGTTACCTACCAGCCACAACCCTTTTCTTTCGGGGATGTCCTGGGGAACATGTAGGTTCCCTTCCTTCCTGAAAATCCAACCCCCATCCACATTAACCTCCCTGGCCTCCTCTTTCCCATCCCCAGGCTTCATATCTGCCTCCGAGTGCCCACTAACCACCCTCGCCTTCCATTCTCTAGAACCAGGTCTCACTGTTTAAAAATAAGGGGTCACCCATTTAAGACAGATGAGGAGAAATTTTTTCTCTCAGAGGTCTGTGAGTCTTTGGAACTCTCTTCCTCAAAGGACAGTGAAAGCAGAGTCTTTGATTATTTTTAAGGCAGAGCTAGATAGATTCTTGATTAACAAGGGGGTGAAAGGTTATCAGGGGTAGGAAGGAATGTGAGGTTGAGGTTGCATTCAGATCAGCTATGATCTTATCGAATGGCAGAGCAGGCTCGAGGGGCCGAGTGGTCTACTCCTGCTCCTAACTCGTATGATCCTATGTTCATATACTGTTGCACCCTAACCATCTAACCCTAACATCTCACTCTGCTCTCAGCCATTCCCACTGTTATGGCACAGCCGACGGTAAATGCTGAGTTGTTCAAATCCCAGAGGGAAACTTGAAACAACCGCCACAACTATTTTACAATTTGTATTTATTTCGAGATGCATGCCTTGAATTCAGTCATAATAAGACCGCCAAGTCTTAAAAGTTTCTTATAAAACAAAATTAAACCTTTATTAATTAAAAAAAAAATGATTTTAAGCACATATATATAGGTTTACAAATTATTACTATGATAATTCCTAGCTCCCCTAGTTAATCTAACAGTTACAACTCCGTTAAGGCAACAGTAAAACACATAGATTTTAAAAGACCAGGCAAAATAACACAATACATTGATCAGCTGAATTCAAAGTGAGTTTTCTTCACTTCAGTTCGTGTAGACAGCAACTTGAGGCTTAGGGGCTGGAGGCTTTTCACAGTTGTTAAATCTTAGAATTCCTTCTTTTTACACATAACCTCATCTCATTTATACAGGCTTCTCCTTTTTTAATGTAAATCCCATTGTCCCAATATGTCTTTCAACTCTGCTTTTCTAATAATAAATATCTTTCATGGTACCAACTCTATCAGTAAGCTTTGGGAAAAATAAGCACACTGTTTGGCTTCTTCTGGCTAAGTGTGACATTTCACCGCCTCTTTGAAATTCATAATTCTCTGGTTTATCTAAAAATGGAAATTTTCCCTCTATACCTCACATTCTAAAAGTTCAGCCATGTTTACCTATTTAACATTTCAAAGCCTTCAGACAGCTGTCTTTAATTCAATTAAAACACACACACACACACACACACACACACACAGTCTCGCTCTCTCTGTCTCTCTCTACTCCTACCTTGCAATAACTTCCAAAGACATTATGAAAATTATTTTATTTCCCTGACACTCACCATTCCCTCTTACCATGCCCACCCTCAGTTCGCTCCCCAGGGGACAGTCATGGATGCAACAGAGCCCTCCCTTGCACGTTCATCTGGACAATCACCCCTCTGGATCCGTTCCCTGTTGGAACTTTTTCCCCTCTTGGAACTCCTTCCCCCGGACTCTGCTCCACCGCCCCCCCTTCCCTAGTGATTCCCCCTTCCTGACTCCATCCTCCACCCTTACTTCTTCCTCCAGCCTTACTCTTTCTCCTCTCTGGGCTCCTTCCTCCCCCTAGACTCCTTCCCCCCTCTGAATTCCTTCCCTTACACCTTCTTCCACCCTTACACCTACCTCCTCAGTTGCTATCTTCTCTCACAATACCCACTCCCCCCTGTACTCCCTCCCCTCTCACAACCTCATCCCCCCTTCACTTTGTCCCCCTCCAACCTCACCCCCCCCGACACCTTCGTTCCTCCCTCCCAATCTCAACCCCCACCCCCCCAAAAAAAACCTCCTCCTCTCCTAGTTGATCCTAGACCTTCTTCTCCCACCTCCGATACATCTTCCCCTCCCAAACACAGCTGGGCCTTCCCCCTCGACCATCATCCATTGTGAGCAGACCTTCAATGGTGATTTTCCACCTTCCATGAGCTGCTTCGCAGCAGAGCCATGAGAATCCACCCAGCATGCCATGGATGCTCTTCCAGGGTCCCTTTGCTGTCAGGCTCCAGCATCTTCTGGTCCTCGGATGTCCGCGATGTGAGCAAGGATCTGACAATAAGTGCCAACTTCTGCACGTGGCAATTGTCAAGACATGTTCTGCACCGGCGCGTTTTCCAGCTGACGTGGACAGGTGATCCAACATGGGAGATGATTCTGGCGGGATGGGCTTATAATGATATGATTAAAATGAGGTTCGCGACGTCCGACGGCTGGAAATGTGGCCCGCCATTGACAGGCAGAGTGGATGATTGCAAACTTTGTTTCACGATGTCGTGGAACTGATTTTTGGCCTCTTCATCGTATTGTCTGCTCACGCTGCCAAACACACCCAACACCAGTGGGCACAGAAAATTCTGCCCATTCTTTAATTTAGCTTAACTGATCCTGGCTTTTGTGTGTAATTAATCTTAATAATAGAACAATGAACTTGTTCAATGTGTTCTTTTAGTCTTATTTCAGATGAACAACTTTATATTTTCTATTATTTTGGTTTCTAGACTTTCCTCTAATCTCATTTAAATACATTCTTTGGTAACCATTTTGCACCTACATTTTAACTTAAGGTTTGTAAGAAGACTTTATATCAAACATAAAATCTCTTCTGGAACGTACCTAGTATTAACCTGTGTAAGTTTAAAGACCAATCTTGTGATAAAACTACTAAACAATTCATAGCGTCATAGAGTCATAGAGTCATACAGCTCAAAAACAGGCCATTCAGCTCATCATGTCCATGCCATCGAGCACCTATCTATTCTAATCCCATTTTCCAGCACTTGGCCTGTAGACCTGTATACTATGGCGTTTCAAGTGCTCATCTAAATATATCTTAAATGCTGTGAGGGTTCCTGCCTCTACCACCCCCTCAGGCAATTAATAGTTATTTGATTATAAATAAGGCTCAATCTTAATTTTTGAGCTGGGGTCCAGGTATTCATATGAGTGGATGGATCAAGGTCTCAGTTGCCAATAGTCTTTATCTGTTGGTTCTATAGCTACGTACATTCTAATAGTGCAGATTTGTGTGGTTTGTTCTAGAACTACAAGACTAATTCTAGAGGGTTAATCATAATTAAAATGTACAGAGAAAAAGTAACACAACACATCTAAGGTTATATATGCATAAAAGGAGAACGAATAATGCTAATTCTCTTAATGATCGAGGGTTAAGTCTTTATCATTAAAAGACATATTGCTTGCAATTTGATATTACTGGCACACGATTCGGTACATATTTATACATTGTATCACTGGAAGGTACATGTAGTAACTATGTTGAAATTAACAGAAGTTTTACAAAATTGCATGTATTTTGTGAAAAGACTTCTTTTCAAGAGGGTATTAACCTAGTCAAGCCTTTTAAAATAACTATTGATTCATCTAATGTTTTCAATTAAAATTAGTCAAGGCTCACTATCTTAAAATCATCTGTTGCGGGCTTGTCTAATTCATTGTAAGTATAACAATATATAAGTAAATACTGCCAAGGAATCAAATGTTACTTCTAAAGATGGCCTTGGATTCCTTTGGCCTGGTTAGTTTAGTCAGTAAGTTTAATGTGAGAAAGATTGATTTCTACTAAAAATCACCATGTAAGCTTGCTTACAGTAGCACCTTATTCGAGCATTTGAATGCCTTACTGACCCCCATGTGCCTTCCATGTGCGTGTGCCTGCACAGTGTCATACCATCTCCCTTTGCAGCCTTCAATCCTTAATGGGTGTCAACCTCCATGCCTTTCCTGAATTTGCTGTAGTGCTTCTGGGAGGAAACCTTCCGGTTACTGCCCTCTGCAGCCTCTTTCCATGGAGCAATCCCTTTAAACTTCCTTCTGATAGCAGCCCTGAATCTTCCTGCTTGAGAACTCTACACAACTTATTGCCTCTAAGTTACAGGCAAAACAATAACCTTCCCCTGTGCTTTCATCTCGTTCCGACTGGCAAGCCGCTGAAGCTCAATGAGATCTGGGCACCTTCTACAAAATTCAAATTGCTTCGCAAAGTTGTCATTAAATACCCCTTGAATAGCCTCAAATGGATGCCCTTTGCTAGCCAGCAAGCTCCTGTCCCTGCTCCCTGACCTCCCCCGGAAATTTCCCTGTCAACTGAAACATGTCGGAGGCCATCCCTATGTGGTATTCCACTACTGTCCCGGCTTCCAATCTACCCCACATCCCCAGACCCCAACACCTTCAACTCCACCCCCACAGTGCTGGGAAAATACAACCCAATGTTTCAGATGGATGATCTTTCATCAGAACACTGATGATGAAAAGTCAGCAATCTGAAATGTTAACTCTGATTCTCTCTCCACAGCCTGACTTGCTCTGTATTTCCAGCATCTTCTATTTTAATTTCAGATATCCAAGATCTACAGTATTTTGCTTTTGTTTTAGATTAATCCTTTCTTTGCAACCCTTCAGTTAGTTCTGAATAATTCTTTGAATTGTTTAAGACAGGTCATCAAATGCATTCTAGCTCTACCTATCAGGGCAGAAAGTATTTAGTTGCACAGTCAATGGAAGAGGATGATGCTATTAATGCACTTCTCTCTACTTTTCACCATAAATGGAGACATCATTATCGGATTGTAATAGAATTGGTTTAACTTCAGCATAGAATTTACCTAGATTATTTTCCACGTCCATAGCCTGGTGTTCCAAGAAGGTTCAGATTAGGCTCATCTCTCAGTTTTCTGATTGGTTGTTTTTCCAGAGTAAAAACACAGAACCAATCAGACAGTCCAGTTCCTCCTTTTGATCTGTTTAATTATGTTACTGTGAAAAACAACCAGACACTAGGAGGAGAAATAAAACCGGAAAATGCTGGAAAAACCCAGCAGGCCTGGCAACATCTGTAGAGAGAGAAACAGAGTTAACGTTTCAAGTCTATATGACTCTTCTTTGGAGTTTTTATACTAGGAGGCGAAAATAAGTTTCCTTTTGCTATCAAGTCCACCATCCTGACTACCAGCTCTGCAAGCATTGAACAAAAGGTGAGTTAAACATCTACTTCCAGACCTATGCTTAATCTACCAGCACATTCTCACCCACCCCTTCTGCATTTCTGACCTCCTGTTGTCTCCTTAAAACACACCCATGAGAAGCCCTCCTATTTTTCCTCTTGTCTCCTGAGCCTTCTGTGACAGGCCTCTGCTCTTTCCCCTTTCCATCTAGTCCATGCTCTTACTCACCAGTAGATCTTTTCGTACTATTTACTCCTCAATGTATATCACATGTAGAATAGAATCTTTCAATTTGTTTGACACAGGTTTTCTTATAATAGCTACACAATGACATTTTGGTTGGTGCAGAATGATGCCAAAAGAGCAGGTTCAATCCCATACCATTTGTGGTAGATCATGGAGGCCTACCTCCTAGCATTGCCACATGCTTAATATGGAGTGGTACCCCTCAGGCTATATAACCAATCACCTCTCTCTAATGGAGAGAGATATCTATGGTCCCTTACCTAGAGCATATTTGAACAAACCAATCTTCTGCAGTTAAGTGTAGCTCATCATTCAGACTGTAGACTAATGCTTTTACCATAGACTTTCAATTCAAATTCTTTCAAGAGAAAGCTGGACCTATTTCAGGTTTGGCTGGAGATCACCTAGTACAAGTGGTGGATACTGGGTAAGATTAATAAGAGCCAGAATGGTCTCCTGGACTAGTGTCAATTGCCTAAATGAGCTGAAGAAAAATTTCCAACCATTTCCCCTCCTAATGGCATGGTATTTTGATTGTTTTCCACCTCTTCGAGGAGATTACTTGGCTCTATTTGGGGTGGGGAATCTATGTATTGTTGATGCACAAGTCACATAATTATGTGAAACAGCAAATAAGTAAGCCTTTCCCCATCTATCATTTTCATATGAAAAGCAAACATCATTTGCTTCACTTGTACTTGTTGCATTTCTAACATTCCAACTAAGAACCTTCCATTGTTTGTTATTCTGCTCTATTTTCCATTCCAAACACTGGAGATAGTGGCATGTTGCTGGTGTTAAGAAATGCCAATTCACCTCAGTTCACCAATCGGAGTGAGGTGAGAAGGGGTCCATAGACAAAGCTCACTAAGCAAATTGGTGTGATGCAATAGCCAGTAACAACAGTATGACTTTGTCATGGACTCCAAAATCATTCCCTTTCCAATTTTAAAAATAGCTTACCTGAATCTCTGTGAGAAAGATGGTTTTCTGCATTTAAACAATTGATGTCCCACCCAATGTGGGATGCTTGTGATGTGTCACTATGACAACATCTGCATTCCACAGGTGCATCTACATGAGAAATCACATCCAGTAAACCATGTCTAGCAATCACCTCTTTCCATGCTTGATAGCATCAAAATGATTGAACAAGAACACTAAACAAGACAGGAAAAAGCTTTTCAGAATGTTTCAGTTTAATCCAGTACACTCCTGAAAACTTGCCCAAACAACCGTAGAGTTGGAAAGAGGCCTTATTGTCAGGTCTTCTCATATGTATCGCATCCACTTTTATACTAGTCTGAGAGTTTGAATCTCCAGGCCCATTAATAGTCCATTAATATTTAGTTGAACTATGATTCGCTTTGAGAAACTAAACATTTACTAGAGACCTTGTACAAAAAAGCATTGTTGTTCTACTGCTTTCTCTTCTTTAGATGGGGTTACCAAAGGAAGATATCCTGCTCAATACAGGAGTTCAGTTGGCTTCTGCATTGCAATCTCTGTTTTTTTCAATATTGGGAGTCTAGAATAACTGTCATACCCTAGGCGATAAATATTGGCCTTGCCAGCATCACCTACAACCCAAGAATGAATGAAAGAGATATGATGCTTTGCCAATCTTGAAGCTTTTTTAACATTTTTAGCGACTGCCTCCTTTTCAGTAATTGTTCTAATCTACTTTAGGCCACAGGCTTAGTTTTTTTCAAAATGAATCATAATTCAGTTAAATAGAAATTTGATAGTGTGGAATAAAGGGAAAATAATGCCTGAATTTCACTAAGGGAGTCAGAACCCCAATGTTGGGTGAAGAGCGGGTTCCAAACTCACATTTGCGGGCAGCAGGAGCAGCTCGGCAAATTTACCACAGGCAGCCCCCTCATTGGTGGCCTGAGGGCCTGCCATCCAAGTATGGTCAGTGGGTGGTCTCCTGATGCTGCCAGCCCAATCAGAGAGCTGGCAGCTCAGAGACGTCAGCCGTTCCACTGGGAGTGGCGGTCACTGCTGAGGTATGCAAGCAGCCCTCAGGACAGGGTTGCCGACCTTCCAGAATTGGCTCAGAGTCTCCAGGAATTGAAGATATATCTCCAGGACACTGCTGTGTGCAACCTGGGGGGAGGGGGTGGGGGATGGCGGCAGCTGGAGACAGAGACAGTTATTGAGGAAGCAAATATGGCTGTGAAAGAGAGTTTTAGTCAACGTATTGGACAGAATCAACTCCCGTTTGCGGAGGGCATCATAGCGGGCGGGAGCGGAAATATCAGGAGATCACAAAAATCGGTTTGACGTCATCGTAAAGCCAGTTTGCGATCGTCCACTCCACCTATCCAAGGCGGGCTGCATTTCCCATTGCCGCACGTCGGGAACCTAATTTCAATTCTTTAGCACCTCATTATAAGTTTTGCTCACTGGAAACAACCCCCCGCCATGCTGGATCATCCGGTCACATCAGTGTGATTGCATGCCAACGTGTTTCACAACTGTGCATAAGCAGCGTGCACCTGGCGAGATTTGTTTGCCTACCTTGCTTTGGGCTGCACTTGCGGTCATCAGTCCCAGGCTTCACAGGCAGCAGCACATCACTTTGAGGGGGTGCTCACGAGCAGGTCTCTACCTACCAGACCAGCCGTAAGGCAGGGGCGGCTTTTCAACAGCTGGAGGGCTAGGGCTTGTTTGGGGAAGTGGGAGAAGTGGCCTCAGGTAAGGGAAGAGGCTGCAGGGTGAGGGCTGTACTGGGGAATGGGGGGAGGTATCCTAGGATGTGTGTGGGGGCACATGTTGATCTGTGCAAGTGGCCTCAAGATGGTGAGGGCTGAGGAGGCAGTCTTCAGAGGAGGAGTGAGATGCCAGTGAGTGTGTGATGGGCTTGTGAGTGTGGGAGTTTAGAATGATGAGATGGTTGCCCTACCTTGGTGGCACGGATGAGATCATCCATCCTCTTTCTGAACCAGATGGCCAACCTCTCCTGTGCAGCATTGCTGCCACTGCCTCCCAAGCTGGAATGGTGAGATTGCTGGACCTCCTGTGGCCAGACGGAGCGGGGGTGGAGGACCTCACAGTGGCCCTCCAAAAAGCTGAGGAAGGACATATGGTTGTGAAAGCGAGTTTTGGTAAACACCTTGTCAAACACCAGGAGGGAAATGGAAAGCAATGAAGATGAACAGGGTGAAAGAGACAAACGGAAATCCAGTCGGAGAGAAGAGCAGCACTTCTTCAAGGTAGGCATTCCTGGAAGAGAAGTAGCAGTGAATTAAACACTAAGATAAAAGTAAAATACTGCCGATGCTGGAAATCTGAAACAAAACCAGAAAATACTGGAAAAACTCGGCAGGTCAGGCAGCATCTATGGAGAGAGAAACAGAGTTAACATTTAGTTCTGAAGAAGAGTCATACGGACTCGAAACATTAACTCTGTTTCTCTCTCCAGAGATGCTGCTAGACCTGCTGAGTTTTTCCAGCATTTTCTGTTTTTATTTCATATTTCCAGCATCTGCAGTATTTTGCTTTTTCCTTTAATTATGTAAACTGGCTGCCAGATCCCTCGGGTTAGGCAGCCTCCTGCATCTGGTCTTGCTGTCGGTAAAATGGCCCGAGAACAGGACCACAATCGGGAAGCCAATCCCCCATCTCCCATCCCAACCCCTGAGGGCCAGAAAAATTCTGGCCAACATCATTGAACCAAAAGATTGATGTGGTTTTGTTAATGTTTTCTGTTGAAACAATTAAGTTGCTAATGCTCCTACAAATAAAATCTCAATAAAAGAAAAGATTGCAGCCAAAGTGCTTTTTCAAAGCGCAATGTAATATTGGAAAGCGTTGCAAGCTAAGCCTGAGTTCATCTTCATTACACAAAGATCATACTTTCTAAGTGAAGTTAGCTGAGGGATAACTATTCGTCAGGATACTGGGGTCAGCCCTCTGGCCCGGATTTTCGACACAACGGAGAGCCCCTCCAACGTGACGAAAATTCCGGAAATGGCCGAAATTTCTAAGCCCCACCCCCAAACCTGGCATTTCCCATCTTTGCAGGGGCGGGACTGGAGCCACGCCAGGATTCACACCTGTGCAATTCGTGGAGGCAGCTGGCCATTTAAATCACCAGCTGCCTCCACTGAAGTGGAATTTTGGAAGACCAGGAGTGTGGAATCTGGAGTGTGCAGATTAGAACAGGTAACAGGAGGTCTGAGCTTGGTGAATTCTTATGGATAGCCAGGGTACCCCTTTGAAGAGGTAAGGTACCCTTGGATAGGGTTCTGAAACACCTTTGGGAGAGGTAAGGCACCCTTTGGAACTGTTAAAAGTGAAGGGGATTATGCATTTTTTACGCACAAACTCATTGGAACTATCAAGCTGTAAAAGAGATGTCCAGATAACCAGGAACTGTCCAGCTGTCCAGGAGATGTCCAGCTGTCAAGGAGATGACCAGCTGTCAAGGAGATGTCCAGCTGTCAAGGAGATGTCCAGCTGTCAAGGAGATGACCAGCTGTCAAGGAGAAGTCAAGGAGCTGTCCAGCTGTCAAATATGTCAAAGTGATCCAGGAAGTGTCAAACCTGTCAAGAAACTGTCCAAGGAAACTAGGTGAGTTGCATGGAGGGAGAAAGAGCAATGGGTAGTGGGGGCATTATTCTGACATGAGTTGGCACTAAGTTTGCTTATGGATAATGGAGCAATGGTGGTGGGTAGAGGGGAATTAAGTTGGCATAGGGGTGTGGTGGCCATTGGAGGTGGATAGGGGGCCTGGGTTAGCATAGGTTGGGCTTAGGGAGTGTGGGGGGTGGGGTGGGGGGTGTGTGAGGGGTGAAGACTGGAGGGATGTTTTTATTATTCCTTTCTTTATTTAAACACAGTGCCAGGACACAGAGGCAGGCCTGATGCCCAGCCCGCCTCCATGCCTGGCAGCCTGTGGATTCGCCCTGGGGTCACTCGCACCTCAACTCGTGTTTTAGCTCTCCCACTGACTGAAAATCCCACCTGCAGGTGACCATTTTTAAAGGTTGGGTTCACCAAGCTAGGAAATCACCCAACCTGGTGCTCCCGACTTGGCACAAAAACCTGGGCCTCTGTGTTTCTTCATACTGTCATGGGATCTTTTATATCTACCTTAGGATGCATCTGAGGCCTAAGTTTGACATTTTGGGCAAATAATTCGTTAGTCCCAATTTTTAAGTACAGGGGCATACTTTGTGATGTTCAAATCATAGGAACCTAGGACTTAGGGGCAGGAGTAGGCCATTTGACCCTTTGAACCTGCTCCGCCATTCAATAAGATTATGGCTGATCTGAGTGTTGTCTCAAATTCTACTTTTCTGTTTTCACCCACCGCCACCCCCCCAGCCCCCACCCCATTTGCCTATCAAAAATCTATCTAACTCAGCCTTGAATAAATTCAATGGCCCAGCCTCCACTGCTTTCTGGGAAATCAAGTTGGCCAACATGCAAAATTTGTGTATCTACCTGATCTGAATGGTGGTTGTGCTAGCTGGTGTGCCTCCAACTATGATCTGTGCTCCATAATGCTGCCAGTGAGCTTTACGTACAGCAGAAGGTCTCAGCAGTGTTGTTTGTTGATCAGGTGGTATAGGCAACCTGCTCTTTTTTAAAGGCAGGCTGTCTCTTTAAGGGAGGCAACACAAAATAATTGTTACAATGGAAATTCTTGGTAACTGAACATTAGGATAGACAGAGGGATTGAAAGTGACAGAGGTGGCACTGGATGCATTAACAGTGCAGGTGGGCAGGAGAAGACATGCCGTGGTTCCACAGGAATAGGAGGGGGGTTTCCAGGAAACCCTCAAGGATTACCATCAGATGACAGTGGCAGCAAGTGGCCAGGATGGTCAACTCTTGGAGTAGGACCTGAGAACCTGGCAGCAGTGCCAGAAGTGACCTAATGACCTCATATGGGTGGTCAACATCAGTGAACACAATATCTCCTCCCCACGACCAACCTCTCATACTACACAATGCAGTGTTAATTGTATATTAATTGAGTGCTTAATTGTACTCAGGTAGGGTGCATTAACTGGAGATTCACTTGAACTCCTATATATATAGGAACAGATTGAAACTGTGGTTGTTGGATTTGGAAGTGCATGTGTGTCCCTATAAATAAAGGCTTATAAATGTGTAAAGATTAGGTTCCAGTTCTACCTTTCATCACCTGACTATTCAGAACAAAACAAGCGCCACACCCACTTCACTCATCCACTCAGCACTCCCTGGCATTCAGGACTCACATTTAATATCCAGATACTCCACTTCACCCTCATACACCCACCAATGCTGGCACCTGCGTACCCACCTCTCGCTGCCTTCACATCCCTCCAGCTATTCAGTTATGGCAGTCCCTCACCCACAGTGAGGAGCTGAATGGGGCAGCATACACGAGAGTGTTGAACGGGCATCCACACAGAGATGCTGGGTGCATTGCCTGCCCTGCCAGACAGCCTCCTGTCACTGTCACGGAAAATGGAGGCAAAGGGTATTTTGAGACGCTTGGCCTCTCTGCAACCTCTGCTCCATCCTCCTGTCTCGCTGCAGACTCAGAGGCACTGGCACAACTTACCCCATTCCTGTTGTAGCCTTTGTATGAATAGGTCACCTTCTGCACCGTGGTATTACTCTCTGACAGAACTCACCAAAATACATCAAAAAACACCCCAGAGCACTTTCAGAAACTTTACAATAGGAAAAGTTGCAAAAGTTTAACTGACTCGCAAATCAGGGTGCCTAGCCCTTTAAATAATGCTGCTGCAGGGCCCATCTTGCTGTTTCACGCATCTGTTTCTATGAGTGGACAATGCAGATATTGTCAGGACCCGTGTTGTTGACCAAATTTGGAAACCTAGGGTCACACCAGCTGATTGTATGACATCAGGATAGCGGCAATTTAACACGTTCAGGTGCTCGCAGGGGACACAGCTGTGCGTGTTCCTATCCTTGAAAAATGCCACACAGGTAGCCACTGGCAGCACGACCTGCTCCTGAGAAAGCCAGGTACATATAGGAATTTCATACCACTCACCTGAAAGACAGCACCTCCAGCAGTGCAAACACTCCCCCAGTACTGCACTTCGGGGCCATCCTAGATTTTGCCCTCATATGTCTGGGAAGGCACTTACAGGATTCAGAGAAAATAATGCTACCATTGAGCCAAGGTTGACACTAATAAGCTCATTTATCACACAGATAACAAACTTTTGAACAGCTGCTCCATACAGAAAGGAATTGTAATTGTAAAGAATTTGTATTTTAATGCTTATGTTGCTTCCATCTCATAGGATTGTTTTTGGGTCTGTTAAAATTCAATACTTAACTCAGTCTAATTCCCACTGGTATTTCTTTCAAATGTAAAATATGAATTATTTCATACAATTATCAAAGACAATGCAGGGAATAAGTTTCATGTGACTTCAGAAAAGTTAACTGTGATAAAACATCCTTGGTACCAATAATACATTTATAGAGTTAATTAAAACTAATCAAATCCAAATAGATTCCTCAAATAAAAAGATGCCTCCAACCAGAAACAGCATTAACACATTAAAAACATAATTTTGGTTCAATTTATATAAGTCATTTAAATAAATGTCTGAGACAAAATTAGAAATTTGATTTGAAGGCTTCTCTACTCATTTCATCGGCTGTAGTTAGTGATTTAGAAAATTCAACTGACGTGAGTCTCTTAGCCTTGCATTTGTTATATGAATAATTTAAAACCATGGCATTCGTAGCAAAACTTCCAGCCACTAATATATATGTATAATTAAAAATAAACCAAGCATGACTCACTTATTTTTAATTATGTCCATGGGTTTGGAATTTTGCTATAAAGTGCCAGTGGTATAGAGACAATCATACAAGTAGTGGAAAGTTAGGTTACCCGTGGAATACTGTAGGATAAATCCTGAGAGACCTTGCACACAGCAAGGACATATTGTACAATCATGGGCAGTGCTTACTTGAAGCCTGGGTGGGTATACTTAAAGGGCTCCTGAGAAAATTTTATGCAGCATGTACATTTAAAAATAAATGGCTGCATAGAAGAACAAAACTTCAAGGAGTTATTATAAAGATTCCAAGTAGTTTCTATTATTCTGAGCTTTCCAAAGGCTATTTAGAAGAGGCAAAAAAGTGGTTGTTTAAAAACGTGGAAATTTAAACTCAATGTGGACATACAGAGAGATGGATTTTTGCAGAGTTGGGAAGGCTCCGTGGTCCTTTAAAAATGGCAGGTGAGAGCTGGGTGTGGCAGCCCCATCCCCTTTTTTGACAGGTCCAATTTTTGCCAGTGGGGGGAGGGAGCAAGGCGTGGGGATTCACACAGGTGGGAAACATGACCTCAGCAAGGCTAGTTGAACTTAGTGCTGAGTTCAAACAGACCCCATTTTGACTGTTCCAAGTCCCTTAACGGGAAATGTGGGAGTCACAAATTTATGGATTGATGTAAACTTTCTTGAAGGGCAGGTAGGTCTTTTTAACTGTCATGATCTGAAGCTTTTTAAATATCTGCTCTTTAAATTTGAAAGAAAAGCAGGTTTAAGCTGTCAGTGAGATTTTTAAAAAAAGCCTGTTGGGCTGCTTTGATCGGTAGGCCATCTGGTGTTTAAAAAAAAACATGACCATTTGTTCTACAGTTTCAAATGAGTTCTTTGTAAACACTTCCAATGGGCTGTTATTATGTCATTATGAATGCTTGGCTGAGTTTGAAAAAATACAAAAGCATTATCTCAGCAGCGGGTTCTAAATTCACAGTTTAAAGCGGCTATTAAAGGATTAGCTGACTTTGATGTGGCTACTAAATAGAAGTTTGTTTTTTTAACAGATTAACCACTTGAGGAGATTTAAAATCTTTGAATGGGTTTTATGAATGTGAGTTGTCTTCACTATCAAGTTTATAAGAGTTAGAATTATAATAGACTGTTAGCAGTTTATTTTTTCATCTTCACATGGCTTCTGAGGTCTGCCAATGGTGGATACTAGGGAAGAGGCTATGGAGGTGGTATGAGGAATATGGGGATGGCTGGGTGCATGAGTTGGCATGGAGGTGGCATAGGGGTATGAAGGAGCATGGGGTGGGTGGGGTATGAGGGGCCGTGAGGAGTGAGGGCTAGAGGATCTAACAGCTTCAGAAACAACTGTGACAAAGTCCCAGAAAATTGAGGTGGACCTTCAGGTGAGCCTGCCTTGGCATTTGTTTGTCCCCATGGTCACCTATGAGCTACTTCCAGGGTTGGCAGGCCAACCTCTATCCTGTCTCTGCCTCCTTGGAGTGGAAATTGGATTTAATAGTGTCCTTTGAACTGAGGCTGGTCTGCTAAGTCGGGAAATTTCCTGACTTGAGCTATCTGCCTTGGTAACGAAAATCTGGTCCAGGGTTTATGGACAATTGGTTTAGGGGCCTGATCCTCCATTTGATATTTAATGAAGTACAGCCTGTAGGATTGCACTATTTGGCACTCCAAGCCACCGTCTCTACAGATAGCATGAAACATGCCAGTTGCAAATTGAACTCAGTGTTATATCCTGGCCATAGTACCCAGGATTGAATGGGGGAGACAAAAAAATCTGTCAATACAAGACTGCCCAAAAATTTTATGTTCCAGATAACTGACTCCGAAAATTGCATGCTATTAGGTGTTTTATATAATACTGTTGCTCATTTTCTTGATCAATATGTTTCTGACCCAATGAGGAAGGAGGCATTGCTGGATCTCTTTCTGGGGAATGAGATGGATCAAGTGGATCATTGTCAATAGGGAAATATTTATGGAACAATGATCACATTATAATAAGCCTGAGATTAGCTATGGGAAAAGATTCAGAGCAATCTAGAGCAAAAATATTTAATTGGAAGAGGGTCGATTTCAGTGGTTCAGTGGTTTAAGACTTGTCCCAGAAAAATTGAATTGAAAGCTTAGCAATAAAACTGTAATGGAACAAAGGGCTGCCTTTAAAGAGGTGATGGTTTAGTACAATTGAGATACATTTCCACAAAGGAAAGGTAGGCAACCAAAGCTAGAGTTCTTTGGATGACGAAAGATAACACAAAACTTAGTCATGGCACAGTGGATGTTAAATGCTGAGCTGCTCAAACCCCAAAGGGAAACTTGAAACAGCTGCCACAACTGTTTTGCAATTTGTGTTTTTATTTTGAGATGCGTGCCTTGAATGCAGCAGTAATGAGTCCACCAAGGCTTAAAGGTTTTTTAAAAGACTAAAGTAAACATTTATTAATAGAGGAAAAAAATGTAAGCACATGCATAGGTCTACAAATTGCTACTATAATAACTCCTAACTCCCCTAATTAATCTGACTCTCAGTTATACCTCTGTTAAGGCAACAATAAAACAAAATAGATTTCAACAGACCCAGGCAAAGCACACAATATTCTGGACAGTGATAGTCAGAGTGAGTTTTCTTAGCTTCGGTTCCTGTAGGCAGCAACTTGATGCATACAGGCTGGAAGCTTTTCACACGTGTTAACTCTTAGAATGCCTCCCCCCTCACACATAAACTCAGCTCCTTTATACAGTTTTCTCCCTTTTTAATGTGAATTCCATTGTTCCAACGTGTCTTTGCAACTACTTTTTCCATAATATAAATCTTCCATAGTCCTCATTATCAGTAACCTTTAGGAAAAATAAACACATTGTTTGGTTTAGCTTCATATGCCTAGGTGTAACATCCCAGCATCTCTATTCAAACTACTCTGGCTTATCAAAAAATGCAAATTTTCCTCACACCTCACATCCTAAAACTTCAGCCATGTTTACGTATTTAGCATTTCAAACCTAGCTTCCCTTTTGATAACTCAAAAGTTCCAGGCCAGCTGTCTGCAATTCAGTTAAAACCCACACACACACACACACACATACACACAGAGAAACTAATCCAAACCACACTATTAACCTGACTTTACAATAAATCACAATAATATTATAAATATTATTATATTTTCATGGCAACTTGAAACTACAGTGAACTGTGAGGATAATAATGATAGACTTCAGGAGAACATAGGCAGGCTGGTGGAATGGGCGGATACTTGGCAGGTTAAATTTAGTGCAGAGAGATATGAAGTGATATATTTTGGTAGGAAGAATGAGGATAGGCAATATAAACTAAAAGGAATTATATAAATATAAAGGGTACAATTCTAAAGAGGGTTTAGTGTTATGATCCCAGCTGATGTTATTATTGGACAAGTTCATGGAACCTTGCTTGATAGATCCTAACTTTTATTTTTTGTTTAGAAATGTGGAGGGCAGCTACTGAACAGAATCACAGGAGTCTGCTGATGAACTTTTAACAAAAGAATAAAACATTTATTAAACAAGAAAAGATGAACTATAATACACTATTCCTTCACTCAACTATATCTTTACAGATCTACATACAAACTCGAAAAGTTAGCACAATTTACAATATCTATCTTAAACTCTAATATTCATGGTAGGTATGCAGTACATATAAACTAATCGGTGAACTGTGGTCAGACACACCACACTCCAAAACCAAGTGACGGATGCCACTCAAAGCAAATGCTATGGATTTCTCTTCAACTCCCCAGATGCTTGTCATACCACGAACCAGCCAGTCTCACTGAAACTCTGTCTTTTTCACAAGGGCTTCCAATTTTCATGTTTGAAGAACTCACCTTGAGATTCTCTCCCAAATGATGCTTCCACTTGGACGTCTTCCACAAGAATCCACCTCCAAGGTTTCGAACTCTCCTTCCGATGTTCCTTTTCCTTAGATCTCTACACACATTCAGGCTTCACCCTCCATGCACACTCTCAGGTATTCAGCTGTGCCAAAGGCCCATAGTAAGAAGTCACAGGCCTTCGGCTGTCTCCTCAGATCTCCTGGCTTCTTGCAAACCCACTTTGTTCCAAGTCTCTCCCTGCAGCTCTGTCTCTTTAATTTGGAGCCTTTTCCTCTGCTCTTAAATTCACTTAACAGAACCTGTTTCTGATTCCTGCCCTTGTTCCTTGACTTAACTTTCTTCCTGGGACCTCTTTCTGTCGCGGCTCCGTACAGCTCCCCTCCTGCTTCTTCTGGCACATTCTGCAGAATGGTGTGTTCTTCTCGGTCACCTGACCCTCTTTTCATGCTGTTTCATTTTCTTCCTCTCCTGTCTTTTCTGCATAGGCACAGGACTGGCTTCCAACCTGCAAAAAATTTTAAAAATGAACTGTACATGTGTGCAGGGATGTTTACCAGCTTGGAACCGAAAACAATGCACCAACTGTGCATGTGCGGCCATTTGCCAGTGGCACATGGGCAGAAACCCCAAGATCACAAAAAGAAAAAGAACAATCTGCGCATGCGCGGCCTTTTCAGGGCGGGTACATGTGCAGAGACAGCTGAGGCCTGTCGGGGGCTGTAGTTCCTAAACTTGGAGGCCCAATCTCTGTTTTTTAAAGGTAAGCTTTCTACTTTCTTTTCTTGGGCTCACAACGTTAGGAACAGAGAGACCTGGAGATATATGAGCAGAAATCATTGAAGGTGCCTGAGTAGTTTATGAAGAGGTTAAAAAGGCAAATGAATCCTGGGCTTTATAAATCAAAGCGTAGGATGTCACTGAGCGGCTGCAGGACATTCTGAAGGGGGAGGGTGAACAGCCCGAGGTCGTGGTCCATGTCGGTACCAACGACATAGGTAAAAAGAGGGATGAGGTCCTGAAAGCAGAATATAGGGAGAAAGGAAATAAATTAAAAAGCAGGACCTCAAAAGTAGTAATCTCAGGATTATACACAGTGCCATGTGCTAGTACGACCAGGAATAGGAGAATAGACCAGACAAATGTATGGCTGGACAGATGGTGTAGGAGGGAGGGATTTAGATTCCTGAGGCATTGGGACCGATTCTGAGGAAGATGGGGGCTGTACAAGCTGGATGGGTTGCACCCCAGCAGGACCGGGACCAATATCCTCGCAGGGGTATTCACTAGTAATGTGGGGGAGGGCTTAAACTAGAGGCAAGGGATAAGAACCTGAGAGGGCAGACACAAGAGAGGGAAACAAAAATAGAAATGAAAGACAGAAAAGTAGAAATCAAAAGTCTAAGGCCGAGGAAACAAAGGCTAACTGCAAATAGGGCCATAGTACAAAAAAAGATGTTTAAAAATGTTTAAAACACAAGTCTAAAGGCACGGGGAGGAATCGTCCCAGATTTGCACTAAGTCTGGCAGCAGGCGGATAAAATGACGTTTTGCCAGCCGGCCACAATGGCAGATTTTCACATTGTATCATCCCAAACCCACCGCATTAATTATGCATTCCCGGGAAACACGCCATTTCCACATTGTAGCGGGCTCTCATTCGCCCACCACGCATCACCTCGCCGGGCGCCATATTTAAAGCCCAGCCACATGCACACCTCTCAGCGCTTCCAGCCCACGACTGCTACACGGAAAACAGGATGGCCCCTAAAGGCAAAAAGACTGCAGCCCCCCCCGATTTAGTGACACGTCCCTTGAGCGTCTTTTGGACTCCGTGGAAGCCCACTGTGATGTACTCTAACCCCGCTCTAGCCACAGGAGGGGCAGCGGCATCACCAATCCAGCATGGGAGGAGGTGGCAGCGGTGGTCAGCGCCAATGCCCTGCAGAATGGGACAACCACCCAGTGCCACTACAGGATGAATGGCATCATCTGTTCCGCCAAGGTCTCACCTCATCATTTTCAACTCACACACTCACAAACCCACCACATCCACAGGGATCTCACACCTCAAGGGACAACGCCCCCAGCTAACTCTCATAAACACCCTCACATCTCCATCAGGCTCATACCCTCTGGAGCTCGCATTCTCATCCTGTCCATGGCTCCGCTCACCACACAAACATTCCATGCGGTGCCATGTGTCCTGCTCACACTCTCTCCATCTGTTTCCATGCAGGAGAAGCCTGCTCACATCAGCAGGAAGAGGCCCCAGACCAGGGGTGGAGTGGCCCACATTAGGCCCCTCACTCACTTTAAGCAGCATGCTATCGCACTGACTGGTGAGGACATGAACCATGCCTGCAGTGATGGTGAGATCGGCAGCGAACACCCTCGTGAGGATCCTGCACCACTCCATCCCTCTCTCAACACAGATGTGAGCACTCTCTCTCCTGCTTTTGCCTCTGCTGCCATGCTCTACTTATCTCTACTTTGGTTCACTTGAAGCTCTGCAAGTGACTGACACCGTCAGCTAGCCATCCACGTCCTCACCTCCAGCCAAGAGGACACCTCCTCCATTGAAGAGCTGAAAATAAGCAATCTGTATGACCTCGTAATAGCGCTTGCCCACACCCTGCACCAGCACAGAGACACACACCTCGTTGGGACCTAGATCTAGAACAGGCTCAGGTTCACAATCTGGTGGTCACTACATGGGCACATGCCCACAGCAGGAGGAGGCAAGTTCGTGCAAGCACCCTGGCACTCGGAGGACTGCTGGGATCAGGCATCTGTGAGGTCTGAGTCAGATGACGATCCTCTGGATTCGGCCTTCCAGCTCATCTTGGAGAGTCAGCAGAAGGTGAGGGAACATCACACAGAGCTGTTGGAAGGCCTCAACAGCATGGCATGCGAGTCGGAGGAGTGCATCCGACTGCTCTCTGATGAACTGATGCCCACATGTGTGTGTATTTTTTTTATTCATTCACGGGATGTGAACGTCGCTGGCTGGGCCAGCATTTATTGCCCATCCCTAGGTGCCCTTGAGAAGGTGGTGATGAGCTGCCTTTTTGAACCGCTGCAGTTCATGTGCTGTAGGTAGACCCACACTGCTGTTAGGAAGGGAGTTCCAGGATTTTGACCCAGCAACAGTGAAGGAATGGCGATATATTTCCAAGTCAGGATGGTGAGTGACCTGGAGGGGAACTTCCAGGTAGTGGTATTTCCATGTATCTGCTGCCCTTGTCCTTTTAGATGTTAGTGGTTGTGGATTTGGTAGGTGCTGTATAAGCAGCCTTGGTAAACTCCTGCAGTGCATCTTGTAGATGGTACACACTGCTGCGACTGTGCGTCGGTGGTAGAGGGAATGAATGTTTGTGGATATGGTGCCAATCAACCGGGCTGCTTTGTCCTGGATGGTGTCAAGCTTCTTGAGTGTTGTGGGAGCTGCACCCATCCAGGCAAGTGGGGAGTATTCCATCACACTCCTGACTTGTGCCTTGTGGATGGTGGACAGGTTTTGGGGAGTCAGGGGGTGAGTTACTCGTTGCATGATTGCTAGCTCTTGTAGCCACAGTATTTGTATGGTTAGTCCAGTTCAGTTTCTGGTAAATGGTAACCCCCAGGATGTTGATAGTGGGGTATTCAGTGATGATATTGCCATTGAATGTCAAGGGGTGATGGTTAGATTTTCTCTTGTTGGAGATGGTCATTGCCTGATGTTTGTGTGGCGTAAATGTTACTTGCCACTTTTCAGCCCAAACCTGGATATTGTCCAGGTCTTGCTGCATTTGGACATGGACTGCTTCAGTATCTGAGGAGTCGCAAATGGTGCTGAACATTGTGCAATCATCAGCAAACATCCCACCTCTGACCTTAAGATGCATGGAAAGTCATTGATGAAGCAGCTGAAGATGGTTGGGCCTAGAACACTATCCTGAGGAACTCCTGCAGTGATGTCCTGGAGCTGAGATGACTGACCTCCAACAACCACAACCATCTTCCTTTGTGCTAGGTATGACTCCAACCAGTGGAGAGTTTTCCCCTTGATTCCCATTGACTCCAGTTTTGCCAGGGCTCCTTGATGTCACACTCGGTCAAATGCGGTCTTGATGTCAAGCGCAGTCACGCTCACCTCACCTTGGGGGTTCAGCACTTTTGTCCATGTTTGAACCAAAGTCAGGAGCTGAGTAACCCTGGCGGAACCCAAGCTGGGCATCAGTGAGCAGGTTATTGCTGAGCAAGTGCCCCTTGAATGCACCGTTGATGACCTCTTCCATTACTTTACTGAAGATCGAGCGTAGACTGATAGGGAGGAAATTGGCCGGGTTGGATTTGTCCTGCTTTTTGTGTGCAGGACATACCGGGGCAATTTTCAACATAGCCAGATAGATGCCAGTGTTGTAGCTGTACTGGAACAGCTTGGCTAGGGGCGCGCAAGTCCTGGAGCACAAGTCTTCAGTACTATTGCTGGAATATTGTCAGGGCCCATAGCCTTTGCAGTATCCAGTGCCTTCAGCCGTTTCTTGATATCATGTGGAGTGACTCCAATTGGCTGAAGACTGGCATCTGTGATGCTGGGGACCTCTGGACAAGGCCAAGATGGATCATCCACTCAGCACTTCTGGCTGAAGATTGTTGCGAATGATTCAGCTTTATCTTTTGCACTGCTGCGCTGGACTCCTCCATCATTGATGATGGGGATATATGTGGAGCCTCCTCCTCCAGTGAGCTGTTTAAACAACTGCATGTGGCAGGACTGCAAAGCTTAGATCTGATCTGTTGGTTGTGGGACTTCTTAGCTCTGTCTATCACTTACTTCTTATGCTGTTTGGCATGCAAGTTGTTCTGTGTTATAGCTTCATTAGGTTGACACTTAGGTATGCCTGGTGCTACTCCTAGCATGCCCTCCTGCACTCTTCATTGAACCAGGGTTGATCCCCTGGCTTGATGGTAATGGTAGAATGGGGGATATACCAGGCCATGAGGTTACAGATTGTATTCGAGTACAATTCTGCTGATGCCCTACAGTGCCTCATGGCTGCCCAGTCTTGAGCTGCTGGATCTGTTCGAAATCTACCCCATTTAGCACAATGGTAGTGCCACACAACACAATGTGAAGGCAGGGCTTCGTCTCCACAATGACTGTGCAGTGGTCTCTCCTACCAAGAGTTTCGTGGACAGATGCATCTGCAGCAGGCAGGTTGGTGAGGTGTTTTTCTTTCTTATTGGTTCCCTCACCACCTGCTGTAGACCCAGTCAGCTATGTCATTTAGGACTCAGCCAGTAGTGGTGCTGCTGAGCCACTCTTGGTGATGGACATTGAAGTCCCCAACCCAGAGTACATTCTGTGCCCTTGCTACCCTAGATTGATACCAGGTGATCCATCTGATTTCATGACTTATTGTAGTTACAACTGAGTGGCTTGCTAGGCCATTTAAGAGTCAACCCACATTGCTGTGAGTCTGGAGTCACATGTAGGCCAGACCAAGTAAGGACAGCAGATTTCCTTCCTTAAAGGGCATTAGTGAACCAGATCACAACAATCAACAATGGTTTCATAGTCATCATTCGACTTTTAATTTCAGATTATTTATTGATTTCAAATTCCAGCATCTGCCATGGTGGGATTTGAACCCTGGTCCCCAGACCATTTCTCTAGGTCTCTGGATTACTAGTCCAGTAACAATACCACTACACCATCGTCCCCCTATGTACAAAGGGACCTGGGTGTCCTTTTACACCAATCACTGAAAGCAAGCATGCAGGTGCAGCAAGCAGTTAAGAAGGCAAATGGTATGTTGGCCTTCATTATGATAGGACTTGAGTACAGAAGCAAGGATGTCTTACTGTAGATATACAGGGCCTTGGTGAGACCACACTTGGAGTATTTGGTGCAGCTTTGGTCACCTTACCTAAGAAGGGATATACTTTCCACAGAGGGAGTGCAGCGAATGTTCACCAGACTGATTCCTGGGATGGCAGGATTGTTGTATGAGGAGAGATTGGGCCGACTAGGCCTGTATTCACTGGAGTTTAGAAGAATGAGAGGGGATCTTATTGAAACATATAATATTTTGACAGGGATGGACAGACTGGATGAAAGGATGATATTTTCTCTGGCTGGGGGGTCTAGAACAAGGGGTCACAGTCTCAGGAGATGGGGTGGACAATTTAGGACTGAGATGAGGAGAAACTTCTTCACTCAGAGGGCTGTGAACCTATGGAATTCTCTACCACAAGACTGTGTAGGCCAAGTCACTGAATATTTTTAAGAAGGAAATAGACAGGCACATAGAACATCATACAACAGGCCCCTTCCTTCACCAAAGAAAACTTTCCTTTCTAACAGGGTATAGCTATTTGTAATACAATCCTTACTTGCTATCCCTGCTCCCCCATCTCAAGTCTCTGACTTTATAAATTCAGACAGTCTTGAGGCTTGACAGTTGTTTCACATCTCGGTCTGTCATGTTTGGGGGAACGGTTGTAGTACTGTGTGTTTCTGGTACTAGGCTATCTCCATTTGATTCAATTTTTGCATTCCTTTGAGCTGCTTTTCTCTTTATTAACAACTTGTCTGCATTTTTTGGACATTGAGTTTGTCCCGTTCCTTCCAAAGGGAATATGCACTCTGTTCATTCCTAGACTGGACTGGGATTTTCTTTTTCCGTGGTGTCCGCCATGTTCTTGCTGGATGTATATGCTTTGCAAATCAAACCTTCATTTCCAATTCTTTCACATCTGAGCCAAACATTTGTTTGCTGTTTTAATTTCAAATTGTTTTGCAAATTTCTGAATCTTTTTTTCAGCTCAGCTTTTTCTTCTTCTAGTTCCTTGCACTTCTGTGTCGGACTTACATTTTCCGATCTCATTTCTGTCTTTTCTTTTTCTGAGGCCGTAAAATCAGCGAGCCATTCTAAACTCCATTGACTTCGACAGGACCGTAAAATCCCGCTGGCGTAAAGTTCCACCCACAGTTTCCTCTTCTGTTACATTTCACCCTTAAACATTCTGTCTTGATGATATTATAATGCTTAACTCGTAACAACTAACTGCATGAGACAGTTAGAATTTAAATGTTAAGTTTACATGAGTTCTTAAAGAGTCAATTCTCTTGCGACTGAGAGTTCACTTTATTACTGGTGGCTTCACTTTCTGTCACCATCTCAGAAGTTCTCCTTTCTCATTTTGCATAGTTTTTTTATAGCTTTTCCATGTCCATGGTTAAAAAATTGTGCACTTGATTTGGTCTGGTTAACTTTGTCAAGAACAACGTGGCAATCAGGATAAAAGCAAAAAACTGCAGATGCTGGAAATCCAAAACAAAAACAAAAATACCTGGAAAAACTCAGCAGGTCTGACAGCATCTGCGGAGGGGAACACAGCTAACGTTTCAAGACCGTATGACTCTTCAACAGAACTAAGAAAAAATAGAAAAGAGGTGAAATATAAGCTTGTTTAAGGGGGGGTGGGGCAGGTAGAGTTGGATAGAGGGCCAGTGATAGGTGGAGATAACCAAAAGATGTCATAGACAAAAGGACAAAGAGGTGTTGAAGGTGGTGATATTATCTAAGGAATGTGATAATAGGTGACATTAAAGGGTAGAAAACAGGACGAGCAAGGTAAAACAAAAACAGAATTACCTGGAAAAATTCAGCAGGTCTGGCAGCATCAGCGGAGAAGAAAAGAGTTGACGTTTCGAGTCCTCATGACCCTTCAGCAGAACTGAGTGAAGTTAGGAGAGGGGTGAAATATAAGCTGGTTTAAGGTGGGGGGGGGGAGAAGTTGGCGGGGGGTGGTGGTTGTAGGGACAAGCAAGCAGTGATAGGAGCAGATAATCAAAAGATGTTACAGACAAAGGAACAGAGAGGTGTTAAAGGTGGTGATATTATCTAAGAGAATGTGCTAATTAAGAATGGATGGCAGGACACTCAAAGTACAGCTCTAGTGGGGGTGGGGTGGAAAGACTGACAGGGTATTATAGTTATAGATTTTAAAATAATGGAAATAGGTGGGAAAAGAAAAATGTATATAAATTATTGGAAGAAACAAAATGGAGGAGGAGGAAACAGAAATGGGGGTGGGGATGGGGGAGGGAGTTTAAGATCTAAAGTTGTTGAATTCAATATTCAGTCCGGAAGGCTGTAAAGTGCCTAGTTGGAAGATGAGGTGCTGTTCCTCCAGTTTGCGTTGGGCTTCACTGGAACAATGCAGCAAGCCAAGGACAGACATGTGGGCAAGAGAGCAGGGTGGAGTGTTAAAATGGCAAGTGACAGGGAGCTTTGGGTCTTTCTTGCG
Source organism: Cetorhinus maximus (assembly GCF_964194155.1). Classification (NCBI taxonomy): domain Eukaryota; kingdom Metazoa; phylum Chordata; class Chondrichthyes; order Lamniformes; family Cetorhinidae; genus Cetorhinus; species Cetorhinus maximus. The sequence continues at coordinate 90,918,437 of NC_135885.1, forward strand.
GACAGACCGCAGGTGTTCTGCAAAGCGGTTGCCCAGTTTGCGTTTGGTCTCTCCAGTGTAGAGGAAACCGCATTGGGAGCAGCGAATGCAATAGACTAATTGCAATCAGGATGTTGACCTTTTAACGAATGCAGTAGACTAAGTTAGGGGAAATGCAAGTGAAATGCTGCTTCACTTGAAAGGAGTGTTTAGGCCCTTGGACGGTGAGGAGAGAGGAAGTGAAGGGGCAGAGGTTGCATGGGGAGGTGCCATAGGTGGGGGTTGAGGAGTAGGGGGTGATGGAGGAGTGGACCAGGGTGTCCCGGAGGGAACGATCCCTACGGAATGCCGCCAGGGGGGGTGAAGGGAAGATGTGTTTGGTGGTGGTATCATGCTGGAGTTGGCGGAAATGGCGGAGGATGATCCTTTGAATGCGGAGGCTGGTGGGGTGATAAGTGAGGACAAGGGGGACCCTATCATATTTCTGGGAGGCAGGAGAAGGCGTGAGGGCGGATGCACGGGAGATGGGCCGGACACGGTTGAGGGCCCTGTCAACGACCATGGGTGGAAAACCTCGGTTAAGGAAGAAGGAGGACATGTCAGAGGAACTGTTTTTGAAGGTAGCATCATCAGGACAGATGCGACGGAGGCGAAGGAACTGAGAGAATGGGATGGAGTCCTTACAGGAAGCGGGGTGTGAGGAGCTGTAGTCGAGGTAGCTGTGGGAGTCGGTAGGCTTGTAATGGATATTGGTGGACAGTCTATCATCAGAAATTGAGACAGAGAGGTCAAGGAAGGGAAGGGAAGTGTCAGAGATGGACCATGTGAAAATGATGGAGGGGTGGAGATTGGAAGCAAAATTAATAAATTTTTCCAGGTCCCGACAAGAGCATGAAGCAGCACCAAAGTAATCATCGATGTACCGGAGAAAGAGTTGTGGGAGGGGGCCGGAGTAGGACTGGAACAAGGAATGTTCCACATACCCCATAAAGAGACAGGTATAGCCCATGCGGGTACCCATAGCCACACCTTTTATTTGGAGGAAGTGAGAGGAGTTAAAGGAGAAATTGTTCAGTGTGAGAACAAGTTCAGCCAGACGGAGGAGAGTAGTGGTGGATGGGGATTGTTCGGGCCTCTGTTCAAAGAAGAAGCTAAGGGCCCTCAGACCATCCTGGTGGGGGATGGAGGTGTAGAGGGATTGGACGTCCATGGTGAAGAGGAAGCGGTTGGGGCCAGGGAACTGGAAATTGTTGATGTGACGTAAGGTGTCAGAGGAATCACGGATGTAGGTGGGAAGGGACTGGACAATGGGAGAGAGAAGGGAATCAAGATAACGAGAAATGAGTTCCGTGGGGCAGGAACAGGCTGACACGATCGGTCTGCCGGGACAGTTCTGTTTGTGGATTTTGGGTAGAAGGTAGAAGGTCCAAGGTTGGGCGACTATCAGGTTGGAAGCTGTGGGAGGAAGATCTCCAGAGGAGATGAGGTCAGTGACAGTCTTGGAAACAATGGCTTGATGTTCCGTGGTGGGGTCATGGTCCAGGGAGAGGTAGGAGTAAGTGTCTGCGAGTTGACGCTCAGCCTCCGCGAGGTAGAGGTCAGTGCGCCAGACAACAACAGCACCACCCTTGTCACCGGGTTTGATGACAATGTTGAGGTTGGATCTGAGAGAACGGAGTGCAGTAAGTTCAGAGAGAGACAGATTAGAATGGGTGAGAGGAGCAGAGAAATTGAGACGGCTAATGTCACGCCGACAGTTCTCAATGAAAAGATCAAGAGAAGGTAAGAATCCAGAGGGAGGGGTCCAGGTGGAGGGAGAATATTGGAGGTGGGAAAAAGGATCCGTTGAACGGGGAGAGGACGCCTGCCCAAAGAAGTGAGCACGGAGACGAAGACGGCGGAAGAAGAGTTCAGCATCATGCCGAGCCCGAAATTCATTGAGATGAGGGCGTAAGGGTATGAAACTAAGTCCTTTGCTGAGCACTGAACGTTCAGCATCGGAGAGGGGAAGGTCAGGTGGTATAGTGAATACGCGGCTGGGGCTGGGATTGGAAGATGGGGTTGGGACGGAGGGACAAGCAGGGGTGGAGGGTCCCAGATGGGTGTTGGTGTCGATGAGTTGTTGGAGCTTGCGTTCCTTAGCACTTGAGAGAAAGTGAAAAAGTTTCTTGTTGAGGCGTCGGATGAGACGAAGAATAAAATGAAACTGGGGGCACGCGCTGCTTTGAAAAAGGGTGCGGCGGTGCTGCTGGAGGGAGAGGTCGAGTGTGTTCATATGGCGGCGCATGGCACTGAGTGTGGATCTCAGAATGCGACGGAAACAGCAGTCCGAGAAACCTTTTATGTCCCGGAGATACCTGTAATCCTGGGTGGGTTCAAAACAAGAGGGATGGAATTTCAGTTGAAATCCACGTGGGGTGAGTCGGAGACAGAGACAGTCACTGAGAAAGGAAATATGGCTGTGAAAGCGGATTTTGTAAACACCTTGTCAAACACCAGGAGAGAAATGGAAAGCAATGAAGGTGAACAAGGCAGAAGAGACAGGCGGAAATCCTGTCGGAGAGCAGAGCAATACTTCTTCAAGGTAGGCATTTCTTGAAGAGTAGTGGCAGTCAATTAAACACAGAGATAAAAAAGTAATTTTTTATCGAGCAAGGTAAAGATAGCCCTAGTGGGGGGGGGGGTGGGGGGAAGGGATCGAAATAGGCTAAAAGGTAGTGATAAAACAATGGATGGAAATACATTTAAAAATAATGGAAATAGGTGGGAAAAGAAAAATCTATATAAATTATTGGAAAACAGGAGGATCGGAAAGGGGGTGGGGATGGAGGAGAGAGTTCATGATCTAAAATTGTTGAACTCAATATTCAGTCCGGAAGGCTGTTAAGGGCCTAGTCGGAAGATGAAGTGCTGTTCCTTCAGTTTGCGTTGAGCTTCACTGGAACAATGCAGCAGGCCAAGGACGGACATGTGGGCATGAGAGCAGGGTGGAGTGTTGAAATGGTAAGAGACAGGGAGGTCTGGGTAATGCTTGCGGAGAGACCGAAGGTGTTCCGCAAAGCGGTCACCCAGTCTGCGTTTGGTCTCTCCAATGTAGAGGAAACCGCATTGGGAGCAGCAAATGCAATAGACTAATTGCAATCAGGATGTTGACCTTTTAACATAGTCTTTGAATCATCCTGTTCAGGTTTTAACTCCTGATCTCCATTTTCTTTTGTGTCTGCTTTTCCAGAGTTGCCTGAACATCAGGTGCTTCGGTGTGCACTTGCAATTCTGTATCCAGCTTGGCATACAGGTGTTCAATTTTTGGAATGGGTGACTGCCTAGCTTAGCTACTCTATTAACCGTCAATTTGTACTCTACAAATTCTGACTCTTTGGTCGGGTTTAAGGACAGGGACTATGGGTGCTGCCCATTCTGACAACTGAACAGGAAACGCCTAGTTTCTCTAGTCTGTTGGTGCAATGTCGACTTTTTCTCGCAGGGCATATAGCACCGGTCTCGCCTTCATGAAGCAAGGGGTTGCTTCCGGATCCACATAAATCTTGGCTTGCAGCCCTTGGATTTTCCCCAGTTCCTCCTTGAAGATGGTGACGTACTTTGAAAGTAGCTCTGGTTGCCCACTTGCTCTCAACTGGAAACTTTCAGACCATTCTAACTTAATCTTCTTTAACCAAGTTAGCCCCAGGAGGCTTGGCTATTCACCTGCTACCACCTTCAAAGGTAGCTTTGCCGATTGGCTTCAATAATGGACAGTTATTCTGCTTATGCCTTTTACTTGAATGTCTTCACACATATATGTTTTTAGCTTAGCAGCTGTTTCTTCTAAACTTAATTGATGTTCACCATTATTCAAATATCCGAAGGTATGTTCCCCAATTACTCTAGTGGAATCTCCTGTGTCCACTTCCATTCTAACAGGTTTGCCATTTATTTTCACTGTGACAAATATTGGTTCTGTCTTTCCAACTTTCAGATTAAACAATGAATAAAGTTCTGAATTTGTTGTTTCTGGCTCTTCTACATTGTAGATTTCATTCGGCTTCTTCTTTTGTTTACAAACCTGCTTGAATCTTTCCTTGCACTGCCTCATTATATGTCCAGTTTTGTGACAATAGTAGCATTCAATTTCTTTAAAATGACAATTGCTAAAAGACTGCTTGTTTCCACCTCTATTAAAATTATTCTTTGATTTTGCTACTAAGTTATTTTTCTTCATTCTTTGGCTAGCGCGGGCTGTTTCCCACTTCTCGACAGAGTCTTGCTTTACGGCTGGGGCTTCCCACCCGATGTGGAGGATGGCGCCATTTTGTGCACCCTGTATGGCTTTTGAATCTCTTTCTGCACTTTCCATGGCCAGCGCTATCTCTAGCGTCTTCTTGAAATCCAAATTCACTTCAGACAATAATCTTTTCTGAATAGAGTCCTCATTCACACCACACATTAAATGACCTATGAGCATGTCGTTTAGAGTCGTACCAAACTCACAATGTTCCATTAGCTACTTCAAATTGCCACGTAGTGTGCAATTGTCTCACCTGGGGCTCTATTTCATGAATTAAATCTGAATCTTTGCATCATTACTGAGGGGTTTGGTTGATAATGACCCTTCACAAGGTCCACCAATTCATTGAAATTTTTCAAATCTGGGGCACTGGGTGCTGTCAAACTTTGAATCAAGCTGTAGATTTTACTCCCACAAGTGCTTAAGAGGGTCGCTTGCCTCTTCTCTTCCCCCCGTAATCTCATTCGCTTGAAAGAAGAACATGAGGCCTTCTATGTATTGAGACCAAAAGTTCAAAAGGATCCATTTTCCCAGATTGCGGCATTTTGAGATAGGATAGCTTCTTCAATTCTAATGGAGCTTTCTACTTACAATCACTGGACGAGGTACAGTGCCGATTTCTTTTTAACTTGATTTCTTCTGTTCAACCCTGTTCTGTCCTCGTTGCTAGTTTGTTGTAAGAAGTGGTCGAGTTGCTACTATTGATTATAGAGTTGATCTGCAGACTTTTCTTGGGTGGAAACATTAAGTTTATTTACAATGCACTCAACAACTACACGTGCGCTTTCAACTCCAACCCTGTCTCCACATTGTCTGCTGAGGTGGACTGCACTACTCTCCTATTGGTTACTACAGATCATGTGATCTATCCTAACACGTATTATTCTTAAAGGCAAATTACCCACTAAAGAAAACCATGATTATTACAGTTCACAAATTATTTTAAATTCTTTTTGCTTTTTGTCTTCCCATTCAGCATGAGCTTTGTCTAATTCTTTTCGAGCAAGAGTGATAACTTTGTCATTCTGAAGTTTAAATTTTTGTTTGTATCCTGCACTTGTATCCTTCATTGCAACTCTATGGTATCAGTATTGGTTGCAGATGAGTCATTTAGTTTCAAAACAATGCTTTCCTTTGTTTCATCATCTGTTACTATCTGCTTTGACAGCTCTTGCTCAGGTTCTGCCTGTAGGTTTAATTCAGGCAGCTTTAATTCATTTCCAGCTGCCATTAACCCTTTGCTTTCAGTCTGATGTTCCAATGATCTTTCAACATGAGGAGTCTGTGCTTCTGACTTATTGGACACACCTTTGGGGCAGAATTTTTTGTCACATAGGCGGGCACGCGCCCGACCCGAACGGGAGTAAATTGGTGCACGATGATGTTGGGTGAGCGCCCTGATGTCACTGCGCACTCAAGGCAGAAGGGAGTGGAGGCCACTCAGTGCCTGTGCAATAAAGTTCAGAGCCACTGACGTCCAGCATTACATACTGGCGTACCCTGCACCAATAAAATAAAAAGGTGAAGCAAACACAGGCTGTGACGACAAAAACAAAATTTATCTCATTTTGATAATTCCAAACTATTTACATAAACTTCTCTGGCCTTCATTTCCAGACTGGTATAGATAAAGTAAACACAAATGAACATAAAATCATCCGTGGCCTGTCCCTCTTGTGCTCAGGGTGCCTTTAAGTTGTGTTTGCGAGTGCTACATCTAGGTGCTCCCCCCTCACTGGCACCAGCATTGGAGGCAGCCTGTTGGCCCTGCTGTCTTGTTGGCCTTGATGACCTTGGTGGTCGTCCACCGTCCAGTAAAGCCTGTGCCGGCCCCGCCTGGGAGGGAGCAGCCAGTGCCACACCCGGCATCTCCCCAATCATTGCAGCCTCATCAGATGCCATGGTCACTAGCAGAGGGGTGGAGGAGCTGCTGCCTGCATCTGGAGCGCCCTGAGAGGAGCCCGCAGAGGTAACAGGCAGCTCGTGCATAAACATGAGGTCGCTGTGGACCTCCATGCACACCACTGATGGACGGGCACCTAGCTGGGATATGGATGCCTCATCCATCTCCCACACTGACACTGACCACGTGAGATCAGTGCCTGTGTGAGGACTTGCAGGTCCAAGAGCCACCCCAGGAACCCCTCATTCTGTTCTGGAGCTGCATCTCCACGGGAATCATCATTCTCTCAATGGAGGAGGCAGTAAACTCGCCCATGACAGTCAATGCAGTGCTCATGCTCCGCATGCTTCCATCACAGAGACCATGGCACGCAGACCCTCATGGATCTCTGCCAGATCCTCCCACACATCTCGGTGGACACCCAGCATATGCCGACTAATGGATGACTCCAGAGGCTCATCATCAGCCTTCGACTGAGCATCATCCTGTTCCCCAGCAGTTCTCCGACTGCCAGCGCCCTGGGCACTCTCTGCCTCTGCCTGCACCTCAAATGACTGAAGTGCCCTCACCAGTGCGCACCGAGATACTAGCCGCCGCTCTAATACCCACTGAGGTGCTGGTGCCTGCTTCAGAGAGTGGGTGTGACGCTGGTGACAGTGACGCCCGGTGGTCCTCCGATGTCAGGGGTGGCCCTTTGGGGTCTGCAGATCGGACACCTGCTGGTGAACGTAAAAGGGAGAAGGACATTTCATTAGTTAAAGTCATCACACTGTCACTGTGCATGCCAGGCACCCTGGTGGGACAATGGAGATCTGCATCATGGTGCCATCATCTTTCAATGGCCAATGGGGATTCCAGGTTTGAGGCTCCCATCAATGAGGAGACTACACTAGAATGGTTGCATAATCCGAAAGTCTCACCTTTGGGCACTGCACTCTTATTTTTATCTGGCACCCCCGCCTCTCCATGCCTGGATGCATGGGGGAGTGTGCTGGCTCTCCAGCTCCAAGGCATCCTGCTCGAACCTGCAGAGCAGCAGCAGGTTTGGGGGTCCTCCGCCTGTATGCAACCTCTTGGCTTGTTTATGGCTCATCTTCTCCTGAAAGGACAGAGGAGCATTGATTAGTCCACTCTCTACCTGCGGCGCCATTGCAGCCTGGCCAATCCCAGCTGAGGAGCACCTGGCAGGGCACATCCGAGTCATGGCCCTCGAGCGGCAAGGCACTCAGTCCAAGCAGCCAGGGCTCACCCGCTTGGCCAGCTCTGCTGTCATTGACAGTTGGCACTCAGGCTCTAGCACCCCTGAAGTCCACGGGGGGATGGCCACACCTTAACACTTCTACACACTGACCCATGCCAACACAGTACTCACCCTTCCTGAGCACAGCAGGTCATTGAAGCGCTTCAGACACTGCACCCATGTGCGCCGCACCACATCATGGCTGCTCACCCGGGCTGCCATCTCTTCCCATGCCGTCTTTGTGAGGTGCAGTGGCCTCCTTCCCCCATCTCTGGACACAAGGGTGTCCTTCCTGGCGGCCACCTCCTCCAGGAGGACAGCGAGGCACTCATCAGAAAAGCAGGGGGCTGAGTCCCCACCTTACTTGCCCTCTCACCTGACGTTTGCAACTGCACTCGACTCCATCATTAAAACGACAGACAGATGTCCTTTCCTGGCAGCTTTTCTGGGCTGCCTGTGCCGTTTTTAAACTGGCCGCTGGGTCGCCAGTGGACCCAATGGCCGACAAGCCCCCGTCCCCACACAGCCCTTCCCAGCAAATGCGGATTCATTTCATGCTGGGCGAGCCTTAATTGGCCCACCAGCATGAAGTCATGGTCGGGCCCGCCCGCTACGCCTGCCCAATGAGGGGAAAATCCTGCTCTTAGCTGAAGCAGTAAATTCAACAGCAGCATTATAGAAAGTCATGGATCTTTGTACATAACTCAAATTCCCTTGTACATTTTCAGTTCTAACAGTTTCGTTGTTTCTGAAGCCATTAGAGCTGGAAACACTTTATCCCCGGCTAGGTAATTTCCGAGTAGAAAACTGACACAGTTAAAAGTAACTTAGGCACAATCACCATAATTACAGTCTGAAAATTGAACCATCTCTTAAATTAACGCTATATAATGAAGTGAATAAATAACCTCCATTAATGTCCCATATTAATACATTTTTATATAGCATATTTTCTGGAGGGAAATTCCCATCACCTGCCAACATCATTGATTGAGCTGAACATGTATCTCTAAAATGATCTTGCCTGCTTTACTGGATGAAAATGGGGTCATTTCACCCTTGAACATAAAAATTCTATGATTTTCTCTGCTCTGATTCACCCTAACAGTAAATATATTCAAAACTACCAGTTTGCCACAAGCTCCATTTACTGGTACAGCATTTTCTGTATACATGCTATGCAATTACACAGATGCTGCAGCCTTGCTTTTTAATTTCCAACAGTTAACTTTGACATGCCCTCCCTAATGACAAAAATAACATATTGGCCCCCTTGAATCATACTGATCCTCCATACTGTGTTTTTACTAATCTAAGGGGTATCTATTTTTTCAATTTTACCATCTTCCTCACGACAACCAGAATTTTGTTCAGTATCAGGCCTCTTATCCCTTCTTTCTTTGGTCTGAACAACATTTACCCTGGTGGTGCATTGCTTTGCTATTCTATATTCTTTCATTACTTTAAATACAGATGTTAGTTGTAGCAAGCAAAGAATCAGATCTTTTTCTTTAACCAGTTCATGTTACACAGTCCAACTTGAATAATCAATAAAATCATACAATTCCATATAAATATTTGATTCTTTATTAGTGAGTTCACAATTCATGCTAAGAACTCAGGTAGCATCTTTACAACTTCAGCTTGATTATGTCAAGAATGAGAAGGCTATTCATCCAATCCATGTTTTGAGGGTCTGAGGCATGTTTGGTCACTTTATAGCAATAAAGTGGTTGATGAGCTTGAGTGGACCATATAACCATGGTGCCTGAATCATTGAGAGACTCTGAGATGAACATAAGTGTATCATCTTGGCTGCATGTTACCTGAAGTCTGCATTATCTGTGTTTTTGATCCATTACAGTTTAGTGTTAGTGAAGGTGGAATTGGCACAAGTGTTTTGAATAAGCTTCTGTTTGCTGTTCCATCACCTCACAAAGCATCCCGGTTCAGCAGAACTGAAAATGGTTTTAACTCATTGTGTGCTGATCCCACAAACAACAAGGTACATGGCTATTCCCGGACCCTGTTTCTGGGTGTGCTGTCTACTTTGGACATCATGTACATTGTTCACATGTCCTTTCCATTAATATTGAGGCTTCCACCTCCCTTTTTACAACAACGGTTTCCCTGAAATTGTGTCCTTGTCATTCATGAACCCCGTACTTATATCGACAGACTTATGGCCAGCTTGCCTGTGGTAGGATAATGAGCCTCAACAGAAATAGCTTGGGTCTATTGTGATATCTCATGGCCAAACAACACAGCAAGTGCACCCATCTGATGCCAATTTGGTGCTGGAAGTGAAGCTCGATCCCACGAGGGAAAAATAATTATCAATACCACCAGTAAACTAAAACTTAACTTTTGGCTGGTCCAACATTACATCAGGAGGCTGGTTAGCTCAGTTGGCTAGTGTGTTGTGTAGAGTAATGCCAACAGTGTGGATTCAATCCCTGTACTGACTGAGGTAATTCTTGGAGCTTGCCTTCTTGCCTTTCTCCATAGTGATGTCATGGTATAAGCCATGATTAGCAACCCTTGCTAACCAAGCCTGTTAAAAGATTGAGGAATAAAACAATGGTGAGGTATGCATTACTTTCTAAGACACTTGCATGGATTTATCTGACAGACAGAAAGCTGTTAATCATAAGTTATTAGGTAGCCTGGATTCTGTTATTTGTTAACTGTCAAGCTCAAATTATGAAAGAGAACATCCAATAGACAGAGATAGATTTGGACAGTAATTTCCATTCTCTGCTTGTGCATTAGGTTTAGCAGCAGTTATTGTTTAGAAAGAGATTCTTGAAGATATAATTCAGTCACATTTTTCATTCTGAAACTCTTGACAAGTCTTTATTTGACTTTGTCATTATTGGAAAAGAAAATGAAACTTAGCTCTTTAGAAGGTAAGAATAGAAAGATTCTAACTGTACTTGGTTCATCCACTGCCAATGTTGCAGCCAATTGTACTAGAGTACATATCAGTTGCTCACCAGTACAATAAGGATTCATAATTACTTCCTATTAATTTTCTATACATCACTTAACTTGTTGCCAGGCTCAAAGTCTGTTATGATATCATTTGATTAATGGGTAAATATTAAAAGTTTTGTTGTGCTGTATTGAACTATTTTAAAGATGGAGGTTTGTTGTGCTGAGTACTACTCAAAATCCACAAGAATCAAATCTTGATTTATTATTGATTCAAAGATACTGAAAGCCGTCATGCTGGGTAAAGTAGGGTCATCACTGGGACTGTCACAAGACCTTCCAAAATCATGTCATTTGTAAAAGATAATGGGTGCCCTGATACATAAAGGCTAGTACCCCAAAAAAAGTAATTCACGTTTTCTCCAGAGGATATCTGAACAATACAAAATACAAAATAACTGCTAACAGTTACCAAAGTTTAACGTAATAAATTATAATTGGCAAAATTGTTGTTAACTAGAATGCACTGCCTGAAAGGGTGGTGGAAACAGGTTCAACAATATCTTCCAAAAAGGAATTGGAAACATACTTTAGAAGGAAACAGTTGCAGGGTCATGGGGAAAGAGCAGCAGAGTGATAGCTCTTTTGAAAAGCCAGCATAATACATGCTCTAAATGGCTTCTTGCTGTCTGTAACATTCCACGATTCTATGAAAGCAGAAAGTTAATTCTGTTTGTGTTCTTGGCATTGGTCTCCTTTGTATGGGCTGGATTTTGCTGCTGACTTGGAAGAAAAATGCCTACAAAGATCTAGCAATCTCTGTGGCATGGATTTCACTATTTTGGATGCCTGTCTGAATCAGGCACCAAATCAAGGGCATCTCCAGCCATCCAGCAGCAGCGATTTCATTAAGCAGGGTAAGTAGCCTAGCACAATGAAGTATTCTTATAAATCGCAAACTAGGAAGTAAAAACCAGTGAGTGTCTTCACTTTTAATTATAAACATTACAGGTAAGAAAATAAATGATTGGGACATACACGTGGAATAAAGATAGGAGATATAATAAGATGAACAGTCTTTAAAATAATGTACTATTTTAAAATTATCTGGAATTTCTTATAATAATTGAGAAATTTTATATTCAACAAATATAAAATTACTCTTTCAGGCTCAGTGAGGATGCTTAGCAGAATTATGAACTTAGTTCTTTTTATTTGTTAATGGCATGTGAGTTTTGTTGACAAAAATAGCATTTGTGCCATCCCTAATTGCCCTTGGGAAGATGGTGATGAGCCACCTTCTTGAACCACTGCAGTCCATGTGGTGTATGTACACCTACAGTGCTGTTAAGGAGTTCCAGGATTTTTATTCAGCGATAGTGAAGGAATACTGATATAGTTGCAAGTCAGGATGAGGTGTGGCTTAGAGGGGAACTTTCAGATGCTGGTGTTCCCATGTATTTGCTGTCTTTGTCCTTCTAGGTACTAGAAGTTGAAGATTTGAAGATACTGTCGAAGTAGCCTTGCAGGAGTTACTGCAGGTGCACCTTGTAGTTGGTTCACCCAGTTGCCACTGTGTGCTAGTGGAGGAGGAAATGAATGTTTAAGGTGGTGGCTGAGATGCCAATCAAGGGGGCTGCTTTGTCCTGGATAGTGTAAGGAACATATCTTTTTATTTTTGTTGGATTGTGGATTAAAATTACAATGGCTACATTTTGAAAGACATGTCCACTGGAACAGAATGAGAGATATATACAATGTTGCAGTTCTAGAACAGAGTGTGCTATGAAAGACAGGATGGTGCCAGGGAGGAGTCCTGGACCAAGGGAACTGACAGTAGCATTTTAATTGGCTTCTGATCAAGTGACTAGGGTTTTGTGTGGTAGCAGTGCAGCTGAAAGGTCCTGGGCTGCAAAGGAAAACATCTCAAATCTCTTTTCTTCATATCTCTATAACCTGCTCTCTCTCTCTGAGGAAACCCCTGTAAAAAGGAAAAGGGAAAAAAAAAACTACTGTTAGAGACATTGAAAAGCAAGTTCTCAACCAGTGAATGAAATACTGAAAGTGCTGGAAGACCACCTCATGCCATCAACAAGAACTGAAAGGAATTTGGAAGACATCGATCAAAATCAACCCATCAAATCCTGTACTCTGGATTGATGCTATTGAACTGTTTTATCTCACCCTTAAAATCCATATTTTGTGTGTCTTATGTGTCTTGTATGTATTTGTGCTTGTATAGGGGTTTAAGAAGAGAGTAGAGTTTAAGTTATAATGTTAGAAATTAGCAGATGGTATTTCTTTCTTTTGTCACTGGTTAAAGACAGTTTGTTCAATAAACAGTTATTTACTTATTAAGTTTACAAACCTGGTGCTCGTATTCCGTTAACCTAAATTTAGGTAGAATTGGGACAATCTGGTGGTTTGGTCAAACTTTTCACATTTGTCGCTGCTCGGGGAACAGTGGGGCTTGATATTACAGTGCACTATCCCCAGTGAGTCGTGACGATGGTGTCAAGTTTCATGACTGTTTTTGGAGCAGTACTCATCCAGGCAAGTTGAGAGTATTCTATCACACACTTGACTTGTGCCTTGTAGATAGTGGATGGTCTTTGGGGAGTAAGGAGGTGAGTTACTCGCCATAGAATTCCCAGCCTCTCATCTGCTCTTGTAGCCACAGTATTTATATGGCTGGTCCAGTTAAGTTACTGGTCAAAAGGTTATCCGAAGGATGTTAATGGTGGGGGATTCAGTGATATTAACGTTGTTGATTGTCAATGGGAGATGGTTAGATTCTCTCTTGTTGGATATGGTTATTGCCTGGTACTTGTGTGAATCTTACTTGTCGCTTATCAGCCCAAGCCTGAAATGTTGTCCAAGTCTTGCTGCATATGGACTCAGACAGCTTCAGTATCTGAGGAGTCATGAATGGTGCTGAGCATTGTATAGTCATCAGGGAACATCCCCACTTCTGATGTTATGATGGAAGAAAGGTCAGTGATGAAGCAGCTGAAGATGGCTGGGCCTAGGACACTTCCTTGAGGAACTCCTGCAGCATTGTCCTGGGGCTGAAATGATGGTGTCACCTTCCTTTATGCTAGGTGTGACTCCAACCCGTAGAGAGTTTTTCCCCTGATTCCGTTGATTTCAATTTTTTAAGGGCCCCCTTGACACAATATTCAATTAAATGCTGCCTTGATGTCAAAGACAGTCATTCTCACCTCCCCTCTTGATTTCAGCTCTCTCATCCATGTTTAGACCAAGCCTTTAGTGAGGCTTGGAGCTGAATGGCCTTGTCGAAACTCCAGCTGAGCAGCAGTGAGCTAGTATTAAAAACAGAAATTGCTGGAAAAACTTAGCAGGTCTGACAGCATCTGTGGAAAGGTGGGGGCAAAGGAGAGATTGACAAAGATATCATGGACGCAAGGCAAAGGGAGTGTTAATGGTAGTGGTAAGGACTAAAGAAGGTGCTGATAGTGGCATAAAGGTACCATTGACCTTCTATCCAGCTTCACCTGTTCCAACTCCCTTAAACAGTATAAATTTCATAACACTTTTACCTCTCTTTAGCTCTGAAGAAGAGTCATATGGATTTGAAATGTTAACTCTGTTTCTACTCTCCACAGAAGCTGTCAGGCCTGCTGAGATTTTCCAGCATTTTCTGTTTTTATTTCAGATTTCCAGCATCTGCAGTATTTTGCTTTTATATCAGTAAGCTAGTTATTGCTGAGCAAATGTAGCATGAAAGCAATGTTGGTGGCATCTTCCATTATTTTCCTGATGATTGAGAGTAGATTGATGGGGCAATATTTAGCCAGGGTGGATTTATCCTGCTTTGTATGGGCAGGACATAACTGGGCAATTTTCCACATTGTCAGGTAGATGTCAGTATTGTAGTTGTACTGGAACAACTTGGCTAGAGGCATGGCTTGCTCTGGAGCACAAGTCTTCAGTACTATTGTTGGAGTGATTGTCAAGGCCCATAACCTTTGCTGTATTCAGTGCATTCAGCTGTTTCTTGATATCATGTGGTGTGAATCAAATTTGCTGAAGACTGGCCTCTGTGATGCTGGATACCTCAAGAGGAGGTCGATATGGATCATCCAATTTATACTTCTGACCGAAGATGGTTGCAGATGCTTCAGCTTCTTCATCAATGACTTCCTCTCCATCATTAGGTCAGAATTGGGGCTGTTCACAGTTGATTACACAATGTTCAGCAGCATTCTTGACTCCTCAGATACTGAAGCAGTCCATGTCCATAGGCTGCAAGACCTGGGCAACTTCAGGCTTGGGTTGATAAGTGGCAAGTGACATACTCACCGCATAAGTGCCAGGCAATGACCACCTCCAACAAGGGAGAATCCAACCATCTCTCCTTGACATTCAATGACATTAGCATTGCTGAATCTCCCACTATCAACATCCTGAGGATTACCATTGACCAGAAACTGAACTGGACCAGCCATATAAATACTGTGGCTACAAGAGCAGGTCAGAGACTGGGAATTCTGAGATGGAATAATTCACCTCCTGACCTCCTGTCCACCATCAGCACAAGTCAGGAGTGTGATGGGCTGCTCTCCACTTGCCTGGATGAGTGCAAATCCAGCAACACTCAAGAAACTTGACACCATCCACAGCCCATTTGATTGGCATCCCATCCACCAACCTGAACATCCACTCCCTCCACCACCGGCACACAGTGGCAGCACAGTGTAGTATATACAAGATGCACTGCAGCAACTCACCAAGGCTCCTTCAACAACACCTTCCAAACACTCGACCTCCACCATCTAGAAGGACAAGGGCAGCAGATGCATGGGAACACCACCACCTGCAAACTCTCCTCCAAGCCACACATCATCCTGACTTGGAACTATATTATCCAGCTGGAACTATATTATCATTCTTTCACTGTTGTTGGACCATTTCCTCCCTAACAGCACTGTAAGTGCATCTATACACCACATGAACTGCAGCGGTTCAAGAAGGTGGCTCACCATCACCTTCTCAAGGGCAATTAGGGCTGGGCAACAAATGTTAGCCTTGCCAGCAATGTCCACAACCCATGAAAGAATTTTTTAAAAATCTTGTCTTTTGCAATGACTCCCTCATCATTGAGGATGGGGATGTTTGTTGAGCCTTTTCTTCTGGATAGCTGTTTAATTGTTCATCACCATTCATGACTGGACATGACAGGACTGCAAGGCTTTTGTCTGATCTGTTGGTCATGGGATCGCTTTGCTCTGTCTAGCACATGCTGCTTCCACTCTCTAGTATGCAGCAATCCTGTGCTGTAGTTTTACCAACTTGGCATCTCATTTTGAAGTATGCCGGCATGCTCTCTTGTGTTTCTCATTATATCAGGGGTGATCCCCTGGTTAGATGGTTATGGGATATGAGGGATCTGCCAGAACCTGCCAGTGATGTTCTCATTTCAAGAACAAAATTTTAAAATCCTTTATTAATAAAATGGCTGAATCTTCTGAGGAGCAACAATCACCATTGGATTGCCACTCTGATCCTACTTTTCTACACCATGTCAGAGCTCCGCATTTCTGGCCAGGACTTCCGATCCCAGCTTCTCCAGAAATGTGGAGCATACCTGAAATGGAACTGCTTCTTTGTAGCACTGAATCGTTGGGGGAAAGCAAACCATGCCAATGTTTTATGGCACTAGCTGCCATGTTCTGGTAAGTAGAGTTTAAAAGTTCAAAAGCTTATTTGAAAAGCTGTGGAGTGAAGGTAAGTGTGTAAAGGGGTAGGATGGCAGGTGGGTAGGGTGTCCGCTGGGTAGAGTGGTAGGTGGGTAGGGTGTCAGGGTGGCAGGGGCTGAGGTGGTAGGGTGGCAGGTGGTGAGGTGGTAGGGTGGCAGGTGGGTAGGGTGGAAGGATGGCAGGTGGGTGAGATGGGAGTGTGGTAAGTGCGTATGTTGGCAGGTGGGTGAGGTCAGAGAGGTGGGTGAGTGGGTAGGTTGGTCAGGGGCTAGTCAGGCCAGGTCATGGGGAGTCAGGAGGGTCAACAGTGGAGTCGGGTATTGGGGGCTGGTCAGGTCAGGTTGGGGATGTCAGGGTGTCACGGGGGGAGACACTCAGTCGGGTGGGGTCGGAGGGGTCAAGGAGGGAATCAAGAGGGGTCAGTGTGAGTGATTTGGGGTCAGTTCTGTAGTTGCCCAGAAGTTAGACTAGGATTTTGCTGTCTACCATTTCCTGGGTCATTATCCAGGTAAGTAAGTGGGAACCGCCCAAAGTTTCTGACTCTAACTCAAAGTTGGAGACTTTTGTGGAGGGCCCCAGGGAACAGGGGAATTACCCAGCAATTCCCACGGAGTCAGTGCATTGGGACTTCTGAGGGGTCCTATAGCGCATCTTCTGGGGTACATCCGTACTCTGACTATCCGGGGATTGGAAGATCTGAGCCAGCCCCCACAAAAATGTATCTTCTATTGCATAGCATGCTCAAGACATTTCTCTAAGATTAGTAGGAAGATCAATCAGAAACTTTTATGACAAGCATATCAATATACATTTTTGTTACAAAGACAAGACTCTAATGATCCCTGGCAATGCAGTTGAAGTATCGATTATGCATTGAGAGGAAACTGTCAATTAAATCAAAGTAATTAGATATCACCCTTGCATCTTAATTCTCTTTTATATAAGTTTATGGCACAGGGCTAACTAAGACTCAATGCCTTGTTTTCTCTCCATGGTCCTGTATGAATCCCAAACTAATCACACTTTGCACCATTCATATCACAGTCCCATTCAGTTTAAATCACAGGAAAATGAAATGTGGTGGAAAGATTTTTCAACGTTTGGTTGAGACTTGCAGATTAGAAATTGAAGCACGCAGCTGTAATCTAAACTCAAACCCCAAACAAAGCCTCCCTCTCTATCGCCAGGAAATGCCGCCGTCAGTCAGCCAGAAATTCCCAGCCCCTTCAATAAAAGTTAATGATACACAATATTTGCTGTTACACCTCTAGAAATTGGTTAACCATCTAATAAATGCAATGAAAATTAGAAAATTAAGTGCAGAACATGTTTATGGGGCATAATGTTCTTTGGCATATGCACAGTGGGATAGACCACAGGGTATCACTCATGAAATATGGATTATTTCCCTATTGAATATTTTGAATATCATTAATTTAAAGATATCTGGTTTAAAGAGACGTATCATTAGTGTGGAAAATTAACTCAATTTTGGAAACATTATTCATTGCTAATTCAACTGAATGCTCACCTACATAAATTGAAGGTTTACTCTTCATCTTTATAAAGTCTTCTGCTTGATTCAGTTCAGGCACTAGAGGGTATTAGATTTCCACAGGAAAACAAGCTCACAGATGTCACATCCTGCTATTCACACTTGTTAACACAAACTCCCTGATCTCAAATTGCATGGATCCAACATTCAAAAAAAGAAACTTTGTCTTCTGCAACAAACAAAATAATTTAATGTAACTTTCACTAATAATTTTGCTGTATTTCATATGGACAGCAAATTCTATATTCCACAATGGAAATGGAGATCAAAATGTAATCGTGTTTTGAACTGTAAATTTGGAATGTGATAAAGATAAACCATGACAAAAATTATTGGTGTCGCTTGCTGCTCATTGAGTGTTTTGGAGTTATGGGCCCAGATCTTCCGGTCTCCGAATCGTCAGAGACCAGACGCACGGCCCAAGATGTGCACCAGGATCCCGGGTAAGTCCCAACGTGCTGACCTCTGTGGGAATTGCCCTGGAAGTTTGAACTTCTGGAAGACAATTCCCCAGCTCCCCGGGACCTTCCACGAAAGTCCCGGACTCTGAACGAGAGTTGGAGACTTCGGGCAGTTCAGTGGGACTTACCTGAATAGTTACCCAGAAAATGTTAGACAGAAAAATCTTACTCTAACTCCTGGGTAAGTACAGAACTGATCCCCCAATCAGTCACACTAACCACCCCCCCAACTCCCCGATTACCCCCGTGACCAATCCGACTACCTCCCTGGCCCACATCACCCGCCTCACCCACCTGCCAACCTTACCCACCTACCATCCTACCCACCTACTCAACTGCTGTGGATGCTGTGCCCACATTTCTGGAGAAGCTGGGTTCGGAAGACCCGAAAAGAAATATGGAGCAGCGTCAGGGTGGGGAAAAGTTCCAACAGAGCGGCAATTTAATGATGATTGTCCCTTCCCCGGAGATCCAGGCCATTGAGCATGATCCCCTATCCACCATACTAATTTGGTTTTATGTTTTAAAAAATAGGCATCAAATCACCTGAGGAGGACCCACTGAGCAATAACATCCATCACAACCACCATGTGGCATCATAATGCGAAAGTAGAATTCTGAATTCATGCATCTTAACATAATAACAATTTACATTTATTGCTTCAGGTGGAAATTAGATATCTTTCTCAATAAAGTATTCTGGGATACAGTATATGAGTAATCTGAGACATGACATGTGGTACGTGTAGCAAGTTTAGCAGGAACAGATGTCTTTGGATCAATGGGCTGGAATTTAGGGGGCGGAAGTGGGAGCCGAGGCCTCTGCTTTGTCCTCTGCTTCCATTGTGATTACTTGCCAGCCAGTCAATTATCTGTCAGCAGGCAGGGTCTCTGACAAACCTGCTACCTGGAGCAAGAGGTAAGGCAGTGGCTGCACCATTATGTGACCCAGAAGAAGTCGTTGGCAGCATGTTTAAAAGGCCAGCACCCGATGGCACTTTGCAGATGTTGGGTGGAGGAGGCTGCAATCAACTGGAGGAACTCCTTTGAATTGTGTCTTCAATTTTTGAATTAGACCCTTAATCCACGCGTGACCACCCTCTCATCTGCCTGTGACCACCCTTAATCTGCCTGTGACCACACCCAAAACTGCTTGTGACCACTCCTTTGTCTGATTCTGAGTGCCCGCTAATCCATCTGTGGCCACACCCAGGCCCCCCTGTGACCGCCCCATAATCCGCCTGTGACTGCCCCCTAATCCGTCTGTGACCGCCCCATAATCCGCCTGTGACCCCCCCCTAATCCACCTGTGACCGCCCCCTAATCTGCCTGTGACCGCCCTCTAATCCGTCTGTGACTGCCCCCTAATCCGTCTGTGACCGCCCCCTAATCCGTCTGTGACCACACCCAAATCTACCTGTGACCACCCCCTAATCCGCCTGTGACCACACCCGAATCTACCTGTGACCGCCCCCAGTCCGTCTGTGACCACTCCATAATCCACTTGTGACCGCCCCCTAATCCGCCTGTGACCACCCTCTAATCCGTCTACGACTGCCCCCAATCCGTCTGTGACCGCCCCATAATCCGCCTGTGACTACCCCATAATCCGCCTGTGACCGCCCCCTAATCCGTCTGTGACCACACCCAAATCTACCTGTGGTCAGCCCCTAATCCGCCTGTGACCACACCCAAATCTACCTGTGACCACCCCAATCCGTCTGTGACCGCCCCCTAATCCATCTGTGACTACCCCATAATCTGCCTGTGACAACACCCAAATCTACCTGTGGCTGCCCCATAATCCACCTGTGATCACTCTTTAATCTGCCTGACACCAGTCATTCAGGACAACAAAAAATCTTTGGATCCCAAGTGCGGGTGTGGCTGAAGAAAGATCCGTGATTCATGACAAGTCTCTACATGTCTACCTCCAGGCTGCTCAGGCAAGGAGGGAGATTGGAGGAGGAGACCTCTCTGGCGAAACATGCAAGCCTGAATGCAGGCTGCAGAAGTAGTCAGCAGCTGTGGGGTCTAATGGAGAACCTGAATCCAGTGCCATGAGTGGGTCAATGATCTTCTCCGCTCTGCCAGGGTGAGTAACAAACCTCAGTCTCCCTTGGGGGCCCAGTAAATGGTTAAGTGTGATGGTGCAGGTACTGAGGATGGCCAGCCCCCTATGTGGAAGAAATAGCTGCAGCTCTATCAAGGGGTGCAAGCCTGGCACAGCTGGCCCACACCAGTTGGCTCAAGAGTGGCCAAGTGACACGTGCATGTTGCTGCCCACTGAAGTTGTAACAGTGTGCAAAATTCTAGTCTGACCACTGGCACCACTCTCATTTGTCTCTGCAGGGGAAGAAGGTGCAGGATACAAGGGAGAGGGCATTGCCCCCTCATCACCATGCTGACACTGAGGGAGGAGGAGATGCTAGAGCTGACCAGATCCCAAGCCGGTTGTTCCATCGGAGACAGTAAGGCCGGAGCAGGATGAGTCACGTTGGAAACAGGCACGGGGGGAGCATCAGGTGAACATGAGGGATGGTTGTACTGTCCAAGTAGCAGACGCATGTTTGAGCTGCAGCCAACTCTGTAGGTTCCTGTCCGGAGGGCCACATGGGCCTGATTTTTCTGTTCTCTCTCGCAGGTCACTTGCAGAACCTTAGAGTCCACATGCGTGGGGGGAGAGCCGTCCACCTCTGAGGATGAGGGGAGGGCCTCAGAGGGTGCAGCATCACATCCTTGTCCTGCACCCTCCACCAGCTCAGATGCTGTCACCTCGGTGGGTATGCGCACAGTAATAAATCTGGGGTTACAACCTGGTTCGAGAGCCACATGTGTACCAGGCCAGCTGTCGGGCGCTGTGACAGCCAAGGCCACTGACATTCAGAAGGCCGTGGGAGACCAGACACTTCTGAGCCCCAGGTTGATGACAAGCCTTTGGAGTTGTCCATATGGTGGCAGGTGTTGGATATGCAGTGTGAGCTGTGGGAAGAAATGGTGGAGTTTCCAGAGGGTATGTATGTCCTGGCTCAGACAGTGGAGGAGTGCATCCAGGCCATGAATGCTGCAATCTCCCTCTCATCTGCACATGTGGCTTCCTCCATCAAAATACTGACAACCCCCATGGAGAGACACATTCTGCAGATCAGTCGCTGGCTGCTGGAAATGCATGCAGACCTGTAGGCTATTGCCTTGTCTCTGAGTGCAAGGGAGCACTGGCATGGCGAGAAGGGGAATGAGACACTTGTAATCACCACCATGTCCTCCTCTCAGGTAAGCAGGTAGGTACAAGTTTGCCTCGTGAGTGAGGAGGAATGGGTGCTCTCAGCATATGCGTGCTCCCTAATGTGGGCATTACTTCCTCAGCCTCTCTGCCAATGACACTAGCACTTCAGGCAGCCAGAGGATGACAACCAAGGTTATCCTAGGCCACAAGGCAGCAATGTCAGCAGCCTGCACTGGAGTGCTGCCTTGGGCTGCAGTAGAGTGCTTAAGTTGGAGATTGGTGACTGAGGGAGATTGGTGAGGAAGGAATGAGGTGATCCTTTGAATACTGTGATTACAGTCGGGTAAGTATTTACCAATTTAATCGCTTATGGTTTTTAAGGTCTTATTTTGTGGTTCATCATTTGGAAGGGCTATATTCTGTAACAACGAGGAGCAGGGAAGAAGGGCACTAGAGCAATTGATATTATTTGATATTAAGCATCTTCCAAAAGGTTTAATTTAATTTAAAGGGGTAAGTCATGGCAGGAGAGCTCAAAGCCGTGGTGTGCTTCTCCTGCTCTATGTGGGAAGCCGGGAACATTTCCAGTGCCTGGGGCCAGCATGTGTGCGGGAAGTATCTCTAGCTGCAGCTCCTGGAAGCCTGTGTTTCAGAGCTGGAGCGGCGGCTGAGGACACTGTGGAGCATCCGCAAGATGGAGAGTACCATGGATAGCACATATAGAGAGGTGGTCACACCGCAGGCTGAGAGTCCACAGGCAGGAAGGGAATGGGTGACCACCAAGCAGAGCAAGAGGACTACGTAGGCAGTGCAAGAATCTCCTGTGGCTATTCCCCTGCAAAACAGATATACCATTTTGGATATTGTTGAGGGGAATGGCATCTCAGGGGAAAGCAGCAATAGCCAAATTCATTGTACCACGGTTGGCTCTGCTGCACAGGGGAGGAGTAAAAAGTATGGGAATGCAATAGTTATCGGGGATTCAATTGTAAGGGGAATAGATAGGAGTTTCTGTGGCTGTAATTGAGACTCCAGGATGGCATGTTGACTCCCTGGTGCTAGGATCAAGGTTGTCTCAGAGCGGCTACAGGACATTCTGAAGGGGGAGGGTGAACAGCCAGTGGTCGTGGTACACATTGGTACAAACGACATAGGTAAAAAAAGGGATGAGGTCCTAAAAGGAAAGTATAAGGAGTTAGGAAGTAAGTTGAAAAGTGGGACCTCAAAGGTAGTGATCTCAGGATTACGACAAATGCCATGTGCTAGTCAGAGTAGGAATAGCAAGATATATTGGAAGAATACGTGGCTGAAGAGATGGTGTGAGGGGGAGGGTTTCAGATTCCTCGGGACATTGGGACTGGTTCTGGGGGAGGCGGGACCAGTACAAACTGGACGGGTTACACCTGGGCAGTGCCAGGACTGATGTCCTAGGGGGAATATTTGCTAGAGTGGTTGGGGATGGCCTAAACTAAAATGGCAGGGGGATGGGAACGTATGCAAGGAGTCAGAGGAGGGGGAATCAAGGACGAGAACAAAAGACAGAAAGGGGAATAAGAAAAGTGATAGGCAGAGAAATCAAGGGTAAGAATCAAACAGGACCTCAGTGAAAAATAATGGGAATGGGACAAGTAATGTTAAAGAGACAAGCCTTAAGGCTTTGTGCCTTAACGCAAGGAGCATTGACAATAAAGTGGATGAATTAACCGCGCAAATAAATGTAAACAGGTATGATATAGTCGGGATTACGGAGACATGGCTGCAGGGTGACCAGAGATGGGAACTGAACATCCAGGGGTATTCAGTATTTAGTAAAGACAGACAAAAAGGAAAAGGCGGTGGAGTTGCATTGCTGGTTAAAGAGGAAATGAATGCAATAGTGAGGAAAGATATTAGCTCCAATGATGTGGAATCTGTATGGGTAGAGCTGAGAAACACTAAGGGGAAAAAACATTAGTGGGGGTTGTATATAGATGCCCAAACTGCAGTGGTGATGTTGGGAATGGCATTAAACAGGAAATAAGAGATGCATGCAATAAAGGAACATCTGTAATTATGGGTGACTTTAATCTGCATATAGATTGGGCAAATCAAATTAGTAACAACACCATAGAGGAGGAATTCCTGGAGTGTATACGGGATAGTTTTCTGGATGAATATGTTGAGAAACCAATCAGAGAACAGGCCATCCTAGACTGGGTATAGTGTAATGAGAAAGGAATAATTGGCAATCTATTGGCAATCAATTGGCGACCATAATATGATAGAAATATGATAGAAATCTTCATCATGATGGAGAGTGACGTCATTGATTCTGAGACTTGGGTCCTGAATCTTAATAAAGGAAACTATGATGGTATGAGGCGCGAGTTGGCTATGATAGATTGAGAAACGTTACTTAAAGGGATGACGGTGGATAGGCAATGGCAAACATTCAAAGAGCGCATGGGTGAACTGCAACAATTGTTTATTCCTGTCTGGCCCAAAAGTAAATCAGGAAAGGTGGCTAAACCATGGCTTACAAGGGAAATTAGAGATAGTATTAGATCCAAGGAAGAGGCATACATATTTTCCAGAAAAAACAACAGACCTGAGGATTGGGAGCAGTTTAGAATTCAGCAAAGGAGGACCAAGGGATTGATTAAGAAAGGGAAAATAGAGTACGAGAGTAAGCTTGCTTACTGACTGTAAAAGTTTCTATTGGTATGTGAAGAGAAAAAGATTGGTGAAGACAAATGTAGGTCCCTTACAGTCAGAAACAGGGGAATTTATAATGGGGAACAAAGAAAAGGCTGACCAACTAAATACATACTTTGGTTCTGTCTTCACAAAGGAGGACACTAATAACATACCAGAAATGTTGGGGAACACAGGGTTCAGTGAGAGGGAGGAACTGAAAGAAATCAGTATTAGTAGGGAAATGGTGTTGGGGAAATTGATGGGATTGAAGGCCGATAAATCCCCAGGCCCTGATAATCTACATCCCAGAGTACTTGAGGAAGCGGCCCTAGAAATAGTGGTTGCATAGGTAGTCATCTTCCGAGATTCTATAGACTCTGGAACAGCTCCTAAAGATTGGAGGGTAGCTAATGTAACCCCACTATTTAAAAAGGGAGTAGAGAGAAAACAGGGAAGTATATATTAGTCAGCCTGACGTCGGTAGTGGGGAAAATTCTAGAGTCCATTATAAAAGATTTAATAGCTGAGCACTTGGAAAACAGTGGCAGAATCGGAGAGAGTCAGCATGGATATATGAAAGGGAAATCATGCTTGTCAAATCTACTGGAATTTTTTGAGGATGTAACTAGTAGAGTTGATGAGTGGGAGCCAGTGGATGTGGTTTATTTGGACTTTCAGAAGGCTTTCGGTAAAATCCCACATAAGAGATTAGCATGTAAAATTAAAGCGCATGGGGATTGGGGGTAGTGTATTGAGATGGATAGAAAACCGGTTGGCAGACAGGAAACAAAGAGTAGGAATAAACGGGTCTTTTTCCAAATGGCAGGCAGTGACTAGTGGGGTACTGCAGGGATTGGTGCTGGGACCCCAGCTATTCACAATATATATTAATGATTTAGATGAGGAAACTAAATGTAATATCTCCAAATCTGCAGATGACACAAAGCTGGGTGGGAGGGTAAGCTGTCAGGTGGATGCAGAGATGCTTCAGTGTGATTTGGACAAGCTGAATGAGTGGACAAATGCATGGCAGATGCAGTATAATGTGGATAAATGTGAGGTTATCCACTTTGGTGGCACAAACAGGATGGCAGGTTATTATCTGACTGGCTATAAGTTGAGAGAGGGGAATGTGCAACGAGACCTGGGTGTCCTCGTACACCACTCACTGAAGGTAAGCATGCATGTGCAGCAGGTTGTAAAGAAGGTAAATGGTATTCATAGCGAGAGGATTCGAGTACAGGAGCAGGGATGTCTTACTGCAATTATACAGGGCCTTGGTGAGACCACACTTGGAATATTGTGTGCAGTTTTGGTCTCCTTATCTGAGTAAGGATGCTCTTACTACATAGGGAGTGCAGCGAACGTTTACCAGACTGATTCCTGGGATGGCGGGACTACCATATGAGGAGAGATTCAGTCGGTTAGGATTATATTCGCTGGAGTTCAGCAGAATGAGTATGGATCGCAAAGAAACCTATAAAATTCTAACAGGTCTAGACAGGGTAGATGCAGGAAGGATGTTCCCGATGGTGAGGGAGTCCAGAACCAGGGTTCACCGTCTGAGGGTATGGGGTAGACCATTTAGGACTGAGATGAGGAGAAATTTCTTCACCCAGAGAGTGGGGAGCGTGTGGAATTCGCTACCACAGAAAGTAATTGAGGCCAAAACATTGTATGCTTTCAAGGAGGAATTAGGTATAGCTCTTGGAGTGAAAGGGATCAAAGGATATGGGGAGAAAGTGGGAGCAGGCTATTGAGTTGGGTGATCAGCCATGATCATAATGAATGGCGGAGCAGGCTCGAAGGGCCGAGTGGCTTACTCCTACTCCTATTTTCTATGTTTCTATGTTCTATGTTTCTACTCCTGCCTCCACCATAGCTATTAGCAAAGGGGGAGCACCATGGAAGATTGGTCCCACTGATCACTGGGGCCTGCCTGCCCGACCCTAGTGCAGTAGAAAAAAACATGCCCTTGTACTCAACAGCACCTTAACATGGAGGCACCCTCTCCTTCTTGCAGCTTCAGCAGTGACCATCTTTAACGGTGGTGCTGCCGAGCTGCCTGTCCTCTGATTGGGTCAGCAGCTCTGGGAGGCAGGCCACCATCTTCAAATGGATGGCAGACCCAGAAGCGGCGCATAATTGGCCACTGCCAATAAAACACCGCCCATGATCCCACTACTCATCTGCACCAGCCTGGGTCCTGCTTTCGATTTTGCATAAAATTCTGACCATGACAATCCTCCTCCTGCATTTATGAGCAAGGACCACATCCGGGTATCACAAAAACGTCTCTGTCCTGGTGTTCCATTTCCATTCTGTCCAATTACAGCACAGGCAGTGAGCAGCATCCTCCTATCATTCAGTACAGCTTCCCTCTAAGAGGGACAGACTGCCTTTAAAATCTTAAGGCTATTTGGAACACAGAAGAGGATGGTTATGGTTGTTGTAGGCCAATTGCCTCAGCTTCAGGACATCAATGCAGCAGTTCCTCAGGGTAGTGTCCTAGGCCCAACCATCTTCAGTCGCTTCATCGATGATCTTCCTTCCACCATAAGGTAAGAAGTGGGAATATTTGCTGATGATTGCACAATGTTCCTCAAGTTCTCATAACTCCTCAGGTACTAAAGCGTATAAACCATCTAATGCCTCCACTAAAACAGTAAAGAGAAACTTGATATATGCAATAGGAGTTTGTACAATAACCTCATTCCCAGTCATTCTAGGCTATTATACAATCAATCATTAATTACTTTGCATAAGGCAGAGGCCATGCTACCTCTGAGAAACCTGTAACTCACACGTAATCGAGGATGTATATTAACTTCTCCAGTGGATAGAGTCATGTAGTGGTTATTTAACTGGATTTATAATCCAGAGAACTTGAGTTCAAATTCTATCATGGCAATTTGTGAATTTGAATTCAGTATTAAAAAATAAATAAATAAAAAGATGGTATCAGTAAAAGTAAAAAAGATGGTATCAATCTGTCAGATTGTCATAAATATCCAACTAGTTCATCTAAATCCTTTGGGAAAAGAAACCTGCAATCCTTTCCTGGTCTGGCTTAGATGTGACTCCAGTCCCACACCAATGTATTTGACCCCTTCTCTGAAGTAGCACAGTAAGACACCTAATTGTATTAAGCCACCATGCTGCAGTAAAGGAGAAGGCTCATCGACACTTCCTCAGGACAACTATAGATGGGCAATAAGTACTGGCTTTGCCACTGATATCCATTTCCTGAGAATGCTTTTTTAAAAAGTCTTCCTCCTTATTATTCCTATAATTCCGATTAATTATACCCATTCCTCCTTTCCAGAAAAGCCATCATAGCTTGACCATACACACATCCCAATCAGCAGTTAGAACCACACAGCACTGAAAAACAGCATTTGGCCCATAATGCAAGAGCTATCCAGTTAGTTCCTTGCCCTTTTCCAATAGCCCTGCAACTTTTTCCTCTTCAAATAAGGTATCCAATACCATTTTGAAAGTTACTCTTGAATCTGTCTCCACCACCTTTTGTAGCAGTGAGCATAACAACTCATAACAACTTGTGTAAGGCAGTCCTCTGTTTTTTTGCCAATTATTTTTAAGTGGAAATAACGCCCTTCAATATAACAACCTTCCCTATAATTATAGAACTACCATAAGCCAGTGAAAGAAATGTAATTCGTCATTCTGGTATATTCTTAAAACTGATTGGTGGAAATGTTCTCTGGAAGCCTTTGGCTGCTGCAACTTCAGCGGAAGATTGATGGATAGTCTCTATCTGAGCTTTCGGTCTTTCTTCTGCAT
Organism: Cetorhinus maximus; assembly: GCF_964194155.1. Taxonomy (NCBI): domain Eukaryota; kingdom Metazoa; phylum Chordata; class Chondrichthyes; order Lamniformes; family Cetorhinidae; genus Cetorhinus; species Cetorhinus maximus. Next base: position 90,946,220 of record NC_135885.1, read on the forward strand.
GTAGAGGCCAATGCTGAGAATGCCTGTGGAAATTCACAGCATTTATTTCTGGATGTATAATATTCAGATTTTTGTTTCTGTCCATTACACAATATCTGTGTGATTCATTTATTACTCATTATTTTCACAATTTATTGAGTCACTAAACTGCACAATGGACTGCTTTGTCCAAGCTGTCCCACTCTCAGACGTAAGCACATAATTAAGGCTGACACTCCAGTGCAGTTGAGTGGATGCTGCATTGTCAGAGGTGCCGCCTTTCAGATAAACTATTAAGCTGAGACCCCGTCATTTATCCCATTGTTGTTTGTGGGAACTTGCTATACGTACATTGGTGGGCGTAGTTCCCATATTACAAAAGTGACTAAACTTCAAAAGTAATTAATTGGCTGTGAGGCACCTTTAGGATATGAAAAGTGCTATATAGATGCAAAATCTTTCTTCCATAAGCCAAAACCTGAGAAACATCATCAGTTTAATTGAATTCAATTGGGCCTACTTGAAGTATGAAATACTTATCAACAGTATTGTCTTAATTCTTTCCTGAGCAGGAAAAGCGATAATCATAAAATCATTAGGGGGTTAAGGAAACCAGGGGCTGGAATTTTACCTCTGACAAACAAATGTCATCAGAGACAAGGAGGAATGAAAAATATTATGTGATGATATCAGATCTGCCCCCCAATGTCATTATGCCTGAATGATATTTCATGGAAGCAAGCACAATGGGGATTCCATTCACCATGCGATTAAGACCAATTGCCAATTAGAGGCCAGCTGAGATAGTTAGGTATACGACTAACTTGGATTTTATGAGCCTGCAGCATATTACAGGGCCTTGGCAAGTTTAAATGAGCAGTAACCAGATGCAGATAGATAGAGGGGCCTAAAGGATGCGGGCTAGTGAGGTTGATGCTTCAAATTAAATTAGCGTGAAAGGAGAAGGGCGGAAATCATTGGTTTACTTGGGCCCACTAGGGAAAGTGGTCCTCGTGGCAGAGCCATCTTGATTTTGAAGAGGGGTTGAGATTGCTAATCCCCTCAGCACCCACAGGAAAGGTGCCCCCATTATAAATAAAGGCAATAGCATGCAGGTCTACATGCATCTCTGGCAGCTACTGATTGGTCGGTTGGATGTAGCTCTCCAGGAGAATTCCCAATCTCTTAATGGAGGATGCCACATGCGCAGATGGGAGGGAAATGCCAGCACTCATGGGCTTGGACAGACTCCTCCACTGTCTGAGCCAGGGTGTGCATATGCTCTGGAATCCCCGGCAGGTCTCCACACACTTCGTGCTCAATGCCCAGCATCTGCCACCTCACAGATGACTCCAGAGGCTCAGCACCAGCCCTGGGCTCAGCGGGTGTTGGCCACCCAAACTCCTTCGAGGCCTTGGCTATTCTTGTTATCAATTGCCTGACGGTGATCAATCCCATCAGATCAGTGCTCAGCAAGATGTGGTTGCCAGGAACACAAGACACTGAAGTAGATGAGTATTTTAACAGTGCATTCCTTTTCTTTTAGGGCCAAACACAAAACCCCTCTTGTTGATTTTATTTCAAAAAACAATCTATGGCTCTCTTTGAGAAGTGCAAGAAAGATGTGGTGTGCCAGTCTGACAGGAGCTAGCATTGCGAACATATTCCTCAACTTCTTTACCACCAATACTTTTCAAAACCTGTCGAACTCGTAACGTCAATTGATACAAAATTTCCTCTTGATCCCTGATGCTTTGGTGAAGGACATCAGTTTTCGTCTCATCCCTGACTGGTGACAAACAGAACCTTGTTAGCACTACTGATCAGTTCTAAGAGCCTTCACTTACCTCCACATTGCCCTCCATTCATGCAATCATGCTGATTTAACTCATTAAATATTATGCAACTCACAGCACCACAAGGGTTCTGAAGAGTACACATTGGACACTTTAAAAATACCAGCGAGTACTGTTTTGTCTTGGGTGCAGGGTCCAGATGAGGTTTCTTTAGGGTTTGCCTGGTTACCCTAAGAATGCTACCACAGATTGTAAAACACATTCTTGTTTATTTACAGATTTATGTACAACACAATACTCTACATGAGGTTGTACTTCTGCATCCCACAAGATCGTAGTCTCTTAGTCATGTGACTCTGCATCATAGTTGCATCAGTATCAGGTGCCCCTTCACTCTACAAATATGGCTCTCCAGGAGCTTCTCGAAACATTTTTTGTGGGAATGTAATTATGAAATGTGTCAAAATATTCAAGTGGGATAAAAGCTTTAGAGGAAGTACATTTTTGATCCATGCACTTCACCATTTCAAAGAAGAAAATAATAAGCTTAACCTAAATCTCTTAGTCATTTAGTTAAAAACATTGGCCGGGATTTTCCATGCCCACTGGTGACGGGCGAGCGGACGGGCGCAATCGGTTTCATGACGGCGTGAAACCAGTTTGTGATTGTCCGCTCAGCCCGCCGATGCCGGAATCGTTCCAACCCGCTGGATCATCTGTCCACATCGGCGGGAAAACACGCTGACATGTTTCACAACGGCACATAAGTGACGTGCACCTGGCGAGCTGCACTTCACTCGGGACCTCAAGGTTTGTTTGCCTACCTTGCTTCAGTCAGCGCTCGCAGTTATCAGCGCCAGGCTTCACAGACAGCACCACATCACTTTCAGGGGAGCTCACGGGTAGGTCTCCACCTACCAGACCAGCCATATGTGGGTGGCTTTTCAATGGCTGCAGGGCTAGGGCTTGCTCGGGGAAGGGGGAGAAATGGCCTCAGGCAAGGGAAGAGGCTTCAGGATGAGGGCTGTACTGGGGAAGTGGGGTATCCCAGGGTGTGTGTGGGGACACATGTTGATCTATGCAAATGGCTTCAAGATGGTGAGGGCTGAGGTGGCAGTCTCCAGAGGAGATGAGGCCAGATGGAGGTGTGAGGGTGTGTGTGAGAGAGCGAGTGGTGATGTCCCTTGAGCTGGCAGTGAGTGAGATACCAGTGAATGTGTGATGGGCTTGAGTGTGTGAGTTTAGAGTGATGAGATGGTTGCCATACCCTGACTGCACAGATGAGATCATTCATCCTCTATCTGGATGGCCAACCTCTCAGTGCAGCATTGGCACTGATCATCATTGCCAACGCCTACCAAGCCGGAGTGGTAATGTTGCTGCCCCTCCCGCGGCCAGAGCAGGGGTAGAGGACATCACAGCGGGTCTCCAAGGCTTCCAAAGGGCATTGAGAACTGCAGTCTTCTTGCCTTTCAGGGCCATGGACGGAAATTTCCCAAATTTGCACTAAATGCAGCAGTGGGTGGGGAAAACGACATTTTACCCGTTGGCCGCAATGGCGGATTTTCACGCCATATCATCCCAAACCCGCCTCTTTATTTATGCACTTCCAGGAAACATGCCATTTCCATGGCGGGTGGCCATTGCCCCACTGCCGCATCACGCCGGGCGCCATGTTTAAAGTCCAGCCGTAAGCGCACATCTCAGTGCTTCCAGCTCACCACTGCGGCATGGAAGACATGGCCCTGAAACTGAAGATGACTGCAGCCCCCAGGTTCAGCGACGCGTCCCTCGAGTGACTTTTGGATGCCGTGGAGGCCCGCCAGGATGTCTCCTACCCCCCCTCTGCCCACAGGGTGGGCAGCAACAGCACTAACCCAGCTCGGGAGGAGGTGGCAGCTGTGGTCAGTACTAATGCCCTGAAAAAGAGGACAGCCACCTTGTGTTGCAAGAGGATAAATGATCTCCTCCGTTCCACCAAGGTAAGTCACTCATCTCATCACTCAACTCACCCTCACAAACCCACCACACATCCACAAGGCCCGCACTCACTGCCGGTTTAAGGGACATCACCATTCACTCTCTCACACACCGTCATTGTCCTCATCCCGTCCATGGGAACATTCACTACCCACACCCACACTTATCATCTGGCCTGGCAGGCATCTTGCTGACACTTTCTCCATCTCTATCCATGCAGGACAAGCTGGCACACAACAAGAGAGAGAGATCGCAGACCTGTGGCCGAATGCCCGAAATCAAGGTCCTCAGACTTTGAAAACAGAGCCATCCATTTGGCCGGTGAGGATCTGGACCAGTCCTGTGCTGACGGTCACTTCGGGCCTGCTATACCGAGTGAGGATCCAGCAATGCAACATCCATCAGATAACCATGCTGTGAGTGATGTGTCCTCTTTCACAGGCCACTGTCATACACTAGTTATCTCCCCTTGCTTTCACAGGCATATCTGCCAAACAGTCGACAGAGTCCATGACCCAGGGCCTCCAACCAGGCCCCGAAAAAACCCCTGAAGAGGAATCTGGAGGCACCCTCCCTGAAGTCCCATCACAGGGCTCACCCACACCCTCCACCCTCAGGGGCAGGGCTGCCCTTAGCCACCACCTCCCTTCCGCCACCAGTCACCTCAACAGCAAGGCTGCTTTTGCACCCCCCTAACAAGTCGCCTCAATGGCAATGCTGCACTTGCCCCCTGCTCCCTCTCACTCTCAAAAGTCACCTCAGAGGCAGGGCTGCACTTGCCAACTGATGCCCCCCCACCACTAGTCAAGCAGGGTGGCATTTAGCCCTGCCCCTGGCGCCCCTTATGCCTGCAAAGCAACAGGCGACCCTGACGAGCTCTGCAGAACGTTGCTGTTCACTCACCTCCAGTTTACCCAAAGTGAAGGCCGCCAAGTGCACATCGTCTCTGTGCTGTTGTGAAACATGTCGCCGTGCTTTCCCGTCGACGTGGACGGACAATCCAGCGGGAGTGCAAGACACTGGCGGGATGGCCTGATAATGATATGCTGATGCATTACAATGAGGTTCCCATTGACCGATGGTGGGAAATGCGGCCCTCCATTGGCGGCCTGAGCGGACAATCGCGACCTGCCTTCCCGCCATCGTGAAACCAATCGGGCCATATTGTCCGCTGACGCCACCTATCACGCCCACCGCCAGCAGGCACAGAAAACTCCCCCCCCATGTCTTCTTTGCTGCAGTCCTGGGCTGGAAGCGCAGACTGTGGCTGTACTTTAAATGGCGTGATGAAGTGATGAGATGACAGTGTGGCAGGCAAATCGGAGCCCGCCCACCATGGAAATGGCATGTTTCCTGGGAATGCCTAAATATTGTGGCAGGTTTGGGAGGATACAGCGTGAAAACCCACCATTGCGGCCGGCGGGTAACATTCCTTTTTACCCGCCTGCTACCGCATTTAGTACAAATCTGGGACAATTCCACCCATTGTCTTTATTGCTACATGGAAACTTTCCAGTTAGTTTTACTATTTTGCAATCCCCACCAACACCATGCTTTCTTAGATGTCCTCATCTCATAGGCCAGTCTGAATTTTTGGTCCTCATGATTTTCTGCAAGGCCACTTTAGGGTGCTTCTGGTAATTGACATTACTGAAGCAATATGGAGACAATCAAGACCAATGGCTTCCATGTTACTTAGAAAATAAAATACATTAATAGTGAGTCTATAAATTACTTCTCTGCAAGTAGAATACTTGGATTTTGTTTTTCCTTGTCTAATTATGATATACTAAAACATATTGGAGTACAATGCATCTCAGAAGCAGTGCACAATCAAGCAGCATAAAATGTTACATGTGCATTGAGGTAGAAAGACATACAGATTCATTTTACCTGTTTATTATATGGTAACTGGTAAGTGATGATAATATTCTTTGAACACACATTTGGTTATAAAACAACCTACTTGTATTTATACCGCACCTTTAATGTAATAAAATGCCCCAAGGTGCTTCAACTGAAAATTATAAAACAAAATTTGATAGTAAACAAAAGATATTTGGGCAAATGACCAAAAGCTTTGTCAATGGGTTGGTTTTAAGGAGTGTGTTAAAAAAACAAAAGAGGTAGTGAGGCAGAGAAGTTTAGGGAGGGAATTCCGGAGCTTAGAGCCTTGGCACAGCCTTGGCACAGCCAGCAATGGTGAAATGATTAAAATTGGGGATATTGAAGGAGTTGTGAGGTTGGGGAAGGTTGAATTTGGAGATAGGGAGGGACAAGGCCATGAGGGAGCTGGAAAACAAGGGTGAGATTTTAAAGTTGAGACTTTACTTAACTGGGAGCCAATGTAGATCAGTGGGCAAAGGGGTGATAGGTGAATGTGACTTGGTGCGAGTTAAGATACAAGCAGCAGATTATTAGATGACCTCAGGTTTACGAGAGTAAAATATGGGGGTCTAGCCAGGAGCACATTGGATTAGTCAAGACTAGAGGTAACAAAGGCATGGATGAGGGGTTCATCAGTATTTGAGCTGAGGCAGGGGCAGAATCGAGCAATGTAAAGGAGGTGGAAATAGGTAGTGATGGTGGGGATACTTGATCAGAAGTTCATCTTGGGGTCAGATATGACAGGGACGTTGTGAACAGTCTGACTCAGTCTCAGACAGTTGCCACGGTGAGGGATGGAGTTGGCACCGAGGGAATGGATTTTGTTATAGGTGCCGGACAATGGCTTCAGTTTTTCCAATATTTTGTTGGAGGAATTTTCTGCCCATCCAGTGTTGGAAGTTGGACAAGCAATGTGAAAATTTAGCAACATTGGAAGGGTGTCTTATTAAATGACATTTATTAAATGATGTTGTCAACATTAGTGGAAAGTTCTTTCTGCATTAATGTAGCACCTGTGAGGCTCATGTAGTATTCTTGAGAAACTAAGCAGCTGATTCTCTGGGCAGCAGAGTCGGTGGGGAGGGTCCCTGCGTTTTGAGACCTAATGACGACAAAATGAAGAGGAAAAGTGAAAGCGGCAAAAAGACCAGGACCCGAACTGATAACACACAACCAGACATCCCACATGTCAACAATTGCCCCATGTACCATAAAGTCTGCAGATCCTGAATCATCAGCCATCTTCTGACATGGAAGACAATCATTCTCGATAGCGAGGGATAGCACACTACCCAGCATACCATCAACCTCAAACACTGTTCAACAGCTCCAGGCACTAAGGACCCACGCCTGACATCTAGATACTCCACCTCATCTTCCTACACCTACCAATACTACCACCCCATCACTCATCCATTATACACCTCCCGGTCATTCACCCATCCATTATACACATTCCCATTATTCACCCATCAATTATACACCTTCCTGTTATTCACCCATCCATTATACATCTTCCCATTATCCACCCGTTAGACACCTTCCTGTTATCCACGAATCTGTTATACACCTTGATATTCACCCATCCATTACACACCTCCCATTATTCACCCTCCCACACCCATCGGTTATGCACCCACCAGTTATACATCCAGCCTGTTACACACTTTCCTCCTTATAAACTCCAACCGTGATGCACACGTCTATTGTACACACTTGCCCGTTATACACTTCATCTTTATACACTCCACCTATTATACACTCCACCCGTTATACACGTCGGCCGTTATACACTCGGCCCCTTATACACATCGCCCCTTATATTCATTGACCCTTATATACACTGCCCCTTATACACACCACCTATTATACACACCACCTCTTATACACTCTGCCCATTATACCTATTGTTCATTAAACACTGCCCCTTATGCACCCACCATGCACCCACTTGTTATACACTCTGCCTGTTGTAACTTCCTTCCATTATTTACCTGTCCATTATCCACGCCGCCATTATATACCCGCTCATTATCCACCCTGCCATTATACACCCGTTCATTATCCACCCTGCCATTATACACCCATTCATTATCCACCCCGCCATTTTACACCCATCCATTATCCACTCCGCCATTATACTCACGTCTATTGTCCACCCTGCCATTATACACCTGTCCATTATCTACCCTGCAGCTACACACCCATCCATTATCCACTCCGCCATTATACATCCATCCATTATCCACTCCACTATTATATACCCATCCATTATCCACCCCACCGTATACACCTGCCTATTACCTGCCCCGCCGATATACACATGCCCATTACCCACCCTGCTGTTACACACCCACCCATTACCTACCCCACCGTGAAACACTTGTCTATTATCCACTCTGCCATTATACACCCGCCCATTATCCATCCCGCCATTGTACCCCAGTCCATTATCTACCCTGCGGCTATATACTCATTCATTATCCACTCTGCCATTATACACCGGTCCATTATCCACCCTACTGTTATACACCGGTCCATTATCCACCCCACCATATACACCTGCCCATTATTCACCCCACCATTATACACCCCTCTATAATCCACCCCGCCATTATACACCCATCCATTATCCACCCCGCCATTATACACCCATCCATTATTCACCCCGCCATTATACACCCCTCTATAACCCACCCCGCCATTATACACCCATCCATTATCCAACCTACCATTATACACACGCCCGTTATCCACACCACCATTCTACACCTGCCAGTTATTCACTTGTCCGCTTTGCACCCGTTTGTCATCCTCCCATCCACCCTCTGTTTTCTACCCGCCTGTTATCCACCTGTCTGTTACACTCTGTCCGTTATGAACTATTTCTGTTATACACCCACATACTGTGCACTCTGTCCATTATGAATCTGGAAACATGCATTTTTGTCCACTTTGTTCACACCGCACCACTCCCATCCCACAATGCTAGGGTGCTGTTTTATCTCCAAAATGGCATCCATAGTAAGCGCGCACACATTTCTGGTGCTAGCCATGTCGGATGCCAGTTTGATGAGGCTTTTAGTGCATGTAGGAGCATCTGCTAGAATATACAGATTAGGCAGATCTTAATGTTAATTATTGGACATCTACGCTGTCATTTTGGAATTCAACATCCCAGCTAGCACTCTTTCTTAATCTCACACAGCTGAATATGGGTCCAATGGCAGAAAGGACCCCTTACCAGTGCTATTAAAAGGAGTTGACTACTTTCAGTTTAGTTGCTGATTGATTTTTACGGGCTGTTAGTATTATTGTTTCCAGAGTTGTTTAAAGTTGCTGAAGTGATTTGGCATGTGCTAAAGGACGTTTACTGACTTCGAAAGTTCTGCATAAACTACTTGCTCCAAGATATGGCTGCACTATTTCGCATTCCCTTTGGATTACAGTATGTCAGGGAGAATAAGCAGAGATGCAGGACAAGCTTCTGGAAGAGGGAAGGGAGGAGGGGAACAAGGGTTCTCAGCAGGAGTCCATATCTACTTTTAGAATTATGAGGTCAAAGATTATTAGGTTTTGGGACTGTGCCTTTAATTTGGGGTAAAATGAAAGGGGTCATGTGATCTCTTCTGAAATCTGCCTGACAGTAAGCCTGAGTAGTTTGACTGTTAGAGATTAAAGAAGGACCCAGACTATTTTACTGGGAAGAAGGTGAAAGAAGTTTACTCTTGGAGACAATGGCAGCAACCTGTGTGCTAACAGTGAGTCTCCAAAATCCCAGAAAAGTATTGATAATGTTGGGTTATAAACAGTTGTGCTTTGAGCCATCCATTTCATTCCAAGCTGAAAGAGGGTTTGGCTCTCTACCTGGATACAAGGCCCATGTAATTCATGTTGCCATGTAAATGGCCTTGGATGGTGGAAGAATTTCTAAGAAATTCCTGAAAACTCAGACACAGTTAGTCAGCCAGGATCCAGGAGAAAGATAGTCTCAATGGTTCATTGCTCCAGAATGTGGGTGAAAGCTCGCACTCGGATTGAAAAGACCAAATTTGTGGGGAGTTAAGACAAAACTGGAAGATCTGCCTAGCTTTAGCTAGAGGGAGAAGTCTCCAGAAAAACTTGTGCCAAGAAAGACAGTCCTGGAGCTAAAAGTTTTCTGACTGGGAAAGGAAGAGAACAGAAGTAAACCCTCAGGCGCTAAGAATCATTTTGGACTGATTCTGGGAGAATTGAAAGTCTACTTAAAGGACAGTGTAATGTATACCTGTGTAGTGTGTTCTTTCAGTTGCACTAAAAATAAAGCGAGGGTTTTCCATTCCATGGTGTAAAGTATAAGTTGCTTATAAAGATAATGTTTAGTTAATAGTGCTTTTAGTCTTCTGTTACAGTAAATGTCTTAAAATGTTAAATCTTGTCCCGCCATTCTTTCAGCTATTAACCAGAAGTTCAACTTTCTTTACAGGCATCGTAACACCAGCCAGAGTGTTCAGGGAGCAATTTCCCCTACCTGAACCTTATGTTTTGGCTAGACTCAGGAGAAATCTACTAAAACCTGTCACTTGCTGCAGTCACAATGGTAACCTTACAGCAGGGTAAGGACAAAATTACCAGTGGGTGGGAAAGGTGATCATGACTGTGGACCTTTATGCTCCTGACCCCTTCCAGGCTATCCTACAAATCAGCAGGCAGATAAAAGGGAACAAAGAGTAAAAATACACCAATCACTAAAAGTTGTGCCACAGGTTAGCAAGGCCATAAGAAAAGCAAACCAGTTTCATTTCACTAGGGATAGACTTGAAAAGTGGGGGGGTTATGCTGAACCCGTATCAAACCTTGGTTAGATCACACCTAGAGTACTGCATGTAATTCTGGTAGCCATGTTATAAAAAGGATATCAAGGCACTGGAGAGGGTGCAGAGAAGCTTTACAAGGATGCTACCAGAAATGTGTGGGTCACATATCAGGAAAGGATTGACGGGCTGGTTCTCTTTCCCCTTGAAAAAAGAAGGCTGAGGGGTGACCTAATTGAGGTCTTTGAAATGATGAAGGTTTTGATAGATTGGATACAGAGAGAATATTTCTCTTATGAGAAAGCATAAATAGAGGCCATGAATATAAGATAGTCACCAAGAAATCCATTAGAGAATTCAGAAGAAATGTTGTTGTTCAAAGAGTGGTGAGAAGGTGGAACGTTCTGCTACAGGGAGTGGTTGAAGTGAATAGTGCAGATGCATTTAAGGGGAAGCTTGACAAACAAACGAAGGAGAAGGGAATAGAGGGTTACAATTATAGATTTAAATCACAGAAGTGTTACAGCACAGAACGAGGCCATTGGGCCCATCCCCTATGAGCCAACTCTCCAAATGAACAATGCACCTAGTGCCATTCCCCACCTTCTCCCTGTGACCCTGCACATTCTTCCTTTTCAGATAACAATCCAATTCCCTTTTGAATGACTTGATTGAACCTACCTCCATCACACTGTCAGGCAGCGCATTCCAGATCCTAACCATTTCATGCATGAAAAAGTTTCACCTCATGTCTCCATTGCTTCTTTCGCCAATTACCTTAAATCTGGGTCCTCTTGTGCTTTATCCTTCCACTAGTGGGAACAGTTATTCCCTATCTATTCTGTCCATACCCCTCAAGACTTTGAATACTTCTAAGAAAATCTCTTCTCAATCTCCTCTTCCCCTAGGAAGACACAGTCCCACCATCTCCAATCTGTCTACGCAACTGAAGTTCCTCATCCTTGGAACCTCATGAATCTTTTCAGCACCCTCTCCAATGCCTTATCATCTTTCCTAAAGTGTGGTGCCCAGAACTGGATACAATATTCCAGTTGAGGCCGAACCATTGCGATATACATTTTCAACGTAACCTCCTTGCTCTTGTACTCCATGCCCTCGCTAATAAAGCCCAGGATGCTATATGCTTTATTAGCTGCACACTCAACCTATCCTTCCAATTTTAATTACTTATGCACATATACACCCAGGTGTCACTGCTCCTGTACCCCTTTAGAATTGTGCCCTCTGTTTAATATTTTCTCTGTGTTCTTCCTGTTAAAAGGAATCACGTCACACTCTGCATTAAATTTCATCTGCCACTTATCCGCCAATTCCACCAACTTGTCTGTGTTCTTTTGAAGTTTTACATTATCCTCCTCACTGTTCACAATGCTTCCAAGTTTCATATCATCTACAAGTTTTGAAATAGTGCCCTGTACACTAAGGTTGTTAACATATGTCATGAAAAACAAGGGTCCCAAAGCTGACCCCTGGGGAACTCCACTACAAACCCTCCTCTAGCCCGAAAAACATACATTAACCACCATTCTCTGTTTTCTGTCACTCAACCAATTTTGCATTCATGTTGCTACTGTCCCTTTATTCCATGAGCTCAACTTTTGCTCACACTTTATCAAATGCCTTTTGGAAAACAAGCAAACCACACCAACAGCATTGCCCTCATCAACTCTCTCTGTTATTTCTTCAAAAAATTCCAGCAAGTTAGTTAAATATGCTTTGCCCTTAACAAATCCATGCTGGCTTTCCTTAATTAATCCACATTTGCCAAAGGGACTATCAATTTTGTCCCTAGTTATTGTTTTTAGAAGCTTCTCCACAACCGAAGTTAAACTGACTGGCCTGTAGTTGCTGGGTTTATCTTTACACCCTTTTTGAACATGGGTGTAACAATCTTCTGGCACACCCCTGAGTCTAAGGAAGTCTGGAAAGTTTCCACTCACTTCACTCAGTATCCTTGGATGCAGCTCATCTGGCCCAGGTGCCTCATCAATTTTAAGAACAGACAGCCTATCCAATACCTCCTCCTTATCAATTTTAAACCCTTCAAGTGCCTGAATTATTGCCTCATTCACTATGACCTTGGAAGCATCTTCTTCCTTGGTAAGGACAGATGCAAAGTATTCATTTAATTCCTCAGCTATGTCCTTTGCCTCCATGACTAAATCCTCTTTTTGGTCCCTAATCAGCTTCACTCCTTTGTACCACTCCTTTACTATTTATAGAAGACTTTTGGATTCCCTTTTATGTTAGCTGCCAGTCTGCTTCATACTCTAGCTTAGCTTCTCTTATTTGCTTTTTCACTTCATTTCTGAACCGACTATATTCAGCCTGGTTCTCAGTTGCATTCCCACTTAACGTCTGTCATGAGCACACTTTTTCTTCTTCATCTTAACCTCTATCTCTTTCATCATCCAGGGAGCTCTGCAGTCCATTCTTTTGTAACAAAAACAATGGGCTGCAGAGCTCCCTGGGTGATGAAAGAGATAGAGATTAAGATGAAGAAAATGTTTCTTACTTGATTCCCTCCATTTATTTGGCCAGATCCATTCATACCCCACTGAAGTTCACTTTCCCCCAGTTAATTATTCTTACTCTAGAGTGATCTTTGTCCTTTTCCATAGCCAACCTAGACCAGAATTTCCCGGTCAGCGAGCGGGCGGTGGAACTCCCGATGTCACCGCGCCTCATTTCAATGTTTAGGTGGGCGGGGGCTCAGCAGAATCAGCTGTGCACCCACCGACCTGTCAATGGCCAATTGAGACCATTGACAAAGTAATTAAAGTACTTAATGGATCTGCCCTTCCAACCTTAAGGTTGGCGGGCAGGCCAGCAGCCCTGGTGGGCATTGGAAAAAGCATGAAACCTCATCCACTGGCGGGGTGAGGTTTCATGTAGGTTTTTAAATTTTTAATAAAAGTGTTAATGAAAGTGATGGACATGTCCCACCTCATGTGATGAGGGGACATGTGAGGGGAATTTTTTTTTTCTATTGTCAACATTTTTAAATTTGGCGCTGATCTCCCTGAGGCAACACTTAGCCTCAGGGAGATGAGCGCGCTCTTTTGCGTGCATGCGCAAAAGAGCGCAGTCTCGGTTTAGGGATTCCCCCTCCCCGTCCGCACAAGGAGCGCATAGTGCTTCCTTGCAGACATAATGCTGGACAGGCCTTAATTGGCCCGCCCATGTAAAATCGGGGACGCCGATCGGAGGCGCGCCTCCACGCACCCGCTCCTAAACTTCCCCTCTGACGGGGGGATAATTCTGCCCATAGTGATCACTGTCCGCTAAATGTTTTCCTTCTGACACTTGATCCACTTGGCCCACCTCATTCCCAAGAACCAGGTGTAGCAATGCCTCCTTTCTTGTTGGACTGGAATTATACTGCTGTAGAACGTTTTCCTGAACACACTCTAGGAACTCTTGCCCCTCTCTGCACTTTACAACTACTACTATCCCTGTCTATATTTGGATCAAAGTCCCTCATTATAACTACTCTATAATATCTTGCACCTCTCTGTAATTTTCTTGCAGATTTGTTCTTCTACATCTATCCCACCATAGACTGCACCAAACAATGTAATTGCATACTTTTTGTTCCTTATCCCTAGACAAATAGGTTCTGTCCTTGACCCTTCTGGGACATCCTCTCTCTCTAGTGCTGCAATGTTCTCCCTAATCAATATCGCCATGCCTCCCCCTTTTCTTCCTTTCCTATCTATTCTGACGCCTTGCATCAAGGTGTATTTAATACCTAAACCTTCCCTTCTTTGAGCCAGGTCTCTATTATAGCCACAACATCATATCTCAACCTGGTTATCTGTGCAATCATCAATCTTATTTACTACACACAGTGCATTTGCATACATTCACAGTAACCCTGATTTAGACTTTATTACTTTCTTTCTCATTCTGAAGCCATTTTATAGCTCGCTATTCCCTATTCTAGTGTTATCTCTCTCTCCCAATATTATGTGCACCTTGGCATTCTTCTCTGATATTACCTCCTGGTTCCCATACCCCTGCCAAGTTAGTTTAAACCCTCCCTAACAGCACTAGACAATCACCCTGCAAGGAACTTAGTCCCAGCTCTGTCCATCCGGTACAGGTCCCATCTCGCCCAGAGCTGATTCCAAAGTCACAGGAATCTAAAGTCGTCCCTCCTGCACCATCTTTCCAGCCATCCATTCATCTGTTTTATCCTCCTGTTTTATACTCATTTATGCCTGGTAGTGGGAATAATCTGGAGATTACTACTTTTGAGGTCCTGTTTGCTAATTTCCTACCTAGCTCCATAAATTCTTACTGGAGGATCTGTCTATGTAGTTCACACCAATGTGGACCATAACTGCTGGATGTTCACCCTCCCCCCTCATGGTGCTCTGCAGCCACTAAGTGACATCCTTGATCCTGTAATCAGGGAGGCAGCACACCATCCTGGATTCACACCTGTGGCTGCAGGAATGCCTGTCTATTCCCCTAACTATTGAATCTTCTATCACTATTGCTCTACCAGCCCTCTTCATGCTCTCCTGTACAGCTGAGCCACTCGTGGTGCTATGGACTTGACTTTGGCTGCACTTCCCAGATGAACCATCACTTTCATCAGTATTCAGAAATTAAGAATGGTTCGAGGCTGGGGTGCACTCAGAGCACTGCCTGCCTGTTTCTTCTTGAATGCCTACTGGTCACCCATTCCTTCTCTCCCTGCATACCTTTAAACTATGCGTGGCCACACCTATAAACATGTTACCCACAAAGCTCTCATCCTTATGGGTGTACTGCAAAGATGCCAGTTGCTGCTCAAACTCTGAGACCTGGAACTCAAGATGCTGCAACTGATGACACTTCCTGCACAAATGGTTATCCAGGACACAGGAAGTATCCTGGAGTTCCCACATAGCACAGGATGGAACTAAAGGTTGGAACAGCCTGCCATTATTACTAGATAATAAGCCTTGCTACTACTAATAAATTTTACCAATACTAATAAACCTTACTACTAATAGTAAACCTTACCAATACTAATAAACCTTACTACTAATAGTAAACCTTACCAATACTAATAAACATTACTGCTATTAATAAACATTTACTAATACTAATAAACCTTATTAATACTAATAAACTTTACTTAAAAATAAAAGAAAAGACTCACCAACTACCACCTTCCTTTCTGTTAGCTTAGACTCAGTTTCAAACTTTGGGGAAAGAGAAACACAGCAGCAATACTCACCAGCCAATCACCTTTCATGTGATTTCACTTTTGGAATATTTTCCTACTATTTTCCAAACTAGAGGGTGCCCTGGACAAAGCTTCTGGTTCAGGTAAGTGTAGACCCTGATCCTGGGCCCCTATTTATCTCCTTTCTGGCACTCCCAATTAGGTCCTCCGACTGTAGGCCCCAATCCCGAACCTCAACTCCTTTCTGGCACTCCCAATTCCACCAGGTCTATCCACTGCTGATGCATTTTTTTTCTTCATTCTTTAATGGGATGTGGGCATCACTGGAAATTAAGGCCAGCATTTTTTACCCATCCCTAATTGCCCTTGAACTAAGTGGCTAGCTAGGTCATTTCAGAGGGCAGTTAGGAGTCAACCATTTTGCTGTGGAGTCACTTGTAAGTCTGACCAGGTAAGGATGGCAGATTTTCTTCTCTAAAGGGCATTAGTGAACCAGATGGATTTTTACAACAATTGGCAATGGCTTCATGGTCACCATCACAGAGACCAGCTTTTAATTCCAGATTTATTAACTGAAATTTAAATTCCACCAGCTGGGATTTGAACCCATGTCTCCAGAACATTAGCTTGAGCCTCTGGATTATTAGTTCAGTGATATTACCACTATGCTACCTTCACTTAATGGCAAAAATCTAGGTGCTGTGGAGGAGCAATGATGTCCAGGTTAATAAATCATTGAAAGCTAGTGCACAGATATAAAAATGAATCTGAAAGGCTTACTGAAAGGTGTTTTTTTACTGGAGGTTGTTTCTTTTATCACAATTTGATTGAATTTTTTGAGGAGGTGACCAGGTGTGTAGATGAGGGTAGTGCATTTGATGTAGTTTATATGGATTTCAGCAAAGCCTTTGACAAGGTCCCAAATGGGAGACTTATAAAGAAGGCAAATGCATATGGGATACAGGGTAATTTGATAAGGTGGATTCAAAATTGGCTTAGTTGTAGGAGGCAGAGGGTGATGACAGAAGGCTGCTTAGGGACTGAAAGCCAGTGTCCAGTGGCATACCACAGGGATCTGTGCTCGGTCCCCTATTATTTGTCATTTATATAAACGACATAGATGACTATGTGGGGGGTAGGATTAGTAAGTTTGCAGATGACACAAAGATTGGCTGGGTGGTTAACAGTGAGGTTGAGTGTCTTGGGCTACAGGAAGATATAGACGGGATGGTCAAATGGGCAGGTAAGTGGCAGAAGAATTTAACCCTGAAAAGTGTGAGGTGATACACTTTGGAAGGGGTAATTTGACAAGAAAGTATTCAATGAACGGCATGACACTAGGAAGTTTTGAGGAACAAAAGGACCTTGGCGTATGTGTCCATAGATCTCTGAAGGTAGAGGGGCATGTTAGTAGGGTGGTGAAAAAGGCATATGGGACACTTGAGGCAATTTATCAATCGAGGCATAGATTACAAAAGTAGGGAGGTCATGTTGGAGTTGTATAGAACCTTGGTGTGGCCACAGTTGGAGTACTGTGTGCAGTTCTGGCAGCCACATTATGGAGCAGAGAAGACTGAGGGTTGACCTGATCGAGGTGTACAAGATTATGAGGGGCATGGACAGGGTGGATAGGGAGCAGCTGTGTCCCCTTAGTTGAAGGGTCAGTCACAAGGGGGCATAAGTTCAAGGTGAGGGGCAGGAGGTTTAGGGGGGATGTGAGGAAAAATTATTTTACCCAGAGGGTGGTGATGGTCTGGAATGCACTGCCTGGGAGGATGGTGGAGGCGGGTTGCCTCACATCCTTTAAAAATACCTGGATGAGCACTTGGCATGTCATAACATTCAAGGCTATGGGCCAAGTGCTGATAAATGGGATTAGGTAGATAGGTCAGGTGTTTCTCACGTGTCGGTGCAGGCTCGATGGGCCGAAGGGCCTCTTCTGCACTGTGATTCTGTGATTCTGTGAAGGGAGCATGAACACAAAGGGAAGGAAGCATTGCTTCAGTTTTATACAGCCTTGGTCAGACTCCATCTGAAGTACTCGTTCAGCTTTAGGCTCTGACCTCAGGAAGGATGTGCTGGCCTTGGAGGGGTTACAGTGCAAATTCAGCAGTAACCAGGCTGAGAGGGTTAAATTATTCGTTTGAGTTTGGAAGTTTGAGGGGTGGTCTAATTGAAGGGTTTAAAATGATAAAGGGATTCCATAGAATTGATAGTGAGAAGTTGTTTCCTATGATGGACGAATCCACAACCAGGAGCACAGTCTTAAAATTAGAGCTAGGGCAATTCAGGAGTGATATCAGGAAGCAGTTCTTCACAAAGGATGGAGAAAACCTCTTTCCTGAGAAGCTGGTGGATATTAGATCAATTGAAATATTCATGATTGAGATTGACAGATTTGATTAGGTGTGAATGCCAAGAGATTCAGAACAAAGGTGGGTATAATGAGTTCAGGCACAGATCAACCATGACCTAATGAATGGTGGAATAGGTTCAAGGGGCTGAATAGCCGACTTCTGTTTTTATTATTCTGTTAATAGGTTAGCTTGCATGGTTTACCATCAGGTTTTCATTGTTGTACAAGGTGAATGCATTCTGTTGACAGATGATTTTCCTGAGCTACATCAGCAAGATAGATTTTATAAAACCAACTGATGAGTGTTTCAAGATATTTAAAATTAAATGATTAAATCAGTTAGTTAAGCATAAATTATACTTAGTTATATGTTAGCCTGTGCCAGGACTGTTCTGTAACAATAAAACAAAAATAAAATAATATTAATCATGGAAATCTGAAATTAAGGACAGAGAATGTTAAAACACTCAGAAGGACAGTTGGCATCTGTAGAGAGAGAAACTTAATATGATGATGAGGTGTCCTCTATATTCGAAAGACCAAACACAGATTCAGTTTGCTTTGCTGAACT
This sequence comes from Cetorhinus maximus, assembly GCF_964194155.1. Classification (NCBI taxonomy): domain Eukaryota; kingdom Metazoa; phylum Chordata; class Chondrichthyes; order Lamniformes; family Cetorhinidae; genus Cetorhinus; species Cetorhinus maximus. The sequence goes on from NC_135885.1 coordinate 90,964,785, forward strand.
CGTCTGTTCAGTCTGTAAGCATGACTTTGAGCCCCCGATCACTTGCCACTATAATTCTCCATCCCTTCCCACTTTGGTCTCTCTACACTCTGCCTGCTATAATATTTTGATGATGCCCAATACATGCTCATGGATCAACATCTTATCTTTCTACTAAGCTAAACCTACAATTTACAGTGTTCTGGTTTTAACACTGAGTTTAACAACTTTAGATCAAAATTGTTATTCTCATTTCACTCTGCAACTATTTAGATCACCTCTGGACCCATCTTTTGTCACTATATTTGTCCCATTGTTGCCCCTTTTTTGCCTTGCACAATCATCACTTTTATAATTTAATCACTCCTTCCCTCCACCCTATCAGAGACCTTCCCTTTTGTTCTTTTCCTGGCTCTGCCCTTGCTTAACAGCTGTTCATTTTTAACATCTGCCAAGTCTGATGAAGGGTTGTCAACCTGAAATGTTACCTCTGTTTATCTCTCTGCAGATGCTACCTGACCTGCTGAGTTTTTACAACATTTTCTGTTTTTAATTTCTGCTTTTCAACAACCCTCTACTAAATGTACAAGTATGGATAGTTTTGACTCCCTCTGCCTTTATTTCTAAGCCTCTTGTGTTTTTAGCTATCAATCTGGAGCTGTACATCAAAAAAACATTGCAGGTTCTTTAACTCAGTTGATGCACTTTGTTTTTGCACATTCTATCAGTGATTAATAGTTCGGTCCAAAAATATGTACTGTAGCAGCATCTGAAAGTCGGATTTAGTGGTTTCAAATGCAATAATAACAAGAAGCTTTTGACAGCTTAACTGTGTCAAAGAAAACAAAGGGGTGCCTCAGGATAGACTAAGCCATCATCTTTTGATCTGATTATAGCTGAATAACTGAACACAAAGTTACCATTCTAATTACAATATTTTCCTTTGTGGAAAAACACCTTAAATTGATTTTTTGTTCAATTAAAACTTTGGCCAGGAATTTTCATTGGTCGGGCGGGCTTGGTGGGAGTGGGCGGGGGCAGTCGGGAACCTGAGCGCCGCCTGTGATCGGCTCGGCTCCACCATTTCACGTGGGCTGGCCAATTAAGGCCCGCCCAGCGTAATGCGCGAGCGGTAGCGCTCAGCAGCGCACGGAGCTGCCTCAGGGAGATTGAAGCGCTTTTTGAAAAAATAAATAAGAACAATAAAAATTTAATGAAACATGTCCCCTCATTTGACTGTGTCACATGAGATGGGACATGTTTTTATTTTTCAGAAAAAGTTTTCATATATAATCATTATTAGCTTTAGGAAACCTCATCCCGCTCTTGGATGAGGTTTCCTAAAAAAACGTAAAGGCCGCTTGGCCTTTTCACCTGCCCATTGGAGCATAACATTCATGTTAATTAACTGTTTAATGTCCTTAATATGCCTATCAATTATCAGCGGGCACACAGCCAAATGAAATATCGCGAGACAGCACGATGATGTCAGGACGCACGCCTGACATCATTGCACATCATTTAATGTTCTGGCGTGTCAGGAATGCCCCTGCTCGCCGAATGTAAAATTCTGCCCTTTGTGTTTAAAATCAAAAGTATATCTAAGAAAAATTGTAAAGTCAGTATCTTATACAAGGCTTTTGTAAACTTATATTAACTAGAATTCTGAGTCCCATTTGAGAAGTTATGATCTTATTGAATGCCGGAGCAGGCTCAAGGGGTCAAGTGGCCTCCTCCTGCTCTTAGTTGTATGTCCATATGTAAAATATTTAAAACTAATGACAATCAATTTATCCATTATGTATATATTTATGATGAGTTTTGAAAGCACATGTCACACTTTGTAAATCAAACTTAATTGCGTCAGAGTATGTAAAACAAAAGGAAGGGCAGTTATTTCATGTTGTTTTTCTTCTGACCTGAGCCCATAAATTTTTAAGCACCTTCCCATCTGTAAATTTAACATCTGAACATCAATTAAACTCTGATTAGCCTCAGGATGGAATCGACCCAGAATCGCACTAAGTGCGGTCGCGGGCATGAAAAATGATGCATTATCCCCCGGCTGCAATGGTGGATTTCCGCACCGTCATCCCCTTCCCACCTCATAAACTATGCAGTCATGGGAAATGCCACCTCGCTGGCGGGCGGCCTCCGATTTGCCTGCCACACTATTACCTCACCGCTTCCTTACTCCTGGTGCCATATTTAAGCTGCAGCCGCATGCATACTTCTCAATGCTTGAAGCCCGGGACTGCTCCAGTGAACACATGGCCCCAAATTCCAGGAAGAGTGCAGCCCCATGATTCAGTGATGTATCCCTGGGGGCCCATCTGCCTCACCACTTTGGCTTGGGAGATGGTGGCAAGGTTGTCAGTGCCAACGCTGCACACAAGGGGCAGGATTTTACATCCCATGGGTGGGCGTGCGCCCAGCCTGATCTGGAGTAAAATAACGCACGATATTTCGGTCGGTGGGGTATGCAAATCAAATAATTGAAACCCATTTTTCGCTACCCATTCCACAGGCAGGATGAGGTTTCCAACAGTAATCTAAATAAATAACATTTGTTGGACATCCTTTTTAATATGTCCCTGTTCATGTGACTGAGTCACATGTGGGAACATGTTTCTCCCATTTAAAAATTTATTTTTGTTTCTACAATTCGTCAGCTCCCCGAGGCAGCTCTGTGCCTTCAGGGAGCTTTCAGCGCATGTTTCCCCACGCATGCACAGACTTTACCGCTCGCCTTCCTCCCGCCCCCACCCTGCAGTCCTGAGCTCCTCAGCACACCATTAATTGACCAGACAGCGTGAAATCGCAGTTGGAAAATCCTGCCCAAGAGGTCGGTCATCCAGTGCAGAAAGAGGATGAATGATCTCATCTGTGCCACCAGGGTAAGCCAACCATCCTATCACTCTCAACTCGCCCACTCACAAGCCCATCACACATTCACTGGCATCTCACTCACTGCCAGTTCAAGAGACATCACCACTCACTCTCTCACACACACTCTCATATCTCCATCTGGCTTCATCTACTCTGGAAATCGCCTCCTCATCCTGTCCATGGCTCTATTCAGTACACACGCATGCCTGGCATCCTTCCCATTTGGCCTGGCATGCACCTTGCTCAAACTCTCTCCATCTGTCTTTATGCAGGGCAAGATCACGCACAATCAACAGGACAGGCCCCAGTCCGGGGGTGGAGTGCTGGATGTTCCGGTCCTCACGCTATTCGACAGTCAAGTGTTGGAGCTAATCGGAGAGGATGTGGACCGTTCCTGATGTGATAGTGAGGTCGCTGGCAAGCATCCATGTGAGGATCCTGCACCAGATCATCCCTTTGTCAATGCTACTCTGAGTCCACTGTTCTGTGTGTGATGTGGCTGCCAAGCACTGTTAAGAATGAGAGATAGTTTAAATAAGCTGTATTTGTATTTTTGGGTGTTAGGAATAAGCTACAGCTTTAAGTTTAAGTTTTAGCTTTTAAGTTTAAATAAGTTATATGTTTTTATTGTTGGTTAAAAGGGTGAAACCTGAGCTTTAGTTTCACTTTAAACCGATGTCTGCAAGACTGTGGGTTTGTGTGTATAACTGCATTTTTAATGAGGTTTTTTAACTCTTGAAGTAGAAATCTGGGCTAGCCACAGGGGACCCACAGACACAGGGAGAAACAGAACAGGTTTTTAGTTCAGTTGGAAACTGGAGCTAGGATGGTCTGGACAAGAGGGAGCTGTAGGAAACAGATTTCTCCAAAGACCAGAAAGGAGGAGTCCCAAGAAGCTGATGAATCAGTGCTCCTCCACGGTGAACACCACTTGGAGGAAGCACTGAGGGTGGCAAGGGTGCAGAATGTACTCTGGGTGGGGGGCTTCAATGTCCATCACCAAGAGTGGCTCGGTAGCACCACTACTGACCGAGCTGGCCAAGTGACATAGCTGCTAGACTGGGTCTGCAGCAGGTGGTGAGGGAACCAACAACAGGGAAAAACATAATTGACCTCGTCCTCACCAACCACCTGCCACAAATGCATCTGTCCATGACAGTATCGGTAGGAGTGACCACCGCACAGTACTTGTGGAGACAAAGACCTGCCTTCAGGACACCCTTCATTGTGTTGTGTAGTACTACCACCGTGCTAAATGGGATAGATTTCGAACTGATTTAGCAACTCAAGACTGGGCATCGATGAGGCATAGTGGACCATCAGCGGCAGCAGAATTGTACTCGAACACAATCTGTAACCTCATGGCCCGGCATAACCCCTACTCTACCAGCACCATCAAGCCAGGGGATCAACGCTGGCTCAATGAAGAGTGCGGGAGGGCATGCCAGGAGCAGCAGCGGGTATACCTAAAAATGAGATGTCAACCTGGTGAAGTTATAACACAGGAATACTTGTGTACCAAACAGCATAAGCAGCAAGTGATAGACAGAGATAAGTGACCCCACAACAACAGATCAGATCTAAGCTCTGCAGTCCTGCCACATCCAGTTGTGAATGGTGATGGACAATTAAACAACTCATCCTCAGTGTAGGAGGACGCCAGAACATCAATGCAAAGATAAGGCTGAAGCATTTGCTACAATCTTCAGCCAGAAGTGCTGAGTGGATGATCCATCTCGGCCTCCTCCAGAGGTCGCCAGCATCATAGATGTCAGTCTTCAGCCAATTTGATTCACTCCACATGATATCAAGAAACAGCTGAGGGCAATGGATACTGCAAAGGCCCTGATAATATTCTGGCAATAGTACTGAAGACTTGTGCTTCAGAACTTTCCATGCCCCTAGCCAAGCAGTTTCAGTGCGGCTACAACACTGGCATCTACCCAGCAATGTGGAAAATTGCTCATGTATACCCTGTACACAAAAAGCAGGACAAATCCAATCCAGCCAATTACCACCCCATCAGTATTGGAAGGGGGTCATCAACAGTGCTATCAAGCAGAACTTGCTTATCAATAACCTGCTCACTGACGCCCAGTTTGGGTTCCACCCGGGCCACTCAGCTCCTGACCTCATTACAGCCTTGGTTCAAACATGGACAAAAGAGCTGAACTCCCGGGGTGAGGTGAGAGTGAATGCCCTTGACATCAAGATCGCATTTGACCGAGTGTGACATCAAGGAGCCCTAGCAAAATTGGAGCCAATGGGAATCAGGGGGAAAACTCTCCACTGGTTGGAGTCATACTAGCACAAAGGAAGATGGTTGTGGTTGTTGGAGGTCAGTCATCTCAGCTCCAGGACATCACTGCAGGAGTTCCTCAGGGTAGTGTCCTCGGCCCAACCATCTTCAACTGCTTCATCAATGACCTTCCTCCATCATAAGGTCAGAAGTGGGGATGTTCACTGATGATTGCACAATGTTCAGCACCTTTTGTGAATCCTCAGATACTGAGGCAGACCATATCCAAATGCAGCAAGACCTGGACAATATCCAGGTTTGGGCTGACAAGTGTCAAGTAACATTCGTGCCACACATGTGTCAGGCAATGACCATCTCCAACAAGAAAGAATCCAACCATCGCCCCTTGATGTTCAATGGCATTACCATCACTGAATCCTCAACGATCAACATCCTGTGGGTTACTATTGACCAGAAACTGAACTGGACTGGCCATATAAATACTGTGGCTACGAGAGCAGGTCAGAGGCTAGGAATCCTGCGACGAGTAACCCACCTCCTGACTCCCCAAAGTCTGTTCACCACCTACAAGGCATAAGTCAGGAGTTTGATGGAATATGCCCCACTTGCCTAGATGAGTACAGCACCCATAACACCCAGTAAGCTTGACACCGTCCAGGACAAACCAGCCCACTTGATTGGCACCACATCCACAAACATTCACTCCTTCCGCCACCGTTACACAGTAGCAATAGTGTGTACCATCTACAAGATGCACTGCAGGAATTCACCAAGGCTCCTTCAACAGCACCTTCCAAACCCACAACTACTACCACCTAGAAGGACGAGGGTAGCAGATCGATGGGAATGCCACCACCTGCAAGTTCCCCTCCAAGTCACTCACCATCCTGACTTGGAAATATATCGCCGTTCCTTCACTGTCGCTGGGTCAAAATCCTGGAACTCCATTTCTAACAGCACTGTGGGTGTACCTACACCACAGGGACTGCAGCGGCTCAAGAAGGCAGCTCACCACCACCTTCTCAAGGGCAACTACGGATGGACGATAAATGCTGGCCCAGTCAGCAAAGCCCACATCCCATGAATGAATTTTTAAAAAGACACAGGGAGAAACAGAACAGCAGATTTTTAAAAGCAAATTACTGCGGATGCTGGAAATCTGAAACAAAAACAAAAATAGCTGGAAAAGCTCAACAGGTCTGACAGCATCTGTGGAGAGGAGCACAGTTAATGTTTCGAGTCTGTATGACTCTTCATCATAACTGAAGAAGAGTCATACGGATTCGAAACATTAACTGTGTTCCTCTCCGCAGACGCTGTCAGACCTGCTGAGCTTCTCCAGCTATTTTTGTTTTTGTTGCAGCAGATTTTTAGTTCAGTTGGAAACTGGAGCTTGGAGGATCTGGACAGGAGGGAGCTGCAGGAAGCAGATTTCTCCAAAGAACAGAAAGGAGGGGTCCCAAGAAGACTTTTTAGTCAAAGTAAAAGAGCAGGAATCTGGAAAAAGTCCCATTGAGTGAGGTTAAGAGTGAGGAGCAGAGGAGGGCTCCCGGCTTAAAACTAGAAAGTCGCAGGATGCGGACTTAAAGCAAAATAGTCTTGCGAGAAGCTGGAAGATTCAAGGACACAGCCAAAGGTTGGTGACTCCTTGCTATGGGCATGTGAAGCAGTGGTGTTTTGTTGGTTTCAGGGTTCTGTTGAAGGGTCATTCAGACTCGAAACGTTAACTGTGTTCCTCTCCGCAGATGCTGCCAGACCGGCTGTGTTTTTCCAGGTATTTTTGTGTTTGTGTTTTGTTGGCATGGCTGAGTCTGAGAGGGAGTATGTGGAAGGAAGCTTGAATGCAGGGGAGAGGAACATCTGAAAGAGAGTTTGAACCTCTGGAGTTGGACGCTTGTGGAATGTGTCCAAGAGAAAGCGTCGTTTGGGATAAGATTCCAAAGCGGGTTCTTTGTGGAGATTGGAAACCCTCAAGTGAAAGATGGAGTTCAGTGAGACCAGTTGGCTCACAGTGTGACAAGCATCTGGAGGGAGCTGATGAGGGATCCATAGCATCAGTTTGGGGTTGCATCTGTCACTTGAGGCAGAATTTTCTGGATGGCGGGGGGGCAGAGCAGGAGTGGGCACGGGTGGGTGTGGACCCGATCGCTGCTTGCGATCGGGTCTGCGCCGCCATTTTACGCAGGCGGGCCAATTAAGGCCTGACCAGTGTACTTCACGACTCCCGTGCACAGCTGGAGTGGACGGGCAGCAGCGGGCACGCTCAGCCCGCTGGGTCTAATGGCGACCTGGCAGCCTGTACAAAGGAAGGCCTGGCAGCCTTGGAAAGGCTGCTCACAATGGCTGGGCGAAGGGCTCTACAGAGGGGCAATGGAGGTTATGCAAGTCCAGAGGGTGGGCCTTCGGTGCAGGCCAGGCCGGAGGGTAGGCCATCGGGGCAGACAGGGCGGTGGGTCCGATGACCACTGTCCTCCTCAAGGAGGTGGAAGCCCAGCGGGAGGTGCTGGTTCCCCAGGATGGGAGGAGGAGGAGGCCCCCTCACATGACGAAACGTGCCTGGGAGGAGGTGGCAGAGGTGTGGAGCTCCTGCAATGTGGTGCAGCGCACCTGGATGCAGTGTCGCAAGCGCTTCAATGACTTGTTGCGCCCTGGAAGTGAGAGGACAATGTTGGCATTGTGTATTGTGTATTGACTGCATTGAATCATTGACGGCATGTGTCCTTCGCTGGGTGGGCCAGCAGATATTACAGGTGATGTGGCCGCCCAGCCAAAAGTCCATTGACTTTCGATGGGACCGAACGACCCCAGTAGTAGGCGGGGCCAGAAAGCCCCGCCCCTGGGCACACCTGCCATGTCGCCTTCAGGCAACCTTGACCCCTATTCCAGCACCAACAGCACCTCAGATGAGGGCCCGGAGGGCAGCATCATTGAAGACCCATCATGGCGCTCACCCACACCCTCCATCAGCGCAGCAACACACACCTCAGTGGGACCTAGATGTAGAGCAGCCTTGGGATCACAATCTGGTGAGCACAGCACATAATCTGTTCCACAGCAGGCGGAGGCAGGGGCATCCGAGGTCACTGGCAGTTGGAGGACTGCTGGAAGCAAGGAATCTGCTGAGCCCAAGTCAGATGATAAGCCTCTGAACTCAGTGCTCAATCAGTCAGTGGTGCTGCTGGGACAATTAGGGGAACGTCAGGAATTGATGTCTGATGCACTCCTCAGATTGCAAGGGGCGATGGAAGAGTCCATCTGCCTAATGACCAAGATGTTCGCACCAATGTGCCGATGCACTGAGGCCAACACTGGCAGGATGGCAGCTGCCATGGAGACCTTGATCCAGGACATCGGTCCCGCGTTGCTGCGTGGGCTGAACTCCATCGCTGATGCCATAGTTGGCCTCCAACAGTGTGTACATGAGAGGGGAGCAGGGCAGCTAGATCTCACTCCAGCTACCCCTTCTCCTCAAGGAGTCAGCCAGGGCCATCGGGCACCCATAGGGAGGAGGACCAGCATCTTAGCACTCCAGGGCCATCCACCCAGAATACTCCGGGAATGCCGGACTGATCCAAATCCCCTCTTCCTGTGACCCCATCATCTCCAGCTCCACAGGCCGAGGAGGGTTCACCTGGCCCACAGCAGGACCCTGAAAGCAGGCCGGGGCCCTCCAGGTCTCTGTCTTCCAGTGGACGCCCACCAAGGTAATCACAGACAGGGTGTAGCAGTCAGCAGGCTGCCTCCACCTTTACTGTGGATGTCGGGAGAGCACCAAGACATAGCGGCAGGGCTAGGAAGGTTAGGAAGATGTAGTTGCACAGCTTGGGCATGGGTATTAATCACTTGGACATAATGTTCACTATTGTAAACTCCCAAGAATGTCTCCTTGTCTGTGGCTCCTTGTTACGATAAGCAGTGTTTGTATCATTCAGATGTGAAATCTTGGTTCCTGCACAGTAAAAAGGCAGGTGTCTCAGTCCAGGACCTCTCCCCTGTGCAGTGTGTAACCTTCAGACCAAAGTGATGGTTCAGCTTCACACATCAGTGATGCCTGCACCTTGATTGTGCTTGTCATTGCTGCCAGAATGTCATGGGCAGGTGTCACAGAGTTCCGTCATTCTCTCTGTGTGCTCTCAGCACCTTTAAGGTGGGGCTGGCCCCCAACCTCCCCCCCGCCACCCCATCTCTTCAGCATCTGTGTCTGGTGTGACAGTGTGGTCCTGAAGAGTATGGGTGATGAAGGCTGCCAGTGGATCAGGTGCAAAGTTTCACAGCTGCGTCTCTATGATATGACCCTGGTCACAAAGCGCGGAAGTGAGCTGCCCTCAGCCAGACAGGAGTCAGACATTCACAGAGGCAATGTGAAGATCTATGGAGTGTCCTCACTCCATGTTGTCATCGTCCTCCTGGAATCTAGTGGCTGTTAGGGTCTCCACTGCATCTCCATGACATGAGCCTAAGCACTGAGGGTATGTGCGCTGCCATCAGCCACACAAGAGTCAAACATTCAGAGATGCAAGGTGAGGATGTCAGGACTGTCCTCACTGCATCTCGTCATCAATCTCCATGAATCTTGCAGCTATGAGGGCCTCACGGTCGAGGGCCCATTTCCCAACTGCTCCCTGGCCTGCCAATCAGGTGGGCCCACCAAAGGTAAAATTCATGCCTTGGTTCCTAGAATAGTAAGGGACACAATTGGTCCCCTTGAAGATCAGAGTGGTCATCTATGTGTGGAGCCTCACGAGATGGGGGAGATCTTAAACAGTTTTTTTGCATCAGTATTTACTCAGGAAACTGGCATAGTGTATAAGGAAGGAAGGGAAACAAGCAGTGGTTTCATGGAACATATAGAGATTAGAGAGGAGGAGGTGCTTGCTGCCTTACAGCGAATAAAGGTAGATAAATCCCCCGGGCCTGACATGGTATTCCCTCGGACCTTGAGGGAGACTAGTGTAGAAATTACAGGGGCCCTGGCAGAAATATTTAAAATGTCCTTAGCCACGGGTGAGGTGCCAGAGGATTGGAGGGTAGCTCATGTTGTTCCGTTGTTTAAAAAAGGCTCCAAAAGTAAACCAGGTAATTACAGGTCAGTGAGCCTGACGTCAGTAGTAGGTAAATTATTGGAAGTTGTTCTGAGAGATCAGATATATAATTATTTGGACAGCCAAGGGCTGATTAAGGATAGTCAGCATGGCTTTGTGCGTGGTAGGTCGTGTTTAATGAACCTTGTAGAGTTTTTCAAGGAAGTTACCAAGAAAGTAGATGAAGGAAAGGCTGTGGATGTTGTCTACATGGACTTTAGTAAGGCCTTTGACAAGGTCCCACATGGGAGGTTAGTTCAGAAGGTTCAGACACTTGGTATCCATGGAGAGGTTGTAAACTGGATTCGAAATTGGCTGTGTGGGAGAAGACAAAGAGTGGTAGTGGATGATTGCTTCTCAGACTGGAGGTCTGTGACTAGTGGTGTGCCTCAGGGATCTGTACTGGAACCATTGTTGTTTGTTGTCTATATCAATGATTTGGATGATAATGTGGTGAATTGGATCAGCAAGTTTGCTGATGACACTAAGATTGGAGGCGTTGTGGACAGCGAGGAAGGCTTTCAAAGCTTGCAGAGAGATCTGGACCAACTGGAAAAATGGGCCAGAAAATGGCAGATGGAACTTAATGCGGAAAAGTGTGAGGTGTTACATTTTGGAAGGTCAAACCAAGGTAGGACACACACAGTGAATGGTAGGGCACTGAGGAGTGCGGAGGAACAAAGGGATCTGGGAGTTCAGATACATAATTCCCTGAAAGTGGCGTCACAGGTAGACAGGATTGTAAAGAAAGCTTTTGGCATTCTGGCCTTCATAAATCAAAGTATTGAGTATAGGAGTTGGGATGTTACGGTGAGGTTGTATAAGACATTGGTGAGGCTAACTTTGGAGTATTGTGTGCAGTTCTGGTCGCCTAACTACAGGAAGGATATCAGTAAGATTGAGAGAGTGCAGAGAAGATTTACTAGGATGTTGCCGGGTCTTAAGGAGTTGAGTTACAGGGAAAGATTAACCAGGTTAGGACTTTATTCCTTGGAGCGTAGAAGAATGAGGGGAGATTTGATAGAAGTTTACAAAATTATGAGGGGTATAGACAGAGTAAATGTGAGTAAGCTCTTTCCACATCGATTAGGAGAAATAAACACGAGAGGACATGGCTTTAGGGTGAAAGAGGAAAGGTTTAGGGGGAACATTAGGGAGAACTTCTTCACTCAGAGAGTGGTGAGAGTGTGGAACCATCTGACGTGGTAAATGCGGGCTCACTCTTAAAAGTTTTAAGAATAAATTAGATAGATACATAGATGGGAGAGGTCTGGAGGGTTATGGACTAGGTCAGGCAGGTCAATGGGACTAGCGGAATAATATTTCGGCACAGACTAGAAGGGCCGAATGGCCTGTTTTCTGTGCTGTAGTGTTCTATGGTTCTATGGTTCCCTAGCATTTCGGGGATGTTATTTGTGTCTTCCTCCATGAAGGCAGAACTAAAGTAGTTGTTTAATTGTTCTGCCATTTCCTTGTTCTCTAATATAAAGTCTCCTGTTCGGACTGTAAAGGACCTACACTTGTGTTCGCTAATCTTTTTCTTTTAACATATTCAAGGAAGCCTTTACAGTCCGCTTTTATGTTCCTTAAAAGTTTACTCTCATACTCTATTTTTCCCCTCTAATCTATCTCTTGGTCCTCCTTTGCTGAATTCTAAATTGCTCCCAATCCCCAGACTTGCTACTTTTTCTAACAGCTTCATATGACTCTTCTTAGGTAGCCTGCCTCCGGGATTTTCCATTCCATGACTAAGTCCCGTGGTAGGGGCAGGAATCGGGAGTATTTCCCGCCGTGGAGGCCAGTGGGAAATTGCGCTGAATCTCACTATTCTGGCCTAATTAATTAGGCAGTAGGGGGTTTCCCGATGTATTGTGCAGCAGGGTGGGCCTTATCTGGATGCCATAGTTAAAAGGTGCCTGGACATCAACTTCTTTGTTGCATACCCACCATTGAAGAAGGAGAATACCCACCAATCCAGGAGGCTTCGGCCCCCAAACTCAGTGACGCTTCCCTTGAAGTGCTGATCAATACAGTGGAGGCCAGGGAGGGCATCTTGTACCTCAAGGATGGAAGGTTGAGGCCAAGCCATGAAACCAAACCTGCATGGGAGGAAGTCTCCAGGATAGCCAGTGCCCATGGAAGCAAACATTCCCGCTGGCATGAAATGATGGAGGGAAACCGATTTCTCAACTCCTGCTGCATTGTCTCCCCTGTCCACCCCCCATCCACCACTAAGCCCACCCCCATTGGGACTGGAAAATCCTGGCCATGAACTTGTCCATCCCTGATTGATCCTGTACATGGTGTCCACTGGTACATTTTAGGCCATCTGAGCAAAGAAAAGGCAGGGCTGATTTGTGGACATGATGAATAATGTAATTTAGTTTCAAACTCATTAAAAGTGAAGGGAAACAATAATCGCTGCAGTGCTGAGGGAATACTGCATCATTGGAGGTGCAGTCTTTTGGGTGAGATATTAAACCGATGCCCCATCTCTTCACTTGGGATGCAAAGGATCCTGTGGCACTATTTCAAAGAAGAGCAGAGGTTTTCTCTCCAGTCTAAGGGCTAATATTTATGTATGTGGTGTTCTCTTCTCTATAAAATAAACATCAAGGCACTAACCACACATAAGGGATTGGTTAAAACACAAATATGTAGGTTCACTTATTAAGGAGTTGAGGAGTTGGTAGCAGCATCACAAAAAAGAACATGTACACGTTTGATCTGGTTGCTCCCTCACAGCAGCTGAGGCTGAGTCACATGACACATTGCATAATTTCCCCTCTGATAATGTATGCAATAAACATAAGCACACCCACTTAAAAGTTGATCACAGCAATGTGGTCACTATCGCCTTACTTCTTGTGGGACCTCGCTGTGCACAAATTGGTTGCTGTGCTTCCTAAATTTCAAAAATACTTCATTGGCAGTAAAGCCCTATGGTTGAGAAAAGTGTTATATAAATGGAAGTCCTTTTTTAACTGACAGATTGTCCAATGTGCTTTATGCACTTTTCACTTACTGCCAGGAGTTCAATCACTCAAAAGTTTAAAAATATAAAACTACCAAATCTGTTAGCAGTTGGATAATCTCTGCAGTGTGAAATTTTAGGTTAACAAAACACTTGCAAAATCTAAAACAAAAACAAAAGTACCTGGAAAACTCAGCAGGTCTGGCAGCATCTATGGAGAGGAGCACAGTTAACGTTTCGAGTCCGAATGACCCTTCAACAGAACTAGGTAAAAATAGAAGAGAGGTGAAATACAAGCTGGTTTAAGGGGGGGGTGGGGGGTTGGTGGAGGGGGCGGGGTGGGGACAAGTAGAGCTGGATAGAGGGCCAGTGATAGGTGGAGATAACCAAAAGATGTCACAGACAAAAGGACAAAGAGGTGTTGAAGGTGGTGATATTATCTAAGGAATGTGCTAACTAAGGGTAGAAAGCAGGACGAGCAAGGTACAGATAGCCCTAGTGGGGGTGGGGTGGGGTGAAGGAATCGAAAAAGGCTAAAAGGTAGAGATAAAACAATGGATGGAAATACATTTAAAAATAATGGAAATAAGTGGGAAAATAAAAATCTATGTAAATTATTGGGAAAAAAAGGGGGGGATCGGAAAGTGGGTGGGGATGGAGGAGAGAGTTCATGATCTAAAATTGTTGAACTCAATATTCAGTCCGGAAGGCTGTAAAGTGCCTAGTTGGAAGATGAGGTGCTGTTCCTCCAGTTTGCGTTGAGCTTCACTGGAACAATGCAGCAGGCCAAGGACGGACATGTGGGCATGAGAAACAAAAACGGAATTACCTGGAAAAACTCAGCAGGTCTGGCAGCATCGGTGGAGAAGAAAAGAGTCAACATTTCAAGTCCACATGACCCGTCGTGGCATGAGAGCAGGGTGGAGTGTTGAAATGGCAAGCGACAGGGAGGTCTGGATAATGCTTGCGGACAGACCGAAGGTGTTCTGCAAAGCGGTCACCCAGTCTGCGTTTGGTCTCTCCAATGTAGAGGAAACCGCATTGGGAGCAACGAATGCAGTGGACTAAATTGAGGGAAGTGCAAGTGAATAGCTGCTTCACTTGAAAGGAGTGTTTGGGCCCTTGGACGGTGAGGAGAGGGGAAGTAAAGGGGCAGGTGTTGCACCTTCTGCGGTTGTATGGGAAGGTGCTGTGGGAGGGGGTTGAGGTGTACGGGGTGATGGAGGAGTGGACCAGGGTGTCCCAGAGGGAACGATCCCTGCGGAATGCCGCCGGGGGGGTGAAGGGAAGATGTGTTTTGTGGTGGCATCATGCTGGAGTTGGCGGAAATAGTGGAGGATGATCCTTTGAATGCACAGGCTGGTGGGGTAATAAGTGAGGACAAGGGGGACCCTATCATGTTTCTGGGAGGGAGATGAAGGTGTGAGGGTGGATGTGTGGGAGATGGGCCAGACACGGTTGCGGGCCCTGTCAACTACCGTGGGTGGAAAACCTCGGTTAAGGAAGAAGGAGGACATGTCAGAGGAACTGTTTTTGAAAGTGGCATCATCAGAGCAGATGCGACGGAGGCGAAGGAACTGAGAGAATGGGATGGAGTCCTTACAGGAAGCGGGGTGTGAGGAGCTGTAGTCAAGGTAGCTGTGGGAGTCGGTAGGCTTGTAATGGATATTGGTGGACAGTCTATCACCAGAAATTGAGACAGAGAGGTCAAGGAAGGGAAGAGAAGTGTCAGAGATGGACCATGTAAAAATGATGGAGGGGTGGAAATTGGAAGCAAAATTAATAAATTTTTCCAGGTCCAGACGAGAGCATGAAGCAGCACTGAAGTAATCATCGATGTACCGGAGAAAGAATTGTGGGAGAGGGCCTGAGTAGGACTGGAACAAGGAATGTTCCACATACCCCATAAAGAGACAGGCATAGCTGGGGCCCATGCAGTTACCCACGGCCTCACCTTTTATTTGGAGGAAGTGAGAGGAGTTTAAGGAGAAATTGTTCAGTGTGAGAACAAGTTCAGCCAGACGGAGGAGAGTAGTGGTGGATGGGGATTGTTCGGGCCTCTGTTCGAGGAAGAAGCGGAGAGCCATCAGACCATCCCGGTGGGGGATGGAGGTGTAGAGGGATTGGACGTCCATGGTGAAGAGGAGGCAGTTGGGGCCAGGGAACTGGAAATTATTGATATGATGTAGGGTGTCAGAGGAATCACGGATGTAGGTGGGAAGGGACTGAACAAGGGGAGAGAGAATGGAGTCAAGATGGCAAGAAATGAGTTCCATGGGGCAGGAACAGGCTGACACGATCAGTCTGCCGGGACAGTCCTGTTTGTGGATTTTGGGTAGGAGGTAGAAGCGGGCCATCCGAGGTTGGGAGACTATCAGGTTGGAAGCTTTGGAAGGAAGATATCCAGAGGAGATGAGGTCAGTAACAGTCCTGGAAACAATCCTCGAACAGAGGCCCGAACAATCCCCATCCACCACTACTCTCCTCCGTCTGGCTGAACTTGTTCTCACACTGAACAATTTCTCCTTAAACTCCTCTCACTTCCTCCAAATAAGAGGTGTGGCTATGGGTACCCGCATGGGCCCCAACTATGCCTGTCTCTTTATGGGGTATGTGGAACATTCCTTGTTCCAGTCCAACTCCGGTCTCCTCCCACAACTCTTTCTCCGGTACATCGATGATTACTTCCGTGCTGCTTCATGCTCTCGTCTGGACCTGGAAAAATTTATTAATTTTGCTTCCAATTTCCACCCCTCCATCTTTTTCACATGGTCCATCTCTGACACTTCCCTTCCCTTCCTTGACCTCACTGTCTCAATTTCTGGTGAAAGACTGTCCAGCAATATCCATTACAAGCCTACCGACTCCCACAGCTACCTTGACTACAGCTCTTCACATCCCGCTTCCTGTAAGGACTCCATCCCATTCTCTCAGTTCCTTCGCCTCCATCGCATCTGTTCTGATGATGCCACTTTCAAAAACAGTTCCTCTGACATGTCTTCCTTCTTCCTTAACCGAGGTTTTCCACCCACAGTGGTTGACAGGGTCCTCAACCGTGTCCGGCCCATCTCTCGCGCATCCACCCTCACGCCTTCCTCTCCCTCCCAGAAACATGTCCTCACTTATCATCCCACCAGCCTCTGCATTCAAAGGATCATCCTCCACCATTTCCGCCAACTCCAGCATGATGCCACCACAAAACATCTTCCCTTCACCCCCCCTGGCGGCATTCCGCAGGGATCGTCCCCTCTGGGACACCCTGATCCACTCCTCCATCGCCCCTTACACCTCAACCCCCTCCCACGGCACCTTCCCATGCAACCACAGAAGGTGCAACACCTGCCCTTTTACTTCCCCTCTCCTCACCGTCCAAGGGCCCAAACACTCCTTTCAAGTGAAGCAGCATTTCACTTGCATTTCCCTCAATTTAGTCCACTGCATTCGTTGCTCCCAATGCAGTTTCCTCTACATCGGAGAGACCAAACGCAGACTGGGTGACCGCTTTGCAGGACACCTTCGGTCTGTCTGCAAGCATTACCCAGACCTCCCTGTCGCTTGCCATTTCAACACTCCACCCTGCTCTCATGCCCACATGTCCATCCTTGGCCTGCTGCATTGTTCCAATGAAGCTCAACGCAAACTGAAGGAACAGCACCTCATCTTCCGACTAGGCACTTTTCAGCCTTCCGGACTGAATATTGAATTCAACAATTTTATATCATGAACTCTCTCCTCCATCCCCACCCACTTTCCGAACCCCCCCTTTTTTTCCCAATAATTTTTATAGATTTTTCTTTTCCCACCTATTTCCATTAATTTTAAATGTATTTCCATCCATTGTTTTATCTCTACCTTTTAGCCTTTTTCGATTCCTTCACCCCACCCCACCCCCACTAGGGCTATCTGTACCTTGCTCGTCCTGCTTTCTACCCTTAATTAGCACATTCCTTAGATAATATCACCACCTTCAACACCTCTTTGTCCTTTTGTCTGTGACATCTTTTGGTTATCTCCACCTATCACTGGCCCTCTATCCAGCTCTACTTGTCCTACCTCCCCCTTAAACCAGCTTATATTTCAGCTCTTTTCTATTTTTTCTTAGTTCTGTTGAAGAGTCATTCGGACTCGCAACGTTAACTGTGCTCCTCTCCGCAGATGCTGCCAGACCTGCTGAGTTTTTCCAGGTATTTTTGTTTTTGTTTTGGATTTCCAGCATCTGCAGTTTTTTGCTTTTAACCTGCTAAATCTAGGTAGGCATCAAAGAAAGAATTTAGAAACAGCTCATTTGGGTGGATTTTCAAGCTTAAATACCATGAAAACCACTAAAGACAGGAGTGTAATTAAATGGATGTGTCTTCAAAAATATGTGTAACTAAACAATGGTGACATTCTATTGGCACTATTTTTGTTCCATTGCCTTAGGCTGAGATTATTTACATTGTACTGCTACAAACAGAAAATACAAGGTTGTGTTTTCTAATTATGCAGCTTTACAGACATTGCATTTTATTTTTCTGCAGTTATTCACCAACCTGTCAGTGCCCATAAAATTATTGAGTCAGAATTTCCTCCCTAACTTTAGCAGTTATGCCAATATTGCACTAAAAAGACTGAGGGCTAGAAATTGCATATGCCAGTTCCAAATGAGGTGGGCAGCATGTGAAATCAGTGCACTCACCTCATTTTCATAATTGTAGCCCTGACTGGATCCTAAATTACACTCCTGTCTGTAGTACTGCTAGTGTCCTCTGTGCACCACCAAGGGCTGAGTAGCGCTATGAGTAAGCCATGTGCTCTGGGCAGGCTTCTCCTTTAAAGGTAGAGTCCCTACAAAAAGGGAAGCAACACAAATGCATTCAGGTTGCTGGAGATCATTTGGGAACACTCAGGATCAAGGAAGATATTGTACTGTACCACGGAAAGCCTCCCTGCTTCAGTGATGTCTGGACAAATAGGTGGTAGCCAGGAGAGATGCCATGTTTCCAGCAGGGGGCAGAAAGCTTTAAAGACGCACTCTGAGAAGGGAATAGGAGCAGGTGGTAAGGGTAGTTAATGCCCAGAATGTAATCCCAAGGACATGGAAGCAGATTAGCAAGAAGTTTAGTGACTCAAAATGAGTGAATGCATCTGCGCATCACATCTCACACCCACAATGCCCACCACTCTCACTGCTCAATGCATCACATCCCCATCACTCATCTAGCAGTACATCATTGCATAAAGGAGTCACCCATAACATCCTTATACTACACCTCACCCACACAGACCATCTAATCATGCCAGCTGAACACACACATGCCTTTGCAGACCTACAGCT
This sequence comes from Cetorhinus maximus, assembly GCF_964194155.1. Classification (NCBI taxonomy): domain Eukaryota; kingdom Metazoa; phylum Chordata; class Chondrichthyes; order Lamniformes; family Cetorhinidae; genus Cetorhinus; species Cetorhinus maximus. The sequence continues at coordinate 90,983,285 of NC_135885.1, forward strand.
ATTCAACTATGAAAGACACATCGCCTAAGCAATGTGACACACAGTCACTGACATTCCAACCTTTCTCTTGCAGGAGAAGGTGGCTCACAACAGAAGAGAAAGCTAGGGGAGGAGTGGAGGACCAGTACTTCTGCTTCCTGGTAAACCCAGGTGTTCTTTCATCCTGGTATTCTGTCCTCAGGTAAAAGAGGGTGAAGTCCCTACTCCTCCCATACAATGCCTCTATGACCCTTTTGATCATGCATCTATGCATGGAGAACTGTGTTATAATATCAATGTCACCTGCTCCCACCTGGAAGGATCCACTCATCTAGAATGTTAGGATGACTGTGATAGTTGCAGCCGCTTGAAGGGCTGTGTTCACTGTATACTTTGACATTCTAGATCTGTATGAAGGAGGTTACGCAATCCATGACAGCCTCATTTGTGAATTGTATGATCCTGACTCGTGATTAAGTAGGTGTGATGTTCCCGGAAGATTCTTTGAGGGTAGGGCCTTCTATGGAGGCCTTCTCCCCCCTCCTCACAGAGTTTCCCCGCTGTGTCTGCCCCTTTTCATGTCCTATTCATATTGCAAACCAAACTTCCAAATTTCTCAATTAACTCGCCACAGTGCTTTCACAAACCTGGTCTTATCAAAAGTGAGTTAAAAGCACCTCATTTGCAATTTATTGAGTGGCCATCTAAATAGCCCCAGTATGTAATTCAATGCAACAGGGCCCAACTTGCTTCATAACATTTTTTGTTTCAGGAGTGATTAACAAAGATACCACCTGTGCACACATTAACCAAATTTCACATCCTATCATTTCATCAGCCCGTTTGGTTACTGATGTCATGACAGCGTCCATTTCAAGGTCTCCAGGTTCATTACAGGGAACACACCTGTGTGCACCACTCCACTTCAGTACAGCTGCACTTGCCGCTTAGAAAGTGCCCAGCAACACACTGCACACATAGAAACCTGCAGTAGGCTTCCGTAGCACTGCTAGAAACTACATTTTGCATCCTGAGGAAATTTGCATTTTAATGCCTTTAGCTGCATAAATACAAATTTCTTCCATTTTTTTATACCCTAGAAAATGACATGTCTATTGATGTTATTTATATGGATTTCCAGAAGGTTTCACATAAGGGGGCTGGAGTACCAAAGGGTGGAAGTTATGATATAGTTGTGTGAATCTCTGGTTAGATACCATCTGGAGTGCCAGTCACAGCATCGGATAAAGGATAAATTGGCCTTGGAGCGGGTGCAGCGCCTATTTACCAGCATTATACTAAGGCTAAAATGGTTAAATTGTGAGGACACGTTGTAGAGACTAGACTTATATTCTCTTGAAAATAGTAGATTAAGGGGTGATGGGATGATCTAATTGAGATGTTTAAGATAAAGAATTTGATAGAATAGATAGAGAGAAATTATGGCAGGGGAGTTCAGAACAAGGAGGCATAATCTTAAAATTAGAACTAGATATTCAAGGCTGATGGTAGGAAGCATTTCTTCACACAAAGAGCAGTGGAAATCTGTATCTGTTCCCCTGCCCCCACCATCACCATCAGCAACAAAACTGTTGAAGGTGGACGAATAAAACATTTCAAACATAAAATTGATAAGATTTTTAATAGGTAAGGGTATAAAAAGATATGGAACCAAGATGGACAAATGGAGTTAATATACAGAACAGCCATGATCTATTTAAATGGTAGAACTGGTTTGAGGGGCTAAATGACCTATTTGTGTTCTAATGTTTACCAAGTAGTTTATGAAAACTGAATTAGTGGCAGGAGGCGCTATATCACGTAACATCCAAACATAGCAAAGCCTCAGTAGAAACAATGAGGAACAAAAGATGGCTCATAATTATTATGAAAACAGACCAAACACATTGACACCAGTGCCAGAAAGTAGCAATACTTTAATCAAATGGCAGATTTAAACAAAAACATTTATCCATTTGCACATGGCCTATTACCATTTACTGGGCTCCACTAAGGACCTGTCAAAGAGATATTTTATAAACAATTTTGGAAGGGAAAAATAAACATGAAACATATTTCAGCATGTCATAACTTAAAATTGAAACCACTTACCTGGGGTTGTCTTCTCTTTTAATAAAACATATTTTATCTAGTCTCATTGCAGATTCATCATATTTTCCTTCTCTAGTATATGTCCCCATGGTACTTGGATAGAACATGTTTTTAGATCTAAGCTCTGCCGGTCTTGTGTGACTGCCAAGTACTTTTGACTTATTTTACAAGGAAATAAGCTTTTGTATTGTTTATTAAACGCAAAGATAATCAACGGGAGTTGAATAAGACCAACGCCCAAATTCCCAAATTGCCGACAAAACAAAATACTGCACATGATGGAAATCTGAAATAAAAACAGATAATGCAGAAAATACTCAGCTGTTCAAGCAGCATCTGTGGAGAGAGAATTAGAATTAATATTTTAAGTCAATGACCTTTCTTTAGATCTGGAAAAGTTAGAGGTGGAATAGGTTTTAAGCAAGTTCAGAAGTAGGAAAAAAGGAGGGAGGCAAGAAGGTAAAGTCTGTAATAGGGGGAAGGCAGGAGAGATTAAAAGGGATGGTGGCGCAAGGCAAAAGGAAATGGGAGCAGTAAAGAAACAAAAAATGGGTCCAGAGGAGGTGTAAATGGGAATAGCAGAATCATCATCAAAAGCTGCTGTTTGAAAAATTGGGGACAGAAGTTATGGTTTGAAATTGCTGAACTCAATGTTGAGTCCAGAAGGCAGTAAAGTGCCTAATGAAAGGTGCTTTTCCTTGACCTTGCTTTGAGCTTCACTGGAACAGTGTACGAGGCCAAGGAAAGAGAGGTCAAAGTATGATGGAAAATTACTTAACGAGCAACTAGAATCTCGACTCATGCTCGAGGACTGAATGGAGATGTCACATAAAGCAGCCATAAAATCTGCATTTAGTCTGCCCAATGTAGCGGACAGTGAATACAGTGCACTAAATTGAAAGGAGAACAAGTAAATAACAGTTTTACCTGGAAGGAGGGTTTGTGGGCCCTGGATGGTGGGAAAAGGTAAAAGGACAAGTGCTGCTGTGGGAAGGGGATGGGGTATTGGGGATGATTGAAGAGTGGACCAGGGTGCCAGGGAAGGAATGGTCCCTTCAGAATGCTGAAAGGTAAGGGGAGGGAAGACGTGTTTGGTGGTAACATCATGCTGGAGGTGATGGGAATGGCCACGGATAATCTGTTGAATACAGAGGTTGATGGGGGTGATATATGAGGACGAGGGAAACCCTGTCTTGATTCTGGGAGGGAGGGGAAGGAGTGACAGGGCACCTCGAATATTGTATGCAGTTTTGGTCTCCTTATTTAAGGAAGGGTGTAAATGCATTGGAGGCAGTTCAGAGGAGGTTTACTAGATTGATACCTGGAATGAGTGGGTTGTCTTATGAGGAAAGGTTGGACAGACTGGGTTTGTTTCCACTGGAGTTTATAAGAGTGAGGGGTGATTTGATTGAAGTATACAAGATCCTGAACGGCCTTGACAAGGTGGATGTTGAAAGGATGTTTCCTCTTGGGGGTGAGTCCAGAACTAGGGGGCCCTTTTCGCACAAAGTTGAGGAGAATATTTTTTCTCTTAGACAGTTGCGCAACTTTGGAACTCTTTGCCTCAGAAGGTTGTGGAGGCGGGGTCATTGAATATTTTTAAGGCCGAGGTAGATAGGTTCTTGTTAGGCAAGGGAATCAAAGATTACCGGGGGTAGATGGGAATGTGGAAATCAAAAAACAAACTGATCAGGCATGATCTTATTAAATAGCAGAGCAGGTTCAAGGGGCCGGATGGTTTACTAGTGTTGCTATTTCTTATGTTACTTATGTTATGTTATGAAACATTCAAGGTTATGAAGGGGCTTGACAGGGTAGACACTGAGATGTTGTTTCCCCTGGTTGGGGAATCTAGGATAAGGGGGAATTTTCAGGGTAAGGGGCTGATCATTTTGGATTGAATCATTTAGGACTGACTCAAATGATTGTGAATCTTTGGAATTCTCTATCCCAGAGGGTTGTGGATGTGCCATCATTGAATATAGTTAAGGCTAGGATAGACAGATTTTTGGTCTCTTAGGGAATCGAGGGATATGGGGAGAGGACGGGAAAGTGGAGTTGAAGCCTAAGATCAGCCATGATCATATAGAATGCCATATGGCCCTCACCTGCTCCTATTTCTTATGGTCTTATGTTCTTAAGTTCCATTCCTGAGTTGTAGTTTCACTTCATTTTCATATAGGCTTGCTGCTGCCCGGCATGCTCTTTGACACCTCTCATTGAACTAGGGCTTGTCATCTGGCTTTATGATGATGAGGATTGAGGGACATGGCAGGCTATGATTTCATAGATGGCGGTGAAATATAATTCTGCTGCTAATAGTCCACTGTGCTCAGAGACCCTCAGATAGCTGCTAGATCTGGTCTTAATCTGCAGGAGCATACTTGACCATTGGGAGATGAGGCAGCATGTCAGGGACTAGCTGAGAAGGATACCATGGGTGAGAAATGAGGTCACTTTGAGTGGAGTTCCCACTTCTAAGTCCCCTTTCGTCATCAACACTGTCACTGTTCTGCTGCACGTCAACTTGGTGGAGATAAATGATGTACGTAATTTGCTGTAAAGTTCCTTCAGATGTCTGGTGGTTGTGGCAAGTGTTATATAAATGCAAGTCTTTAAGTCTTTTTTTCGCTGAATGGACCTATCGAAGTGCATGTATTTGTATTAGTGCAGGGCTCTAGGTGCTGTGACGGTGAACTTTCAAAAGGAATTATGTTCCCTGCAAATCGTCCTCATGGATGCCCTGTGACACTTGTACACATGAAAGCCTTGGAAAACAAATGAAAGGGATATGATTTAGTTGTGGCAATCGCAAGTCACAATCTTGACAATCATCATATACAATTTTCTCATCATTCAGTCACTGATGAAATAAAGTCAGTATATATGTGTCAGAGATACTTATAGTTCTGTTACCAATTTTCTGTAAATTCCCATTTCTTTAACTTGAATTCAGAGGGACAAACATGTGCCACTTATCTTCAGGGATTCCCGTTCTGCATCAGCTGCTCTTATGCCAGGTCACTTCCAGTCCTCTCCCTTGCAATTTGCACTTCCATCTACGAGGGGTGAAGAAACAGGCCTGTGGGTGAGTGAAGGTGAAGTATTCAACTGATAGATGCGGTGCATTTGATAAGGATAACTATGAGGTGGATGCATCACACCACATAATAATTGGGGTGAGTGGCAATGGAAGGATAAATGGGGAAGTAATGAAGTGTATGGAAAGTAATGATTAGTTGCTGCTGAAATCTGAGTAGATGTGAGGATTGATGTGATGGAGAATGCTAGACAGGACTTAAACCACATGATATAGGTGAATCAGCAAATGTACTCAGTTTCCTGACCTGGTTCAGTTATTAAACCGCTTCTTGCATTGCATTCAAGACTGGGACATAGGTGATCTATTGGTCACCTCCTCAGTTATTTCCAACCATGCCACCTTTGGTGAGAGTGACAGGTTTCTTCCTCCCATTGCTGAGGAAAAGTATGTGTCCCTCCTGTGACTGACTGCACCCAGCAGTAATTCCAGTGATACATCATTAAATCTGGAGGCTAACATGAACCGCTCTCGGCTCTTCCAATTTCCATTTGTACACTGTCTTTCTAAATAAAGCTGAGATCACATCACCCAGGCGGAGATCACACCTGTTGTGCAGCTTGGGACTGTGAAACTCGGAAGCCAAAATTTATTGTTTCGATTCAGTAAAGATTCCCATCTGCTGACTTGGATTCCACCCTCACTCACCAGCACCTCCCACCTCTTATGATCAGTTGGTAAAGCTGAGTTATTTTTTAAAAATCCCAGAGAGAAACTTTAAACAATTGTTGTTATGTTTGAGATGCAACTCTAAATTCAGGAATCATGCCACCAGTTCTCGAGAGGTTTTATAATAACCTAAATGAAACATTTTATTAATTTACACAAGTTAAATATATACACATGGCCACAAATTGCTACTATCATAACTTTTAACAAATTTCCAAATTAATCTCCATTAAGGCAACAGCAACCAATAGACTTAACCAGACACCAGGCAAAGCATTTTCATCCTTACAAATTCAAAATGAGGTTCTTTTCACTTTGGTTCCTGTGGAGACAGTTGGAGGCTTACAGCTGCTTTTGATCTCACATTGCCTCTGCTCCACACACACAAAACTGCTGAAGTTATACCCAGCACCGCTCATTGAATGTAAATTCTCATTGCATCACCAGCCTCTTTGAACTCCACCTTTTAACAATAAAACCCCTTTCATAGCACCAATTTTATTAGTAATATAAACATATGGCTTGGTGTCTGCTCGCTAGCTGCCAGAATTCGCTAGCCTTCTTGAATGCTCTATTCAAAAAATGCAAATGCCCTCTATCTCTCTTACATATCAAAACCAGTACACATCAAAGCACCCGGACTAGCTGGCTTTACTCCAATTAAGACAAACCCACAGACTAAACCTCTATTTTAAAGGAAAAATATTTTCCAATCATATTATATACATCAATAGCTTCATGACATCACCCTTGCTGCCCTGCTCAGAGGCCTACTTCAGATTATTGTCAGGGCCATAGGTTCCACTTCTCTGGAAGGAAATAAATTTAGTGTTAAAGAACAAATCAACCACTTGTATGAGACCTATTTGGGGATTTTCCAAAAATTACCCTTTTTTGCAATATTTCACCTTTATAAATAGAAACACATTAAAAGTTGCATAATTTCTTGTTAACAGGAATAAGAAACTCTGGAGAAATTATATGTAGAACAAATGCCTCATGTGAGGTTGGCACTGCAAGATAATTGCAAAGACAGGGGAATAAAACTTGGCATTCCAGTCTGTGAATGGCACAACCATGCATCAGTGAAAATACGGAAGATGACAGAGTGCAAGGCGCTGTGCGATCAGTAGGGTCTCATTTGCAGGCAACATATAGCACAACCTCATTGGCAGAATGGACTCAAAACTTATTCCTGAAATGCATACTTCTTAAAAAAAGTTCTATCAAAAGCATGGTAGGAAGCAAATGAGGATTAATTGATATAGTTACCTTTATGTTATAATCTTGAATGCACTGCTTTAAAAGATGCCGAACAGATAGAAGAGTAATTTTCAAAAGGATATATACTTTGGCCCTGATATTTACTGGGGTGGGGTTTGTAAGAAGGGGGAGGAGTTTTGTTCTGGAAGCCCAGGGTTTTGCACAATGTGGAATTGACTCTACACTTGTGCCATTTCATCAAGCAGGTTGACTTGGCTTCCTGTCAGTTGGGGAACATTTCAGAGGTGGTTGCAGGCCAGGGTTAGGTAGGGAGCCTGCAGCTGGGTTAGTGGGAGCATGGGAGAGTCTGGGTCTTCAGAGGTGTGGTCACCCATCTCAGGGCTCAGAGGGGGAACTCTGAATTTGGAGGTGGGAGGGGTGATCATCACTGATATGACAGGGCCATGGGGATGGGAGTCTGATCTCCAATCCAAAGAGGAGTTTGATCTCCAGGCAGGGATGCATGCTAGCTTGATGACCTGTGAGGAACCAGGCCTCCTGCTCCTAGCCCATAAGCAGTGCTAGAAAGGCTCTAGCTTTACCACAAAGCAGTCAGTGCTTCCTTTGAGCTGTCAAAGCCCTGGAAACCCAATTGGCTAGGATTAAACCTGCAAGATAGGTTAAATCTGAGGCACGCCGTTTCATTATAATATTTAAATGGCTAACCCATGTCCAGGGAGCAGGGGATTGGTTGCCCACCCCTCTGTCCCATTTCCTACATTACAACGGTAACTACACTTCAGAAGTACTTCTCTGGTTGTAAAGTGCATTGGGATATCCTGAGATTGTGAAAGGCACTATATAAATGCAAGTACAAAAGCAAAATACTGCAGATGCTAGAAATCTGGAATAAAAACAGAAAATGCTGGTATACTCAGCAGGTCAGGCAGCATCTGTGGAGAGAGACAGAGTTAATGTTTCAGGTCGATGACATTAGCTCTGTTTCTCTCCAAATATAAATGTAAGTTCCTTCTTTCTTTCTATACTTGAAGGGGAAATATATGCAGAACTATGGAGAAAGAAAAGACAATGGGGATAATTGGATAACTGATTCAAAGAGCAGGCACAGTCTTGATGGGCCTCTGTGTTATACAGTTCTATAACCTCACCTCCATTCTCGGAAAGCACCCCATCCTCATTCACATCTTTTTGGTACATTTCATCCTTCTCTGTGTCTTTCTGGTCATCATCCCTAACTTGCTGTTTCTCATTTATTAAACAAATCTTCATTTTTACAAATCCTTATATTGCAAGCTGCAGTCCATAACATTGTATACAAACCTTAATTATCATCTTAGACAGCTTCTTAGCAAATTATAAATAAATAGGTGCTGTCAGAATATGTAAATACACCAGTGTGAATGTTTATATAAATATAGGTCAGTCGTCCCTTCACCCATTCTTCAACAATGCAGTAAAATCTTGCACGTAAAACTAGTAAACCAGTAAAAACATTGGACCTGGATGAGTGCAGCTCCAACGACCCTCAAGAAGCTTGACATCAGGCAGGACAAAGCAGCCCACTTAATTGGCACCCCATCCACCAACACACTATGGCAGTATTGTGTACCATCTACAAGATGCACTGCAGCAACTCGTCAAGCCTCCTTTGACAGCACCTTCCAAACCCACTACCTCTACCACATAGAAGGACAACTGTAGCAGATGCATGGGAACACCCGCCTTCTCTCCATAACCATGTGCATTTTTCCTTTTCAGATAACAATCCAATTCCCTCCAGGATGTCCCTGTTGAACTTCCCTCAACCACAGTCTCAGGCAGTGCTTTCCAGATGCCGACCACTCACTGCGTAAGAAAGTTTTTCATCATGTTGCCAATGCTTCTTTTTCCAATTACCTTAAATCTGTGTCCACTGGTTCTTGATCCTTCCACCAATGGAATTTTTTGTTGTTGTAGGGTGTTGGTCACAGATCGGTAGGTCTGAAGAATCTTCATGTTCATTCGTAAATCTTTACTGACTCTTAGAACTAATTTACAAATATACAGTAAAGAGTACAACCTAGGAGCTGTCTCCATGCTTGCTGTACACATGGCTCTGTCCAACACTAGACTGACCCTGGGTGCGGGTCATGTGCTTCCTTACATCACCGTGGGCGGTACTGTACTCAGTCCCACATTAACCCTATATGTCCCAACACGTAATACTACAATTTTCTCTGTCAAGAACCCTCGTGATTTTGAATGTTTCTATCAAATTTCCTCTCAATCTTCTCAAACAAGTTTTGTATACAATGTTATGGACTGCAGCTTGCAATTTAAGGATTTGTCAAAATGAAGATTTGTTTAATAAATGAGAGATAATAAGTTAGGGATGTTATGACTGCAGCTTCCTAATCTATGTAACTGAAATTTTTCATCCCTGGACCATTCTCGTGAATCATTTCTGCATTCTGTTAAGAAATACAAACTTAGCTTAGTCTCAAGTTTGGAGGTCCGAAATTCCAATTCCTGATGAACCTCAGGCCTTCCGCGCATGCGCCGACCGGGAACTGGCTACACATGAGCAGTACTATCTTTTTCATGTTCTTCAGGCCCAGGACTCGCCCTGTGCATTTGTGGATAGAAAAAAAAGAATGGCGTGAAAAGCCAGGTCAGAGCACCATGAGCAGCAAGTGTTCCAGTTAAGCGAAAATGGAGGGGGACAGGAGGAAGTTCCCAAGAAGTGTCCCAGAAGCAGGGACAGAGACAGGGGCCAGGAACAGGTCCCTGTTAAGTTAAGTGAAAAGAAAAGAGTAGAGAAACAGGCTCCAATTAGAGAAACAGCTGCGGAGATTTTAAGTGAAGTGGGCTCAAGAGAAGCCCTGAAGATCCGAAAAGGCAGTCAAAGGCTGGTGACACAATGTTGCGGGCCATTGGGGCAAAGGTACTCCTTTGGAGCAGTGGGTTCTGCTTGGCACAGTTGAAGATCTGAAATTGTGCTTGTAAGAAATCCAGGTGAGATTGAAACTCTGCAAGATGAGCCATTGTTGAAGCTGTCTGAGTGGTGGCTTTTAAAAATAATTTCAAGGCAAGATGTACAAATGGGGAGATTGGAAAGCCTCATGAGAAAGATGGAGTTTCAGAGAGATTGGTCAGCTCACAATATGACAAATTATTGAGTTGGTTATTGGTTATGCAGAAATCCCTGGGATTAGGTTTGGTCGTATCTGTCATTGTGCAATGTGGTGTGTTCGACCATCGTTCACCTGTTAATTCACATGTACCTCATACTTACCCTGAATGTTAGAGTATAAGATAGATATTGTAAATTGTTTTGTCTTTCTGAACTTGTAAAGTTTAATTTTGTTTGTTCCAAACTCGTGGAATCCTGTGGCTTTATTTACTTAGTAAGCATCTTGAATCACAAACTTCATCCTCTTTAAACAAAATGTTATTGGTCCCTAACCGGATTTCCCCCCCCCAACCCAGGGTCTAGCCAAGGATCATAACAACTCTCTAATGCCTTCGCATCTTTCCTAAAGTACGGTGCTCAGAACTGGACGCAATACTCTAGTTGAGGCCAAACCAGCGTTCTATCCAAATTTAACATAACTTCTTTGCTTTTATACTCTATGCTCCTATTAACAAAGTCTAGGGTGCTATATGCATTATTAATCACATTCTCAACCTGTCCTGCCACCTTCAGTGATTTATACACATCTCCACCCAGGTCCCAGTGTTCCTGCATCCCCTTTAGAATTATACCCTTTATTTTACCTTAATTCTCCACTTTTTCCTACCAAGGTGAATCACTTTGCACTTCTCTGCAATAAATTTCATCTGCCACTTGTCCGCCCACTCCACCAACCTGTCTATGTACTCTTGAAGTTCTACACTATCTTCCTAACACTTTACAAAGCTTCCAAGTTTCATATCATTGCAAATTTTGAAATTATACAGCAGGTTTAAGGTCATTAATATATATGCAGACCAGCCTGTCACTACTATCCCTATTATTTCTTGAGTTATAGCTTCGTTCACAAGTCTGTTGTGTGGCAGTTTATCAAATGCTTTTTGGAAGTCCATGTACACCACATCAACAGCATTACCCTCATCAACCCTCTCTATTACCTCATCAAAAAACTCCAGCAAGTAAGAAAAGATATGATTTACCTTTAACAAATCCATGCTTGCTTTCCTCATTCACTGAAGTACCTATTAATTTTGTCCGAATTATCATTTCTAGAAACTTCCACACTACGGAGGTTAAACTGATTGGCGTGTAGTTGCTGGGCCTACCTTTACACCCTTTTTTGAATAAGGTTGTAACATTTGCAATTCTCCAGCCCTCTGACATCATCCCTGAGTCTAAGGAAGATTGGTAAATTATGGCCAGTGCCGCTGCAATTTCCACTCTCACTTCCCTCAGTACCCTTGGATGCATCTCATTAAGTCCTGCTGCTTTATCAACTTTAAGTACAGACCTTCACCATAGCAATTTTAAACCCTTCAGGTGTCTGAATGACCTCCTCTTTCACCATGACCTGTGCAGTATCTGGGTTCCTTGGTAAAGACAAAAGCAAAGTGTTAATTTAATACCTCAGCTATGCTCCCTGCCTCCATGTGTAAATCTCCCTTTTGGTTCCCAATCGCCCCTACTCCCCCTTTCACCACCCTTTTACTATTTATATGTCTATAGAAGACTTTTGGATTCCCTTTTGTATTAGCTGATAGTCTCTTTTCAAACTCTTTCTTTGCTTCTCTTATATGCTTTTTCACTTCTCCTCTGAACCTTCTCCATTCAGCCTGGTTCTTGGTTGTATTGTCCACCTGACCCAAGGACACAAGAAATAGGAGCAGGAGTAGACCACGTGGCGTCGCGCTGGCGCCGCCATTCAGTACAATCATGGCTAACCTTGGACTTCAGCTCCATTTTCCCTTCTGCTCCCCATATCCCTTAATTCCCTAAGAGACCAAAAATATCCCAACCTTAAATATATTCAACGATGGAGCATCCACAACTCACTGGGGTAGAGAATTCCAAACATTCACCACTCTTTGAGAGAAGTAATTTCTCCTCATCTCAGTCCTAAATGATTGGCCCCTTATCCTGAGACTGTGTTCCTGACCAGCAGAAACAATCTTTAAGCATCCACCCTATCAAGCCCCTTCAGAATTTTGTACGCTTCAATGAGATCACCTCACATTCTTTTAAACTCCAGAGAATATAAGCCCAATTTACTCAGCCTTTCATCAGAGGACAACCCTCCTCACTCCAGGGACCAGTTTAGTGAACCTTTGCTGTACCACCTCTAATGCAAGTATATCCTTTTTTAATGTGGAGACCAAAACTGCACACAGTACTCCAGATGTGGTCTCAATTACAAGATTCACACCTTTTAAAAAATATTCTGCTTTTCTATTCTTACGACCAAAGTGAATAACTTCATACTTGCCTACATTATACTCCATCTGCCATCTTATTGCCCACTCACTTAACCTGTCTATATCTCTTTGCAGCCCCTCTGTGTCCTCCCCATAGGTTATCTTCCCACCTAGCTTGGTAAACTAAACTTTAATACATTACTCTCTGTCACTTCATCAAAGTCATTAATATAGATTGTAAATATCTGAGGCCTCAGCACTGATCCTTGAGTCACTCCACTAGTCACTGCCTGCCAACTAGAAAAAGCCCTGTTAATGCCCACTCTCCACTTTCTATTTGTTAACAATCCTTTATCCATGCTAAAATATTACCCCCAACTCCATGAGCCCTTATTTTACCTATCAACCTTTCATGTGGTACCTTATCGAATGCTTTTTGGAACTCCAGATATACTACATCTACTGGTTCCTCTTTATCTACCTTACTAGTTACATCTTCAAATTTATTAGGGAAATAATTACATTTGTCAAACAGGATTTCCCTTTAGTAAAACCATGTTGACTTGTTCTAGTCATATTAAGTTTTTATAAATGCATTGTTAAGACTTCCTTCCTTTCTTGAACAGTGATTAAATCTGCCAACTTCCAAACTAATGCGACCGTTCCCGAATCTAAGGAATTTGTCAATATGACATCTGTCGTAAACACACATTTCCTTCTTTATCTTAATCTATATCTCTTTTGGCATCCAGGGAGCTCCGGATTTATTGCCCTGCCTTTCCTCTTTGTGAGACTAAACATTGTCTGTACCTGAACTATCCCTTCTATAAAGGCAGCCCATTATTCAGATACCGTCTTTCCTGCCAACATTTCCAATTTAACCGCACCAGATCCACCCTTACCCAATTGAAGTTGGCTTCCCCCAGTTAATTATTCTTATTCTGGATTGTTCTTTGTCCTTTTCCATAACCAACCTAAACATTATGACACAATGATCACTATTCCCTAAATGTTTCCCCCACTGACACTTGATCCACTTGGCCCAGCTCATTCCCAAGAATCAGGTCTAGCAGTACCTCCTTTCTCATTGGACTGGAAACATACTGCTTTAGGAAATTTTCCTGAACACATTCTAGCAACTCTTGTCCCTCTCCGCCCTTTACACTAATACTATCCCACTCTCTATTCACATAATTAAAGTCTCCCATTATAATTACGATATAGTTCTTGCACTGCTCTGTAATTTCCTTGCAAATTTGTTCCTCTACATCTTTCTCACTATTTGTTGACCTACATATTATAATGAGCAATGTAATTGCACCTTTTTTGTTCTTTAGCTCTAGCCAAATAGATTCTGTCCTTGACCCCTCTGGGACTTCCTCTCTCTTCAGCACTACAATATTCTCCATAATCAATGCCGCTAAGCCTCTCCCTTCCCTACCTTTCCTATCCTTCCCAAACACCACCTTGTATCCAGGAATTCTTAATACCCAGGCCTGACCCTCTTTGAGCCAGGTCTCTGTTATAGCTACAGCATCATATTTCAACATGGCACTCTGCACCTGTAACTCACCAACCTATTTACCACACTCCATGCATTCATATACATGCACAGTAACAGTAATTTAGACTTTATTACTTTCTCCTGTACTCTGAACCCACCTAAAGACTTACTATTTCCTCTTCGCCCACTCCTATCTAATATGGAACTATTCCCTTCCCTAGCACTGCGTAGTATTCTAAGTTCATGCACCTTAATCCTCTTTTCTACCTCCATATGCTGATGCACCCATCCATTCTGAATAGGTGCCTTTTGCACCAGGAATGGTCCCAATGCCCCAAGAACATGAAGTCCTCCTTCCTGCACCATGCTCCAAGTCACACATTGACCTTCTCTATCTTCCTATTTCTACTTTCACTAGCGCCTCGCACCAGCTCCTAAAAATCTGACCACAAGGCCTTGATGTCTGCCCTCTCTGTGTCCTTGGTACCAAGGTGTACCACAACTTCTGGTTCACTCCCACTCCCCTGCAGAATATTCTGCACCCTCTCAGTGATCTCCTTTACCTTGATACCAGGGAGGCAACACATCATGAGGGACTCACGATGATGGTTACAGAAATTCCTATTTGTCCCCCTGACTCTGGAAGCTCCTATAACAACCACATTGCTACACTTTGCTCTTCTCGCCTGTACAGTCCTTTGGTGCCATGATCTGGACTGTACTCCGCTTAAAATAAGTTAATATTTATTACAGGTAACAATTAATGAGATGGTATTATATCATCTCCCCAAATGATTTAATGATTACAACTGCTACCTGTGGAGAAAGGCTTACTATCTGGCACAATCAGTGTGTGAAACTTGCTTTAGTGAAAACAAGGAACATCAAATTAAACCGGAGATGGTCACAAACCATATCAGGGATGAATGGGTAAATGCTTTAACAATTTGAATAAGGAACATCCAATTCTGTTGCCAGCCGCTGAATTCCTGATGCTATAAAGACAACTACTTAGAGAATTGAGCTCACACCATGCAGAAAATTAGTGTTTGAAATTAAAACTGTTATCCAATTTAATTACTCAAAATCTTATCTTTCCCAGAGTAAAACCTATTAAAAAAGAGCTAATTTTTGTTACTTTTTATGCACACATTCTGTTGTATAGGATCATATTAAACTGTTTTATAATTGATCTATGAATGGTAAATGAGATGTTCAGAGGTTCCGGGCAATGTTTCAGATCTTATTTTCTTTATCTTTAATACATTATTAAAAATCTGTAGATTTAATTTTGATGTAGAGAAAGATGGAACTGCACATGGATATGTTAGGAATGAAACACACAAAATTCCTATCAGTAGGAGGTGGTGCTACTGAAGTCTATCACTGCCCTGGGGTAGCGCTATGCTAACACTCGCTTCTGGCATAGCCCGTGTGGTGAATCACCTTGAGAAGAGTGCTTATGTGGCATCCCCTGCCAGCACCAAAAGGATCTGAACCTGTGCTATAATGATGTCATACAGCCCTACCAGCTGATGTGACACTTATTTACCAAATTTGGACCATGCTGGTTGACTCATTGAATTTATATATCACTCACCAAAGAACCAACCCTTTAACTGCAAGAGGATTCCTCCACTAGCATTACTTAAGGGGCCAGGCACCCAATCTGTAGGTAAGGTGATTTTGAACAACTTCTGCTACTGTAAAGTGACTGGAAATACCCTGGGGTGTTTTGAAGGTATTGTGGTGAGTTCTTGGATTTGGCAGAGGATGTTGCTGCATCCTCATAGGGAAGAGGATTAGGTGCCCTGGCCACACACAGGCTGTAACAGTTATGGGGCCTGCAATTGCAGTGCCTCTGAGTCTGCAGCACAATACGGAGATGGAGAAGAGGTTGTGGGGGGGGGCGGCAAGCTCCACACGATGCCCTCTGCCAACTTGGAGCCGGCTTCCTCCATGCTCCTTGACAGTGACAGTTGGCTGTTTGGCAGGCCTGCCCATGCACCCAACATATTGGTGTATATAACCATCAGCATTCTCTTGTGTGCTGCCCACCGGGGTCCTCATGGGTCTCCTGTAGAAGAATTTGTTTCTGACCTCGCCTTTTGGTGTGCTGGCACACAGCTCTCCTTTCCCCCTGGCCTAGTCTCATGCCCAGTCACCATGTGTTGATCCCAACTCTATACTTGTCTCCTATGTACATGCCATACCAATTTCTGAGCTGGTGGCTGTGAGAGTCAGATCAGGTAATGGTGTTTTCTCTGCAGTGCTTTGCTGCTGTTCTTTCTCCCCCTTCTGTCAACTACCATCGCTAAGGCCTCCAGAACTCTATGGGCTGAATAATATGCTTCGCGATTGGGGGCGTTTCCCGCTTCGCAGAGCACATTATGGGCCAGGGTGACATCAGGCACCGTTCACAACGTCATCACGCCAGTTTACAACAACACCATTTGCAGGTGGGTCAATAAGTTGGGAATCTGCCCGCGTTATTTAAATGGCAATTTAAAACCCAATTGAGCCAATTAACTATAAATCTCACTGAAATAATACAGCCAGAAGGCAATAATATGCCTTCAGGGTGAGATTCATAACAGGTGGGGAATCCATTTTTTAAGGGCAAGCTTGTCTGAGTGAGTTTTTAAACTGCAGCCGAGAGCACAGTCTCTGCTTTGAAGTTCAAAATCAACTAGCTACAGGAACTGGAAAAACTCAGCAGGTCTGGCAGCATCTGCGGAGAGGAACACAGTTAACGTTTCGAGTCCGTATGACCCTTCAACTGTTGAAGAGGACTTGAAACGTTAACTGTGTTCCTCTCCGCAGGTGCTGCCAGACCTGCTGAGTTTTTCCAGGTATTTTTATTTTTGTTTTGGATTCCAGCATCCGCAGTTTTTTGCTTTTAACTACAGGAACTGCTCGGTTCAGTGGGCAGAGTTACATTTTGGATATGTTCTCATTCGAAGGACTCTCCTCTCATTCAGACAGCTCTTTTGATTGTTCATTGCATATTCTCCTGTCCGTAACCCGGGGTGAGAGGTGAAAACTCTCAGAGGCAGATGGGGATTGTGGTCTCTGTTGGAGACACAACCTTCCGTGAGGAGAATTAGGAGGAGGAGGTGGAGAAGGGTGAGAGGAATAAGGGATCACAGGGAGGTTCAGAATGCTGTGGGTCCTCAGTAAGGGGACAGAGCAGCGCCAGACCCCAATGGTCAGGAGGAGCCTAGAAACCCTCATCAGAGGCGCAGATGCCCTCATGCTGCACCAAGGGTATACAGGCAGCTACCTGCAACTGAGTGAGACTCAGTGTAAAAGATGACTCAGGCTGTCAAGGGCAATAACGGGTTTAGTGAAATATTTTATCTCCATCTCCCAGTTGCAATGAGACAGTCCTGAAGCCCTTACATCCAAATCGTCTCCATCAACCCACACAGTTACACGATTCCTTCTGCACTCCCTCAACCTTTCATTTCCTACCTCACTCTTCAGACACAAGTCACACAGCCACAGCTATGAATAAGAACATAAGCATGAGGGGAATGTGAGTTTTGTGTTTATTCACAAGCCTTAAAGGCATAGCAACATCATTAAAGAAAAATGTCACCCATTTGTCCTTATCCATGACTAATGTGGATATTTACAAACACACTTACGAGTGCTCTGGCATGGTGATCCCCCTCACACTTACCGTTACACTGGAGAGAGGCATCTGGTCTGGCATCCCCTTGCCTGGGATGACTTCGGCAGGCATCCTCTGTAAAGCTGTGGTCTAATGTGGCTGGCCACTCCAGGAGACTCTTGCAAGTCTTGAGTCATCACGGCAATGGTCGAGGCCTGTGTCAATTACTGATGAACGTAGGAGATGCTGCCCCCATCAGAAATGCCTCAGAGGAACTTCCAAATGGAGGCAGCTGCTGCTCATCCCCCGCCACTAGGACCAGTTGGTCCTCTCTGCCAACTGGTGAGGTTTCAGGGGCTGGGTGGGTGGCCAAGTTCCCAGTTCTCCTGTCGCTCTGGGTCTGTGCCCCTCAGCTCAGAGCCAGGGCTATGGTGCGCAGGTCAGAGTGTATCCCTACGATTGCGTCTGCCAGGCGCTCAGTTTGTCCCTCCAAGACAGTCACCAGTCTATGGAAGAAGCTTGGTGTTCTGAAGCATGGGTGTCACAATGCTCGTGGGCTGGATGGACAGCTCCACAGTCTGGGCCAGAGCACGCAACCCCTGTGGTATACCCGCCAAATCTTCACGGACCTCGCGCTGAACATTCAGCATCTGCTGCCTTATGGACAACTCCAGAGACTCATCATCTGACTTGGAATCAGTCTCTGAATCACCTTGGACACTCCTCCAATTGCTCGAGGCCTACTGCAACACATGCTCCAGCAGCTGCACGTGCAAACGTGAAGCACCCTCACTAGTGTGTGCATTACCCCTGTCCAGCGGGCTGAAATCTGCTGAAGTGCCAGCATCTGAGATGGTGCTGGGTGTAGAGAGAGGATGTGACGCTGAATCCTCCGAGGATTCCTCCTTGGAGGAGGAGGAAGGCTGCTGCACGGCTTCTGGTGCAGCTTGCGCTGAAGAGGCTTCTCCTGTAACAGATTGATCAGTAAGGGGGTAATCAGGTATCAGATTACTTGACGCGTCACCCCTATCACATGACTCACATAAACAGTTTCACAGCCTGACATGCATGAATGAACTCCACAGACACGATGAAACCTTGAGCGATGACGGGGAGCTTCTAATCATGAAGCTTGTTAAGGTTCCAATACATATTTCCTAATCTCCTTTAAACCAACACTAGCCATCTCCTCTTATCAACCAGTCTGATACTTTTGCCATCTCCCCAGAACCAGGCCTCCCTCCAATCTTGCCGCTGCCTACACTCCTGGACAGGTCAGGCTCCAGCAGGGCCCACACTTGCTCCTCAAAAGGGGCAAGTTGGTCATACCCCTACCTGGCTCTCTCTCGGGCATTGTGCGCTCACTTCTCCTGAAAAGATTTGACACAGAGATTTCATCAACAATTTCAAACTATCACATGTCATGTCTCAATCCCATTATCAGATCAGCCTGACTGAAGCATATGCTCTGGCATCATAGGATGATCCTGCCACCAACCCGCTGTTTAACTAGATCATTGCTTGGGGTGCACAATGGCATCGTCTAGGACATGCAACTTTTGATGAGCAGCTAATCTGGAATATCTACTGCATTCAATTGCGAGACCTGTATCACAATGGGCCAGTGTTGCTCATACTGATGCCGAGCTACTGAGGTCATTGAGCCTTTTGTGGCACCGGGATCAGGTCCTCCTCACATCATCAACACTGTTGACCTCATCGGCCACCTCCTCCCACAGAGCACGAATCTGTCTGGGCTTCTTCCTCTTCCCAGCGCTCAAAATTATCTGATCACATCTATCCTCAACTGCATGCAGGAGAGCACCAAGGGTGGCCTCACTGAATCTGGGGGCAACTTTTCCTCTTTTGGAGTGCCTCTCCCCACACTCCAGTGATGCAGACATCTATGCATGGAAATACATCATTAATGTATAACTCTTCAATGTCTAAAGGTGGGAGACTTGCAGATTTATGAAAATGTTGCCACCTATAAAAATTGAGATGGTTGGCAGACATAATCTCAAATTAAAAAATACTTAACAAAAACAGAATTACCTGGAAAGACTCAGCAGGTCTGGCAGCATCGGCGGAGAAGAATAAAGTTGACGTTTCGAGTCCTCATGACCCTTCAACAGAACTGAGTAAAATTAGGAGAAGGGTGAAATATAAGCTGGTTTAGGGTGGGGGGAGAGAAGTGGGGGGGGGGGGGGGGCGGTGGTGGTTGTAGGGACAAGCAAGCAGTGATAGGAGCAGATAATCAAAAGATGTCAGAGACAAAAGAACAAAGGTGTTGAAGGTGGTGATATTATCTAAGAGAATGTGCTAATTAAAAATGGATGGCAGGACACACAAGGTACAGCTCTAGTGGGGGTAGGGTGAAATAAGACTAACAGGGCATAAAAGGTATAAATTTAAAAATAATGGAAATAGGTGGGAAAAGAAAAATCTATATAAATTATTAGAAAAAACAAAAGGGAGGGGAAAGAAATGGAAAGGAGCTGGGGATGGAGGAGGGAGTTCAAGATCTAAAGTTGTTGAATTCAATATTCAGTCCGGAAGGCTGTAAAGTGCCTAGTCGGAAGATGAGGTGCTGTTCCTCCAGTTTGCGTTGGGCTTCACTGGAACAATGCAGCAAGCCAAGGACAGACATGTGGGCAAGAGAGCAGGGTGGAGCGTTAAAATGGCAAGCAACAGGGCGGTTTGGGTCATTCTTGCGGACAGACCGCAGGTGTTCTGCAAAGCGGTCGCCCAGTTTGCATTTGGTCTCTCCAATGTAGAGGAGACCGCATTGGGAGCAACGAATGCAGTAGACTAAGTTGGGGGAAATGCAAGTGAAATGCTGCTTCACTTGAAAGGAGTGTTTGGGCCCTTGGACGGTGAGGAGAGAGGAAGTGAAGGGGCAGGTGTTGCATCTTTTGCGTATGCATGGGGAGGTGCCGTAGGGAGGTTTGTCATCACCCCTACTCCTTTAGGCTACAATGAGGTTTTAGCAAACTAGTTCTGTTCATAAATGTTACAAATAAAGTTTATCTTTTCTGAATTAGTTTAGTAAAACATGGAAAGTCATAGCCACCAAATTTGGTGTCTTCTTTCAGTATCTTAGAGCAAACCTTTCTACGTGAGGCTAGGTTATGAAAATCCTGGTCATCCAATTGTAACTGCAATTGAAAGAAATGAAAATAATTGAAATACAAGAAGGGCAGGACAAAAGAATAAAAAAAAGGGATAGCTAATCCTAGTTGTACAAGACTACAGCATTCTCTTCCTGGTCCTTCTTGCATTCGTTGACCTCGCCTCTTGTCCCATTTCTCTTTATGTTATCTTAAATATCGTATGTATATTTTTTGATGCTCGTTCTCATCAATTACCTCTTTTTTTACTCTGTTTCTATGTTACATTTATAAAAAAGGACATTTGTTTTAATTGAATAATTTTCAAAAAGCCATATGAAAATACTTTCTTTTAACAAAAACAAAAACACCTGGAAAAACTCAGCAGGTCTGACAGCATCTGCGGAGAGGAACACTGCCAACGTTTCAAGTCCATACGGCTCTTCACCAGAAACGTTGGCTGTATTCCTCTCCGCAGATGCTGTTAGACCTGCTGAGTTTTTCCAGGTGTTCTTTGTTTTTGTTTCGGATTTCCAGCATCTGTAGTTTTTTGCTTTTACCTTAGCTTTTACTTTCTTTTAACCTTAACTGTAACGCTACTACCAAGAACTTAGTGTTTTGATTTGAAACAAAAAGGCACTCAAAAGTTTGAAAAACCCAGTTTCCTATCCCTCTCCTGCTTGCCTGGACCTGATTAGCCAGCTCAGCATCTGTACTGCCACTGCTAATCTAAACAATCCATTAAGCACAGCAAACTGTAACTAAGCAGAGAACTGCAGTCATTTTATGAGATTTGTAGGTCACTGCTACATGCACCTCAATTGGTGTAGTACATGCACAGTTATGTGGTTCAGTAGCAACACTTCTGCCTCTGTGTTAGGAGGTTGTGGGTTCAAGCCCCACTCCAGACACATGAGCACATAATCCACTACAGGATTATTACAGGCAAAAGACCCATCCTTCAAATAGAAAGTTAGCTCAGGTCCTATCTGCCCGCCAAAGGGGGTTTAAAAGGTCCCATAGTACTACAGCATTTTGAAGAATAGGGGAATTCTCCTTGTGCCTTGGCCAATGTTTATTCCTCAGCCAACATGACCAAAAAAAAATTATCTGGTCATTTTTCTCAAAATGCTTGTGGGATCTAGCTGTGCACAAATTGACAGCTGTATTTCCTACGTTATAACAGCAACTACATTTCCAAGTTGCTTCATTGTAAAGTGCTTTTGGAAGTCCTGAGGTCATGAAAGATGCTTTATAAATGCAAATCTTTCACTCTTTTCAAAACCAATAAACAATATGATGTGATCCTATGTGGCCACTGCAGATTTTATTTCTTCATACTTACTGCTCTGAATCAAGAACTGTATTACCCAATCTAAAGATTATACCAAAAGAGTAATTCCATGATCCTGTGTTTCCAACAGAGAGCCTTATACACAGGATGGATTATGAAAACAAGGATAAGAATGGAACAGCCACAATGCTTGGACCTTTGCTCCTGGTGAATCTCTCTCTCTCTGCTGTGAGCACAGGATTGCAGAGTTCTTCCTGTAATGATTAATCTCAGGGATGGATTTTACATGCCCCTGCTGAGTGTGTTTTCATCAGGAGGCGGGGCATGTAAAATAGGTCAACTGGTCACCACCTTTCCGCCCACCCCCAAACTCATCCCCATAATACGCTAGGTGGGCAGGTGCCAAAATCAGAGCTCACCCGCCATATGTAAATAAATAATGAAGTATCATTTAGGTTTGTTAACAAGCCTATTGACTTGACTAATATGTTGCCCACACCATATTATGGTTTTTATAGGCCTATATAAACAAAGGCAGGAAGGAAAGGGGCAACTCATTCAGGGGATGCCCTGCAAATATCTGGGAAACTCCCCACAAGATGCCATCCCCCCTTTCCTTCCATGCTGTTTGCCCGACAGGACCCGGCTTCCCTCTCCCTACTCCCTGGGCTCTGGGATCCCTCCGTGCCCTAAAATTCCAGGACTTACCTTCTCGGGGCAGCCATGTTCCCCTTTGGTCTTCTTCCTGCAGTCCCAGCAGCACCCACTACTGAGCTCTAGTGCTGCTTGGAGCGATGGAGCTGCCGGCCCATCTTTTAACCAGCAGCTCCCAAGGGCGTCCCGCAGAAGTCCCACTGTACACCAATTTAGCCCGCCCGCAGTGTATTATGGCTAGGTGGGCTGGCATGGAATGAGTTGGCTTCCAGCCACTTTGCTTCTGGAGTGGGGGAGGGGGTGGCAAGCAGTTCACACCCCTCACTCTCATTTTTAATCACATAACACAATTTAGAGAGTGATCATCAGCAAAAGCAAAGCAGAATTGCTATCAAAAGTATAAAAAGTTATCATTTACCAGTGCACTATCCTTTAAATTACACTTCCAAGATTTTGGATGATAACGATTTAGATGTTGCAGTCAGCAATGAAGGAACAGCGCTCACTGTTCATCATGCTTACAAATGCCCAGGGACTTTTCACAAGATTTTGATTGGCAACTTACAGTTGCTAAGGATCATCTTCAGTGCGGTGGTCTCTACGGAAATCAGTGACATGTATGAACAGCGCAAGTAATGACATGGCTCTTCATGCAATCAGACTGACAAATTCTCACTGAGACACACAGCGAATAAACCAGGAAATATAGATTAGAATATTTAATTTAATGCAAAATCATGTACTGCATTTAAATAAATAGAAAGAAATAAGGATGGGATGAAGAGAAAGAGAGAAAAAAGACACAGAAAGAAAAAAAGTTTTTAAAAAATCCCCAACTAATTAATTTCTGAAGGATTGAGATTCCACACTTGTAAAATAAAAATTTCAGTGCCAGGGAGGCGGCTTGGCAATAAGTAAAACTTATATTTTTAAAATCTGAATTTACCTGAGCTCTTTCTGGTGTGTTGTTATGGTCAACCAGTGGGTACATATGGCAATGTCGTGCCCTTACATGGATTTCAATGCTGAGTCTATCAGTGAGATACATATGGCAAAGCTTGTGTGGAAACAGGGTAAATCAGCACTTTTTGGTTTCTGTATTTAACTGTACATGAATGGACTTGGAAGTTGCTGTCTGATTTACTCCATTGTAGTGGTGAATGCTGTTAGACTCGCCCTTATTCTTAATGCAAAATACACGCCTATAGTATCAATGTTTTAAAAAGAAAATTTAAAAGGGAGAAGCAAAGAGAGGTAGAAATTGGAGCATGTTGAACCCATTTTATGGTGTGATTGGTTGCCCCTAGGGTGAATCTTAAGGATCAATGTGTCCTTTCAAAGGGCATCTGAAAGACATCTGGCTCTATCTAGAGGCACACCTAGGATGACATTTCAGTGCATTGCTGAAGGAAATGTTGCACTGCCAGTGGTGCTACCTTTTGGGTGAGATGTTAAATCAAGGCCACATCTACAATATCAGGTGGGCATAAAAGACCCCAATGGTAATATCCAAAAAAGAGGTGTTCTAGCCAACATTTCTCCTTCATCCACATCACTAAGTAAAAGAATACCCTGATCATTATCTCATTGTAGTTTCTGGATGTTTGCTGTACACAAGTTGGCTGCTGCATTTTCTTACTTTACCACAGCAACTACACTTCAGCAGTCATCTGGTAGCGCAGTATTTGAATATTGCTGAAAAGAGAGACATGTTGCTGAAGCTCATCAGGATGAACGCAAGAATATCAAATTTCAAACAACCACAACAATTTATACCACAGGAGAAAAGGGTGCTGATAGGTTGGCAAGTCGACTCAGATTGGCTGAGGCATTGCCGAGGAGAAGGGAATGGGCAACATACTGTATGAATTTCCATGCTGATGCAATACCAGATAGTTACTAATACCAGGTATTGGCTGATCGAATCAAACAGCATATTCCTTCAGTTGTTCATAACGGGCAGTGTTTGAGAGGTGGGCGGTGGGTGGATGGGGGGGTGTGGTGGTGGTGCAGCTAGTCTCAGTGATGGTGCCATGAAACAATCATCGATTGTCATAAAAACCCATCTGGTTCACTAACATCCATCAGGAAACAAAATCTGCCATCCTTACCTTTTTTTAATTCATTCATGGGATGTGGGCATTGCTGGTTCGGCCAGCATTTATTGTTCATCCATAATTGCCCTTGAAAAGGTGGTGATGAGCTTCCTTCTTGAACTAGTCCATGTGGTGTAGGGACACCCACAGTGCTGTTTGTTGGGGAGCACCAGGATCTTGACCCAGTGACAGTGAAGGAACAGCGATATATTTCCAAGTCAGGATGGTGAGTGGCTTGGAGGGGAACTTCCAGGTCCTGGTGTTCCCATATGGCTGCTGCCCTTGTCCTTCTAGATGGTAATGGGTTTGGAAAGTGCTGTTGAAGGTGACCCCAAGGATGTTGATAATGGGGAATTTAGCGATGGTAATGCCATTGAATGTCAAGGAGCAATAGTAAGATTCTCTCTTGTTGGAGATGGTCATTGTCTGGCACTTGTGTGCCGTGAATGTTACTTGTCACTTGTCAGCCCAAGCCTGGATATTATCCAGGTCTTGCTGTATTTGGACCTGAACTGCTTCAGCATCTGACGAGTGGCAAATGGTGCTGAACACTGTGCAATCATCAGCAAAGGAGTTCCTCAGAGTAGCGTCCTAGACCCAACTATCTTCAGCTGCTTCATCAATGATCTTCCCTCCATCATAAGGTCAGAAGTGGCGATGTTCACTGATGATTGCACAATGTTCAGCACCATTCGTGACTCCTCAGATTCTGAAGCAGTCCATTTCCAAATACAACAAGACGTGGACAATATTCAGGCTTGAGCTGACAAGTGGCAAGTAACATTCACGCCAGACAGGTGCCAGGCAATGAACATCTCAGACAAGTGAGAATCTAACCATCATCCCTTGATATTCCATGGCATTACCATCGCTCAATCCCCACTATCAACATCCTGGGGGTTACCATTGACCTGAAACTGAACTGGACTAGCCATATAAATACTTTGGCTCCAAGAGCAGGTCAGATGTTAGGAATCCTGCAGCGAGTAACTCACCTCCTGACTCCCCAAAGCCTGTCCACCATCTACAAGGCACAAGTCAGGAATGTGATGGAATACTCTCCAATTTCCTGGATGAGTGCAGCTCCAACAACCCTCAAAAAGCTTGACACCATCCAGGACAAAGCAGCCCGCTTGATTGGCACCCCTTCCACAAACATTCACTCCCTCCACCGCCGACGAACAGTAGCAGCTTCATGTACCATCTACAAGGTGCACTGCAGAAACTCACCAAGCTCCTTAGGTAGCACCTTCCAAACCCACCACTGCTACCATCTAGAAGGACAAGGGCAGCAGATACATGGGAACACCACAGTGCCTGCAGCAGTTCAAGAAGGTAGCTCACCACCACCTTCTCAAGGGCAATTAGGGGTGGGCAATAAATGCTGGTCTAGCCAGCGATGCCCACATCCCATAAATAAAAAAGATCCCCGCTTCTGACCTTATAATGGAAGGAAGGTCATTGATGAAGCAGCTGAAGATGGTTGGGCCTGGTCTGGTTTATATGTGACTCCAGATCCACAACAATGAGGTTGACGCTTAACTGCCCTCTGAAATGGCTGAGCAAGCCACTCAATTCAAGGGAAATTAGAGATGAACAACAAACCTTGCCTGCAACTCACACATCCTATGAAAGAATAAATTAAAAAAGTACAATCTGTAATCAGATAAAAGCAAAATAGTGCAGATGCTGGAATCTATGCTCAACCAGCCCACACTTTCAAAACCCAAAACAAAATGTTTACTGTTAGAAGTGATGCCATGATTGGGCAGCACATGCTGAACAATCCTGAATGTGCTGATAGCTACACTAACAACCAATTTAAGACAGTCTAGCTCATAAGGTGGCTCATTTACGTTTGCTATAAGCAACATACTTTCATACACAGGGACCGTTTCTCTGCAAACAAAAGGAATGTATTCAAGCCTTGCACCTTTTTTTTGAATTACCAGGGAATTTGGGGAGCCTATGATTTCCCATTGCTTTCCCCATGCAATGCCGTGACCGATCAGAATCAGCTAGCCAACCAATCAGCACCTTTTTCTCCTGTAGTATTAATTATTGTGATGGTTTGAAATTGGGCATTCTTCTGTTTGTCCTGATGAGTGCAAGATGTAAAGCTTCAGCAATACGTCTCTCTTTTCATCAATATTCAAGTTCTGTATTACAAGTACGCTTTGCTATGTTAAAAGCTCTTTTTTTTTTTTGTAAAAATATACTTTATTCATAAAAATCTTCAATCACATTCAAAACCATTTCAAAAACAACATTACAAGGGTACAATCCAGGTTAAACTTTTACAAAATGTATCACCAGGTGCATCAGTACAAACAATATTACAGTCATTTACAGCCTTTCATTTTGATCTGTACAGCCCGAGGGGCTCTAAACAGTTCCCAGTCTCTCGGTGCGCTGTGGTAGAAAGGTCTTAGACAGCGACCCTTCCCCATTGCGCCTTTGCGGCAGCTGCCCCAAGCTTTAGTGCGTCCCTCAGCACGTAGTCCTGGACTTTGGATTGTGCCAGTCCGCAACAATCGGTCGGGGACAAATCTTTGTGCTGGAAGACCAACAAGTTTCGGGCAGACCAAAGCACGTCTTTCACCGAGTTGATGATCCTCCAGCTGCAGTTGATGTTTGTCTCGGTGTGTGTCCCTGGGAACAGCCCGTAGAGCACAGAGTCCTGTGTCACAGAACTGCTCGGGATGAACCTCGACAGCAACCACTGCATCTCTCTCCAGACTTTCTTTGCAAAGGCACAATCCACAAGGAGGTGAACAACGGTCTCTTCCCCACCACAGCCACCTCGAGGGCATCGTGCAGAGGGGGTGAGACTCCTGGCGTGTAGGAAGGATCTGACGGGGAGGGCCTTTCTCACCACCAGCCAAGCTACGTCTTGGTGCTTGTTGGAAAGTTCTGGCGATGAGGCATTCTGCCAAATGACTTTGACAGTCTGCTCGGGGAACCATCCCACAGGGTCCACCCTCTCCTTATCCCTCAGGGCCTCTAGGACGTTACGTGCTGACCACTGCCTGATGGACTTGTGGTCAAAGGTGTTTTTCTGCATAAATTTTTCCACCAGGGACAGGTGGTACGGCACGGTCCAACTACTTGGAGCGTTCCGCGGCAGCGTGGCCAGACCCATCCTTCGCAACACCGGGGACAGGTAGAACCTCAGCACGTAGTGACACTTGGTGTTTGCGTACTGAGGGTCTACGCACCGCTTGATGCAGCCGCACACAAAGGTGGCCATCAGTATGAGGGCGATGTTGGGCACGTTTTTTCCCCCTTTATCTAGAGGCTTGTACATCGCGTCCCTGCAGACACGATCCATTTTCGACCTCCAGATAAAGCGGAAGATGGCTCGAGTGATCGCCATCGCGCAGGAGTGTGGAATGGGCCAGACCTGCGCCACGTACAGCAACAGCGAGAGTACCTCACACCTGATGACCAGGTTCTTACCCGCAATGGAGAGGGAGCGTCGCTCCCACATGCCCAGTTTCCTTTTCACCATAGCCACTCGCTCCTTCCAGTTTCTAACGCATGCCCCGGTCCCTCCGAACCATATCCCCAGCACCTTCAGGCCGTCAGCCCTGACAGTGAAGGGGACAAAGGATCGGTCAGCCCACTTCCCAAAGAACATGGCCTCGCTCTTCCCACGATTTACCTTGGCTCCCGAGGCCAGTTCGAACTGGTCGCAGACGTGCATCAGTCTGCGCACCGACAGCGGATCCGAGCAGAAGACGACGACGTCGTCCATGTACAGGGAGGCTTTTACCTGAGTGCCTCCACTGCCTGGGATCGTCACTCCTCTTATGCCCGGATCCTTCCTGATGGACTCGGCAAAGGGTTCTATGCAGCACACAAAAAGGACAGGCGAGAGAGGGCAGCCCTGCCTGACTCCAGATTTAATCGGAAAGCTATCTGTTTCCCACCCATTGATTGAGACTGCGCTACTGATGTTAGTGTAGAGCAGTTGGATCCAATTTCGAATTCCCTCCCCAAACCCCATTTTGGAGAGCACATCCCCCATGTAGGTGTGCGATATTCTGTCAAAGGCCTTCTCCTGATCCAAGCTGATGAGGCAGGTATCCACACCCCTGTCCTGAACATAGGCAATCGTATCCCTGAGCAGCGCCAGGCTGTCAGAGATCTTCCTGCCTGGCACAGAGCAGGTCTGGTCAGGGTGAATCACCAATTCCAGAGCGGATTTGACCCGGTTGGCGATGACCTTGGACAGAATCTTATAGTCCACATTCAACAATGAAATGGGTCGCCAATTTCTAATTTCCTCCCTTTCCCCCTTGTGCTTGTAGATGAGGGTGATGATGCCTTTCCTCATGGATTCTGACATGCTGCCGGCCAGGAGCATACCCTCGTACACTTCTAGCAGGTCTGGGCCGATCAAGTCCCACAGAGCCGAATACAACTCCGCCGGCAGGCCGTCGCTTCCGGGGGTTTTACTCTTCTCGAAGGACTCGAGGGCCTTAGTCAGTTCGTCAGGAGTTAGCGGTTTGTCTAGGCTCTCCCGCGTACTGTGGTCTAGGACCTCCGTGATAGAGGACAGGAAGGACTGGGAGGCCGTGCTGTCCGTGGGCTTCACGTCATACAGTCCGGCATAAAAGGATTTGCTGATCCTCAGAATGTCGGACCGTGATGACTTTACTGAGCCGTCTTCTTCCTTCAGGCTGCTGATCACAGAGCGCTCTCTGTGTACCTTTTGGAAGAAGAAACGTGAGCACGTCTCATCCTGCTCCACGGAGCGGACTCTGGAACGGAAGATGATCTTGGAGGCCTCCGAGGCAAAGTGCGAGGCTTGCTGGCCCTTCACCTCTTGGAGCTCCTCCTTGACATCGACCCCCATCGACCGCAGCCGGAGCAGATTCTGCATCTTTTCCTGGAGTCGGGACATTTCCCTCTGTTCCTTTCTAGCTTTCTGGGTGCCTTTGAGGATGAAAAACCTCTTGATGCTTCCCTTGATCACTTCCCACCAGTGTGTCAGGGACTCAAAGAGGGGTTTCACGGTTCTCCAACCTTTGTAATCCCTCTTGAGCTCCTCAATGTTCTCTGGGGTCAGCAGTTGCACATTTAGCTTCCATGCCCCCCTGCCCACCCTCAGGTCTTCCTCCAAGTGGCAGTCCGCCAGTAGGAGGCAGTGGTCAGAGAAGAACACCGGCTTGACGTCGGTGGATCTGACTGTGAATGCACGGGACACAAACAGGAAGTCTATCCTGGAACGAATGGACCCGTCTGGCCGCGACCAGGTGTATCTACGCTGCGCTCCGTCTGCAGGGTTGCTGAAGACGTCGTGCAGCTTGGCATCCTTAACTGTTTCCATCAGGGATCTGGACGTAGCGTCCAATCTGCTTCCGGCCCTGCCGGATCGTCCAGCCGCATCGATGATGCAGTTGAAGTCCCCGCCCAGAATGACCGGCCTGGAGGTCGCCAGCAGCAGTGGGAGCTGCTGAAAAACCTCCAGCCGCTCAGCCCCTTGT
This sequence comes from Cetorhinus maximus, assembly GCF_964194155.1. Classification (NCBI taxonomy): domain Eukaryota; kingdom Metazoa; phylum Chordata; class Chondrichthyes; order Lamniformes; family Cetorhinidae; genus Cetorhinus; species Cetorhinus maximus. The sequence goes on from NC_135885.1 coordinate 91,013,499, forward strand.
GCCGGGCCGTACACGTTAATTAACCGGAGTGGAGCGTTCTTGTACATTACGTCTGCTACCAGGAGTCGCCCGCCCACCACCTCCTTGACCTCGGAGACGGTGAAGTTGCCTCCCCGCAGCAGAATACCCAGGCCGGAGGAACGAGAGTCGTTTCCGCCCGACCAGATCGATGGCCCGTGGGACCACCATCGTGACCATTGCCTGTAGGAGCTGAGGTGCGGTATCGCACACTCCTGCAGAAACAACAGGTCAGCTTTGACCTTGGCTAGGTAGTCCAAGGTCGCAACACATCGCGTAGTAGATTTAATGCTACGCACATTTATGGATACAATCTTTAAACCCATATTAAAGCATTTATTCTCCTACCAAACCCACTGTCTCTGAGAGTCCCAGACCTTTAGTCTGCTCCTTCATACCCGTAGTGAGCTCAAATTCCTTCACTTTGGATGGGCTGAGGTAGATCTCCTTGGCCGTGTTCTGCTCCAGTGGCATCTGGAGGTTCACGTAGTGAGCGGATTTTGAGATGACCTTTGCTGGAGAAGCTTCTCCAAAACTCACCCCCTCTGGGGGGTTGCTGTTCCCGGCTTCCTGGAGCTGGGGTGCGATGATTGCCTCACTGCTCCCAGATTCCAGGGGCTGTGGTGCACTGGCCTCCTCAGGTTGCAGGCAAAGTTGGGGTGCGTTGGTCTCCTTGTTGTCTCCAATTTTCTGGAGCTCGGGTGTCTCGTCCTCCAACGCCCTGGAGCTTTGCCGCCTCTTCTGTCGGTGCCGCTCTGGCACTTCCTCATCCGAAGAGCTGCTGCCCTTGTCATCCGTGTCGGATGGGAGACGCCTCTTGCCGCTTCTCTGGGAAACGCCTTTGCTTCTTCTTCGCTCCCTCTTACTTTTCTTGTTCTTCACCGTCCGCCACTCCCCCTGCTGCTTTTCCACTGCTGCCTCCTCCTCCATTGATTCGCTGTCCTGAGGACTGGAAGGTTCAGGGGGTGGTGCTGTTGATTGGCTCTCTGTTGCCTCAATCTCTTTCTCCACCTTGTCTCTCTCTGTGTCCTCCTTTGTCCCGTTGAGCTCCCTGGGGGCCTTGGTGGTTGGAGTGACACGGAACATTTCTTCTGCTTCCCCGTGGTCGGCTTTGGCTGCCTGTGCGTAAGTACGGCAGCGTTTGGGGCAGGTCCTGTAGAGGTGACTTGCCTCGCCACACAGGTTGCAGCACTTGGCCTGTTTGCAGTCTTTTGTCTGGTGCCCTTCCTGTTTGCAGATCTTGCAGAGGGAGGCGCTGCAGTTGGCCGCCACATGACCAGCCTTGCCGCATGAGCGGCAATGCTTGGGTTGCCCAGCGTAGACCAGGTAGCCACGGTTTCCCCCGATTGCGAAACTGGAAGGAGGGTGGAAAATGGCTCCCTTACCATCGGTCTTTAGCGTGACCTTAAACAGGCGTTTGCCTGTCCAGATCCCCAAGTCGTCTCGAATCTCGGTGCCGCTCCCCACCTTATCGAAGTACCTGGTGAGGAAGGTGACCACGTCGGCGACAGGGACGAAGGGGTTGTACACATGCACCATCACCTCACGTTCCCGTTGCAACGGCAGAGAAAAGTGCGACTCCGCCGTCAGGATCTTCATCTCCGGCAGGTCTCTCTTCTCCTCGAACACCCTCAGGAGCCGGACGCAGTCTGCCACTTGCTTGAACGTCACGTCGAAATAACCACCTTTGCGGGAGTCGTGCAGGGTGAAGATCTCCGTAGCTTGGAAGCCGCACGCCTTCAACAGGATCCTCCTGGTGAAGAAGCCCCGATCCATAGGTGATCCTCCTTCGTCGCTGTGGTTCACCGTGACTCGGACGGTGATAGGTAACCCACGGTATGAATTCGGATTGCGATTGGTTTTCGCCCTTCCATCCCGACCTTGCCATGGCAGGACCATCGTGTCGCCCCTGCAACACTTGATCTTAGCCAAAAGGCCGAGAAGCGTTCTGTATGTTAAAAGCTCTACATAAATGCAAGGTTTTGTTTTTGTATAGTTTGACTGTCGCTATGTACTTTACGTGTCCCTATATTGTTGGACTGTTCCTATTTAGTGTAACTGTCCCAATATAGTTGGATAGTTCCTATGCAGTTTGACATTTGCTATGTTTTTACCTGCCGCTATATCGTGTACTTTGAGCTTCGTGCTTCAGTAGATACTGGCTTGCTGACTAAAAGTGAGAAAGATTTGCATAATAGGAGTGGGCGTGGCGGCGAGTGACGAGCAGCATCAATTTCCCCATTCACTAATGCGGGGTGAGAATGAGAAGCCCGGGAGGAGAGGAGAGGAGAGTGCACCAAAACTCAGCCAGAGTACAGCAAATCGCTCCTCATCCCTGGAAGCCCAGGTTCAGAATGGAGCAGAGCCGGAGTCGATGTCCCGTCCACCCTCTAAAGATCCAGGTAAGAAGCCAGTGTTCATGTAAACCGAATATTTAGACCATCCTGAATCAAACTAGTTTTTTGAGGAATTGGATGACAGTTTACAGCGTCAACATAAAACAAAAACAGAATTACCTGGAAAAACTCAGCAGTTCTGTTGAAGGGTCATGTTGGACTCGAAACGTCAACTCTTTTCTTCTCCACCGATGCTGCCAGACCTGCTGAGTTTTTCCAGGTAATTCTGTTTTGGATTTGCAGCATCCGCAGTAGCTTTTTGTTTTTAATCACAGCGTCAACAATGTTTGTCTCACTCCCACTGAACTGAGTGTTGCCCAAAGTGTCAGGATAATTGTAAATCAGTCGTTTTGCCAGCTGAAGTAACTTTCTGAATCAATGTTGATGTATTTGTTTTGCAGCCGGGCATGGTCCTGTGTGTACTTTTCCTCGCCAGCTGTAGCCTGGCATCCGAGCTGGTTTACCGAGTGAAGGAAGAGTCACCGAGCGGGACCTTCATCGGGAACCTGGCCACCGACCTGAAGTTGGGGAGCTCGGCGGAGACGGGGGTCACCTACAACCTGGCGTCGGAGCTCGGGCACGGGCGCTTCGTGGATCTGAACCGGGAGACGGGCGAGCTGCGGACCTCGGCCTCGGCGCTGGACCGGGAGGAGCTGTGCCCCGAGCCCGGGCAGGGAGCGGGGTGCTTTCTGCTCCTGGACGTCATCGTGCTGCCTGCCCGCCTCTTCAGGCTGCTCAAGCTCAGGCTGCTGGTGGAGGACGTGAACGACAACCCGCCGCGGTTCCCGGCCGCCAGCCTCGGCGTCTCCGTGGCGGAGAACGCCGAGCCCTCCTCCCGTTACCCGCTGGAGCCGCCGGCCGAGGACCCGGACCCGGGCCCGAACGGTTTGCTGAGCTACCGGCTGGAAGGCGCCGGGCCCGCCTTCTCCCTGAGCAGCGAGCAGGCCGGGGCCGCCCAACCGCTCCCCTTCCTCGTGCTGGAGCTGCCCCTGGACCGGGAGCTGCGGGATGTCTACGTGATGGAGTTGGTGGCGGTGGATAGCGGATCCCCCCGGCTCTCCGGTACCGCCACCCTCACCGTCTCGGTCACCGATATTAACGACAACTGCCCCGAGTTCCCGGAGCCGGAGCTCAGCTTCAGCCTTTACTCCAACATCTCCGTGGGCACCGAAGTGACCCGGCTCCGGGCCCGGGACCCCGACCTCGGCTACAACGCTCACGTCGTCTACACGTACGGGGACCGGGTGCCGAAAAGCTCCGCCCAACTCTTCCGCCTGGACAGGGGCTCCGGCGCCATCCGCCTGGCCTCCCCCATCCCGGCCGGCGGCGCCCAGCTTCACCGGCTCACCGTGCTCGCCACCGGCACCGGCTGCACCCCCGTCACCGCCGCCGTCCAAGTCCGCATCGTGCCCGTGGTCACGTCCGGCCCCCCCGCGCTGAGCCCCCGCTACATCGCCCTGCAGGCCGAGGGGGTGGTCTACCTGAGGGAAAGCGAGCCTGCCCGCACCCCCGTCGCCTTCTTCACCGTCACCGAGCACCAGCGGCAGCGGCCGGTCCGCTGCTACCTGGAGGGCGGAGACGCTTTCCGCCTGCTGCCTTACCGGCCTTTTCAAGACGAGTACCTGCTGGAAACAGCGCAGCCTCTGGACTATGAGGTCCAGCCGGTGTATGAAGTGACTGTAGTGGCCGAGAACGCCAAGAAGTTAACTCTCAGGACCCACATCAAAATACAACTGATAGACGAAAACGACAACCCCCCCATCTTCACCCACTCCTTGGTAAATGTGACCATTGAGGAGAACAACCCCCCAAACAGCTTCCTCATTAAAGTGAAGGCCACAGATGCCGACAGCAGAGAGATGGGAACCATCACTTACCGCCTGGGCCCTAATGCGCCTCCCATCTTTGTTTTGGATCAATTCAGCGGGAGTTTGACAGTCTCAGCATCCTTAGATAGAGAAGAGCAGGAAAAGTACAGATTCATCATCAGAGCTATAGATGGTGGGTCTCCAGCTCGAGAATCGACTGCCACCGTTCTCCTCACTGTCCTTGATGCCAATGACAACAGCCCTAGATTCATCAGCAAAGACTTCAGTTTCTTTGTTCCCGAAGACTACCCAAGTTTTAGTGAGATTGGTGTGATCGGGGTTATCGATCCTGATGCTGGAAATAATGGCTGGGTAGCCTTGTCCATACTCAATGGTAGTGAGCACTTTGTCATAGACACAGGCAAGGGAAACCTTATGGCAAATGCCCCCTTGGACAGGGAACAACAGAGCTCGTACATTCTGTGAGTTCAAGCTATGGATGGAGGAGAACCTGCTCTGTCTGCTCTTGCTAAAGTGACAGTGCTTCTGATAGATGTCAATGATAACCCACCTTTGGTCTTGTTCCCTCAGTCTAACCTCTCTTTTCTTCTGGTACTTCCATCCACGGTTCCTGGCTCTTCAATTACTGAAGTGTATGCTGTTGATAAGGACACAGGAATGAACGCTGTCATTGCTTATAGTATCATTGGCCACAGAGGGCCCCGTCCAGAGACTTTTGTCATTAACGCAGGCACTGGTAACATTACATTGCATGAAGCTTTGGTGAAGAATGATCATGGATTATACAGATTGCTTGTCAAAGTCAGCGATCATGGATATCCAGAACCACTTCACAGCACAGTTATAGTCAACCTTTTTGTCAATGAAACATTAAGCAATGAGAGCTACATAGAAAACCTGCTGAGGAATGATCCTGGCATCAGGATAGAGGAAAGTCCACCAGAGACGAGAACTGACCTTTTTCAAACAGAACTGGATGTATTTCCATGTGAGACTGTGTTGATAGCACTATCAGCTTTGTGCGTTGGGCTCTTTACTTTGGTTTTTGCTTTGGTGTGCCACATTTCGTTTAGAAAAAGGAAGCACAGAAGAAAAGAATACAGTGTTGCAGAGGTTGAGATCCCATTAAAGACAACAATAGCTTCATATACATTAGAAAAGAAATCAGTGAATGATTTGGATCTATAAGTCATACGGTATAACTGATCAATTATATGATCAACCCATTGTTTACAAGTAACATCTGGACAGTACTTTGAAGTTACCAACATTTGGGTTTCAAATGTGTTTGGTATGAAGAATTTATAAGTTACAGAGTTCCAATCTGATTAACAATCAACTAATACATTGTTTACAGGTCAAAACTACAGCATATTGAATAAGTCTAGTGTTTTCTTTACAAAACTGAACAATTTGTTTAAAAAGCATAAACTTGCACAGCTGGATCTGTGATCGATCTCAATACTTCATTTTCTTAAAAACAAAATGGCTGGACCTTGAACTCCAACGATCGAAAACAGGAGATCCAAGACAATTGTTGCTTCCTTCTTTGGCTGACCAAGGAACCAGAAAAAAATAAGGTATGACTGCAACATTTATGTTGAGAATTGCACTTAGCTTCAATAATGAGATGACCATAGATTGTCAGACTGCAATAACTCATAAGCTACTATTTTGTTTTCATTGTGCACAGCTATTGAGTTAACTTGGGTAAATCAGCCTAAGTCACAAGTTTACATTTGGTAAATGAAAAACAAAATTGATTACAAACTACAAGAAAAGACAGTTAATTGTCAGTTAATTGATCAAACCTATTCAATACTAGTATTCTTCTAATATATTCTGTGAATATGTTCTGTGTTTTGTTTTAGCATATGATAGCATCTTGTATCACCCTGCCAAATGTTGATGGGAGCCAAAAAGGACACTTCTTTCTCAAAAAGGACCTATAAATCCTCAAGATTGTTGTCTTTTCAGTTTTTTTTAAACAAGTATTAATTCGGTGCTTTACTTTTGAAGAATATATAAAACTGATGTCTGTCATTTCAGGCTGCCTTCAATTCCGAAGTTGTTGAGTGAAGCTACATAGATGGGACAAAGCAGCAATAGTGAACATGTAACAGCAGATGTTATATCAAGAGTCCTTTCTGACACCAAATGAGCTTTACTGAACTGAGTCAGATTCTTATGGACAAACAAAGCTCGAGCAACCTGAAATAAGTGACTAATTGATCTTGTTTCACTTTCATCCAGTTGGAATATGAGAATACAATTGAAACAGTATGGAATTATTTGACAAGATTATGGAAAACAATATGTGTGCAAATTATTTAATTTCTGAGCATTGTTTGTATAAGTTCTGCAGTTAAAGCAAATTTCTTTGTAAATGACTATTTTTGAAATGATAAAAATAAACATTTGATTAAATTTTAAAAATCCATGCGTAAAATGTTAGTATAAAATTTATTTTGTTTCACAGTTAGAAATCCAGCAATCTATTAGTTTCTCTCTAGGAGCTTGTATGTCTCTGTTTAATATCAAAATATGTTTGGTATTTTAAAACAGTTGAAAACTAGAAGAAAGCAGCTGATGGAATGCCAAACCATTACTCAAGTACTGTTTGTTTTATTATGTGAAATGATACAGTCAGCAATTAGTAGTAATTGCCTCTCGTCTATACTAGGTGCTGTATATACATTGAGCAACCCCTTACTTCCACTGTAAACTTCCGTGATGGCTTTAACCAAAATAATTTGACCCTAATTTGAAAAGGTAATGGCTCAGATAGGTAAACTTCCTTTCCGTCAGCACTTTTGACTATTAAGCTGCTGCTGTACTTGTACTTTCACACTGATACAAAGATGTTTTGGCAGTAGTCAGATTTTAATCCTACTCTCACAGGTACTAAAGCCAAGCGACAAGAGACTCCACTGGAGTTTAGCTCCAGGTAAAATATTGTGTATATTGGTGTATTGCTGGATTTTTAACAAAATTATTGAGTGGTCTCTTGAATATTTTATAAACTTAGGATTGTATTTTCAATGTTACCAGAAAGTTAAAGCTACTGCCTGTTCCTTCCAAACTTAAAAGGATAATTTGAAGGGATGTGGAGCTCTGCACATGTAAGTAAGCATGCAGGTGCACAGAGCTCTGTCCTAACGTGTTGTGCTTTGCGCACTACAACTAGCAACCGTGTAATATGATAGAATCAGAGACCTATTTAGTCAATTATGTGGAAAACATTGTATTGTCCCAGAAGGAATGACTCTCTCTGATACCAATCTTGTAAACTTAGTGGGAAGATAGTCTCCAACTGTTATCTCTAGCAACATTTTAATGCATCACTTTAGAACATTTCTAATATTTTAAAGGAAAGCGAACGCTAGAAATTCTCCATCATATTTATGATATCGATAATACATAGGAGGAAATCTTCTCCACATGTGCTCATAATTTCTTGTAAAACATCATACTCAATTCAGTGCTTATTACCTTTAAATGGTATTGAGAGTAGGCTACACCAGGTTTGAGCACTCAGGATTATTATTCCAGGCTTTATTTACAGACAAAAGAGATTCTTGCCTATAATTACCAATCATTCAAAATTCTACAAAGTCATGGATGGAATTACTTCCAACAATCCCACTCTCTAACGAAATCAAGTTCATAGCACAAAACTCCATATTTTGTCAATGTTAATTTAAATGAAGCAAACAGTGTTTGGTAGCTTGCAGCTTTTGAGATCGTCACTGTTCCTAGCATGATAGTTGAAAATTTTAATTCCGTTTCCAGTACTTTAATTTTAATGTGTTAACTATTGTTTCTCATGATCCTGTCACATGAATTATTGTTATATCTGCAGAACCAGTTCAAATTAACCATTTGGCATGACAGCATTGCTGGACTAGAAGACAATAACAACTTGCATTTACATAATATTCTTCATGAAAAGTAATGAAATCTCAAAGCAATGACCAATCTTACAGTAAACAAGTAGAGTGTGTTAATTAGACAGCTCTTTCAAAGAACAAGCGCAGGCATAATGGGTCGAATGGCCTCCTGTGATGTTCAATTCTATGATTAACCCACTGGCAGCAGTGATAACCTTTATTAAAAAACATTATCCATCTGACACAGACTATCATGAAAACTTGGGAGTAGGTTATTGTTGTAAAAAGGTTTAAGATTATTTGGATTGCATGTATTTTGCTGATTCACTTTGAGATTGACAAGTACGCATAGCTAGCTGACAGAACAGAAGTAGATCAACAACAGAGCAAATGGGGAGGTGGGGAGAATAAACAATTAATCCAATTTGCCTTGCAATGGTTGACATGAGAAAAACTGAGCTGAAGAGGAGGGAAAATATATTCTCCAATATTATTTGTGATGTATCATTCAAGTACAAAATTTAAAGAAGTATAATTTATGTGGCATTTTTAGTGTTAAAACTAAAGTATATTTTTGACAAAGAGAAATTTGGTTCTGTAAGGAAAAAATAATTACATATACAGAGCTATTACAAAATCAGGAATAAACACAATTTCTGAATTTGGAAGTACTGGGGTAGGTCTTAATTTTGTGCGATTGCGTGAAGGGGTTAACAGCAAGCCAGTGGCCTATGTTACATCTCCCCAATTTTAATAAATTTCAATGGAAATAGAAATAGGGAGAGATGTAGAACACACTGCCAAACCCCTTTCACTCAATGGGCAAAGTCATGCAAAGTCAAGGTATACTCCATTGATCTTTATCAGAACACCAAACGTCCTCTTAGTTGGAGATTTTAGTGGAATATCATTTGCTGAATGGGTTAATGAAGAAATCCAAAACCAGTTGTGCAGCATTCAGAAATGATTGCCTATTTGCATATGAGTGTGGGTGCTAATAGCTGTTCATACTCTGAAGCTATTGCTGTAATACAGAAAGGGATTGATGTGATACAAGTAGGATTCATGCTTCATAGTTTTGATATCCTATAATTCAGGCACAGGAATTAAACCGTATACCTCTTCCTACCTGTCAATTTTGAAAAATTTTCATCATTCTCAGTGTGTTTTGTGGCAGTGTTGAGACATTAGGGTTACACAACATAATTACAGCAAGCATGATTTAAACCTGCCTGAGGGCTGCTATGCAGTTTATTTTAATACATGTATCTGTTGAATGATATGAAGAAAATGGGGAGATTAGATTTTCAGGTTGCACATTGCACAATGAGCATAATTTACCTTATGCTTGCTCTGGGTATAATGTGTCATCTCAGGGAATGAGAACTCCAGGTACTATTTGAGGGAAAGATACTGATTCTTTGATAAAATTTAATTGCCCTTGCAATCAGTCAAAAAAATAAGAAACATTAAAACTACTGTATATAAAATAGGGCTAACCCATTTGAAAACTTTGCTCTGTTTTAGTTATTCTTGGAAATCTATAATTTGTAATAGCCGTAAAACATTGCAAAGAGTAATGAGTTATTAAAGCATGTCCTTTTCACTTTTCTAACAAAAATATTAACATTTGTCAACATTTGGTTATTAAAAACTCTCCTCTGTTGCCAAGATGTTTTTTCTTAGATGCTCCTTTATCTATTAAAAATGTTGGAGAAAATTAATGATATCCTGGATTTGAAAATCCAAGGTTTATAATCCCAAATTATTATGCAGAACCTGGTCAAACTATAATATCAGCAACATAGAATGAAGGCATTGAACTCTGCCCAAGCTGTAGGGAGGAGATAGGCAGAGATTATAAACATGGTAAAGATAAATCTGTGGATAGGATTAATGATCATAAAGCGATGTTAGTGCTAGGGAATGTAACTGCATCTGAAGTACCTAATGTCAGCATCAAGCAATTATAAAAAAAAACAAAAAGCTAAAAGCTCAGTTCTGCCGAAGGGTCATGAGGACTCGAAACGTTAACTGATTTCTTCTCCACCGATGCTGCCAGACCTGCTGAGTTTTTCCAGGTAATTCTGTTTTTATCAAGCAATTATAGGTCAGCTATGGCATGATGAAGTCTCTCAACTGTAATTACCTAGCTCCATGAGGCGAAAGGCGAGACTCTAACCCACTGCGAGACCCACTTTTTCTTTAAATTCAATTTATTGTCTGCCCTGACTAAATAGTAGCACACAAACCTTTGAGCCAAAAGGTCATGTGTTTAAACCTCACTCTAAAGACTTCAGCACCTAATCCAAATTGTCACTTCAGTGCAGTACTGCAGGAACAAATGAGACTTTAAACTTCTCTGGTGGATGTAAAAGATTCCACGGCACCATTCCTAAGAAAAAAGGAGTTCTCCCTGTGCCCTGACTACATTGAATCTTTAATCTGTTTTAGTGATGTTAGTTATCTGGTCACTCTCTCGTTGTCTGTGGGAATGCTATGTGGAAATTGGCTACTATGTTTCCTACATTACAACAGTGACTAAACTTCAAAATTAATTCATTGGCTGCAAATCACTTTGGGACATCATTATAAGGTTGCGAAAGCTGTTGTATCATTGCTGGTCTTTCATTGTGATTCATTTCAACTTTTATGCATTACAGTAGAAATTATCCTTTTGGCATTACCCAGTAGCCTTGGATTAATGAAAGAGCAAGATATTGGTTAAAAGCTCTTTTAATAAAATTTTAAATGATTTTATTGGTTGCTCTTGCTCTGCTTGTAGGTTTCTTTCGTAAATTTGCTACGTGTTGAATGGTAACATTTCTGCCAATCAGAATTCCAATATGATGGGCAATGTGCAGGTGTGATGTTTGAAATGAACCAGATACTTGTAAATAACATGCTAATTCATAAAAGATACAAGGGGCAGAATTTTCCGATCGGCGTGCGGGAACGGGCCTGACGCGCTGACACGTAAAATGACGCGTGATGACGTCGGGCGTGTGTCCCAGCATCATCGTGCGCCATTGCAATATTTCGTTCGGCAGGTGCCTGCCGGAGTCGGCTGCACGCCCACTGAAATGTAAATGGCCTATTAAGGTCATTAAGAAATTAATTGAACCACTTGTGAACACTGACCGTCCAACCTTAAGGTTGGCGGGCAGGCAAAAAGTCCAAGCGGCCTTTGTGTTTTTCAGGAAACCTCATCCATGAGCGGGATGAGGTTTCCTGAAACTTTCATTAAATAAATAAATAAATTTTCATGAATATAAAAGCATGTCCCCACTCATGTGACACAGTCACATGAGGGGACAATCACATGTTTAAATAAATTTTTAACTCATTTCTTTAATTATTCTAATACCCATTCAATCTCGCTGAGGCAGCTCCATGCCTCAGGGAGATTGCTGCGCTCTTTCCCGTGTAAGTGCGAAAGAGCGCTTACCCCGACTCTCCCTCCTCCCTCCGCTCGCACAGGTAGCGCTGCTGGTCATGTATTACACTGGGCAGGCCTTAATTGGCCCAGCCCACGTAAAATGGTGGGGCAGAGCCGATCATGGGCAGCGATCAGCCCCGCACCCACACCTGCCTGCTCCCGTCCAGCCCGCCCGCCATAGGAAAAATCCTGGCCAAGATTTTTATTGTTACTTATAAAGTCTCTCCATCAGAATATTTGAACTCCATCAGAATATTTGAAGTTAAAAGTATTTTATCTGTTATTTTTGAATTAAGTAATGAACATTGATGCCTGTTGCTTTACTTTTTCTGATGTAGCTCAGTGTAACTTCTAAAAAAAGAAATTAATTAGTTTATAGAGAATGAAGTGGAGTAGAAAGACACTTCTAAATATTGGAATACTACATGTAGGATACCAGATGGCTGGCAGTGAGATGAAGATGGTAACTCAATCACACTGTCCTGATGACACCACAACAAAAGCAAAATTTTGGTGGTTAATGAATGTCAGCCAACACTTGTGATTAAATTACTATCTACAACACACAGGGCTGGTTATCTTTTGTGTCATATAGTTTATACTTTCTTCAAAAAAAATCTCAGGCTCTGTGCTGTGAAGTATATGAAAGATTAATAAAACTATAGTAATATCTATATCATAAAACTAAAAGAACTGAAGGTATATGGCAGCACTTAAATGGTGTAGTCAGGGGACTGTTTTTTGCTGCAAAATGGAACAAATATGCACGATGTAGTGTATCTCCCAGTTTGGTGTTATTTTAACACTAGCGATGGGTTATGTCCAGAATTAAAATAGAACTGATCAAAAAACTGGCTTGTGCAGTATAATACGCTGTACACCATAAGAAAATAAAGAAAGTGCATTTCTATAGCATCTTTTACGATCTCAGAATGTCACATGGCACTTTACAGCCAATGAAGGTTTCTTTACCGAAATGTTACTGTTGTAATGTAGGAAATGTGGCAGCCAATTTGCAATCAGCAAGCTCCCACAAACAGCAATGTGATAACGACCAGATAACCTGTTTTCCGTGGCACCGGAAGTAATCCAGAGATTACTACCTTTGAGGTCCTGTTTTTTAATCTGTTTCCTAGCTCCCTAAATTCTGCTTGCAAGGCCTCATCCCTCTATCTATGTCGTTGGTATCAATATGGACCACGATCTCTGTCTGTTTGCCTTCCACCTTGAGAATGCCCTGTAGCCAGTCAGTGACACGCTTGATGTTGGTTGAGAAATAAATGTTGGCCTCGGAACTAGGATAACTCCCCTGCTTTTCTTTGAAATGGTGTCAAGGGGTGTTCTACATTCATCTGAGAGGGCAGACATGGCCTCAGTTTAACACCTTATCCAAAAGATGGCATCTCCAACAATTAAGCACTTTAAGTTTTTTTGAGCCAGCTGTCCACGCGCTGCATCTTAAAGAGGACAGCTTGTGAGTGAGCTGCATGCTACCTTCACAATTGCTGCACGACCATACACATACGCAGCTTAGAGGGGAATATTGGTTGAGCCTATGACCTTTTGACCCATAGAAGACAGTGCTACACTAAAATTACATAATATTATAAATTCATTATTTTTAATATTCAGCTAAAATCTTCCTTAACTTTTCTCACAAAAAGATATAATGCAAATTGGGTAAATCACACTTCTGATTGTATCATAGGAACACTTTGCCTATTCGCATAAAATTCTTTTGTTCCCTATTTAATGCTAGCATTAACAGGTTAAGAATTTTGTCAAAATATGTTAAAATAGCACACAGCGAATTTCATACAACCACAATTAAGTATTTGCATGCTAATTGACTGAGTTTAAGTTCTGTTTTTCACTTTCATCCGAATATATGAGAAAATTTTGACCCCATTTCCAAAGATTTCAGAAAGTTTTACGAAAAGAACTCTTAATGTTGTTAAATGTAAACACTCACACAGCTGATTACACAGAAGGAGCAGACATAGGGCAGAATTTTGCCGTCGGCGAGCAGGGGGTGGGGCCCGCTCACCGATGCATAAAATGATGCGGGATGATCTCGGGCGGAATCCCCGACATCACCCCGCCCCATTTAAATTTTCAGGAAGGTGGGGGCAGCAAAATCAGCTGCGGGCCCGCCGACCTGTCAATGGCCAATTGAGGCCAATTGAGGCCATTGACAGGATCATTGAATCAATTAAAGGACCTGCCCATCCAACCTTGTCACATGAGGGGGACATGTTAGGGAATTATTTTTTTTCTAATTTTAATATTTTTCAAAGTGGAAGCGATCTCCCTGAGGCTTCACTTTGCCTCAGGGAGATGTGCGCTCTTTCGTGCGCATGCGCGAAAGAGCGCACTCTCGCTTTTAGGGAATCCCCCCTGCCCGCACAGGAAACGCAGAGCGCTTCCCGCCGGACATCACACTAGGCGGGCCTTAATTGGCCCGCCCATGTAAAATGGCGGTGCGGCCCGCTTCACTGGCAGGGATCGGCTCCCCACCCACCCACCCAACAGGCAGAAAATTGTGCCCATAGAGTCATAGAGGTCTACAGCACAGAAAAAGGCCCTTTGGCCCATCGAGTCTGCGCCAGTCAAACAAGTACCTAACTATTCTAATCCCATTTTCTAGCACTAGGCCCATAGCCTTGTATGCCATGGCATCGCAAGTGCACATCCAAATACTTCTTAAATGTTATGAGGGTTTCTGCCTCTACCACCCTTTCAGGCAGTGAGTTCCAGATTCCCACCACCCTCTGGGTGAAAAAATTCTTCCTCACATTCCCTCTAAACCTCCTGTCCCTTACCTTAAATCTATGCCCCCTGGTTATTGATCCCTCCACCAAGGGGAAAAGTTCCTTCCTGTCTACCCTATCTATGCCCCTCATAATTTTATACACCTCAATCATGTCCCCCCTTAGTCTTCTTTGCTCCAGGGAAAAAAACCCCAGTCTATCCATAACTGAAACTCTCCAGCCCAGGCAACATCCTGGTAAATCCCTTCTGCACTCTCTCCAGTGCAATCACACCCTTCCTATAATGTGGATTCCAGAACTGCACACAATACTCTAGCTGTGGCCTAACCAGCATTTTATACAGTTCCTGCATAACCTCCCTGCTCTTATATTTTATGCCTCTGCTAATAAAGGCAAATATCCCATATGCCTTCTTAACCACCTTATCTACCTGTCCCGCTATCTTAAGGGTCCGGTGGACATGCACACCAAGGTCCCTCTGATCCTCGGTACTTTTGGTACTTCCCAGGGTCCTACAATTCATCGTGTATTCCCGTGCCTTGTTTGTCCTGCCCAAGTGCATCACCTCACACTTATCCAGATTAAATTCCATTTGCCACTGATCAGCCCATCTGTCCAGCCTGTCTATATCCTCCTGTAAGCTAAGGCTATCCTCCTCTATTTACCACCCCACAAATTTTCGTGTCATCTGCGAACTTACTGATCGATCCTCCTATATTCCAGTCTAAATCATTTATATATACCACAAACAGCAAGGGACCCAACACTGATCCCTGTAGAACCTCACTGGACACAGGAATCCACTCACAAAAACACCCCTTGACCATCACCCTCTGCTTCCTGCCACTCAGCCAATTCTGGATCCAATTTGCCAAATTGCCTTGGATCCCATGGGCTCTTACCTTCGTTATCAGTCTCCCATGCGGGACCTTATCAAAAGCCCTGCTGAAGTCCAAGTAGACTACGTCAACTACACATCTGGTCACCTCTTCAAAAAATTCAATCAAATTGGTCAGACATGGCCTCCTCTAAATAATTCATGAAAAGAAGTGATTGAAATGAAATGAAAGGAATAAGAGCAGAGAACCTTAATTATTACACTAAATAAGCAATTTCCTATGGGTGTTATCCCACATATGAAATCTCCAAATTCCTAAGAGATTACAGAGCTTACTCTATGGGCTGAATTTTCCCGTCAGCGAGCGGGGGCAGGGCCTGCTCTCCGACAGGTAAAATGACGCGCGGTGATATCGGGTATGCAACCCGACATCACCGCGCATCCTTTAGATTGTCAGTTTGGCAGGCATGCAGCCACATCGGCTGTGCACCTGCTGAATTGTCAAAGGCCTATTAAGGCCAATATTAAACTAATTAAAGTTGTTAAGAATGCTGCCCATCCAACCTTAAGGTTGGCCGGGCAGGCGAAGAGCCCAGACGGCCTTCACATTTTTCATGAAACCTCATCCACAGATGGGATGAGGTTTCATGAAGGGTTTGTTAATTAAATAAAAAATTTTGAAAATATTAATGGACATGTCCCAGCCCATGTGGCAGTTTCACATGAGGGGACCTGACCTTAAAATTTTTTACCACCTTTATTAAACTTTCCACAACTTAAACAAATCTCCCTAAAGCACCTCTGTGCCTCAGGGAGATTTCTGCACTCTATTGCACATGCGCACGAAAGAGTGCAGGCCTCGACTCAGAGAATCCACCTCCCCTCCCCGCCCTCCTGCCCGCACAGGGAGCGCACAGCGCTTCTGGGTGTGCGTCACGGTGGGCGGGCCTTAATTGGCCCATCCACGTAAAATGGCAGTGTACCCCCAATCAGGGGTGCCGATCGGATATGCGCCCACCCCTGCCCACCCCCGCGCAACCCCCAGACAAGGGGAAAATTCTTCCCTATGTCTATCCTTTGAGTCAGATCTTCAGGGATATTTTGAATCAAAATAAAAACCTTTAAAGAACTCTGACTGCCATTTTAGGATGCAGATTGCATTGTGTGTCATGTAATGAGCTCCACTGGGTGGGGTGGGGAAAAGAAGTTTTAAATTATTTTTGTGAGGTTGAGAGAGGCAGGAATGTTCCTCCAGGCTCTACAAAATGAATCTGGTTGGCTGTCAGCACAGGCTTCTTTCACCCATTGCTCTAGCATTGCAATCATGACACTACCCCCACCACAAGGTCTTAACTTGCTGCCAGCTGGCAGCCTCTGGCTGCCAGATTCAAGTCAGCAATTTATGACAAGATGTTAGTTTAAATGAGACACCACCTTCAAAACAACTCTGACTCCAAGCTGCCAGAATGGATTAGCTGTCGGCTGTCTGAATGGCAAAAATACTTTGGCCTGAATTTTCCCCTCGGCGATTTGTGGGCGGGGCCCGCTCGTCGACGGGAAAATGATGCGGGATGATGTCGGGAGGAACCCCCAACGTCATCCCAGTCCCTTTAAATTTTTAGGAAGGCGGGTGGACAGCGAAATCAGCTGTCCACCCGCCGACCTGTCAATGGCCAATTAAAGCCATTGACAGGCTCATTAAAGTAATTAAAGACCTGCCCGGCCAACCTTAAGGTTAGTGGGCAGGCCAGGAGCCCCAGCGGGCTTCTGATAAAACATGAAACCTCATCCACTGGCGGGATGAGGTTTCATGTCCGTTTTTAAAAAGTCTAATAAAGTTTATGTCATTTTTATTAACATGTCCCATCTCGTGTGACACTGTCACATTAGGGGGACATGTTAATAATTTTTTAATTTTTCTATTTTTTGACTTTTCTTACCTGTCACTAATCTCCCTGAGACAGGACTTTGCCTCAGGGAGCAGTGTGCTCTTTCATGCGCATGCACGAAAGAGCGCACTTTGACAGATGGGGAATCCCTCCCCCACCCTGCACAGGAAGTGCATAGCACTTCCTGTCAGGCAGGCTGCTGGGCAGGCCTTAATTGGCCCGCCCACTTAAAATGGCGGCAGGCCCCGTTTCAGTGGCGGGGGTCAGCTGTCCGCCCACCGCCAAGCCGGTGGGGCCTGCATGCCATCTGAGGGCAAAATTCTACCCTTTGAATGGATTTAAAGAATCATTAACAAGCATTTTCCCAATCCACCTTCAAGAATGTTGATGAAAGCAAAATACTGTGGATGCTGGAAATCTGAAATAAAAACAGAAAATGCTGGAAAAACTCAGCAGGCCTGGCAGCATCTGTAGAGAGAGATCTGTGGAGAGTTAAGGTTTCGAGTCCATATGACTTTTCTTCAGAATGTTGAAGTGGTACATGAGGAAAGGGCACATGTATTTTATTGAGATCACAAAGGAATGTTGGTGTTATGTCCTTGAGTATGCAATTGCACAGTTAGATATTAGGACAGTAAACTTTCAGAGTAAACATGGGATTGACTAGCAACGTTGTACCCAACCGAATAGCAAAAACAAGACCTTAAGCTTGAAATACACTCAGACACACACTCATACTCACACACACAAACACACGCACACTCACAAACACTCACTCTCACACACATACACACACACACTCACACATATACACATGCACACACGTACACAGACATACATTCTCTCACACTCAGACTCACACACACACACTCACACACGCACACACTCTTCCATATGGTTTCTAACCGCCATTTTGCCCAGTAGTGAAAGAGCCAGTGCAGATAGTGACATTCTACAAAAGTGAGGAAAGCTTAATAATAGTTCAAGTAGTTCCAGATATATTCACCAAAATGGGTAACACTAAATCAGTTCTTTTGTATTGCACCCGTTTATTACAGCATTTTGAAGTGAATTTAACTTATTCAATAAGTTAAAGGGAATTCGATTAAAATGTGCCCTAGCTCAGATCATAAAATATCCTAGGATCATAAAAGAGATGGAGGAGGAAATTTGTAAGGCAATGTCTGGCTTCATGATGATGTTAATTAGTTTCTATAGGACTGGAAAAAAGCCTTCGTGAATAAATAATCTGAGCCAACATCTCAGAATGGTACTGAGAAGCATGTACTGTCAGAGGTGTGACTCTCCAGTGAGATGTTAAACCAAGGCAAATCTGCCATTTCCAGTGAATGTTAAATATCCTACTCAAAGACAGGGGAGTTAAAGTTCCTCCCTCAGCCAAAAACCACATAAAAACAGCAACTAGTCATTTTTCCATAGTTATTTGTGAGATCCAGCAGTATATACCACGACAGTCACTCCACTTCAAAAAAAGTAGTTTGTTGTTTGTGAAGTGCCTCAAGATATCCTGGGGTCATGAAAGGAATTTTATAAATGGAAATTCTGTCTTTATTTCACAAAAAATGCTGCTGATGTTTATTTACTCAGACTTAGTAGCTCCTACGTTTACAGAGGCATGAGGCAAACAAAGCACTCCATTCTCTCCTGTCCATAGCCAATGCTCTCGTGTCACTCCAGTAGCTGTTGACCAGTTGGAAATCTCTGCTGACAGCCTGGTGCCAGTTCATCTTGGATCACCCTCTTCTTCTACGTCCAGCAGGAGCCCACTGAATGACCTGATGGACAGACCATGATGACAGAAGTTGGGTGACATGGCCAAGCCAGCTGAGCTACCTTTTATAGATGATGAATGAAACTGGAGTGTTTTCTTGCTTCAAAATTGGATATAAAATCCCATCAGTGTATGCCTAGAATCCCTTGAAAGCATCTGGTATCAAATATGGTATCAAAGTTTCCCTTCTTGGCAGTTTTCAGGTTCCAAGTTTCACAATCATATAGGAATGTGGAAAGCACATTTGCCCTCTAGAAACTAAGTTGTGTTTTCACGGAAATCTTTTTACTGTTCCAAATCTTTTTCAGTTGGTTGAAAGCTAATGGTGCTTTACCTATTCTCGCATTGAGCTCTTTGCCTATGGCTCCCTGGATATTAATGGAACTGCCCAGATAGGTGACGTCTTCTACAATGTCAACTTTGTTTTGATTGACATAAACATTTGTTGATAAAAACAAAAAGCTAAAAGCTACTGCGGATGCTGGAAATCCAAAACAAAATAAAAACAGAATTACCTGGAAAAACTCAGCAAGTCTGGCAGCATCGGCGGAGAAGAAATCAGTCAACGTTTCGAGCCCTCATGGCCCTTCAGCAGAACTGAAGCATAGTTTCAACAAGGGAGAAATATAAATTGGTTTAAGGTGGGTGGGGGGGAAGAGACACATTGAGGGTGTGGTGTGAGCAGATAATCAAAAGATGTCAGAGACAGAAGGGTCAAAGAGGTGTTGAAGGTGGTGGTCTTTGTCTGAGAAAAGTGCTAATTAAGAATGCAAGACAGGATATTCAAAGTACAGCTCTAGTGGGGATGGGGTGGAAAGACTAAAGGTTTTAGTTTTAGATTTAAAAATAATGGAAATAGGTGGGGAAAGAAGAATCTATATAAATTATTGAAAAAAAAGGCGGGTGGGGGGGGAAAAGAAACGGGGTGGGGATGGGGGGAGGGGGGTTTAAGATCTAAAGTTGTTGAATTCAATATTCAGCCCAGAAGGCTGTAAAGTGCCTAGTCGGAAGATGAGGTGCTGTTCCTCCAGTTTGCGTTGGGCTTCACTGGAACAATGCAGCAAGCCAAGGACAGACATGTGGGCAAGAGAACAGGGTGGAGTGTTAAAATGGCAAGCGACAGGGAGGTTTGGGTCTTTCTTGCGGACAGACCGCAGGTGTTCCGCAAAACGGTCGCCCAGTTTGCGTTTGGTCTCTCCAATGTAGAGGAGACCGCATTGGGAGCAACGAATGCAGTAGACTAAGTTAGGGGAAATGCAAGTGAAATGCTGCTTCACTTGAAAGGAGTGTTTGGGCCCTTGGACAGTGAGGAGAGAGGAAGTGAAGGGGCAGGTGTTGCATCTTCTGCGTGGGCATGGGGAGGTGCCATAAGTGGGGGTTGAGGAGTAGGGGGTGATGGAGGAGTGGACCAGGGTGTCCCGGAGGGAACGATCCCTACGGAATGCCGTCAAGGGGGGTGAAGGGAAGATGTGTTTGGTGGTGGTATCATGCTGGAGTTGGCAGAAATGGCGGAGGATGATCCTTTGAATGCGGAGGCTGGTGGGGTGATAAGTGAGGACAAGGGGGACCCTATCATGTTTCTGGGAAGGAGGAGAAGGCGTGAGGGAGGATGCGCGGGATATGGGCCGGACACGGTTGAGGGCCCTGTCAACGACCGTGGATGGAAAACCTCGGTTAAGGAAGAAGGAGGACATGTCAGAGGAGCTGTTTTTGAAGGTAGCGTCATCAGAACAGATGCGACGGAGGCGAAGGAACTGAGAGAATGGGATGGAGTCTTTACAGGAAGCGGGGTGTGAGGAGCTGTAGTCGAGGTAGCTGTGGGAGTCGGTAGGCTTGTAATGGATATTGGTGGACAGTCTATCATCAGAAATTGAGACAGAGAGGTCAAGGAAGGGAAGAGAAGTGTCAGAGATGGACCATGTGAAGATGATGGAGGGGTGGAGATTGGAAGCAAAATTAATAAATTTTTCCAGGTCCCGACGAGAGCATGAAGCAGCACTGAAGTAATCATCGATGTACCGGAGAAAGAGTTGTGGGAGGGGGCCGGAGTAGGACTGGAACAAGGAATGTTCCACATACCCCATAAAGAGACAGGCATAGCTGGGGCCCATGCGGGTACCCATAGCCACACCTTTTATTTGGAGGAAGTGAGAGGAGTTAAAGGAGAAATTGTTCAGTGTGAGAACAAGTTCAGCCAAACGGAGGAGAGTAGTGGTGGATGGGGATTGTTGGGGCCTCTGTTCAAGGAAGAAGCTAATCTCCACCCCTCCATCATCTTCACATGGTCCATCTCTGACACTTCTCTTCCCTTCCTTGACCTCTCTGTCTCAATTTCTGATGATAGACTGTCCACCAATATCCATTACAAGCCTACCGACTCCCACAGCTACCTCGACTACAGCTCCTCACACCCCGCTTCCTGTAAAGACTCCATCCCATTCTCTCAGTTCCTTCGCCTCCGTCGCATCTGTTCTGATGATGCTACCTTCAAAAACAGCTCCTCTGACATGTCCTCCTTCTTCCTTAACCGAGGTTTTCCATCCACGGTCGTTGACAGGGCCCTCAACCGTGTCCGGCCCATATCCCGCGCATCCTCCCTCACGCCTTCTCCTCCTTCCCAGAAACATGATAGGGTCCCCCTTGTCCTCACTTATCACCCCACCAGCCTCCGCATTCAAAGGATCATCCTCCACCATTTCCGCCAACTCCAGCATGATGCCACCACCAAACACATCTTCCCTTCACCCCCCTTGACGGCATTCCGTAGGGATCGTTCCCTCCGGGACACCCTGGTCCACTCCTCCATCACCCCCTACTCCTCAACCCCCACTTATGGCACCTCCCCATGCCCACACAGAAGATGCAACACCTGCCCCTTCACTTCCTCTCTCCTCACCGTCCAAGGGCCCAAACACTCCTTTCAAGTGAAGCCGCATTTCACTTGCATTTCCCCTAACTTAGTCTACTGCATTCGTTGCTCCCAATGCGGTCTCCTCTACATTGGAGAGACCAAACGCAAACTGGGCGACCGTTTTGCGGAACACCTGCAGTCTGTCCGCAAGAAAGACCCAAACCTCCCTGTCGCTTGCCATTTTAACACTCCACCCTGTTCTCTTGCCCACATGTCTGTCCTTGGCTTGCTGCATTGTTCCAGTGAAGCCCAACGCAAACTGGAGGAACAGCACCTCATCTTCCGACTAGGCACTTTACAGCCTTCTGGGCTGAATATTGAATTCAACAACTTTAGATCTTAAACCCCCCTCCCCCCATCCCCACCCCGTTTCTTTTCCCCCCCCACCCGCCTTTTTTTTCAATAATTTATATAGATTCTTCTTTCCCCACCTATTTCCATTATTTTTAAATCTAAAACTAAAACCTTTAGTCTTTCCACCCCACCCCCACTAGAGCTGTACTTTGAATATCCTGTCTTGCATTCTTAATTAGCACTTTTCTCAGACAAAGACCACCACCTTCAACACCTCTTTGACCCTTCTGTCTCTGACATCTTTTGATTATCTGCTCACACCAC
Organism: Cetorhinus maximus; assembly: GCF_964194155.1. Taxonomy (NCBI): domain Eukaryota; kingdom Metazoa; phylum Chordata; class Chondrichthyes; order Lamniformes; family Cetorhinidae; genus Cetorhinus; species Cetorhinus maximus. The sequence goes on from NC_135885.1 coordinate 91,035,890, forward strand.
ACCCTCAATGTGTCTCTTCCCCCCCACCCACCTTAAACCAATTTATATTTCTCCCTTGTTGAAACTATGCTTCAGTTCTGCTGAAGGGCCATGAGGGCTCGAAACGTTGACTGATTTCTTCTCCGCCGATGCTGCCAGACTTGCTGAGTTTTTCCAGGTAATTCTGTTTTTATAAACATTTGTTGTTTGTTTTTAGTTTCCCATCACCATTTTTTTATTCCTTGGCATTTATGGCGAGTCCCACCCCCTCAGCCTGATTGCTGATTGAGTTAATGAGCTGTTGCAACCCTGTTATGCCTTATGAAAGAGCAGCAATGTCATCAGCAAAATCCAAATCTGTAAATTGAACATCATTGATCCATTTCGATCCAGGATTATCCTTGTTGACTTCTTTAATACCCAGTTAATAGCGACAACAATGACACCAGTGGGGTGTATAGATAGAGGAAGTGTCTTTGTGCTTCTATCAGTTGCATCCTCAGAAGAGGATGGTTGGAAAACACCATGCCTCATTCATCACCAAACTGTCATGGATAGCTGCAAGCACGACACCCTGGTAAACCGTCTCAGCTGATGGGTCAAACTCAGTAAAGAGAGTAATGACTATTGTGACATCGCTTGGATAGAGGATCTCCTCTGGATGAGATTTCATCGGCCAAGGTGGAAGTGCTCCAGGAAGAACTCAACAGCCATCATACTCAAGATCAAAGGAATATTTATTGGAGCCCGGTTGTTGATCTCAAAGAGACATGTGCTTCTGCAGTCTCTAATTTGAAAGTAAGGAGGTTTGGCTTCAGGCTACTGATCTGTCCCAGGAAAAACAAGTAAGGTACAAAAAATGAAAACAGAGTTGATGTTTACTCATATAATACATTAATTGCATTTCAAAGTAATCAATTTATGTGAATTGGTCTGTGGTATCTGAGAGAAATGACAGACGCTACATTAATGCAAGTTCTTCCTATTTATGCATTTACACTGGGGCTGAGAGAATCTTTCCTAGAATTCAATCTCCCCAGTGTTAAATTGGTCACATATGAAATGTGCACAGGCTGAAATATCCCATTTTGTTAATAGAGGAGAATATTGTGCATATGCTAGGGAAAGGGAAGGCAAATATTGCAGAGAGAAAATATAAATATTATTAATTGTCATGGCTGTAAGAGTAGGGTGCTCACCTTCTGACTCTCAAAATCTTCTCCCCCACCTACAAGGCACTGGTTAGGTTGGGTGCCACTCATCAGGATGAATGCTTCTATAACACTCAAGAGGCTCAACATCATCTAAGACAAAGCAGTCCATTTGATCGGCACACCATCCACCACCTTAAGCATCCATCTCCTCCAAATGTCTGCAGTGTGTACCATCTACAGTGTGCACTGCACTCACACACCAGCACCTCCCAAACTGATGATCTCTACAATCTAGAGAGACAGGGGCAGCAGACACATGGGCACACTGCTAACTGCAAGTTCCCCTCCAAGCCACACACCATCATGACTTGGAAATATATCATATGCTAGGTCAAAATGTTGGAACTTGCTCCCTAACAGCACTGTGGGATCTCACTCAATGCTGGGACTGCAGTGATTCAGGAGCAAGGCCCCAGCGCTATCTTTTCAAGACCAACCAGGGGAGGACAATAAACTCTGGCCTTGCTAGCGACAACCATGGGCTGGATTTTATACATTACCGTCAGTAGGATTGAATGTACAGGAGCCTATTATATCCAGCATGTGGCCTGCCCGCTGCCTACCCATCTGCGCCTTTTTAAGAATTCTTTCATGGGATGTGGGCATCGCTGGCTAGGCCTGGATTTGTCATCCATCCCGAATTGCCCTTGAGAAAGTGGTTGTGAGCCACCTTCTTGAACAGCTGCAGTCCATGTGGTGTAGGTACACCCACAGTGCCGTTAGGAAGAGAGTTCCAAGATTTTGATCCAGCGACAGTAAAGGAACAGTGATATAGTTCCCTGTCAAAGGATGGTGTGTGGCTTGGAGGGGAGCTTGCAGGTGGTAGTGTTCCCATGCATCCACTGTCCTGATCTTCTTTGTGTCAGAGGTCACAGGTGTGGAAGGTGCTGCTGAAGGAGCCTTAGCGAGTTGTCACAGTGTGTTTTGTAGATGGTACACTTTGTAAAAATTATTTCACAGAAAGTGGGCAACACTGGCTAGGCCAGTTTTTGCTGCCCATCTCTAATAGCCCTTGAGAAAGCTACCATTGACGGTGAAGGAAATTAAAGTTTAAGGTGATGGATGGGGTGTCGATCAAGTGGCTGATTTGTCCCTGGATGGTGTCAAACATCTTGAACATTGTTGGAGCTACATCATCCCGGCAAATGGAGAGTATTTCATCACATTCCTGATTTGTGTTTTGAAGATGGTGAACAGGCTTTGAAGTGTCAGGAGATGAATTATGTGCCACACGATTTCCAACAATTGACCTGCTCTATTAGCCACAGTGTTTATATGGCTGGTCCAGTTAAGTTTCTGTCAATGGGGACCCCAAGATGGTGATGATGGGAAATTCAGCGAAGGTAATATCATTGAATGTCAAGGGGAAATGGTTAGATTCTCTCTTGTTGGAGGTGGTCAATGCTTGGCACTTGTATAGTACGAATGTTACTTGTCACTAATTGGGTCAAGCCTGAATATTGTCCAAGTCTTGCTGCCTGCACACACAGACTGCTTCAGTACCAGAGGAGTCATGGATCGTGCTGAATATTGTGCAATCATCAGTGAACTTCACCACTTCTAACCTTATGTTGGAGGGAAGGGGATTGATGAAGCAGCTGAAGATTGTTGAGTTTTGGACAATGCGCTGAGGAACTCCTGCAGTGATGTCTTGGAGCTGAGATGAATGGCCTCTAATACCTCAAACTTCTTTCTTTGTAAGAGGTATGCCTCCAACCAGTGAAGAATTTTCCCCCAATTCCCATTGGCTTCAAACTTGTCAGGGCTCCTTGATACCACACTTTGCCAAAAGCTGCCTGATGTCAAAGGCAGTCACTGTCACCTCATCTCTGAAACTCACCTCTTGTGCCCACATTTGGACCAAGGTTATAATGAGGATTGGAGATAAATGGCCCTGGCTGAATCACTCACAGCCCTCCATAACCTCACCCCTCCCTATTCTGTAATCCCCTCCAGCGCCACGAACCTCTAACATATCTGTGCTCATCTAATTCTGATTTCCTGAGCAGCCCCAGTTTTAATTGCTGCACCATTAGTGGCCAAGCCTTCAGTTGCCTAAACTCTGCAATTCCCTCCCGACATCTCTCCACCTCTCTGCCACATTTCCCTCCTTTAAGTCACTCCTTAAAACCTAACCTGTTTGAACAAGACTTTGGTCTTCTGCTAATATATTGCTTTAAGTAGTTTGGTGTCAAATTTTTCTTTATAATACCCCTTGGGACATTTTAATGCAATAAAGTGCTATATAAATACACATTATTGTTGTTGTTTTGGCCTTTAAATCTCTGCTCACATAGACCATGTGTTGGATTCAGCCATGTAGTGGCAGCGTGGTAAATCAGAGAACCCACTGAAACAGCTGGAAACTCAACTGCCCTTTATACTCACAAAACTCAAAGATTCTTTTCACTGAAATAAGTGTAATCGATATGCATGTCAATGTGGAATGTAAGATGATTTAGGTAGCTCTGACTGGTTCTGAAGCATATTGGATGGCATGAATTCCTAAGGGGGTGAAATAAAACATGCTTGAGAGAGAGAGATGCGTGACTCAGCACCAAAAGGAATGAGAGTCGAGGGGAAGGGCAGAGGTCTTCCAGCACCCAACTGAATAGTTGAGAGCTCCATTGTGGAGGAATAAATTCAAAACTAATCTGCAGAAGCAATGTGGGGGATGGGGGCGGGGTGGGGAGGATTGGAGTTTTAATATCGAATAGCATGGGGTTTAGGTACGGGTGTGGGGTATGAAGTTTGCCAAGAATGTGAGTGTGTCTGGAATCCAGCTCTAAGCCATCAATTTCCAGGTTTAACTCAGACACGTTAGTCTGGTCGCATGCTGCCCCCTCAGGAGAGGGGTGTTAGCAATTTAAATGTGCAAATTGCTCCAGTGCAGTGACATTTCAACATCTTTTCAAATTTAAGGGCACATGCATAGATTTGTTGGGATTACTGACACTCTCCATTAAAACTAAGGGTGGAATTGAGTGCTGGCAACGGAGGTCCTGCCCACCTGTTGGAGAACGGGTGGGAACCCCGTGTTGCTTTTCTCTGGGAGGCCCAACGCTATTTAACTGCAATCAGACACCTAACTGGATAGGATTGGGACTCCCACTCAATCAAGGCCCCAGTCTGGTGGGAATCCTGCCCCTGAGATGGTGATCCTAGTCACCTTGATGCTTGTCCAAGAGTCAATTTAAAGTAGCCATGGCGTTACCCATCCAGACCCTGAGAGCTGCCTGCCAATCAGAGGCCAGCAGCTCTCCAGCACTGGCAATGTTACTAGGAATGGTGGCTGCTGTCGGTAATTCACTGAGGCCTTCACTGCAGTTCATTGCCTGATATCTGGAGATAGGTAAATGTGGAAGAGATGGGCATTGCAGGGAGGGGGTCATCAGCAAGTGGTGGGGTTGGATGCAAGGGCAGAGAGGTGGCTTTCTACAGCATCCCATTTCCGATGCTAGGTCCCTCAATCAGGCACTGAGTGCCTATGAATATGTGATCCCATCTATCACTGCCACAAGACTGCACGGATGGCTTTTGGGAAGCACAGGAGACCTATGTGAGTCCCATTGAATCTCTGAGCCATGGACGTGGGGAAGATGTTTCCATTAGTAGGAGAGACTAGGACTCGAGGTCACAGCCTCAGAGTAAAGGGAAGACCTTTTAGAACAGAGATGAGGAGAAACTTCTTTAGCCAGAGAGTGGTGAATCTATGGAATTCATTGCCACAGAAGGCTGTGGAGACCAGGTCATTGAGTGTATTTAAGACCGAGATAGATAGGTTCTTGATTGGTAAGGGGATCAAAGGTTACGGGGAGAAGGCGGGAGAATGGGGTTGAGAAACTTATCAGCCATGATCGAATGGTGGAGCAGACTCGATGGGCTGAATGGCCTAATTTCTGCTCCTATGTCTTATGGTCTTATGGATAGTTGTTCTCAAGTGGATCATTAATGAACCTACATGACATCCATTACCATGTCAGGTCCTTCCTGCCCCCAACTAAACACTGGACAATTTTCCTGCTGCCAGGAATCAGACGCAGAGACTCTTGCCCAGTTATCCCAGCCCACCTACCATCCTGCCCACTCCAGTAGGCTCCACTAAATCTGCCCCATGACAAGAACACAAAGCAAATTCATGGGCATTATTAAAAATCAGCAAATACTGCAACACTCAGTACACATAGCTGCATTTTTATCTCTGAAAGGGTTTGTTCAAAGTACTTATGGTAAGGGGTTAGTTTTTCTACTTTGGATGTTTTGAGTCTCAGGTCTAGATGGATAACGCCATGGCTAACTTAAATTGAATCTTGGATGAGCATCACGGGGACCAGTATCAGCATCTACAGGCCTCTGTGGAGGGACCTATAGCTGGTGAGCAGAGAGGGAGCAGTAGAGAGGGGAGCCACAGAGGGATTGAGCTCTCAGGAGACACTCGCCATATAACAGGGTGTACAGGCTGTGACTCAGCTTCCTTGACCTCTTGGAATAGCAATGTTCTGGAGGCTCAGATTGTTAAATCAAGTAGTGGCAGACATCTGCAGGGCCATCAAAGAGAACCTGCTCCTTGCTGAACCTTGTGGCCACACATTACCAATATGAAAATGAAAATGGCCACAGCACTTAACTCTGGATCTTTCTAGGGCTCTCCTGGAGACTCATCCAGGGTTGCCCGGTCAATTGCACATAAATGCGTAAGCAGGATACTGAAGAATTGTTTGCCAATGTTAGCATTATGTCATCGTCACCTGTGATGAGGCCAGTCAGAATGAATGGGCACTTAAGTCTTTGGTTGGCTTGGCAATGTATAGGATGTCATTGATTGCACACATATGGCAATCCAGGCAACCCAGATTAATGTAGAGCATTTGTGAACCTCAAGGGCTTTCATTCCATAAATGTTCTGTACGTGTTCAACAGATTCCCATGAAGCTGCCACAATGCCTTCATCTTGTGGGAGTTCAGTTCCCTTATGTCTTAGAATCCACAGGCAGACTTAAGAGCTGGCTGCTAGGAGACAAAGGGCATCCACTTCGAACTTGATTGATACCTCTGAGGGACCTAGGCTGTGAAGACCAAGAACAGTACACCCAAAGTTATAAATTTTAAGTGATTCTATGAAAGAATGGAAACTTAACAAGATAACACTATTACACACCCATGGGCATACACTTGTCCAACTATAGAGCTTTACCCTTGCTTTTCCTACTGCTCCTACATGATGCAACCCTTGTGGCTTAAGCAGGGTTAAAAGTATGCTGCCTCAATCCTTACTTTGACTGCTGAGATTCTCTTGGTCTGGATGTTGGAGTCTGTGAGGGCCCTGCCAAAGACAGCTTCACCTTTACTTATGCAAGGACAGACTCGGTTATTGGGAAATGAGGCAGCATGTCAGATGCTGACTGAAGGGCTGAGCAGGGCAATGGGTGAGACATGGAAGCATTTTGAGACAAGTTCCTACTTCCATCTCCCATTTTCCAATCACTCCTGTCATGGGCCAACCGCACTTCTAGCTTGGCGCAGATTAGTATGACACTGTAAGGCAAAGACTAAAGTGTCTGTGATCCTTTTCAAGGCAGAAGATGTTCTGGCATCCAGAATCTATATGATTGCGATTAAGGCCTGTCTCCAATGGAAACTCTCTGCAGCTGTTCCTGCAACCATTGTCTGCTCTTGGTGACTTGTGATTTGTGCATTACCTAGCAAGAACCCAACTATCTGTCTAACAGGGTCCACCAAAGTGTGAGTAGCTACACTGCTGCATGGCAAATATGAGTCTTGTGATGTGTCCTCTGGAATCAACCCCACTGAGGACTCATTGGCCAGACACAAACTCATTACATGAAGACTCTGTCAGAAGGAACAGATATGAATTAGTCCTGAATGTTGTAACTTATCATTGTGAAAATCGTCATATTTTACTCAGTACTGAAATCAAACCACCATAATGGTGTGTTGTATGATATCTGAATCAATGACATTTATTCTGTCTTCAGGCAGCTGGAAGATGTCCATATCTCTGGTGGCCAGGAAATTGCCTCCTCTGCAGCTGTCAGCTGTGACATTTGTAGAGGTCCACCTCTAGCTTTCTCCCTGTCCCATGTATTTTTCACTCTAGTCTCTGCAAAAGGGAAAAGAACAGCCCCATGAGTTTCTGTAATGGCATATATACATCTGATGCATCCAGTGCATTGTCAGAGGGTGACTATCAGGGAGTTGCAACAAATTGCATAATGATTAGGATGAGTGGCAGTGATGGATAGAGAGATGGGAATGTGAGGGAGTGCATAGAAAATGGTGGATAGGCACTCTCGTAAAGGTAAGTGTGTTGATAATTGATCTGTTGGAGTAGATTTGACAAGGCAGATTAGGGGATTGGATGATACGCACAGCAAGATTTAGGTGAACCGGGTTAGGTCATTAAAGAACCTCCTAAACTGAATCCTACAGTGTGGCACAATGCTCCTGCTGTTAACTTCCCGGCCAACTGCAGCCATACCTTCTTTGTGTCAGCAGCAGGTTTCTTTCTTCTGTTGCTGGGGAAAGAGTTTCTCTCTCTGGTTCCTCTGCCCCCTGTTGTACATTGTTAAATCAGGGCACAATGTTTGAACATTGTGAGTCCATCGACTACAATTGCTGTTTCTGTGCAAAGCCAACTATTTCTCTAAATTCCATCTTTGGATTTGTCCTTTAAATACAGTAGTTGAGATCATGTCATTTGGGTACATGACACGTTGCCACACATTTAATGTCAAATCAAGTTGACACTTGATGAAACAGCAACTGATACAAATGATTTATTTTTAGTTGAACTTTCCCCAGCTTCCCAAATGAGTGACTGAGTTTCAGTGTCAATTTATATAACAATATTGAAATCCCCAGAGGGATCACAAGCAGATGCTCCCTTGCTATTTCTCATCAGAATATTGATGAGGTTTGAGCAGTTCCACTTTTGAAGATACGATGTGAAGTCATTGACTACAAGGACCTATTCACATCTAAATACAATTTACGCAAAGGTAGATTTTTTTCCAAACCAATGCTTATATTTACTGTAGCATTAGAACTAGACTGGTTCTTGTTTTCACATATTCTGTATGCTTCACTGCATTTCCACTGTAACAAGAAAATATGTTATGTTCCATCAGTCAACCCTAAAATGCAGGTACCACCGCGTAACTAATTATTGACGCACTTTCTTCAAACTTTGTTATGAGGGTAGTATTATGTAGCACACTTCAAAATTCTGTAAACTGGGTTGCATTGACCCATGTACCCAAGATTAAATGTAGGATTGAAAGGCCAGCCTTGACTCAGTGGTAGCAATAGTGCCTCCGAATCTGAAGGCTGTGGGTTCACATCCCATACCGGAGACTTGAGCACAAGTTCTAGGGTGATGTTTTATTTATCTCTCAATGAACATCACTAAAACATATTATCTGGTTATTTATTTGATTATTGTTTGTGGGACCTCGCAGTGTGCAAATCGGCTTTTCTTAATCTACCCGTGGGATGTAGGCAAGGCCAGAATTTATTGCCCATTTCTAATTGCCCTTGCTTTGCCCAGGATGGTGTTGGACTTCTTGAGTACTGTTGAAGCTGCACTCATCCAGGCAAGTGGAAAATATTCCCTCACACTCCTGACTTGTGCCTTACAGATTGGGAGGCTTTGGGGAGTCAGGAGATAAGTTACCGCAGAGTACTCAGTGACCTCTTCTTGCACCCAAAGTACATATGTGACTGTATGAGTAAAATTTATGGTCACTGGTGACCCCGTAGGATGTTGATAATGATAGGGTGGTGGTGGGGGTGTTGGCATTGGTTCAGTAGTTGTAATGCCATTGAATGTCATAGGGAGGTAGTTAGGCTCTTTCTTGATAGAGGTGGTCATTTCCTGACACTTGTGTAGCACAAATGTTACTTGCTACTTATTAAACCATGCATGAATGTTGTCCAAGTCTTGCTGCAAATAGACACAGACTGCTTCATTACCTGGGGAGTTGCAAATGGTACCGAACTCTATGCAATCATCAGCAAATATCTTCACTTCTCATCTTATGATGGTGGGGAGGTCAATGATGAAGCAGCTGAAGATGGTTGGGACTGAAATGATTTGTCTCCAACAATCACAAGCATATTCCTTTGTGCTAGTATGGCGAGTTTTCAACCTGATTCCCATTGACTTCAATTTTACGAGGCCTCCTTGATACCACACATGATCAAATGCTGGCCTGTTGGCATGGGCAATCACTCTCACCTCACCTCTGGAATTAAGTTCTTCTGTCTACATTTGGACAAAGGCTGTAATGAGTTTTGGAGTTGAGGGGTCCTGGAGAAACCCAAACCAAGCATCGGTGAGCAGGTTGTTGCTGAGTAAGTGCTGCTTGATAGCACTATTGACAACACCTTCCATCACTTTGCTGATGATCAAGAGTAGACTGATGGGGTAATAATTGGATGGATTGAATTTGTCCTGCTTTTTGTGGGCAGGACATATCTGGCAATTTTCCACCTTCTCAGGTAAATGTTGGTGTTGTAACTACTGGAACAGCTTGGCTAGGGGCACAACTAGTTCTGGGGCACAGGCCTTCAGTACTACAGCTGGGATGTTGTCAGGGCCATAGATTTTGCTGTAATCAGTGTGCTCAACTGTTTCTTGATATCATTTGGAGTGAATTTAATTGGCTTAAAGCTGGCATCTGTGAATGCACCTCCTCAGGAGGAGGCCATGATGGATTATGCACTTGGCATTTCTGGCTAAAGATGTTTGCAAATGCTTCAGCCTTGTCTTTTGCACTCATATGCTGGGCTTTCCCATCATTGAGGATGAATGCTCATCGAGCCTCCTCCTGTTAATTGTTTAATTGTCCACCATTCATGACAGGATGAGGCAGGAGCTTTGATCTGATCCATTGATTGTTGGATCACTTTGCTCTGTCTATTTCATGCTGCTTCCACTATTCAACTTGCATGTAGTCTTGTGTTGTAGCCTCACGAGGTTGTCACCTCATAATTAGCTTGCCATGTTTCCTAAATTACAAAAGTGATACATTTCAAAAGTACGTAATTGGGTGTAAAATGCTTTGGATCATCCTGAGATTGTGAAATGTAAAAATAAATACAAGTTCTTTAGTTTTCTCCTTTCTTAAAGTGAATGTATTATCATGAATCCTAAAGCCAGTTGCACGGAAAAGGTTAATGTGCAAAAAGCTAAGCAAATTCTAAATAATAGAACCTACCAATTCATACTCAATCAGCACATAAGAGAAAGTGCCATTTCATAGGGACAAACTGTTACAATATAGATTATAGAAGTGGCATTCAAAATAGAATCATTTTTTGCTATTAAGACCACAACCTGAACTTGGAAAAGTCACAGTATTGACAATGAATCTGCTCTCCTAAACCCTGTGTAATGTAATATCTGTCTTTGTTTGATCGACGTTTGTTTCTGAGTTTTCCATTAAACCGACAGATGTATAAAAGGGATCAGGAAATGTGACCACTCAGCCGCTGATAGGAATAACTTGCTTGTCCGCACAATCAATAATTTAAAGTAATTTCAGATGCAACGTGCACATGTATTTTTCTAGAATTTTGCGATGCAGAATTAACTGGATAGATACCATGAGTATTATGGAAGAGAGATTTTCCTTTTAAAAGAACCTCATTAAAGTTGCAATGTCTGCTTCCTGTTTCTTCCTGGGCCTTTTAGGAGAACTACAAACGCTCACCATTCTCATAATTTTGCTGACTTATTTTGTTGCAGTAATCCATTTATTGTTGCTCAACATTAAATCAACTTTCAAATACAACTTGAACATTTATGCCAGCCCAAACATATAAGAGGACTTACCGCAGTTCAAAAGTCTGCACAGCTTAACAGTGGTGAGAACATTGCCTGGAATTCTGGCCCTTCTATTCAGAAGTCCCCCAGATTCCCGACAGAAAGTTTTTAATCATTTTTGTATTCACCATAAACCCCAGGATAAACACGAGACGGCATCAGACTTAATCATTATCCCAATTAAAGAAGGCTTTGAATAATTGATTTTGTGTGGTAGTTAAAAGCCAAACCTGCTCAGAATCAACTGAAGTTATTGCTACTCTGTTGTATGAATAGAAAAGAAGAAAATAAAAAATTGACTTATGACATGGTATTGTAAGGTGTTTAGTCATTTTAACTTTGAATTTCTTTATGGTGTATGTAACACATATTAGTGTTTTGTTCTTGAGAAGATTGAACTTAAGTTGACCAGTTTCAGTAAATTAGAAAGTAGTAGCAAATTAGAAAATCCAGTCCTGTCCATGAGCACTCACTGTAAATTTATCTGGATTTAACATACTACACTTTCCTAAGACTGAATCAAAGGATCATTAAAAACAGAAGAAAGTCATTCAGTCCATCACGCAATTGCCTGATCTTTGAAAGAGCTATCCAATTATTCCCACTCCATTAATCTTTCACACAGCCCTGTCAAGTTGGAGAAGTTGTTTTATTGCAGATTCATTTTAATTTGGTTTTGTAAGACTAGGAGCCTGGTCACTACCAAAATTCCCCGGAAAGTTATAACCTTTCCACTGATCTTCCATCAGGGAAACAGATGACTGCTTCTTGGTCCATTACCTGATACAGAGAGTATATTGATGCAGGTATTTATGATTGTTTTATGAAGCCTGCAGTGTAGAAGTTAGGTGTAGAAATGTACTTGAAATGCTAAAGAGTAAACATGGATGGGGTCTTAGCATGTGAAGTGAAGTGGTTGTTTGGATTTCAAGGGGATGTTAGGATGTTTACAACTCACCAGGTAAGCAAGACTAAGCAGTGTGTTTATTTTCCCCAAAGGTTACTGGCAATATTGGCAACATGAAAGATTTTTATATTATGGAAAAGTAAAGTTCCAAATATATATGGAACAATGGGATTTACATATTAAAGAGAGAGAAACATACATAAAGGAGGATGAAAGGCTATGTTGGGGGGGCCATGTAAGATCTAACAGGAGTGTGTAAAACAGCCTACGGGAAGCCTCCAGCCATTCCTGCATAAGTCTGCTGTGTCCAGTAAATAAAGTTGGAGACAAGCTTTTGGAATTCCACAATTTTGAAATTCTACAATTTTGGAATTGTCAAGCGGGTACTGTGGTAAATTGCTGGCTTGTTTTTTTTTAAATTTAAAATCTATTTTGGTCTGTTGTCTTAAAGGGGGTGTGTAATTTTGAGTCAGGTTAATTAGGAATTTTAGGATTTGTTATAGTATTAAGTAATTGTAGTCTTATGTATGTGCTGGAAATCTTTCCTTTTGTTAATAAATATTTTAATTTAATTTTTAAAAATCTCCAAAGGCCTTAGTGGACTTATTACTTCTGAACTCAGTGCACACATCTTCTTGTAACAAATACAAATTGCAAAACCATTGTGATAGCATGGCCAAGTTTCCCTTGTGGATTTGGTCCACCTGACACACATCATCTACCGTGTCATAACAAAATTGGGGGCTTTTTGCGGGATATTTGCAACTCCTTGATTGGTTTGGAGTTGGTGAATCTTAAGGCCATGAGTACGAGAAGCACATTAAACTCAGGTGTAGGAGATTTTAATGTGGTGAGACTACAAAAATGGCTTTATCCATGGCTAAAACTTTTCTGGGAGTAGAAGATACAACTCTGATTGGGTTACAAAAAGTATCTAAGGGTAAGTTAACAGAATTGGTGGATAAGTTGCAGTTGAGGTTAACTGTAGGGGCAAAGAAAGCAGGCATCGTTGAAGTGATATCATAGCATTTGAAGTTGGAATGCATACCTGACACTATTGAGTCACAGCTGGAGGTAGTGAGACTTCAGTTACAAATGAAGAGGTTTGAACATGAACAAGAAATGGAAATGAAAAGCTGGAATTGGAGGCAGGGTAAAATGAAAGAGAAAGGGCATTTCAAAGGGAGCAAGCAGAAAGGCAGGAGAGAGAAAGAAAACAGGAAAGGGAATTGGTACTGGAGAAATTAGCAAGCGAGGAAAGATAAAAGGAGAGAGAATTTCAGCTTAAAAAGCTGGAGGTTAAAAAAATCTCAGATGCTGAGGAAGGTTTTTATTTGGAAACAACCAGCTCCAATCTAAAGTCCAGTGGGGAGATGTTAAACTTTGTGCAAACTGTTCCGAAGTTGAGGAAAGAGATGTGGAGGCATTCTTTAGTTCACTTGAGAAGATAGCTGAGCAGATTAAATAGCCACAAGAAGTCTGGACATTGCTTTTACAGACTAGGTTAGTAGGTAGGGCTCATGAGATTCCTGCTTCACTGTCAAAAGAAGTATCAATGGATGATGATGCAGTTAGAAAGGCTATTTTGAGTGCATATGAGTTGGTTCTTGAGGCGTACAGGCAGAAATTTAGGAATATAAGGACACAGCCTGGTTAAACTCATATTGAGTTTGAGAGAGCAAAACAAAGTAATTTTACCAGTGGATATGGGCATTAAAGATAGAGACAACGTATGCAGCCCTTAGGGAAGTAGTTCTTTTGGAATAATTTACAGATTCGATTCCGTCAGTAGTGAGAACTCATATGGAAGAACAGAGGGTTAAAACAGTGAGGCAAGCAGCAGAGATAGCTGATGATTATGAGTCAATTTAAAGATCTAAAACTTTTTTTGTCACCCTTTTAAATCCAAGAAGGATAGAAAGTGGGAAGGTGAAAGGGAGGTAAGTAGTCAGGGAAGAGAAGGAGTAGTTGGAAATTCTCAGTAAGTTATTTCTCAGAATAAAAAGGAAGGTTCTGAGGGTAGAAGTGACACTTGGGGCAGGTTTTTCCTGTCAGCAAGTGGGGAAGAGGCCCGCTTGCCGACGCACAAAATGATTCAGGGATACGTCAGGCGTGCATCCCAACGTCATCCCACGTCATTTAGATTTTCAGTTTGGTGGGCGCACAGCTGATTTGGCTGCGCGCCCGCTGAACTTTCAACGGCCTATTAAGGCCATTAAAAAATGAATTAACATGATTGATGGACCTGCCCGTCCAACCTTAAGGTTGGTGGGCAGGCTGGGAGCCCAGGCGGGCTTCGGATAAAGCATGAAACCTCATCCATGGGCGAGATGAGGCATCATAAGGGTATTTAAATTTTATGAAATGTTTAAATAAAAGTTATGGACCTGTCCCAACTCATGAGGGGACATGGCAGGGAAATTTTTTAATCACCTGTATTGAAAGTTTTAAATCGGAGCCGATCTCCCTGAGGCAACACTTTGGCTCAAGGAGATCTGTGCGCTCTTCCGTGCGCATGCGCAAAAGAGCACACTCCCGGCTGAGGGAATCCCCCCCACCCGCACAGGGAGTGCATGGCGCTTCCTAACGGACGTCACACTGTAAAATGGTGGTGCGCCCCCCACCGACGGGGGGGAAAGTGTTATCCTTGAAAACTGAAGTGTTCTCATTGTAATAAGTTTGGCCACACAAAGTCAGTGGCCAAAATTTTATGTCCCACACCCAACCCGAGCAGACGTAAAATCGTGCAAGATGATGTCAGGCGAGTGTCCCAATGTCATCACGCATTCGCGCGATATTTCACTCGGTGGGTGGGCATGCGCAAAAATCGGAAGAGCGCCCACCAACAATTAAGCAGGCAATTAAAGTCATTGCCGGCCCAATTGTAAGCGATTTTTCATGGCCCGTCCAACCTTATGGTTGGTGGATGGGCCAATTGGCCAGGCGGCCTTTACATTTTTGATGAAACCTCATCCAAGGACGGGATGAAATCTCTGTTAGGATTTAAAATGAAAAGAAATATGTGGGGACTATTTTTTTTATATGAGGTATGCTTTCAGGTGCTTGATTGTGCTGCATGGACATTTTTGCAGCATTTTTGTGCTTTGTTTTATTATTTGAATTTCTGCAGCTCTCTGAGGCATCTGTTTGCCTTCAGGAAGCTCAGTGGAAGTGCTCACCAGGACCCGTGGTGACATCCACGCCCGCCCTCTTCCCGCCCCCACCGGCAGTGCTGAGCCTTTCTCATGGCGCGTTTCAGGCTGGCTGGTTGTTAATTGGCCAGCCAGCATGAAATCGTGGTCGGGGACTGTTCACTGTCAGGGTATGGTTTCCTGTCCACTCCTGGGCCCGCCGATCATGGATGTCCAATGAGTGCAAAATTCAGGACAATGTGTTGGAGGTTACAGGGAAAATCTTTTGCGGGAAAATCTTTTGCAGTAATTGGAATGCAGAAAAGTTCTGGAAGTAAGAGTACTATGGATTCTGAGGCTCAGGCACAGAAAAAACCATTGATTTGTGTGCATGTAAAGCAGGAAGAATCATTGATAGGTAATGAAGCGGGAACATGTTCACAATTTACCCAAGGGAGCTCGGAAGGACAGGCTGCTGAAATATTTAAAGATTTTGCATGTGAAAGGGAAGCCTTTCCATGTGTATAGGGTGGAGCAGGCAAAGATATTAAAATTTTAAGAGACACAGGGGCTAGCCAACCCTTAGTGTAATGGGATAATGATATTTATTGTTCAGAGGGAGTATTGCGGGAAAGGGTGATGGACCTATTCCATTGTGGAAGATAAAGTTAAAGAATAAGTGGAAAACAGGTGAGGTGATTGTTGGAGTCGTGGAAAAATTGCCCATTGCAGGGTTCAATTTATTTTAGGTAATGATATAGCTAGGCCACAGGTGTCGGTGATACCTACAGTAGCTGAGCAGCCTATAGAGGTGCATTCAGCAGGGGTGTTGCATAAAGAGCATTCTGGATTGTTTCCTGATTGTGTAGTAATGAGATCACAAACTCACAGGTTAAAAGGAGGAAGTCAAAAAGCTATCTTTGATAAGATTGTTCAGGAAGAGAGAAAGGAGGAGAATGAAGCTGAAATGTTTAGCTCAATGACATTGGTAAAGCTACGACAAAAGGATTCACGAATAAAGCAGTTATATCAGACAGCTTACTCAGAAACAGGGGCAGAATGTATTCCAGACTGTTATTACCTTAAAGGTAATGTATTAATGAGGAACTGGAGGTTGTATCATGTTTCAGCAGATGAAAAATGGATGCAAGCACATCAGATAGTTATACCATCTGGATACAGAAATGAGATCCGATTGTATTTCGTTTGGCAAACCATATCTTGTAAAAATGTAGTCAAATATTCCACAATTCTTTTTGCTGTAATATTTTGCAAAGTTATCACTACTAAAAACTTTGTAAACACATCCATTATTGTCAGCAAGCACTAATTTCCACTTTTAGTCTTAGAGAGGGGTCCTAAATAATCAATTAAGACCCTAGTAACAGGTTCCTCAAATGCTTGAATTGGAATTAAAGGTGCCGGTTTAATCACTGCTTGAGGTTTCTCTATCACCTGACATGTATGACATGTTCTACAGAATTTGACTACATCTCTATGCAATCCAGGCTTATAGAAATATCACAGCTGTTTAAGAAAGTAATGAGCAGTTTGGGGATAAAACAGTTTAAGTCAACAGCTTACCATCCTGAATCACAAGGTGCTTTGGAAAGATGGTATCAAACTTTAAAAACTATGATGAGGGCTTAGAGTCCAGACTATTCACAGGATTGGGTTAGGGGAATTCTATTCTTGTTATTTGCTATTAAGGATTCTCCTAATGCATCAACAGGCTTTAGTCCTTTTGAATTAGTCTATAGTCATGAGGCAAGAGGACCACTGAAATTGATTCATGAGAAATTGGTGGGTCAAAATTTGGAAACTATCCTCCTGGATTATGTGACAAACTTCAGAGAAAGATTGGACAGACCATGTGACTTAGCATTCAAAGATTTCACAGCAGGTGATGAAAAGGAAGGCAGATAGGAGAACCACAGCTCATAGTTTTGTTACCAGTACTGGCTGAATCAATAAAAGCAACGTTAGTGGGCCTTACTGGATTGAGAACAAATTGGGTGAAGTAAATTATTTAATAAATACTCCAGATAGAAGAAAGAAGCATAGGATGTGACATGTGAATATGCTTAAAAAGTACTTTGCCAAGGAAGGTGATCAAACGAAGGTATTAATGGTGGTAGATAAGGCGAAAGAGGTAAGACTGAAGGATTCTGAAATTGATTTTCCTCTAATCAAATTGGTTAATGAGGGACTACTTAAAAATTTAAATGTAATGTTGGTTTACCTTCCAGACAAGTGTCAAAGTGATTTGGAGAAACTATTGCAGTCACACAAAGCTATTTGTGGGAATAAGCTGGGGAGGACAAATTTAGTTACACATGATGTAAATGTGGAGGATTTAGTTTTGATAGGGAAACATCCTTATAGATTAAGCCCGGAAAAAATATCACAAGTACAGAAAGAAATTGAATTCATTTTTAAAAAATTCATTCATGGGATGTGGGCTTCGCTGGCTGGGCCAGCATTTATTGCCCATTCCTAGTTGCCCTTGAGAAGCTGGTGGTGAGCTGCCTTCTTGAACTGCTGGAGTCCAGGTGGTGTAGGTACACCACAGTGCTGTTAGGAAGGGAGTTCCAGGATTTAGACCCAGCGACAGTGAAGGAATGGCAATATATTTCCAAGTCTGGATGGTGAGTGACTTGGAGGGTAACTTCCAGGTGGTGGTGTTCCCATCTATCTTCTGCCCTTGTCCTTCCAGGTGGTGGTGGCCGTGGATTTGAAAGGTGCTGTCTAAGGAGCCTTGGTGAATTCCTATAGTGCATCTTGTAGATGGTACACACTGCTGCTACTGTGCATCAGTGGTGGAGGGAGTGAATGTTTGTGGATGTGGTGCCAATCAAGTGGACTGCTTTGTCCTGGACAGTGTCCAGCTTCTTGAGTGTTGTGGGAGCTGCACTCATCCAGGCAAGTGGGGAGTATTCCATCACACTCCTTACTTGTGCCTTGTAGATGGTGGACAGGCTTTGGGGAGTCAGGAGGCGAGTTACGTGTCGCACGATTCCTAACCTTTGACCTGCTCTTATAGCCACAGTATTTATATGGCTAGTCCAGCTCAGTTTCTGGTCAATGGTAACCCCCAGGATGTTGATAGTGGGGGATTCAGTGATGGTAATGCCATTAAACATCAAGGGGCGATAGTTGAATTCTCTCTTGTTGGAGATGGCCATTGCCTGACACTTGTGTGGTGCGAATGTTACTTGACACTTGTCGGCCCAAGCCTGGATATTGTCCAGGTCTTGCTGCATTCGGACATGGACTGCTTCAGTATCTGAGGAGTTGCGAATGGTTCTGAATACTATGCACTCATTAGTGAACATCCACACTTCTGACCTTATGATGGAAGGAAGATCATTGATGAAGCAGCTGAAGATGGTTGGGCTTAGGACACTACCCTGAGGAGCTCCTGCAGTGATGTCCTGGAGTTGATTGACCTCCAACAACCAAAACCCTCTTCCATTGTGCTAGGTATGACTCCAACCAGCAGAGGGTTTTCCCCCTGATTCCCATTGACTCCAGTTTTGCTAGGACTCCTTGATGCCACGCTCAGTCAAATGCTGCCTTGATGTCAAGGGCAGTCACTCTAACCTCACCTCGGGAGTTCAGCTCTTTTGACCATGTTTGAACCAAGGCTGTAATGAGGTCAGGAGCTGAGTGGCCCTGGCAGAACCCAAACTGGGCTTCTGTGAGCAGGTTATTGCTAAGCAAGTGTTGCTTGATAGTACTGTTGATGACCCCTTCCATTACTTTACTGATGATCGAGAGTAGACTGATGGGGCGGTAATTGCCGGGTTGGATTTGTCCTGCTTTTTGTGTACAGGACATACCTGGGCAATTTTCCACATAGCTGGGTGGATGCCAATGTTGTAGCTGTACTGGAACAGCTTGGCTAGGGGCGCGGCAAGTTCTGGAGCACAAGCTTTCAAGTACTATTGTCAGAATATTGCCAGGGCCCATAGCCTTTGCAATTTCCAGTGCCTTCAACCATTTCTTAATATCACATGGAGTGAATCAAATTGACTGAAGACTGGCATCTGTGATGCTGGGGACCACCGGAGGAGGCCAAGATGGATCATCCATTCGGCACTTCTGGCTGAAAATTGTTGCGAATGCTTCAGTCTTATCTTTTGCACTGCTGTGCTGGGTTCCCCCATCACTGAGGATGGGGATATTTGTGGAGCCACCTTCTCCAGTGAGATAAGTCTAATAAGTAATGTAAGATGGGTTGAGAAAATGAGGCCGTCTTTTAAAATTATGACGGTTCATTTTTCCATAAGGATGGAGTTGTTACAAAAATATAATGTTTTCATAATATCATCCTGATTTGTTGTAAGGTAGGTTTATGGATGTCAATATATATGATTCTGTCTGTGTGATTTAATTACCTTGGAATCAGATAGACTGCAAGATTGAAATTATCAAAAGAAGTTAGGTGTAGGAATATACTTGAAATGCTAAAGAGTGAACATGGATGGAGTCTTAGCCTGTAAGGCGTGAAGGGAATTTGCATTTTTAGATAAGTAAAGGGGTTATTTGGATTTCAAAGGGATGTTAGGATGTTTACAACTAGCTAGATAAGCAATGCTAAGCAGTGTGTTTTTTCCCCAAAGGTTTCTGACAATATTGGCAACATGAAAGACTTTTATATTTTGGGAAAGGTAAAGTTCCAAAGACATATGAAGCAATGAAATTCGCACATTAAAGAGAGAGAAACATATATAAAGGAAAATGAAAGACTATGTTGGAGGGCCATGTAAGATCTAATGGGAGTATGTGAAACAGCCTTCGGGAAACCTCCAGCCATTTGTGTATAAGTCTACTGTGTCCAGTAACTAAAGTTGGAGAGAAGCTTTTGGAATTCCACTGTCAAACGGATACTGTGGTAAATTGCTGGCTTTTTAAAAAATTTAAAACGCATTTTGGACTGTTGCCTTAAATGGGATGTGTAATTTAGAGTCAGGTTAATTGGGAATTACAGGATTTGTTATAGTATTAAGTAATTATAGTCTTATGTATGTGCTTGATATCTTTTCTTTTGTTAATAAATATTTTAATTTAATTTTAAAAATTCTCTAAAGGTTTTATTGGACTCATTGGCCTGAATTTTCCCGTCGGCAATTTGGGGGCGGGGCCCGCTCGCTGACAGGAAAATGACGTCGGGAGGAACACCCGACATCTTCCTGGTCCCTTTAAATTTTTAGGAAGGCAGGCGGACAGCGAAATCAGCTGTCCACCCGCTGACCTGTCAATGGCCAATTGAGGCTATTGACAGAGTAATTAAGATATTTCAAGACCTGCCCGTCCAACCTTAAGGCTGGCGGGCAGGCCAGGAGCCCCAGCGGGCTTCTGATAATACATGAAACCTCATCTACTGGCGGGATGAGGTTTCATGTCCGTTTTTAAAAACTTTAATACATTTTATGTGATATTTATTAACATGCCCCATCTCGTGTGACATTGTCAC